>NC_073384.1:36294157-36894157 GCF_028641065.1 Leucoraja erinaceus | reverse complement strand
CACACAGCCCAACACACCCCTACACACACACACCCCTACACACACACACCCCTACACACACACACACACACACACACCTATACACACACACCCCTACACACCCTACACACCCCTACACACACACCCCTACACACACACCCTACACACACCCCTACACACACCCCTACACACACCCCTACACACACCCCTACACACACACACACACCCCTACACACACACCCACACACACACACACCCCTACACACACAGCCCAACACACACACCCCTACACACACTTACACACACACAACACACACACACACACACACACACACACCCCTACACACACCCCGCACACACACCCCACACACACACCCCTACACACACCCCTACACACACACACCACACACACCCCACACACACACACACAGCCCAACACACACCCCTACACACACACACACACCCCTACACACACACCCCACACACACACCCCTACACACACACCCCTACACACACGCCCACACACACACACACACACACACACCCAACACACACCCACACACACCCCAACACACACCCACACACACAGCCCAACACACACACACACACCCTACACACAGCCCAACACACACCCCTACACACACCCACCCCACCACACACCCCTACACACACAGCCCTACACACAGCCCCACACACAGCCCTACACACAGCCCCACACACACACACACCCCTACACACACAGCACACACACACACACACACACACACCCCCACACACACAGCCCAACACCCAGCACACACACCCCTACACACACACCCACCACACACACACCCCACACCCCCTACACACACCCAACACACCCCTACACACACACCCCTACACACACCCCTACACACACCCCTACACACACCCCTACACACACCCCCACACACACCCCTACACACACCCCCTACACACACACACCTACACACACCCCTACACACACAGCCCAACACAGCCCTACACACAGCCACATATTTTTAAGGCTGATATTGACAGATTCTTCATTAGCACGAGTGTCAGGGGTTATGGGGAGAAGACAGGAGAATGCAGTTGAGAGGGAAAGATAGATCAGCCATGATTGAATGGTGGAGTAGACTTGATGGGCCGAATGGCCTCATTCTGCTCCTAGAATTTAGGAATTTAGATCACACCTTCCCTAGCCAACAATGGGTCTACCAGGGCCCAACACAGTGGCTACCAGGGCATGGCCCTGTCTGAGGTCACATGTGGTCAGCCCTGAGTGATCCTGATCTTTTCTTGCCTCCAGCTCTTCACCCCCCTCCCCTCCACCCCCTACTTCACTCTGAAGAAGTGCCCTGACCCGAAAGATCACCTATCAGCGTTCTCCGGAGAGGCGGCCTGACCCACTGAGTTACTCCAGCACTTTGGTATAAAGCAGCACCTGCAGTTCTTTGTTTCTTTTTCTTTGTTCCCAATAGATGCCGAGATAACGGACATGCCTGAAGCCCCCAGGGGTCCACTGATGCCATTAACAACACCCGCCGTGAGCATGGTGCATCTGCTACTCTCCACCCTCCACCCAAGTCCTGGGGATGGCGGAGAGATCATCGCCACTTGGCCACTGACGATGGATGTGGAAGGAAGGTCCACCCCAGA
Organism: Leucoraja erinaceus; assembly: GCF_028641065.1. Lineage (NCBI taxonomy): Eukaryota > Metazoa > Chordata > Chondrichthyes > Rajiformes > Rajidae > Leucoraja > Leucoraja erinaceus. The sequence goes on along the minus strand of NC_073384.1, from coordinate 36,892,519 downwards.
CGTCTCCTTCACCGCTGCCTCGGCAGTGCCCGTTCAGTCCAGTAATCAACCATCTCCATCCGGACTGCCAGCCTCTGCCTACTCTGACCACGATGGAGGTCCAAGTCCTACCATCTTGACCATGACCACCGCTCTTCCCCAGTCGGCCACTGGGACCACAGTCTCTGAACCAGGGGAGGAAGAAGCTGGAAGCACCGTCGAGGCATCAGGGGGGGAGGTGGGCCTGCTCACGGCCGGAGATGTGGTGGGGCATCAGCCCCAGCTGCCCTCCGCCACACCACTGAACCCTCTGAACTATCTCACCCTGGACCAGCTAACTACCCATTCTCCAAAGGAGTTGGTGGTGTTCTTCAGCCTGCGAGTCACCAACATGATGTTTTCTGAGGACCTCTTCAACAAGAGTTCCCCGGAGTACAGGATGCTGGAGCAACAGTTCCTTCATCTGGTGAGTTGCCTTGTTTGGAGCCATTTGTTCTGCAGCCACAGGCCCCAGGGTGGTGGGAGTCGAAACCCATAACACGTTCACAAGCATTCACAATGGGGCCCAATGCAAGTTCAAGTCACAGCACCTCGCCTCCCCCCAGTTACAAGGCAGAAACAAGGAACTGTAGTTTAGTTTAGAGATACAACATGGAACTAGGCCCTTCAGCCCACTGAGTCTATGCTGACCAACCTGTAGTTCTGTGTTATCCCACTTTCTCATCCAATCCCAAACACACTGGAGTCTATTTACTGAGGACAATTAGCCTACAAACCTGCACATCTTTGGGATGTAGGAGGAAACTGGAGCACCCGGTGAAACCCCACATGGTCACAGAGAGAACGTGCAAACTCCACACAGACAGCACTCGAGGTCAGGATCAAACCCGGGTCTCTAGCGTTCTAGACGGCAACTCTACCACTGTTGCATCCTGGATTTTGCAAATGCTGGTTTACAAAAAAAGACACAAAGTTCTGGAGTAACTCAGCAGGTCAGGCAGCATCTCTGGAGAACGTGGATGGGTGACGTTCTGGTTGGGATCCTTCTGCATATAGGATTGGCTGACAGGCGAATGGAAAATAAATGGCTGGGCCAATGAGAACATTCACCCATCCCACCCAATATCAGAAGTTAAAATGATTCCTCCTCATGTTTAGGCGTCCCACCATTTTTATTAAATGTAAGCTTAACCAGACTCAGCACAGTGGTATCAGTATCCCTGTGATGGAGTGTGATATCCATGGTGACAACGACACTCTCTGTGGAAACCGGAGCACCCGTAGGTAACCGGAGCACCCGGACGAAACCCACGAGATTACAGATAGAAAGTGCAAACTCCATACGCAGACAGTACCCGAGGTCTGGATCAATCCTGGTCTCTGGCACTATGAGGCATTGGAACATCATCAACAGAATTGTCTGAAGAAGGGTCCTGATCTGTAACATTAGCTATCCACCATGTCCGCAGATGCTGCCTGACCCACTGAGTTACTCAAGCACTTTGTGTTTTTTTCTTTTGTAAACCAGCAGCTGCAATTCTTTGCGTCTCCAACCGAATTTAAGGTCGTACCTTAAATGAGGAGGAATTTCTTCTGTCAAAGGGCGGTGAATCTGTGGAATTAATTGCCACAGGTAGCTATGGAGGCCGTCAATGGAGATTTTTAAGGCTGAGATTGACAGATTCTTGATTAGTAAGTGTGTCAAAGGTTATAGGGAGAAAGCAGGAGAATGGGTTGAGAGGGAAAGATAGATCAGCTATGACTGAATGAAGGAGTAGACTCAATGGGCCGATGGCCTAATTCTGCTCCTCTGGCCTATGAACATAAATGTACTTGAGAAACCAGCTTTTGATTCAAAATCTTTACAAAGCCGGAGGGATTTTCAAAGGTGAATTGTCTAGAAAATAATATTTACTGAAGCATTGTGCGGCACCTGGTGGCTAGCCACGGGCACAGCGAACCCTCAGCTTAGGAGGGAGGGGTTGAGCGTCTCGGAGTGGGAGTCGTAGGGTCACGGGGTCTGGCCCTGGCTATTTAAGGTTGGGCAACGCTCGTGCATGTTGTTGGAGTAGGGAGCAGCACTGAAATAATATTAAATACGTTCGATCACACAACTTTGTGTTGCCGACTAATTCTTGGCTGGACTCCTGTGAGTCCCTGCTACATTGGTGACCCCGACAACCAGGAGTGTAATCCTGGAAACATTTCCGAAAAAATGCACCACGCTCAACCTGCTGCTGCCGCCTACGAGGCCGAACTCAACGTGGTCACCCAGAAGCTGCCAACCTTGTGGACCTTGCAGCCGGGGGTATGGTTCCGTCAGGTCGAGTCGCAGTTCCACGTCCGCGGCGTAATGGTCGACAAGACCCGTTACGATTACGTGGTAAGCGCTCTCAATCAGGATACGGCCGGTTGGGTTGTGCCGTGCCTGGATAATCCGCCGGTGGTGGGGAAGTATGCAGGCCTCCGGATCTTCGGGCCAAGCTGCATGGAGTGAGCGGCGCGGGTTCTCAACATAGACGGGCTCGGCGACCGGAAGCCCTTCACCCTTGTGAGCAAGATGCTCGCGCTCATGGGCGAAGACCGGCCCTGCCTACTCTTCGAGTACACCTACTTGCAGCAATTGCCGTGTGACATCCGCCAGCAGCTCACGGGGAGAGCTTCGCAGATCCGCTGTGGCTAGTGGCGTGCACCGACGAGCTGTGGCTGGCAGGAGGTGGGTGTGTTGGAAGCCCTGGAATGGATCGATACAGCACCCTGGAAGGCACAGCGACCCAGGACCATGCCCACAAGAAGCTCCATGGAGCCGCACACCAGGCAAGTTGCACAGGAGCCAGGGAAAAAGATGTGCTGCTCTTACCAGCTACTCCGAGGGCAGCGGCCCGCCAATGCCGCCAGCCATGTGCGTTCCCGGGAAACTCCGGAGCCGGCTGCCAGTTGTGACCGCGGTGGTCGGCAACATTCATCGTTTGTATGCCTGGTGGGTGCGTAGGTTCCTGGTGGACACTGGAGCGGAGGTTAATGCTTTGCCTCCCTCCGGAGTGGACACTCAAACCGGCTCCTCAGGTCCAAAATGGGCTCAGCCTCCTTGTCGCGGGTCATGGGTTCCTGTATGTTCTTCTGGGCGGGTCAAGGACTCTGTTCGGGTAGACGTGTTTACGTGGTCAGTCAGCCTCGTTTGGCGTCCCGTCCGTTTCGGTGCCTCCGGTTCTGGTGAGGTCGTGTGGCGGCACCTGGTGGCTAGCCACGGGCGAACCCTCGGCTCAGGAGGAAGAGGTTGAGCATCTCGGAGAGGGAGGCGTAGGGTCACGGCCCTGGGTATTTAAGGTCGGGTAAAGCCCGAGCACGTTGTTGGAGTAGGGAGCAGCACTGAAATAGTAATAAATACGTTCCATCACACGACATCGTGTTTCCGACTAATCCTTGGCTGGACTCCTGTGAGTCCCCGCTACAGCATATGTTTTAAAAAATGTGCATACTGCTGCTGTATTTGAATATTAAATAATCATTATAAGAAAACTGTCAACACAGATCAGATCCAAAGGGGATTTGATTATTAATTAGATTGTTTTAATCTGCCTAATCTGGTTGTCTGGAAAGATAATTTTGAAATAATATGTGCACGTTTTGGGCGGCTAGCCTAAGCATTAATTGTCCATCAAGGAGTATTCATGAATTAAAGCCTGCAGATTAAAGAGAGAAATGTAGGTTCGGAAGGCAACAAAACCCACTTTTATTGTTTATTGTCTGAAGAAGGGTCTCGACCCAAAACATCGCCTATTTCCTTCACTCCATAGATGTTGCCTCACCCGCTAAGTTTCTCCAGCATTTTTGTCTACCTTCAATTTTCCAGCATCTGCAGTTCCATCTTAAACATTTATTGTTTATTTATTTATTTGTCTTTTTTTTAAGATGCATATTGAACTTTTTTTCGCTGTTCATTTACACAGAGTACTATGTTTACATATCTGTTGTGCTGCTGCAAGAAATAATTTTCATTGTTCCATTTTAGGAACAATAAAACCCCCTTGACTGTTGACTCATAACTAATGAAAAGCTTGGATAGAGTGGATGTAGAGAGGTTGTTTCCAGTAATGGGAGAGTCTAGGACCAGAGGGCACAGCCTCAGAATAAATGGACAATCCTTTACCATGGAGCTAAGGAGGAATTTCTTTAGCCAGAGGGAGGTAAATCTGTGGAATTCATTGTCACAGACGGCTGTGCAACCCAGGTCAATGGATATCATTAAAGCAGAGATTGATAGGTTCTTGATTAGTAATGGCATCAATCCAGCGATGGAAAAATCAAATTCTAGAGTGTCTGAGCTATAGGCAAATGTTGAATAGGCTGGGACTTTATTCCTTGGAGCGCAGGAGATGAGGGGTGATCTTATAGAGGTGTACAAGACCATGAGAGGAATAGATTGGGTAGATACACAGAGTCTCTTGCCCAGAGCAGGTGAATCGAGGATCAGAGATCATAGGTTTATGGTGAATGGGGAAAAGATTTAATAGGAATCTGAGGGGTAACTTTTTCACACAAAGGGTGGTGAATGTATAGAACAAGCTGCTATAGAAGGTAGTTGGAGCAGGGACAAACCCAACATTTAAGAAGCAGTTAACCAGGTACATGGATAGGACAGGCTTGGAGGGATATGGACCAAATGCTGGCAGGACTCGAGGGCCTGAGCTCTAGGGACAGGTTGGGCAGTCTCGGACACTATTCCTTGGAGCTCAGGAGGATATCGGGTGATCTTGTAGAGGTGGAGACAATCATGAGGGGAATAGATCAGGTAGATGCACAGTCCTTTACCCAGAATAGAGGAATCAAGCACCAGAGGGCGACGTTTTTAGGTAAGGCCTAGATTTAATAGGAATCCGAGGGGCATCTTTTCCATACAGATGGTGGTGGGTGTATGGAACGAGCTACCAGAGGAGGTTGTTGAGACAGGTACTGTAATAACATTTAAAAGATAATTGGACAGGTACACGGGTAGGAAATGCATTGGGTCTTTTACCTAAGGTAAGGGAATCAAGAACTAGAGGACATAAGCATAAGGTGAGGGGGGAAAGATTTAACAGGAACCTGAGGGGCAACATTTTTACACAGAGGGTGGTGAGTATATGGAACGAGCTGCCGTAGGAGGTAGTTGATGCAGGTACTATCAAAACATTTAAAAAACATTTGAACAGGTACATGGAAAGGACAGGTTTAGATGGATATAGGACAAATACAGGCAGGTGGGACTAGTGTAGATGGGGCTTGTTGGTCAGTGTAGGCAAGTTGGGTCGAAGGGCTTGTTTCCACACTGTACGACTATGACTCTATTTTAAGTGTTTGTCACATATAGTGCAGCAAGATTATCATATCTGCTTGAACCCCGTCTCCAACTCAGAGAGACACTAGCTGTCATGGTGCCAACGCTGAGATCGACTTCTCCCCATAATACAGACAAGTAAACATGAGGAGAGTTATTTGAATATAATGAGTCTCTGTTCTATTTGCAGTTGCTTCCCTGCCAGAGGCCATCTGTGGCTGGCCCTGACTGGTCCTGATCTTCTCTCACTTCCAGCTTTCAGAGTTAATCGGAATTAAAATAACAATTATTTACTTTTCAATTAATCTCTAGAAACATTTACTTTCTCCATTAATTGGCTTGGGTAGGTGTTATGCAACAAATGTGGACATGTGCAGCTCTGTAGGACTGTGTTTAGGCTGCATCCAGAGTATAACGTGCAGTTCTGGTCGCCCATTACAGGAAAGACGGGGCAGCTTTGGAGAGGGTGCAGAGGAGGTTTACCAGATTGATGCCTGGATTGGTGGGATTCAGCTACAGGGAGAGGTTGGATAAACTTGGATTGTTTCCTCTGGAACATCAGAGGTTGAGGGGTGACGATAGACATATATATAAAATCATGAGAGGCGTAGATAGGGTAGACAGTCAGGACCTTTTTCCCAGGGTGGAAACATTTAAGAAACATTTAGACAGATACATAGATAGGATAGGCTTAGAGGGATATGGGCCAAACGCAGGCAGATGGTACTTGTGTAGATGGGGCATCTTGGTCGGCATGGGCAACTTGGGCAAAGGGCCGGCTTCCCTGCTCTATGACTATGGATATCTAAATTGTCCATCACTGAGGGCTTAGCTATACAGTGGGAGGGAGGAAGTTTAATGGAGTAGTGTGGGGGCAAGTTTTTTTTACGCAGAGAGTGGTGGGGGCCTGGAACGCACTGCCAGGGGTGGTGGTGGAGGCAGATATGATAGTAGCATTTAAGCGACTTTCAGGTAGGCACATGGAAGTGCAGGGTATAGAGGGATATGGATCATGTACAGGTAGATGAGATCAGTTTAACGACATCATGTTCGGTACAAACATTGTAGGCTGAAGGGCCCATTTCTGTGTTGTACTGTTGTGTGTTCTGTGTGTGGTGATCAATGGGGTTATACACAATAGACAATAGGTGCAGGAGTAGGCCATTCGGCCCTTCGAGCCAGCACCGCCATTCAATGTGATCATGGCAGATCATCCCCAATCAGTACCCCGTTCCTGCCTTCTCCCCATATCCTCTGACTCCGTTATCTTTAAGCGCCCTATCGAGCTCTCTCTTGAAAGTATCCAGGGAACTGGCCTCCACCGCCCTCTGAGGCAGAGCATTCCACAGACTCATAACTCTCTGTGAGAAAAGGTGTTTCCTCGTTTCCATTCTAAATGGCTGATCCCTTATTCTTAAACTGTGACCCCTGGTTCTGGACTCCTCCAACATCAGGAACATGTTTCCTGCCTCTAGTGTGTCCAAACCCTTAATAATCTTATATGTTTCAATAAGATATCCTCTCATCCTTCTAAACTCCAGTGAATATAAGCCCAGTCAATCCATTCATTCATCATATGTCAGTCCCGCCATCCCGGGAATTAACCTGGAGAACCTACGCTGCACTCCCTCAATAGCAAGAATGTCCTTCCTCAAATTAGGGGACCAAAACTGCACACAATATTGGAGGAGTAGTCTCAGGATAAAGCACTTCCAAGGGCTTGCCGAATGAAGTTGACAATTCTAAGTTGTTTGGAACATTATTAAGGACCCTTGGAGAGCAAGACGTCAACAGGGCGGTAATTTTGCTGCCTTACAGCGCCAGAGACCCAGGTTCGATCCTGACTGCGGATGCTGTCTGTACGGAGTTTTACGTCTCCCTGTGACCGCGTGGGTTTTTCCCAGGTGCTCCAATTCCCTCCCACAGATGCTGCCTGACCCGTTGAGTTACTCCAGCACTTTTCTTGAGATTTGTCCAACTGATTGAAAATTTAAAATTGAACTCGCTCTCTTACACATCAGTTACTTCAGGTTTAATTTAGAGATACAGTGTTGAAACAGGCCCTTCGATCCACCGAGCCCGAGCCAACCAGCGATCACCCCGTACTCTAGCACAATCCTACACACTAGGGACAATTTACAATTTTTACCGAAGCCAATTAACCTACAAACCTGTGCATCTTTGTATTGTGGGAGGAAACCGGGGCACCCAGAGGAAACTCACACGGCCACAGGGAGATCATGCAAACTCCATCACAGAGACAGCGACCAAGGTCAAGATTGAACCCGGGTGTCTGGTGCTACGAGGCAGCGGCTCTACCAGCTGCACCACTGTGCTGCCCAGACTGGAGGCACTGAGGAGGGTCAGGTCCCTTCTCCAACCTGAAGCAAAGGGTCCAGACCCAAAACATCACCTATCCATGTTCTCCAGAGATGCTGCCTGTCCTGCTGAGTTACTCCAGCACTTTGTGTCTTACTTTTTGTAAACCAGTGCCTGCAGTTCCTTGTGTCTCTGGACTAATCCTGAATCTTGTTTCAGCTGACCAAGCCAACACGTGCAAGTTCCAGGCATGTGACGAACATTCGGAGTGTCGAGTCAATAAGCAAACGAAGGAAGCCCAGTGTGTGTGCTACCCCGGTTATGTCAGTGTGGACGGACTGCCCTGTCAGAGTGTCTGTAGCCTCAGACCAAACTACTGCCTCAACAATGGCAGGTGTGAGATGGATCCGGTGAAGGGGGCCATCTGCAGGTACGTGACTAATTGGGGGGGGGAGGGGGGGACTGCGGGTGAAACTTATGTGTGTCAGGACCTGTTCTGGGTACAGAACGGTATCCAATCCTAGAAGTATCTAGGGAGGTGGCACAGTGACACATCAGTAGAGTTGCTGCCTTACAGCGCCAAAGACATGGGTTCGATCCTGACTACGGGTGCTGTCTCTACGCAGTTTTTACGTTCTCCCGGTGACCTGTGTGGTTTTTTCCTGGGTCCTCCGGTTTCCTCCCACACTCCAAAGACGTACAGATTTATAGGTTAATTGGCTTTGGTAAAACAGTAAATTGTCCCCAATGTGTAAGATAGTATTAGTGTGCAGGGATCATTGGTCGGCTCGGACACGGCCTTTCTCTGAACTAAACTAAACTAAAACTAACTATCAGTTCATAAGGTCATGTCATAGGAGCAGAATTAGGCTATTCATCCCATTGAGTCAACTCTCAAATTCAATCATGGCTGATCTATCCTTTCCCTCTCTACCCAATTCTCCTGCCTTCTCCTTAAAGCTGTTCCTTCTAGTATTTGATTTTCCCATCCTGGGAAAAAGGTTCTGACTGTCTTCCCTATCTATGCTTCTCATAATTTTATTCTAACAGGTCTCCCCACAACCTCCGGCATTCCAGAGAAAACATTCCAAGTCTGTTGAACTTCTCTCTGCAGCTAATATCCCCTAATCCAGGCATCTAATGAACTGATGATGATGTTATGTCATAGGAGCAGTGGTGGACCATTTGCCCATCGAGTCTACTCCACCATTCAATCATGGCTGATCTATTTTTCCCTCACAACCCCATCCTCCTACCTTCTTCCCATAATTTTTGACGCCTTTACTAAGTAAGAATCTGTTTTAAACAACGTTAAACATACCCGATGACTTGTTAATGAATCCCACAGATTTACTACCCTCTGGCTAAAGAAATTCTTCCTCAACTCCATTCTAAAGGTACATCCTTTTATTCTGAGGTTGTGGTCTCTGATCTTAGATTCTCCCACTTATGAAAACATCCACTCTGTCCAGGCCTTTCACTAAACTAAACTAAACTATTCAGTAAGTTTGAATGAAGTCCCCCCGTCAACTTTCTAAACTCCAGCAACTACAGGCCCAGTGCCGTCAGATGCTCATCTTACGTCAACCCAACCGTCTCCGGGATCATTCTCGTCAAGTTTCACAACGGGCACAATGTCTTTGCACTGTTTCTTTACATTCAACAAAAGATTTACCTAAAGTAAGTTGAATCACTTTCCATAACTCTGGCAATTAGACTTTGCTGTTCAAGCAACCTGAGATTTGCTCTTTCATGATTCACAGACGGTGGTGGGCAAATGGAACGAGCTGCCGGAGGAGGGAGTGTAGAAGATACCAAATTATTTCAGGCAAACTGATGTTCAAAATAGGTGGCGACACTCCTTCTTAAATGTTGAATTCGTATATAGATTCCCTTTGACTGTGTGATGGATGGGGTCCTCTCATCTGCTAGATCTATAGTCCCGATCTTCTGACCAACCTTATTGTGGACATTGCACGTAAAACAAATCTGCACTTTCTCTATAACTGTAAAGCTGCAACACTATATTCTGTACTCTGGTATTTTTCTCTTGCGTGTGTGCGTGTGTGCGTTGTGCGTTTGCGCGTGCTGTGTGTGTGTGTGTGTGCGTGTGCGTGTGCGTTGCGTGGCGTGTGCAATTGTTTGTTGTGTGTGTGTGTGTGATAATGTGCGCGTGCGAGTGTATTGCGTGTGATCTTGTTCGTGACTTTTTCTTCTCTCTGAGTTTTTCGTTTGCTCCGATAATGTTCGAGTTTTTTGTGATCTTGTTCTGTGACTTGACTGTACTCGCGTACAGTATGATTTGACTGGATAGCACGCACAACTCCATTTGGGGTATTGTGAGCAGTTTTGGGCCCCATATCTGAGAAAGGATGTGCTGGCGTTGGAGAGGGTCCAGAGGAGGTTTACGAGAGTGATCCCAGGAATGATTGGGTTAACACATGATGAGCATTTGAAGCCACTGGGCCTGTCCTCAATGGCGTTTAGAAGGATGAAGGGTGACCTCATTGAAACATACCGAAGAGTGAAAGGCCTGGATAGAGTGAATGTGGGAGAGCCTAGGACTAGAGGCCATAACCTTAGAATAAAAGGACGTACCTTTAGAAATGAGATGAGAAGGAATTTCTATCATCAGAGGGTGGTGAACATGTGAAATTCATTGCCACAGTAGGCCGTGGAGGCCAGGATATTTTGGCGCAGATTTACCAGATTCTTAATTAGCAAGAGTATCAGGGGTTATGAGGAGAAGGTAGGAGAATGGGGTTGAGAGGGAAAGATCGATCAGCCTTGTTTGAATGGCAGAGTAGACATGATGGCATAATTCTTCTCCTATAACTTATGAAAACAAAGATTTGCACCGTATCTCGTTACACCACTAATAAACCACTAATAATACCAGGGCCAGATTGCAAGCACACTCCCCAGACGCAGCAAGAGAAGCTAGAGATCCCAGGCCTCTTTTGTACCTGCGATAGGACTCTCTTCCCCCCCATACCCCCGAGCATCGTCTTGTTTCAGCGGGACTTGCACAGATAACCTGTACGCTTTAAATTCCAGATGTCACCTAGGGTCTGACTGGTTATATCGAGGCAGACGCTGTGCTGAGCTTGTGTCCGAGCCGCCACTCTCTACAGTTACCATGGTCCTGTGTGTTTTTGGAGCGCTGCTCCTTGCTTCCGTTCTCACTCTCCTCTTGCCCAGGCTATTCCACCAACTGGTGAAAAACAAGAACCGTCGTTCTCTGTAAGCCCCCTTTCATTTTTAAACCTTTTCCAACAAATTTCTTTCAAAGGCTTTTTTTTCCCTTGCTTCTTGTGCATGTGTTTGATTTTGAAACAATTTTTCTTCCTTCTGAGTTTTTCTTTTGCTCCGATAATGTTCGAGGTATTTGTGATCTTGTTCTGTGACTTAGACACGGTGGTGAAGTGGAGGGTCAGGCCAGTTTTAACTCGGGCTTTGAGGGGGATGAGTCATTGAGTGTCTCTCACGACCACCCACAAGATCTCCACAGACAACCACACGGCAACAACAACTCGACCACATCCTCTCCACACAGAAACCCACAGGCATTTGGCCAAGAGGTAACTACAACAGATTTTTTTTGAAAAACATGCATCTTTTTTTATTTTTTTTTAAATTTTTCTTTATCTAGAACTCTCAACTTTATTTCTGGTGTTGTCGGTCATTTTTCATTTTTGTTTTTCTATTTTCTATTTTTAATCGACTGAAGTTATTTTTGATTATTGTTAAAATGGCTGTCGAGATTTGAGGTGAGAGGACCTTGGTCCTGCATGCTCTTTTGTTATTCTTCCAAATCGGTCGCTACGTTTGAGGGTAACTGGCCTCTCCTCCATCTCTGTGTTGGGAACAGCTCCATCACAAGACCACAAGAAATTGCAGAGAATTGTGGACGCAGCCCAGACCATCACAAAACCAACCTCCATTCCATTGTCTCTATCTACACTTCACGTGACCTCGACAAGGCCATCAGCATAATCAAAGACCAGTTTCACCCCAGGCACTCCCTCTTCTCCCTTCTCCCATCAGGCAAGAGGTACAGAAGTGTGAAAACACACACCTCCGAATTCAGGGAGAGTTTCTTCCCAGCTGTAATCAGGCAACTGAACCATCCTATCACAAACTAGAGAGCCATTCTGAACTAATACCTACCTCATTGGAGACCCTTGGACTATCTTTAATCGGACTTTATCTTGCATTAAACATTATTCCCTTCATCCTGTATCTGTACACCGTGAACAGTTCAATTGTAATTGTGTATTCTCTTTCCGCTGGCTGGATAGCACGCAACAATAGCTTTTCACTGTACATCGCTACACATGACAATAAACTAAACTAACTAACAGACTTGGTACGTACTATCACAGCGTTCCAGAAACATTTGGACAGGTTCATGGAATAGGACAGGTTTAGAGGGATATGGGCCAAACGCAGGAAGGTGGGACTAGTATAGATGGGGTGGGCAAGTTTGACCGAAGGGCCTGTTTCTACGCTCCACGACTAACAGTCTTGGCCCCTTATGCCCCTGTCCCACTTAGGAAACCTGAACGGAAACCTCTGGATACTTTGCGCCCCACCCAAGGTTTCCGTACGGTTCCCGGAGGTTGCAGGTGGTTGCCGGAGGTTGCAGGTAGTGGAAGCAGGTAGGGAGACTGACAAAAACCTCCGGGAACCACACGGAAACCTTGGGTGGGGCGCAAAGTCTCCAGAGGTTTCCGTTTAGGTTTCCTGAGTGGGACAGGGGCATAAGACTGTGCCAGGGGAAACTGAGTAACCTCCCACTTTGTCATTTTGAGTGATACCTCCCATTAATAACCTGCAGTGACCGGACTGGGGCTCAGATGAACCATTGCAGCCAGGAAGAGTGTACATAGTCAAAGATAGACACAAAATGCTGGAGTAAGTCAGCAGGACAGGCAGCATCACTGGAGACAAGGAATGCAGCTAGATCTTAGGAATCACACGCCCAATGTAATGTTAAACACTCCACTAAACTCTTACAAACTTACAAATAGAGTTTGAAAATAAAGTTAGTTTCTTCTCAGCTGCTATCAGGCAACTGAACCATCCATTCAGCAGCTACAGAGCAGTCCTGACCACCCACCTACCTCATCGGAGACCTCTGAACTATCTCTAATTGGATTTTATAGCATTTCAATGTTGTATCTTGCACTAAATGGTGTTCCGTTTGGTTGAAAAGACTGGTGACAATTTGGAGGGACGTTGCAATGCCAAATTACGGTGGTGTGGAGCAGATGTTGGGGAGAGTATGAGGCCTGATCATGCATCATACATGATCAGTTTTGGCCTTCCAGTCACGCCTCCAGCCGGTTTGAGCAACTGCCGGCAGGGCTGGGCACAATTTCTCGCTCCACTCCGTCGCTTTATTTACAGAATACACATCCTCCACCAAATATCTGCCTCGCATGTTTCCAGAGTCTTTCTGGATTATCTGTTTTGCCGGACCAACAGAGGTTACGGCCTCTGAGAGGGGTCCAATGATACCAGAATGGTCTTTCTAGGCAGCCGAGGAGCTGAGATCCCGGCCCACAAAGTCGGCCTCGGAAGTTGGCTATGGGAACGGATTTGCCATCTCCGATGAGGTAGAGACCAGCTGCCTCACCCAGCCTAGGTGCCACGTATTCGGGGGGGACTGCCGGGCGGTGGAGGGGGGGAGGGGGGGGGTAGGATTTTAAGTGCATTTTTGTAATTTTGTCTGGATGCCAGGCCACCAGCTGCCAGACAGTCGATGGTAGACCTGTACTACAGCAGCTAAAAATTCCTTCATACATGTGGCAGCAGATGGTGGTTGCGTGCATGCGTGGGTGCATTGCTGAGCTCCCCTCTGTGTTGGCTGTCTCATGGTATGGAGAGCAGCAACAGTCTGCTCCGTCAGGTAAGTACTGGACTGGACTGACCCTCAGGGACTCCTGAACCCGCAACGGATTTTGAAGGTGGAGTGAGAGTCTTGTCCACCAAGTTGTTCGTTAGTCTAGGACTGCTGCGGGATTTATCAAGAATCAGCAGGCATAGGATTGAGGTGAGGGGGGGGAATATTTAATAGGAACCTGAGGAGCCACTTTTTTTAACAGAGGGTGGTGGGTGTATGGAACAAGTGGCTGGAGGAAGTAGTTGAGGCAGGTACTATTGCAGCTTTTTAAAAACATTTGGTCAGAGACATGGATAGGATACATTTAGGGAGATTAGGTGGGATTAGAGTAGTTGGCGACGTGAGCACATTTGTCCCAAGGGGCTGCTTCCAGGCTGCTTGACTATGAGATCCTGAGAAATGCATGCTTTAGAGAGACACAAGGAACTGCAGATGCTGGAATCTTGAGCAAAACACAAAGTGCTGGAGGAACTCAGCGGGTCAGGCAGTGTCTGTGGAGGGAAATGGACAGGCAATGTATTGGGTCTGGACCTTTCTGATTGGAGTAGGGGGGAAAGCTGGAGAAGAGGTGGTAGAGGGACAAAAAGCCTGGCAAGTGATAGGTGGATACAGGTGAGGTGGGTTGGATTGGCAGATGGGTGGAGTAAGTGACAAATAGTAGAAGTGAGAAGGAGACAAAAGGGTAGCAGATAAGGAGAGAAGAGGAGCTGGAATGAGGGATGTGGGTGGAAGGGGAGGGAGAGGAAAGTAGAGGGAGGGTGAAAGGGAAATGTGAGACTCGGGGAAAGGAGATGAGTGACAGGGGAGGGATAGGAACAGAGGTGACTGGGGTGGTGAGGGATTTAAACTTTAGGTTACAGAGTGGAAACAGGCCCTTTAGGTTACAGAGTGGAAACAGGCCCACCAAATCCATGCCGTTCAGCAATCACCCCATACACTAGCACTATCTTACACACTAGGGACAATTTACAAATTTACAGAAGTCAAGTAACCTACAAATCTGCATATCTTTTGAGTGTGCGAGGAAACCGGAGCACCTGGAGAAAACCCACGTGGTCACAGGGAGAACGTACAAACTCCGTACAAACAGCACACATGGTCAGGATGGAACCTGGGTCCCTACCGCTGTGCCACGGAGCTGCCCTGAGCGAACAAGCGAGGGAGGGGGGAAGAAACAGGGTGACTGGGAGATGACTGGGTGGTGGGAGATGGTAGGAAATGTGGAGGGGGCAAAGGGAAGGGATAGTGGTGGGGAGGAGTTATTTACTTTGAATTGTAATACAAAGGAGGGGAAAGGAACAGCTAGTTGTTCGTATTTTAATCCAATTCACGATTATTGGTAAATTGTGGTTTTAACATTGAAGGCGGTACAGTGGCAGAGTTGATGCCTTACAGCATCAGAGACCCGGGTTCAATCCTGACCATGGGTGCTGTGTATACGAAGTTTGTACATTCTCCCCGTGACCGCGTGGGTTTTCTCCAGGTGCTCCCGTTTCCTCCTGCACTGCAAAGACGTGCAGGTTTGTAGGTTAATTGGATTTTATAAATTGTCCCTATTGCGTAGGATAGAATTAGCGTACTGGTTGATCGCTGGTTGGCATGGACTCGGTGGGCTGAAGGGCCTGTTTCCATGCTGTATCTCCAAACCACACTAAACTAAACATTGTAGAGGCAGCAAAGTGTTAAAATGGATCATTGTCATCCAACACCTCCCGTTGGCCAGCAACCTCAGTCCTTGAACACAACGCAGCCAAAGCCACCATTTCTGGTTTATTCCCCACAGGTCACCGGAGTTTCGGCCAAGACCAGGATTCACCAACTAGCTGTCAAACACATGCAGTGGGAGCAGAATCCACAGCACTCACAGGTCAGTTGTGAAACATATTTGTGCATGGACCAACCTCATTTCATACATTCAAAGAATGAAGCCATAAAGCCTGCACCTGCAGGAATACTGAAAGAAAAAAACAAAAATACTAGAAACACTCGACAGGTCAGGCAGCTTCCGGAGAGAACAGTTGATGTTTTAGTCATAGAGTCATATAGTATCGAAACAAGGCCACCCAGTCCCACCTTAAAACTATGCCCTCTAATTCTCAATTCCCCTACTCTGGGCAAGAGACTCTGTGCATCTACCCAATCTATTCCTCTCATGATTTTGTTTATCTCTAGAACATCAACCCTCATCCTCCTGCACTCCAGGAAATAGAGTCCCACCTGCTCAACCTCTCCCGATAGCTCAGACCCTCGAGTCCTGGCAACAGAGAATATAGGTGCAGGAGTAGGCCATTCGGCCTTTCAAGCCAGCGCCGCCATTCACTGTGATCATGGCTGATCATCCACAATCAGTAACCCGTTTTTGCCTTCTCCCCATATCCCTTGACTCCGCTATCTTTAAGAGCTCTATCTAACTCTCGCTTGAAAGCCTCCAGAGAATTGGCCTCCACTGCCTTCTGAAGTAGAGAATTCCACAGATTCACAACTCTCTGGGTAAAAAAGTTATTCCTCATCTCCATTCTAAATGGCTTACCCCTTATTCCTAAGCTGTGGCCCCTGGTTCTGGACTCCCCCAACATCAGGAACTTGTTTCCTGCCTATAGCATGTCAAAACCCTAAATAATCTTATATGTTTCAATAAGAATCCCTCCCATCCTTTGTCACCCTGCATCCTCCTCACATTTCACCCTGATTTGTGTAATCTGCAAATTTGCTAATGTTACTTTTAATCCCTTCATCTAAATCATTGATGTATATTGTAAATAGCTGCGGTCCCAGCACCGAGCCTTGCAGGACCCCATTAGTCACTGCCTGCCATTCTGAAAGGGACCCGTTTATCCCCACTCTTTGTTTCCTGTCTGCCAACCAATTTTCCATCCATGTCAATACCCTACCCCCAATACCATGTGCTCTAATTTTGCCCACTAATCTCCTATGTGGGACCTTATCAAATGCTTTCTGAAAGTCCAGGCACACTACATCCACTGGCTCTACCTTGTCCATTTTCCTAGTTACATCCTCAAAGAATTCCTGAAGATTAGTCAAGCATGATTTCCCCTTCATAAATCTATGCTGACTCAGGCCGATAGTTACTGCTATCCAAATGTGCGGCTATTTCATCTTTTATAATTGACTCCAGCATCTTCCCCACCACCGATGTCAGGCTAACTGGTCTATAATTCCCCGTTTTCTCTCTCCCGCCTTTCTTAAAAAGTGGGATAACATTAGCTACCCTCCAATCCACAGGAACTGATCCTGAATCTATAGAATATTGGAAAATGATCAACAATGCATCCTCGATTTCTAGAGCCACTTCCTTAAGTACCCTGGGATGCAGACCATCAGGCCCTGGGGATTTATCAGCCTTCAGTCCCATCAGTCTACCCAACACCATTTCCTGCCTAATCTGAACTAATGCTTTCCAACCATACAACATTTTTCCTACAACCTAGTGCCCAGAATTGAACATAATATTCTAAATGCTGCCTCACCAATGTCTCACCAGCATCCTCCTCACTGCTCAACAACCCTCCTTGTCCCTGGACGACCCTCCTCATTCTCCGACAGCCCACCTTGCTCTCGCGGCATGGGTCCCATCAACATCCTCAACGGGCGATCTGGGTCTTCCGGAGGTGATTAAACTATCGCAATGAAGGGATGGGGAAGAGCTAATAATGAAGGAGAAAGCTGTCAGGGCAGGTTTGGGGGAAACAGTTAGACAGCACCACCTAAGGCCACACGTTAATCAGAGGAACACCCCCTTCATATTTCGCTTGGGCAGTTTACAACCCAGCGGTATGAACGTTGATTTCTAGAATTTCACGTAACCTTTGCATTCCCTCCTTCCCCCATCCATGTCATCTTACTAGTTCCACTGTTCGCATCCTTATATGCCTTCGTTATCACCTCATCCCCAGCCCACAATGGGCCATTCTGGGCTCCACCATTCCATGGTCATGCTTTGTTTTGGCCTTTTCTTACCTCCAGTTCCATCCCCTTTACTTTCATTCTTCACCCATGTTTTTTCTCCAGAGATGCTGCTTGAGCTGCTGGTACTCCAGCACTTTGTACCCATCCATGTTTTTTCTCCAGAGATGCTGCCTGAGCCGCTGAGTTACTCCAGCACTTTGTGTCCACCTCCCAACTTTACGTCTGTTTGTTTGCAGCTTTGGGTGTTACCAGAAGCGCAGGTGGACAGTGCACTCTCCTCTCTTCCCCCAGCAGAACAGAATACAGAGACATCGACTGAAGTCACAGCTTTCTGAAGAGTTTGGTCACCAATAACTTTAACAGGACAACTTGCCTATTGGCTTTGCACAATAATTCATTCCCTCACATGTCTGGGCTTTGGTAACAATATTGAAGCTCTGTGCTATGGTATATATATCTCTTAATATATAATCTGGGGTCTAGAGTGGTGGGGTATCTAAATAATGTTGTTAAAAGTATATCCATCAGTTTAAGTGTTTTTTTTAAATGAAGTACTGTGTTTGTAGTTTACAGTTTAAGAACCCAGTTAGGAAGTATAAAACTTGTGCTACATTCTTCTCCATTTTTTAGTTTATTTTAGAGATACAGTGCGGAAACAGGCCCTTCAGCCCACTAAGTCCGTGCCGGCCAGCGATCCCTGCACACTAACACTATCCTACACACACTAGGGACAATTTACAATTATACCAACACAATTAACCTACAAACTTGTTCATCTTTGGAGCGTGGGAGGAAACTGGAATACCCGGAGAAAACCCATGCGATCACAGGGAGAATGTACAAACTCTATACAGACAAGCACCTGTAGTCAGGATCGAACCTGAATATCTGGCGCTGTAAGGCAGCAACTTTACCGCTGCACCACCCCTTTCTTTAAGCTGCTTCTTAAAACCTACCTCTAATACTTTAGCCATTAATCCTAACGTTTCCCCAAGTGTCCTGACGTCAAACAAAGAATGAAAGGCCTCAGCATTTCCCTACACAAACAGCCTGGTGTTTCTGTACATCTTGAATTTCTGGTAAAATAACAGCTTTTCATTATTTAAAAAAATATTAAAAATTGCTCCTGAAATGTAGCCAGAGCTATAAACGTTTAAAATTATGTTTTAAGACCATAAAACATAGGAGCAGAACTAGGCCATTCAGCCCATCAAGTCTGTTCCACTATTCAATAATGGCTGATCTATTTTTCCCTCTTAACCTGGCAGAGTGGTGCAGCAATAGAGTTGCTGCCTTACAGTGGCAGAGACCCGGGTTCGATCCTGACTACGGTTGCTGTCTGTAGGAAGTTTGCATGTTATCCCTGTAACCACACAGGTTTTCTCTAGGTGCTTTGGTTTCCTCCCATATTCCAAAGAGCAGGCTTGTAGGCTAACTGGCTTATGTAAATTGTTTCTAATGTGTAGGACGGATCGTTGGTCGGTTTGGACTCGATGGGCCGAACGGCCTGTTTTCATGCTCTATCTCTAAACTGAACTAAACCCCATATTCTACTGCCTTCTCCACTTAACATTGTTTTGTGTTATTGACTTCATGAACCTGGGTCTTGTTTACAGATCCTCTACGAGGTTTCCCCTCTGACGGTGCGTATCTTTATCTCTACGTTCGGTCTCTATCTCACTGTTAAATCTCTTGCTTCTAAACAGTCTGACAGACCCTCGGTGACAATAGTTTCAGCTGTCTTAGCTCCACCCTCCAAACCGGTTCCCCCATCCGCTTTGAAACATCTTTGATGATTTTACTTCCCTTAATTGCTTCCATTTACTGAGTGTTTTTGTCTGTATGCGTGAAGCACCTTGACGTACATTCCTGGTGGCAAAGGTGTTGTGTTGGTTCGCGGTGCTTCATGTTTCCAATATTTTGTGCTGTTATAGCAAGAAATCTGTGTATGTTGAGAATTATACTTGAAATAAATAAACGTACACACATGAAGTATCAAACCCAGTGCTTACGAGGTGTGGGAGATGCAGGCAGACACGTGGCTTCATTGATCAATGGAACAACATAAAAGGGGAGAATTCCCAGATCATTCACCCGGTTACATTCTGCCTCCTGTGCACTGCACTCCGCAATGGTAACGTGGACCATTTTCACCACCTGAAGCTGGGTTGAGTTTCAAAATAATAGAACTCTTCTGTTCTAGAAGGAACTTCACAGGTGTGTGCATGTGTATATATGTAGAAATAAGGAACTGCAGATGCTGGTTTACACAAGAAAGTCACAAAGTGCTGGAGTAACTCGGGTCAGGCAGCATCGCTGAAGAACATGGATAGTCTGCAGACGAGTCCTGACCCGTAACATCACCTATCCATGTACTTCAGAGACACTGCCTGACCCGCTAACTTACTCCAGCACTTTGTGTGTTTTTGTGTGCGTGTGTGTTTAGTGTATGCGCAAGTTTGCGCGTGATAATTTATTTTTGTTGCATGTGTCTTTGTGTGCGCGTGTAAGTTTGTATGTTTATATTGTGTGTGTGTGGGATGAACAGATTTTAAATGCAAGGGGGTGGGAGAGGGAAAGCAAAACGAGCAGAGTGGAAGCAAGAAACATTAACTAATGTTGGGACAAGGAAAGCACCGAGAACTGCCTCTGCACCACGTGTGGGAGTGTCATTGTCTGAAATAGCATCACAAACTTCACCCTTTAAGGGCCTGTCCCACTTAGGCGATTTTTTAGGCGACTAGGCTGTTGCCACATGGTCGCCGGGATGTTGCCTGTATGTCTCCTCAGTCGTCCAAAGAGTCGTAGCATCTTCCTGGTTGCCGCTGGATGTTGAAAAATTGTCGGCGACAGTAGGTTTGATGTCAATGAGCATAACTTGACTTCCCCCGACGTAGACGCTGTCGTAGTTGTCGCCAGGTTCACGTTGGTTGTCGCTGGTGCTGACTTCGGGTTTTTTGTTGTTAAAGTAATGATTCTATTTCAAATGTTATGTTGAAAGGGGGTCCAGTCGGCAGTTTTTGGCGACCTGCTACGACTATGACAGTCGCCTAAAAATAGCCTAAATGGGACAGGCCCTAAACTCTTTCCTCTCCGTGTGAGAGTGGGACCCCTTAGCCTCAGTACATTTAAAATATTGACACAAAGAACTGCAGACGCTGTTCTCAAAAATGCCTCAAAGTGCTGGAGTTCTGCAGCTGGTCAGGCAGCGTCTCCATAGATGCTGCCTATGGATAGTGATGTTTTGGGTCAGGACCCTTCTTCAGACTCTGACATTTAGGGTTGAAGCCCTTCAGACAATCGATGTTCTCCAGAAATGCTCCGAAAAGCATGGATAGGTGGCGTTATAGAAACATAGAAATTAGGTGCAGGAGTAGGCCATTCGGCCCTTCGAGCCTGCACCGCCATTCAATATGATCATGGCTGATCATCCAACTCAGTATCCCGTACCTGCCTTCTCTCCATACCCTCTGATCCCCTTAGCCACAAGGGCCACATCTAACTCCCTCTTAAATATAGCCAATTAACTGGCCTCAACTACCCTCTGCGGCAGAGAGTTCCGGAGATTCACCACTCTCTGTGTGAAAAAAGTTCTTCTCATCTCGGTTTTAAAGGATTTCCCCCTTATCCTTAAGCTGTGACCCCTTGTCCTGGACTTCCCCAACATCGGGAACAATCTTCTTGCATCTAGCCTGTCCAACCCCTTAAGAATTTTGTAAGTTTCTATAAGATCCCCTCTCAATCTCCTAAATTCTAGAGAGTATAAACCAAGTCTATCCAGTCTTTCTTCATAAGACAGTCCTGACATCCCAGGAATCAGTCTGGTGAACCTTCTCTGCACTCCCTCTATGGCAATAATGTCCTTCCTCAGATTGGGAGACCAAAACTGTACGCAATACTCCAGGTGTGGTCTCACCAAGACCCTGTACAACTGCAGTAGAACCTCCCTGCTCCTATACTCAAATCCTTTTGCTATGAAAGCTAACATACCATTCGCTTTCTTCACTGCCTGCTGCACCTTCATGCCTACTTTCAATGACTGGTGTACCATGACACCCAGGTCTCGCTGCATCTCCCCTTTTCCTAGTCGGCCACCATTTAGATAATAGTCTGCTTTCCTGTTTTTGCCACCAAAATGGATAACCTCACATTTACCTCGCATATGGATAACCTCACAGTTATGAGTCGGGACCCTTCATGTCAAATGTTTAACAGCCCATGGGAAGCGTTGTGGTGCAGTCTCAGATTCAGATTCAGATTCAATTTTAATTGTCACTGTCAGTGTACAGTACAGAGACAACAAAATGCATTTAGCCTGTGGAAACTAATCAGAGTGACACATCTGTACCAGAGGAGGTACTATCACAATGTTTAAAAGACATTTGAATAGGTATATGGATAGGAAAGGTTTAGAGGGATATGGGTTAAACGCAGGCAGGTGGGACTAGCGTAGATGGGGCATGTCAGTTGACATGGGCGATTTGGGCCGAAGGGCCTGTTTCCACCAGTGTGTCCATGACTGGTGAGCAGGACATAGCTTGGCAATGTCACTGAAGAACATCATCACAGGCATCAAGAGTCTACTGACCTCTCACTGACCTTCAATGGGTGTTACTGTCATTAAATCCCCCTGCATCTTGGCACACTATAGATCAGAAGCTTTTGTGGAGCAACCATATATGGTCTCAATAGCTCAGTCATAGAATGGACAGCACAGTGGTGCAGCAGCAGAGTTGCTGCCTTACAGCGCCAGAGACCCGGGTTTGATCCTGACTACGTGTGCTGTCTATACGGAGTTTGTCCGTTCTCCCCGTGACTGTGCGGGTGCTATAAGGCAGCAACTCTACTGCTACACCACTGCACTGCCCTGTGTGACGAAATTCACCGCACTTAACCACCACAGGGACAGTGAATAGAAAGCCACAACCTCAAACCACATCCCATCCTGATCGCCAAGTACCTGGAAGGTAGGCGTCATTGAGCGGCCCCTAGCCATCCCCTGCGGACCGGAGAGGAGCATGGAGGGAGCTGGCGACGGCAGATGCAAGATTAGGGGTCGGTAAGAGAGTGAACTAGGATGTTACCATCAAGATTGGCTGCAGTAGGCGCCCCGAGACACAAAGGCTGAAAGAGGCCGGTTGAGGAAAGGGGCGACGGTTCGTTGGATGATCCAGAGGGAGGCGACAGCTGGAGGACCTGCAGCAACCTGGGACTCGCCTGGATCAGGCGCCGTTCCAGACGACCGATCGCGTAGACAGGACATGAGTTTGAAAATGGCGGAAAAACCTGACAGCGCACGCATGAAGTCGCCATGGACCATTTTTATGAACTTTGTACTAATTGGGGATTGTGCCTAGTCATGGCAATACTTTACACAACTGCATGCAACACATTAAAATGTCAATGTACGTCTCTACATGTGATAACAAAGAGTTGATCCTTCACTGGGACAAAATCCTGCAGATCTCTCCCCAACGCAATGGAGAATAAATGCTTTCTTTATATTTAAATGGCCCAAAAAAATAAACAAAACTCTAGCGCTATTGTACCATAGAATCCCATGCTGTGATCCATGTGGTCTACGTTTCATGATCTCCCCAGGACCTCCAGGAATATCCATTGCTGCTCTGCTGAAACTGTACGGGACAATAGCAAAGCCAAACCAGCAAACACTCCTCCCGACTTCCATTTACCACAGTGGGAGCTGCCTTCTCCCAAGGTATGGTGACACTGGAGAGATGGTAACTGACTGAGCTGCATAGGTTAAACCATGGTAAACATGTTCCTTGTACTCCACATAAGGAACTGCAGATGCTAGAATCTTGAGTGGAACACAATAGTTGAGAGGGATATGGGCCAAACACAGAGGTGGGACTAGGGTAGATGGGGTTTCTTGGTTGACATGGGCAAGTGGGCGGAAGGGTCTGTTTCTGTGCTGCACGAGTATGACAAAATGCTGGAATTACTCTGTGGATCAGGCTGCATCTCTGAAGGACATGGATAGGCGATGCTTTGGTATGGGGGACTCTTTTTGTCAGAGGGGACTGGATGTGAGGGGGAGGGGGCGGAGAGAATACCTTTGCGAACACCTTGTACTGATCAAGAACCTATCAATTTCCGCTTTAAAAATACTCAATGCCTTGGCCTCCACAGCCACCTGGCAATGAATTCCACAGATTCACCATCCTCTGGGTGCAAAAATCCTCATCTCCTTTCCAAAGGTACGTCACTCAATTCTGAGGCTGTGACCCCAAGTCCTAGATTTGCCTGTTACTGGAAACATCCTCTCCATACCCACATCACCCAGTTAGCTGCACAGCACATGCAATGAACACACTCGGATACAACCTTTACTGTATATTCACCTTCACTCTACCTACCGTAGTACCTGATTTTGGCGTGATTGTATTTTTGTATAGTTTTATCTGATCTGTTTGGATAGTATACAAAACAAACTTTTCACAGTACCTTGGTACATGTGATAATAATAAGCCTAACAGAAACGTTGCTACGTATCCTTGAATAATGTGTGCCATACATAAAGGTTTATAGTGTTCCTTAGAAATGATTCTCGATGCTGAATTATCTAATGATGTGAACATAGAACAGTACAGCGCAAGACCAGGCCCTTCGGCCCACATTGTTTGTGCCGAAAGCGATGCCAAGACCATCACTTATTTGCCTGCACGTAATCCATATTCCTCCATTCCCTACATATCTACGTGCCTATCCTAAAGTCTCTCAAAAGCTACAATCATATCTGCATCCACCATCATCCCCAGTAGCATGTTCCAGGCACTCACCACCCTCTGTTTAAAAACAAAAATTCCTCTGCGCACCTCTTTTAACCTTTGCTCCTTTCACCTTAAAGCTACTCACTTGGCTCATTATGAGCCCATGGCTATGGATTACCATGGGTGTAATTTCACCATCCTCGAGTCTAAGCTATCAGGATAACTAGGGATGGGCATAAAGGCCAATGATACCTACACCTCAAGTCCCAGTCACATGCCAGCTAGTTTAGTTGAGAGATACACGTGGAAACACGGCCCTTTGGCCCACCGAGTCCATGCTGACCAGCGATCTTCCCTTACACTTGCACTGTCGTACATACTAAGGACAATTTACACAAACCAATTAACCTACAAACCTGCACGTCTTTGGAATGTGGGAGGAAACCAGAGCCGCTGGCCAAAACCCATGAGGTCACGGGGGAATGTATAAACTCCGTACAGACAATACCCAGAGTTAAGATCAAACCCGAGTCTCTGGTGCTAAAAGGCAGCAACTCTACTGCTGTGCCACTCGTTCAAAGGGAGAGTGTAATGTGCTGGATAATCAAACTCCTCAAGCACAAAGGATGCAAAGATACAGAAGCTTGAAAGCGCGCACCACCAGACTCGGGAACAGCTTTTCCCCCCTCTGTCATCAAGCTTCTAAACAGTACTTACATAAGCTAAGGTACTGTCCGATTCACCTCTACCCCATTGCAGACATTGGACTTTGTCTCTGGAACAGATGTGCTAAGATACTGAGAACTATATTCTGCACTCTGTATCTTCCCCTCTGCTCAACCTATTGTACTCGAGTTACACTTGATTGTATTTTGGTATAGTATTTAGCTGATCTGATTGGATAGCATGCAAAATGTTTTTCACTGTATCTCTGTACATGTGACAATAATAAACCTAAACCTAAAATAAATCTTTCATCTGGGAGAGCTGAGACATTAGAGTGAAATACACAATATAAGGTATTAGGCAAGGAATGCGTTTATTTTGTGCTTCTCATGAAATCAGTCAGGGACATTTCAAAAATCAAATGACATAACTGTGCAGTTCTTAAAATGAGACTTGGTCCATATGGTGCAGGAAGTACCAATAAAACAGGTGGTTTTAAGGTAAGACTTGCACATCTTTCACACGTTGGAGATCATAAATAAATAAGCACAACAGTCAGTGATTTCGTTCGACCATTAAACACCAGCTGGAATCACGAGAGCCATGTGGAGCAGACCTAGCTTGCTCAGGTTTATGGAGAAATGAAGAACTGCATTTGCTGGTTTATACCAAAGATAGACTCAGTGCTGGAGTAACTCAGCGGATCAGGCAGCATCTCTGGAGAAAAAGAATGAGTTTTGGGTCGGTCCCTTTAGACTCTTTTTAGTATGGAGAAGGGTTGCAGTGAAGTGAAGTCTTAATTGAAACGTCATCAATCCTTTTTCTCAACAATCATTCAACATCTGAAATGTCACCCAAACCTTTCCTCCAGAGATGCTGCCTGACCCACTGTGTTCCACCAGCGCTTTGTGTCTATCTTTGGTCAGCTTTATACCGGGCTAATCTCTTTCTTCTCCATTCATGCAACCCTTATTTGCACAGATTACATGTTTCAGGTGCCCAGGTGGGGGAATCACCTTGTGGATCAGGGTTTAGTAGGGAAAGAGGAGAGAGCCACATGGCAAATAACATCAGGAACAAGTCATGCCACTGTCAAACTGGCCAGAACTACACCGACCCCTTGTGTCCATCTGCGGTTTGAATTCTGATGTGTGGTGCAAAGAGCAATGCCGTTCCAGTTTTGAGACATAATGTATTACAGAAACAGTCTTTATAAATGCTTTGAATATTCAATTATCACGGAGCGCACAAAAAGACTTCACTACACATAAAAACAAAACATCACACAAAATAGAAATGGACAAAACCAGGCTGGAACTCAATAGAATCTAACTTTGTCAGCTAGGTACAACATGATCATGCCTAGTTGAGCCTGAGGGCTTGAAATAAAAAGGCAACCTTTTGCAAGAACCCAAAAGGCCAGGACTCATGGGTACTGAAGTGTCAGGGAGGGTCGCAGGCTGTTTAACAGTTCATCAAAGCGAAACCTTCAAGTATAGGCAATAATACGGCTGGGAGCCGCTAACTGTGGAATTTGGACTAAACTGGGTGTTTCTAACAATGTGGGTTACTGGCACTATCACCAGAAAGGCAAAGAGCTGTCCCCACGCACTATGTACCTTATGACTGCTCGATAAAAACGACAACCGTGGGATTTTACACATCGACTAACACGCTACGTTAAAAGAACCAGCATCACAACCAGCCACTTGTCATTCTTTGCCAAGTCTTCCAAACGTCATTGTGGCTCCTGGGACTAATCTGTGAGCTTCCTTTATCCATGATTAATTACCAGTGGTTTGAGGGAAAAGGGTCACCAATACTAAATGTTATTCCTAATTTTTTTTCTCAACTGGTTTTATCCATTAATTCTTGCATAAGAGTTTAAAGTTCTAAAAAACCCATTCAATTCAACTCTGAGTTATTTTCCAATAGGAAGCGCAGTTTTCGTCCATGTGCTCCATTTACAAGTCTTTATTTTCTGCACCATTCCTCTCTGTCCAGACAGCAGGCACCATTGCATCCTACTGCAGTAGATTCTGCAGCATGGCTGTGGCGTAGGTGGGTCGGGCTTGCTTGTTCTCAATGGCGTTGCGTAGGTAGATCACGCCGCCGCAGCGCTCCCACACCTCCTCGAACTGCCGCGGCAGTATCTCGGCGCCCCGCTTCCGTGTGAGGCCTGTCTCGTCGAGGCTAAGCTCACACATCTCCATGTCGTCCTTGCCTGACACGGAACATGTAAAACATAATGGGTTCAACATAGAACAGTACTGCACAAGAACAGGCCCTTCGGCCCACAGCGCCCGTGCTGAACATGATGCTAAGTTACATAGAACTTTACAGCAAGAACAAGCCCATGCCTAACATGATGCCAAGAACAACTTATCTACCTGCACATAATCCATATTCCTCCATTCCATGCATAACCATGTACCTAACCAAAAGGGATTTGGACATGGATTGGAAAGGTCTAGAGGAATATGAAGCTAACGTGGGTAAATGGGACTGGCTTAGATGGGGCAACTTGCCCACGCCGACCAAGATGCCCCATCAACATTAGTTTCACCTGCCCCTGTTTTGTCCATATTCGTCTCAGCCTTTCCTATCCATGTTCCCTTCCAAATGTCTTTAAATGTTGGTATAGAACCTGCCTCAACTACCTCCTCTGGTGGCTTGTTCCATCTATCCATCACCCTCTCTGTGAAAAACGTGCCCTTCAGGTTCATATTAAATCTTTATCATCTCAAACCTTTGTACGCTGTTTCTCAATTCCCCTGCACTGGGTAAATGACTGAGCATTCACATAACTATTCCCCTCGTATACACCTCTATAAGATCATCCTTCATCCTCTCGCGCTCCAAGGAATAAAGTCCAAGCCTGCCCAACCTCCCCTTATAGCTCAGGCCCTCATGTCCTGGCAAAATCCTCATGAATCTTTTCTGCATCCTTTCCAGCTTAACACCATCTTTCCTAGAGCAGGGTGACATAATAATCCAAATGTGGCCTCACCAACAACTTGTACAACTGGAACATAACATCCCAACTTCTGTACTCAATATGTGTTAGAAATATGTGTACTGCAGATGCTGGTTTCAACGGAAGATAGACACAAATAGCTGGCGAAACTCAGCGGGACAGGCAGCATATCTGGAGAGAAGGAATGGGTGACATTTCCGGTCGAGACCCTTCTTCAGACTGGTTAGGGATAAGGGAAACGAGAGATATAGATGGTGATGTGGAGAAATAAAGAACAATGAATAAAAGATGTGCAAAAAAGTAACGATGATAAAGGAAACAGGAGCTGTTTGCAGGGTGAAAATGAGAAGCTAGTGCGACTTGGATGGGGGAGGGATAGGGAGGGAGGGAATGCCGGGACTACCTGAAGTGAGAGAAATCAATATTCATACCACTGGGCTGCAGCTGCACAAGCAAAAAATGAGATGCTGTTCCTTCAATTTGCGTTCATACCACTGCCTCTCATATATTTTGCTTGGGCAGCTTACAGCCCAGTGGTATGAATATTGATTTCTCTCACTTCCGGTAGCCCCGGCATTTTCTCTCTTTCAATCCCTCCCCCACCCAAGGGGCACTAGCTTCTCATTTTCAAGCCTGATTCCTTTATCATCGTTACTTTTTTGCATATCTTTCATTCATTGTTCTTTATCTCTCCACATCACTGTCTATATCTCTCATTTCCCTTATCCCTAACCAGTCTGAAGAATGGTCTCGACCCGAAACGTCACTCATTCCTTTTCTCCAGAGATGCTGCCTGTCCCGCTGAGTTTCTCCAGCTCTTTGTGTTTATCTTCTGTACTCAATACCGTGGCTGATGAAGGCCATTGTACCAAAAACCTCTTGACCATCTTACCTACCTGTGACGCCACTTTCAACATCGCCTGCTCTACAACATTCCCCAAGGCCCTGTCATTCACTGCAAATGACATTCAGTGTTTAACATTTCTGCCATTCATAAAAGGTTCTGATTACCTACCCTATCAATGACTTTCATAATGTTATATACTTGTATCAGGTCTCCCCTCAGTCTCTGATCCTCCAGAGGAAACAATGCAAGGTTGTCCAACCTCTCATTGTAGCTAATACCCTGATGTCCAGGCAGCATTCTGGTAAATCTCTTCTGCACTCTCTACAAAGCCGCCACATCCTTCCTGTGATGGGGTAGCTATTACCCGAGTGTATGCTGTTCAAAGCAAGACCAGGAGGTTGATGCATGACGGGGAGGTCAAAGCAAGACGGGGCAATGCTGCCGTGCATGGGTTTTGCCCACTGTCCACCTACCAGCTACCAACAGTATGGGTGCCTTGTCTGGGTGCAGCTCCATCTGACGTGCGATCCAAGGCCCATCGAAATGGGCGTACCACCAGCCCTTCTTCTTGTTCTGGGGATCCTTGTACTGGTCGGCTGGCCGGATGAAAGGGATACGGAAGTAACGCTGTGTCCGATTCTGAGTGATCTCCTGCTGCCGACTGTGCAACTGGGGAGGGTTCTGTTCAGCTGTTGGGACCAAACAAAGCACTGAATTAAAACCCAGATTTCAACTCTAAACGGCACGATGACTGGGGCGATGAAACGATTAACACCAGACACCTGGGTTCAATCCTGACCACGGGTGCTGTCGGTACAGGATTTATATATTCTCCCCGTGACTGCGTGGGTTTTCTCCGGGTGTTCCGGTTTCCTCCTACACTCCAAAGACATGCAGGTTTGTAGATTGGTTTTGGTAAAATCGTAGCTAGTGTGTAGAATAGTACTACAGTACGGGAATCACTGGTCAGCGTGGACTCGGTGGGACAAAGGGCTTGTTTCTGCGCTGTAGCTCTAAACTAAACTAGAATGAAGTCACCCATAAGAAGTCCCCAGCATCGTTCATTGAGCAGGCGAGGACATCACCCCATGGAGCACAGGAGACTGAGGGGTGATCTTACAGGGGTGTGAAATCCTGAGGGGAATTGGTAGAGTGAATACACAGAGTCTTTTGCCCAGTGTAAGAGAATCAAGAACCAGAGGACATGGGCTTAAGGTGAGAGGGGAAAGAGTCACAGGAACCTAAGGGGCAGCTTTATCACTCAGTGATGGGTGGTGGGTGTATGGAACGAGCTGCAGGAGGAGGTAGTTGAGGCGGGTACTGAAACAACATTTGAAAGACACTTGGACAGATACAAGAATAGGAACATTTTAGAAGGATATGGGCCAAATTCGGGTAAACGGAATAGCTTAGATGTGGGATTTTGGACAAATTGGGCCGAAGGGGCTGTTTCCGTGCTATGAATCTATGACCCTGCTGATCAGAGAAAAGGGGACCAGGATAATCAACATTGACAGGGTTTCCATGTGAACAGTTACCACAAGGAGGGAAAAGCACCTTCGCGACCTCAGGGAGACAGAAAGTGGTTCGCAACCAACGTGCTTCATCCAAATGATGAAGATAAGTGCATGCAACAGCTTCTTCTGGAAGATGTAGAAGTATATAAAATTATGCGACGGAAGTCAGTTTATAGAGGATGGCACGGGACTGAGTAGGGGAGGGGATCTGGGCTTTTTCGCTGCCTTCTAAGGTGCCAGACAATGTTGCTCGTTTTGTGTGGGCTTTAATCCTGACCTTGGGTATTGTCTGTACGGAGTGTGTACCCTGGGTTTTCTCCGGGTGCTCCAGTTTCCTCCAAAATCCCAAAGATTTGCGTGTTTGCAGTTAAATTGGCCCAATGTAAATTGCTCCCTCAGGAGAGGGTGAGTAGTAATTCTGGAGAGAGTGAATGGATGTTTTGTGAGACTAACACATTAGTGTAGGATTCGTGTAAATGGGTGTTGATGATCGGTATGGCCTTGGTGGGCCGAAGGGCCTGTTTCTGTGCTGTATCTCTATGTAACTCCCACAACAGGAATCTCTCTTCCCGCTGCCCCGGGCCCCGCACTCCCTCCTCCCCCGCTGCCCCGGGCCCCGCACTCTCTCTCCTCCACTGTGACTGAGCAGATAGGTTGTTCTCATTATGTGACAACACCTTTCTTCAGAGATTTAGTGGAGACAATAGAAGTATATAAAATTATGTGAGGCATGGACAGTCAGAACCTTTTCCCCAGAAACTTTCCCCCCAAGGTTTACATGTCCAACACTAGAGGGCACAGGTGAGAGGGTAAAGTTTGATGACGATGTTTCAGGCAAGTTTTTGTTTTCACACAGGGTTTTGGAAGCCTAGAACATATTGTCACGGGCAGTGGGCGGAAGCAGATACGATAGTGGCGTTTCAGAGACTTTTGGATTGGCACATGGAAGTGCAGGGAATAGAGGGATATGGATCATGTACAGGCAGATGAGATCAGTTTAATTTGGCATCATGTTCAGCACAGACATTGTGGGCTGAAGGGCCCACTCCTGTGCTGTACTGTTCTATTTGCAGAAATTCTCTTGTTTTTGGTCTAACATAGGAGCATTAGGAGTCAGAGGGAACTCAACAATAGGGGGAGATAGCTTGGAACTAAGATGTAAAAATTGGTGATCACAAGAACACGGTAAGTGCATTCAATTGCCTTTTTTAATGTGGTGCTTACCGTAGTCGGTGATGGACTTTGGTGCCCGCTGCTCAGCCTCAGTGTTACGCTTTTTGTTCTTGGACTTCCAAGCGTGGTAAACCTTCAGCCTCCGGTGGAACTCTTCCCGGCAGGCTGCCAGGAGCTCAATATCTGCAAGGGCACAACAACCAGTTGCCATAGGCATTAATAGGACACACAAGGAACAGCAGATGCCAAGAAATCTATGAGATAAGTACAAGTACAGGTAATGTACAAATAGAGCACATTAAGATCTGGTGTCCCACCAAGTTAAAGGGTGGTGGTCAGGTTCAAGAGCAAATTTCAAAAGGAAACTTGATCGCTAATTTAAAGACTAAGTTTTCAGGATATGGAAAAAAAGACAGGGGGTCAAATTGTGAAAATAATTGGCGCAGCACTAGTTGCTGGTTTAAACTGAAGATAAGACACAAAATGTTGGAGTAATTCAGCAAGCATCTCTGGAGGGGAATGGGTGACGTTTCGGGTCGAGACCCTTCTTCAGACTGATGTCTGGGGAGAGAGAGATACATAGATTGGTATGGAGTTTGTGATTGGTATGGAGAGCCTGCGCCGTGTAGCCGAGGTTTGAGTTTGAGTTTAGTTTATTGTCACATGTAACGAGGTACAGTGAAAAGCTTGTGTTACATGCTAACCGTTCAGTGGAAAATCAATACATGATTACAATCAAGCCATCCATACGGTACAGAGATTTAAACGAGTGGAGCGATTGTAATTTGTAATTGCAGATCCACTTCTGTGACGAGCACACAAAGTCGCCTGGGTTGGGCGCCATCTTGGATCACT
Source organism: Leucoraja erinaceus (assembly GCF_028641065.1). NCBI lineage: Eukaryota > Metazoa > Chordata > Chondrichthyes > Rajiformes > Rajidae > Leucoraja > Leucoraja erinaceus. Next base: position 36,860,300 of record NC_073384.1, on the reverse strand, counting down.
TTGGCCACATATCGAGTGACTTCTTACCACAGGAGGTGTTGATGGCATCCCGCAGTTCGGCGTATTTCCATTTGCTGAGGTCGTGTTTCTTGATGCCAGCGGCGGCCTTGGTCGCCTGGACCTGTGGACTTCTGTGGAGAGGAGGAGGAGGAGGCAGGGCAGTGAGACAACATGACAGAGGGACAAACACAATACCAGTCATCGGTAGGAAACCCACAGGCAGGAGGGGCAGGGGGGGGGGGGGGGGGGGGGAACTTGTCTCGGAGAGCGACCAACCAGGTAACAAAGTACCTGAGGCAAGAAAGCACGATTCAGACCTTCAATGAAACGATCAAAGCAGGAGAAAGCGTCAGGCCAACGGGTTAGGTAGGTGGAATGTTGATTTAGCACTGGTGAAACCTTAGTGCCAGAGACCACAGGTGCTGTCTGTGTGTGAAGTTTGCACATTCTTCCTGTGACCGCGTAGGTGTCCTCCCACATCCCAAAGCCTCGCAGGTTGGTAAGTTAATTGGCCGCCTGTAATAAATATTGGCTATTGTGTAGGGAGCGGATGAGAAAGTGGGATATTGTCGAACGAGTGATGGATGGCCGGCATGGACTCAGTGGGCCCGTTTCCAAGCTGCATCTTTAAAAAATATTAAAACCGGAAGTAGGGGGAGAATTTTGTTAAATAAAAACAAAACAAATATATCAGTTATACCCTTTAGACATTTAGGGTTTAACTAACAAACATTGTACACAGCGAGATGTAGACACAGATGCTGGTTTACACAGTGAAGCAGCTGTATCAGCTTGAGGGTGGCACAGTGGTGTAGCGGTAAAGTTGGTGTCTCACAGCGCCAGAGATCAGGGTTCGATCCCGACCTTGGTCGCTGTCTTTGTGGAGTTTGCACGTTCTCCCTGAGATTTTCTCCTGATGCTTCGTTTCCCCCCCACACTCCAAAGATGTACAGGTTTGTAGGTGGATTGGCTTCGGTGATGATTTTAAATTGTCCCTAGTGTGTAGGATAGTGCTGATGTACAGGTGATCGCTGATCTGTGCGGACTTGCTGGGCCGAAGGGCCTGTTTCCGCGGCGTATCTTTAAAACTAAACCAAAAACAAAAAAACTAAAACCAAGTAAATCAGTTTCACTACACGAGGCTAAGAAACAACCTCCAAATCCAGAAGGAAGGGATGCCAAGATAAAGCCAGCATTTCCAGCAGGACGAGAGCCGGAGAGGCAGAGCAAACTGGAGCTGTACCAAAAGGGAGCACTTGGAGGCAAATGCGCCCATAGTGAACAGTTAAAGATGGGCCCTAGTGCAATTCCAAGCAAAAGGCAGCTTTCAAAAGCAATTCATCAGTTGTTCAAATGTAATTTAAATTGATTGACAGATTCTTGCTTAGTACGGGTGTCAGGGGTTATGGGAAGAAGGCAGGAGAATGGGGTTGAGATGGAAAGATAGATCAACCATGATTGAATGGTGGAGTAGACTTGATGGGCCAAATGGCCTCATTCTGCTCCTAGAATTTATGAATAAGCTATCGTTCTGATATTGTTGGATTTTGGAGTGTTATTGGCGTGGGTTTAACAGTGAAGATTAAGAAATATCAACTTCCTTGCTTGCACACAGTGGAACAGAACACAAGCATGAGGGCCTTGTCCCGTGCTGTATGACGCGATAACTACATTTTTCTCCGACTTTGCATCCACCCACATCAGCTTCCTTCACCTCTGATTTGAGACAAAACCCTTCACAGCAGACTGGCAAAGATCTGAACGTTAGCAAAGTTAGTGTGTAAATGGTGAGAGTTGTGTGAAGGGATTAACATAACATTAAAGACCCCAAAGAAGATCTCAATTTGTCAACTGAAAGATCCGGTTAAAAAGGAAGCAATGGTACATGTAACGTTCCCTCATCAGAGGAGAACCATTATAAAGTACTGCAGGCACAAATAACTAACCCACGATCCCCGCCCTCACCTTTTCTCCACTGTGCTCTTCACGCTGCCTCACCTGGGTGCACACCTGTTTCTCCCACAATCTCGCCTCCTTTCCCCATTCCATTCCACCTACATCCCCTACTCTGCCCTCACAATTCACATTTCCTTTCTCCGTATCTCACAGCCTTTAGTTTATTGTTCGTCTCTGGCCATTGTCCACCCATCTGCTATTCACCCCCCCTCACCCTCACCTGTATCGACCTATTAGTCTGAAGTAGGGTCCCAAACTGAACCTGTACACCTATCCATGCTCTCTAGAGATGCTGCCTGACCCGCTGAGTTAGTCCAACACCTTGTCTCTTTTCTTTCCACCTATCACTTGCCAGGCTTTGTTCACCTGACCCTTCAAACTTATTCTCCCCAACTACAATCAGCCCGAAAACAGGTCCAAACCCAAAACGTCACCTATTCATGTTCCCCTCAGATGCTGTCAAATCCCGCTGAGTTCCTCCAGCACTTTGTGCCTTTTTGTATAAAGTATCGCAAATGTCTCAGGAATATCACACACAAGTTCATTGTTCCTTGAATGTGGCATCACAGTATTGTGGTCTGTTTTGGTCACCCTATTATAGGAAAGATGGTGTCAAGCTGGGAAGAGTGCAGAGGATTTACGAGGATGTTGTCAGGACTTGAGGGCCTGAGCTACAGGAAGAGGTTGAGCAGGCTAGGACTTTATTCCTTGGAGGATGTGGGGTGATCTTATAGAGGTAAATCTTTTACCCAGGATAGGGGAATCAAGAACCACACAGGTTTAAGGTGAATGGGAAAAGATTTAGTTAGCTTATTTTATTGTCACATGTACAGAGGTGCAGTGAAACACTTTTGTTGTGTGTTATCCAGGTAGAACCTAAGGTGTGATATTTGTGTACAAAGAGTAGTGAGTATATGGAACAAGCTGCCAGAGGAGGTGGTTGAGGCAGGTAATATAATTATGTTTAAAAAAAACATTTGGACAGGTACATAGAGAGGATAGGTTTTGAGGGACATGGCCAAACACAGGCAGGTGGGACTAGTGTAGATGGGGCATGTTGGTCGGCGTGGGAAAGTTGGGCTGAAGGGCCTGTTTCCATGCTCTTTGACTCTAAGGGAGTTACTGTGTGGGAACACTAATTTACCACACGGCCAGTGAGACACAAGGTTCATTATTCCAGTTCTGGAGCAGTGGTTTGGTGGACATTCCTCGTCCCTCCACTTCCTCTCCGCTTTACCGCTAAGCTGCGGTGTGTTTGCTGGGACACGGATCACAAAAACACAACACACGGAGCTTTTGGAGACGTCCACACGAATTTAACTAGCAGCACTGACAATAAGGAAATGTGATGTTACAGAGATCATCCCATCCAAACCCTCATCTACTTAAGCACAAAGGATTTACTTAAATTAACTAATCTTCAACGTTGCGTCTCGTTCAAGGTGTCCCAGCCTATTAACTCTCCTTCTGGTCACTGCAGTAACCCAGCTGACAGATCTGCCTCCCGAGGCTAGGCCCGAGATCTGTGGATCAGTTATCTCCACTGCAACAGCACACCAGGAAAATGTGTCATCCTACAGTACACGCACTTGAATGAGGTGGCGATAATGCATATGTTCATAAATTATAGGAGCAGAAATAGGCCATTCGGCCCACCGAGTCGACTCTGCCATTCAATCATGGCTGATCTATCTTTCCCTCTCAACCACATTCTCCCGCCTTCTTCACATAACCCCTGACACCCGTACTAATCAAGAATCTGTCAGTCAGTGCCTTAAAAATACCCAATGACTTAGTATCCACAGCCGTCTGTGGCAATGAATTCCACAGATTCACCACCCCCTGACGAAAGCAATTCCTCCTCATCTCCTTTCTAAAGCTGCATCGTTTTGTTCTGAGGCTGTGCCCTCTGGTTCTAGGCTCTCGTACTAATCAGTCGTACTAATTAGTTCACATTTCAAGTCACGATGTAATACCTACCTAGCCAGATAATCTGACATTTCTTTGGCCATTTCCTCCCTGCGGCATAAACGAGACTGGGTGTCAATAATCCGTAAATGATTCAACGTGTGTTCATGCATCAAGTAGTTCACCGTTAACAAGCAAAAGCAAAAGACAATGATTGATCTGCACAGATGGCTCCCTGGAATCACCCAGTACACCAGAACCCCTGCACAGAGATCCCAGAAAGTGGCAAACCTATTGAATTAGCAGCAGAGCTATGTTTGAAGCCAAAAGCTGGTGGCAGAGCTGTTTGTATTTCAGAAACATTTCAGCAAGTGTAGAAGTGGTAGAGAAAGTGAAAGAGCGAGGCCCGAGAACTGTGGATCAGTTATCTATCTCCACTGCAATAGCACATCAGTACCCGCTGACATCCCAAACTGCGTCAGCCATTACCACTTGTTTAGAGCACTTCATGTGGCTTCTAAACTCTGGGTGACAAATCGCAAGAGTTTGCACAAAAACGATGTCATGCAGATATAAAGATTTTGTTAAGGCGGAAAGGCTGCAGAGGAGATGTCCGAGGATGTTGTCAGTACTCGAGTGCCTGAGCTATAGGGAGAGGTTGAGAAAGCTAGGAATTTAATTCTTGGAGTGCAGGAGGCCGAGGGGTGATCTTATAGAGGTGCATAAAATGATGAAGGGGATAGGGCGAATGCAGAGATTATTTTACCCAGAGGAGGAGAATCAAGAACATGGGGACATAGGTTTAAGGTGAGAGGGGAAAGATTCAATAGGGATTTGAAGTGCAACTTTATCACTCAGAGGGTGGTGGGTATATGGAATGAGCTACCAGAAGAGATAGTTGCGGCAAATACTTATAACAACATTTTAAATACATTTTAGGTAGAAGGACAGGAAACATTTACAGGGATAAGGGCCAAATGTGGGTAAGTGGGACTAGATGGGGACTTGACTGGCATTTGCAAGTTGGGCCAAAGGGTCTGTTTCCGTGCTGCATACTCTAAATATATATTCAGATTGGAGCTGGATTGAGTGTTGCAATTATATACATAGTTCTTTGTTCCAAAATGCATTTCAATTAACCAAGTCACAACTCTAATCCATGTCTGACCCTCTTCCAAAAATTGCCTGCAAAGTTTTTTAATAACATTGAAATGTTGTAATAAAGGATGAAAGTGATTAAATAAATGCAGTAAATAAAGAATCAACAACCACAATTTCCCGATTGTCTTGTATGACAATATTGTGTTTGCATGTAACTTAATATTCACAGCCAGGGAGTTTAATTGGAGCAAGTTGCTTTTACTAACAAATTGAAGGTAGATTGAAAGAGAAGCTCCACAAAAGTATAATTAATATGCAATAGATTAAAAATGTGCAATAGATTCAAAAATAAATGTAATTGGATTTAGTAGGAATCTGACGGGCATCTTATTCACATAGAGGGTATGTGGAACGAGCTGCCGGGGAGGTAGTTGCAGCAGGTACTTGGGGTTTCACAGTAGAGCAGAGGTAGAATGGTTGCCTTACAGGGCTAGATCCAGATTAGATCAGTAGTCAGTACGGGTGCTGTCTGTATGGAGTTTGTATGTTCACTCTGTGACCACGCGGGTTTCCTCCCACTTCCCAAAGACGTGCAGGTTTGTAGGTTAGTTCGCTGCCGTAAATTGGCTCTAGTGTGTAGGATAGAACTAGTGTACGGGTGATCCTGTGGGTGCAAACCCGGTGGGCTGAAGGGGCGTGTTTCCATGCTGTATCTCCAAACTAAAAACTATTATAACCACATTTAACATACATTTGGACAGTTACATGGATAGGAAAGGTTTGGAGGGATATGGGCAAAACGCAGGCAGATGGGACTAGTGTAGTTAGGTTGACATGGAAGCGTTGGGCCCAAGGGCTTGTTATCGCGCTGTATGACTATGATTGCTGGCAAGCAGCTGTCAGTGAAAGTGTACTTGATATGCAAGTCAAGCCAAGAGTATTAGAGTGTTAACTTTGTGCCTTTTTGTTTGCAGAAGTGAAGATGCAGAGAACCATATCATCCCCTCAAACATCACCCACGTCCGCCCCATCACCAACACCCAACAGTGCAAGTGGAACAAACAAGGGAAAACTCATACATTGTCATTTTGGATTCTGGACGGGCAGATCTGAAAGCAGAACAAATGTTGGTTAGATTCTGCTAAACACACAAACCGCACACCTTCCCTCAAGCAAGACGCCTCAATGCAATTCAGCGGATTAACTTTAAAATGGAGTTCCTATTTCTTCAGATAGTCTTTTGCTGACAGGATAGCACGGAGCTGTGCACGTGATAATAATAAACTGAACTGAAACTAAATATTGTCCAAATGCATGCAAAAATCATGATGATCAGGTCACCCCATTCATAAGGTTATTTTGATTCGTTAATCACCCCGATTCTTTGCTAGGGGCCAAACGGTGAAGGAATTCTGCAATTAAGGGAGCATGATTAATGCGCAAGGATGTGATTTATTAAATACATGAGATGTAAGTGCAGGGTACATATCCATACTTGGCAGCAGCAGCAACAGGTTGGACGCGTTTCACTTCAACGCTGTGGAAAAGAAAACATTCTTTGTTAATCTTCTGACAAGAACACAGAAGGAATCAGAGGAAGGGGGAGGGATGTGGAGAGGGTATGAAACGTTGATAACACCCACCTCTTTATCCCGGTGTCCATTGGGGCTTCATCGGCGATTAGATCGGACTCGCTGCGCGCGATCCTCATGGCCAGCTCGCGGTCTCGCCGCTCCTGCTCCAGCAGAGTCTGTTTAAGGGCATCCTCCTCACGATCAGCCGTGATCTGCAACTCCAGCTCAGCCTGACAAACACAAGGAGCAAGCTCCATTAAGCTGCACACACAGGTGGGCAACACGGGTCACACTTAACACAACATAGTCACTGGCCTTAACTTTCCTAAACCCCTGGTTTCTATCCAGTTACTATCTTTCACTGCGGGTGTCTGTCTACTCCCTCCACATACGTTGTCTGACTCACTGAGGTCCTCTGCTACTTTGTGTTTGCTCAAAATTCAAGTTTAACCTAGTAAGGAAAACAAAGGGATAAATGAGGAGGGGGAAGACATGGCTAATAAGTTAGGGCAGGAACAATTTTCAACAACAGAGGCACATTCTAGATGCCATTGACAGGCCATTCAAATGAGACAGATAAACTGGAAAGGCAACCGGACTTTACGCCAGTAACAAAATTACTTGAAGGAAGTCAGGAGTCATTTCACGAATGGAGACGACACTGTGAAGCACCCGGAGAAAAGTCACACAGTTACAGGGGGGGACGGACGTGCAAACTCCACACAGCACCTGTAGTCAGGATCAAACCCGGGTCTCTAGTGCTGTAAGGCAGCAACTCTAGTGCTGTAAAGCAGCAACTCTACCGCTGTGCCAGTGTGCCACCTGATAGAGATTTATAAAATTATGAGAGGCATAGATAAGGTAGACAGTCAGAACCTTTAGATAGGCACATGGAAATGTAGGGAATGGATATGGATCACGTACAGGCACGAAAATAGGCCCGTCAGCCCACACCGCCATTGATCACCCATTCTCAGCACATAAGGATGTACCTTTAGAAAGGAGGAGGAGAAATGTATTTAGTCAGAGGGCGGTGAATCTGTGGAATTCATTGTCATAGATGGCTGTGGAGGCCAAGTCGTGTATTTTTAGGGCAGAAATGAACAGATACTTGATGAGTAAGGGTGTCATGGGTTATGAGGAGAAGGCAGGAGAGTGCAGTTGAGAGGGAAAGATAGATTATGAAAGGAGCAGGAATGCAGCCACAGTCAATGTTCGTCAGATTTAAGTCTTGCAAAGGACATAAATGAGCTCCTGAGGCAGGAACTTGCCTGTATAAAGGAAGCATTGAAGAAATCAAACTTTGATAAAGTGTAATTGCTGCAAGAAATGAAGAAGCTCAATCCTGAATGAGAATATTCTTGTCAATGCCACGGTGGAGTAGACTCGCTGGACCAAACAGCCTGCTTCTACCCCCTAGACTTATGAGCTGCACAGTAGTACTATGTTATCTCATTTTCCTGCAGGGGATGGAGGGATATGGATCACGTGCAGGCGGAGGAGATTAGTTGAAATGGGAGTCAATTGCGGCGAGGACATCGTGGGCTCCTGTGCTGCACTGTTCGATGCTTTACATTCTGAGGAGCAGCGGTTTCATATCTCGACAGGAGTCCACACCTGCAAACGGCGTTCCTCTTCCTCTTGTTTCTTCCTCTCCACCTCCTCCTGTTTCCGCTTCATCTCCATCTCTGCTTTCCTGGTGAAAACATAAGGCCAGTTCAGCAAGTTGCAACTGAGAGGTATTGTGTGGTGTGAGAGGTTAGCGTGAGATCAAGTCAGTACTGTGTGGCAAAGCTCCTGGGATCAGCGATAGTGATTTGTAATCGGGACAAATTTATGTGAGCACACCTGAAATCCCCCCTGGATGTCCCCCTGAAAATATGGTGCCTAGGCCAGGTGAGTAGGAGAATCGAGAACCAGAGGACATAGGTTTAAGGTAATGTGGGAAAGATTTAATTGGAACTGGAGGCGTACAGGGCCTGTCCCACAAGCATGCGACTGCATGTGGCAAGCGCGACCAAACCGGAAGCGGGGGCCGCGCGGAGGTCGAGAGATCCCCGTACAGGGCCGGTCCCACCAGCATGCGACTGCATGTGGCAAGCGCGACCAAACCGGAAGCGGGGGCCGCGCGTAGGTCGAGTGATCCCGTACGAGTTGACATGAAGTTCGAGCTAAGTCCGCAGGAAATTCCTGCTAGGCGTTCGCCGTCAAGACGCTGCATACGGCGTCAAGACGCTGCGCACGCTCGTCGAGGCGGTGCGTACGGCCTTAATGCGGCTGCAGGCCGTTGCCGCGCGGAAGTTTTGGACAGTGTCAGTTTTTCGGAGCCCTGCGCGATGTCGGGACCAACTCCGCACAACTCCATACGGCTTCGGCGAGCGAAGTGGAACCGGCCCCACGAGGCCGTACGGTTCAAGCGAACACGTTAGGTCGCGCTTGCCGCATGCAGTCGCATGCTCGTGGGACAGGCCCTTACCCTTAACTTTATTTTTACCCAAAGGGTGGTGGGTGTATGGAATGAGCTGCCGGAGGAGGTAGTTGAGGCAGGTACTATCGCAACATTTAAGAAACATTTAGACAGGTACATGGATAGCATAGGATTATCGGGATACAGTCAAAACACAGGCAGGTGGGACTAGTGTAGATGGGGCATGTTGGGCGACGTGAGTAAGTTGGGTCAACAGGCCTGTTTCCATGCTGTATGACTACATGGGCAAATATCTGAAGAAGGGTCTCGACAAGTACTCTTGCAAGTAAGAATTTCATTGTTCTATCTGGGACATATGACAATAAAACACTCTTGACCTGAAACCCATTCACCCATTCCTCCTAACCAGAGATGCTGCCTGCCCCGCTGAGTTACTCCAGCATTTTGTGTCTATATTCATTATACAGTATTTAGTAGGAACGTGCTCTGTACTTATAACAAATGTGTCTAATATTCACTGAACACATCAATATTCAATACCATTCTGAGAATCTAATCACATCTCCTCAGGATATATTTTGTCATGTTGAGGTATATTTTACCCAACCAAACATCTGCGGTTTGATTTACAAGAAAGTAAAATATACCCTTTAATGATTAAGGTGATCCTTGATGATTGACATATATGTTTCATTTATTGCGTTAAATATTGAGTGGAATGAAACTTGTGTGTGAGAAGGAACTACAGAAGCCGGCTTATACTGAAGATAGGCACAAAGTAACTCAGAGGGTCAGGCAGCATCTCTGGCGAATAGGATAGGTGACTCCGTTACTCACAATCGCCGGTCCTCCTCCTCCTGCTTGTGATGCCTCTCCTCCTCCTCGCGCCTACTCTGCTCCCGCTCCATCTCCCGCTGGATGGCCCGCAGTCTCTCCGCTTCCTCTTCCTCCTGCTTCTTCTTCTGGAGGCCACTGAGCAGCTGCTCGGAGCGTCGCACCAGGCCCGCGTACTCTTTATCGATCTCCACACGCGTCATGATTGTGCACTGAGGAAGACAAGCAGAAGGAAAAGACTGTTCATAAGCTCATAAGTGATAGGAGAAGAATTAGGCCATTTGGCCCATCAAGTCTACTCTACCATTCAATTATGGTTGATCTATATCTCCTTCCTATCCCCATTCTCCTGCCTTGTCCCCATAACCCCTGACAGCAGTCACCTGTTAGGGGCGAGTCTCACTCAGTAAAGGCAACCTGGCAAGAGTCAAGTCAAATAAGACAAGGTGCTGGAGTAACTCAGTGGGTCAGGAGAACATGGATAGGTAATGTCTCAGGTCGGGACCTTTCCTCAACACTTCAGCATTTTATGTCTTTCTTTGGTATAAATCAGCAACTTGGTTCTTAGTTCTTCTTGGTTTCTTGGTCCTCCAAAATATTCCAAATGGAATTTAAACTGGAGGTGGTGAAGGGAGGGATTAAGCCAGAACGGGTTATTGGGAAGAAAGAGCTACTTTAAATTTAGTTGCATCTGGTTGGGTAACTATAGTTGGGTGGAGATTATTCCATGCTTTAATTGTGCGGGGGAAGAACAAATTGCTGTACACATCTGTCTTTGTAGCTGGGATCACAAATTGCATCGAATGCCCTCATCTGCTCCTAATTGGTTTAATAATAATTAAGTCCATTATTATGTTCACAAGTTCCAAGAACAATAATAGGCCCATGAGCCCATCAAAAATAGGCCCATGAGCCCATCAAAAATAGGCCCATGAGCCCATCAAAAATAGGCCCATGAGCCCATCAATAATAGGCCCATTAGCCCATCAATAATAGGCCCATTAGCCCATTAATAATAGGCCCATCAATAATAGGCCCATTAGCCCATCCCATCAATAATAGGCCCATTAGCCCATTAATAATAGGCCCATTAGCCCCAATAATAGGCCCATTAGCCTATCAATAATAGGCCCATTAGCCCCAATAATAGGCCCATTAGCCTATCAATAATAGGCCCATTAGCCCCAATAATAGGCCCATTAGCCCATCAATAATAGGCCCATTAGCCCCAATAATAGGCCCATTAGCCCATCAATAATAGGCCCATTAGCCCATTAATAATAGGCCCATTAGCCCTTCAATAATAGGCCCATTAGCACATAAATAATAGGCCCATCAATAATACGCCCATTAGCCCATCAATAATAGGCCCATTAGCCCATTAATAATAGGCCCATTAGCCCCAATAATAGGCCCATTAGCCCATTAATAATAGGCCCATTAGCCCCAATAATAGGCCCATTAGCCCATCAATAATAGGCCCATTAGTCTATCAATAATAGGCCCATTAGCCCATCAATAATAGGCCCATTAGCCTATCAATAATAGGCCCATTAGCCCCAATAATAGGACCATTAGCCCATTAATAATAGGCCCATCAATAATAGGCCCATTAGCCCATCGATAATAGGCCCATTAGCCCCAATGATAGGCCCATTAGCCCATCAATAATAGGCCCATTAGCCCCAATAATAGGCCCATTAGCCCCAATAATAGGCCCATTAGCCCCAATAATAGGCCCATTAGCCCCAATAATAGGCCCATTAGCCCATCAATAATAGGCCCATTAGCCCAATAATAATAGGCCCTAGCACCAATAATAGGCCCATTAGCCCCAATAATAGGCCCATTAGCCCCAATAATAGGCCCATTAGCCCATCAATAATAGGCCCATTAGCCCCAATAATAGGCCCATTAGCCCCAATAATAGGCCACATTAGCCCATTAATAATAGGCCCATTAGCCCCAATAATAGGCCCATTAGCCCATCAATAATAGGCCCATTAGCCCATCAATAATAGGCCCATTAGCCCATCAATAATAGGCCCATTAGCCTATCAATAATAGGCCCATTAGCCCATCAATAATAGGCCCATTAGCCCATTAAGAATAGGCCCATTAGCCCCAATAATAGGTCCAACTAGCCCCAGTAATAGGCCCATTAGCCCCAATGATAGGCCCATTAGCCCATCAATAATAGGCCCATTAGCCCCAATAATAAGAATAGGCCCATTAGCCCCAATAATAGGCCCATTAGGCCCATTAGCCCCAATAATAGGCCCATCAATAATAGGCCCATTAGTCTATCAATAATAGGCCCATTAGCCTATCAATAATAGGCCCATTAGCCCATCAATAATAGGCCCATTAGCCTATCAATAATAGGCCCATTAGCCCATCAATAATAGGCCCATCAATTATATGCCCATCAATAATAGGCCATTAGCCCATCAAGTCTACTCCACCATTCAATTATGGCTGATCTATCTTTCCTTATCAGCCCCACTCCCCATAACCCCTGATACCCATACTAATCAAGGATCTGTCAATCTCCACCTTAAAAATATCCATTGAGTTGTCCTCTGCCTTCCATGGCAATGAATTCCACAGATTACCCGCTGACTAAAAAAAATCCTCCTCAACTCCTTTCGAAGCATACGTTCATCTATTCTGAGATTGTGTACTCTGGTCCGAGACTCTCCCACTAGTGCAAATATTCTCTCCACAACCAGGCCTTTCACTATTTGGTAAGTATGTCACTATATGACTCTGTTTACCTTGATTTTGTTTATGAAAGAATCTATCGATGAATCCAGATCCTGGACCTGTTTGTTCATTTCAGCTTTCCCCTCTTTTAGGGCCTTCACCACCTCAATCATCCTGTTGACTCGCTGTTTCAACGACTTTCCCTTTACCACCCCATCAATGCTGCATGGAAGAAAACACCATTACTGCCAGCAATTCCATCCACAATAGAACATAGAACAGTACAGGACAGGAACTGGCCCTTCAGCCCATGATGTCCGCGCCAAAACATAATGCCAAGTTAAACTAATTTGAGGCTCCACAGTTGCGTAGCTGTAGAGTCCCCGCCTCACAGCGCCAGAGACCCAGGTTCGATCTTGACTATGGGCGTTGTCTTTGCGGAGATTGTTCGTTCTCCCTGTGAGGCGTGGGTTTTCCCCGGCTGCTCCAGTTTCCTCACACATTCCAAAGACGTACAGGTTGTAGGTTAATTTGCTTCAGTAAATTGTCCCTCGTTGTAGGATAAAACTAGTGCACGGGGTTGACTGGTCAGCACAGACTCGGTTGGCCGAAGGCCCTGAACCAAGCTGTATCTCTAAACTACATTAAACTAATCCCCTCTGCCTGAACATAATCCAAATCCCTCCATTCCCTGCACGTGCCTTTCCAAAAGCATCTTAAATGACACCATTGTATCAGCCTCCACCACCAATCCTGGCAGCGGATTCCAGGCACCCACCACTCTCTATAAAAATAATTGTTCCACACATCTCCTTTGAACTTTGCCCCCCTCACCTTAAAGCTATAGTCTTTGACACTTCAAAAGATCTTAAGATACAGGAGCAGAATTAGGCCACTTGGTCCATCGAGTCTGCTCCCCCATTCGAACATGGATGATCTATTTCTCCCTCTCAAACTTATTCTCCTGCCTTCTTCCCTTAACCTTTGACATTTCCACCCTGGAAAACAGGTTCTGACAGTCTACCCTATCTATGCATCTCATAATTTTACATACTTCTGTCAGGTCTCTCCCTCAACCTCTGACATTCCAGAGAAAACAATCCAAATCTGTCCAACCTTACAGTAAATGCCCTCTAATCCAGGCGTCATTCCGGTAACCTTCTTCTGTACCCTCTCCAAAACCTCCACATCATTCCTGTAAGGTTGCGACCAAAACTGCAATGCTCCAAATGCAGCCTGACAAAAGTCCTACAAAGCTGCAACATGACTTCCTGACTCTTATACTCAATGCCACGAACTATGAAGACATGCATACCATACGCCTTCTTTACCACTCTATCTGCTTAGGAGCTATGGAGTTTAACTTCCCAAAACGTAGCACCTGCACTTGTTTAGTTTAGATACACAATGTGCAAACAGGCCCTTCAGCCCACAGAGTCCACGCTGACCAACAATGACCCATTGACACTATTTTTATCCTACACACTAGGGATAAATTACAGAAGCCAATTAACCGACAAACCTGCACGTCTTTGGAGTGTGGTAGAAAATCGGAGTACCAGGAGAAAAGCTACGCGGTCACAGGCAGAACGTACAAACTCCGTTCAGACAGCACCCGCGGCCAGGATTGAACCCGGGTCTCAGGCACTATAGGGTAGCAACTCTACCGCTGCGCCACTGTGCCACCCAAATATAGAAACAACTCCAGCCCCAGTGCACAAATATTTAGAGATGAAGAAATCTCACTATGTTAGGCGGTTTCTGAAGTGAATCACTCACCGAGGCTTATGCTTCCTCTTACATAACCACATGCGAACAGTCTTCTGCATCTTAATGCAAGCAAGGGCTCGGTAACTCATCTTGTTCTTTACTGTAGTAATAAATTGAGGAAGAATCTGTTCATAAATTATGCACAATTCCATGCTCACATTTGCTCTTTATATCAACATGAAATAACATTCGATTGAACCCGAGTATGAATTGAATTTAATCCAATTTTAATCAGTCTAAATAATGGATACACTAGAAATTGCCGATGCTGGTTTACAAAATAAAGTTACTCCATAGTGCTGGAGTAACTCAGTGGGTCAGGCAGCATCTCTGGTGAATACGGACAGGTGACATATCGGGTTGGGGCGCTTCTTCAGACTGGTTATGGGGAGCGGGGAGAGGGGCGTAAGCTAGAAGAGAGGAGGGGCAAGACAACACACGGCAGGTAATAGGTGAACACCAGCGATGCGGATTCGATGGTTGGACAATGGCCAGAGATGAATAGACAGATGGAGTGAGACAGGATTGAAAGCAGATACAATAACAACATTTAAAAGACACTTGGGCAGGCATGGATAGGAAAGGTTTAGTGGGATATGAGCCAAATGCTGCCAGGTGGGGCGAGCGTAGATGGGGCATCTTGGTGGGCATGGGCAAGTCGGGTCAAAGGGCATGTATCCATGCTGTATGATTGGGATTCTAAACAGTGGAAACATACACCAGAATGTAAATAGGGAATGTGCCTGATTCCCACTCATTCATGTAAATTCCCAGAATTATTTTGCACGACCACATTTAGAAACATATATACAACGTGTGGCAGTTGTGGTGTGCAGCCGTGTTAATGTAATGTGAGGACAGTCACAATGGGACGCTGCACCTACATTTGATGACGGACAGTGAACACCATTGAACCTTCTTCCAACGACTGCATATGAGCCAGTGATTCACCCGTTTCACCAGCACTGCCAGGTGCTCCGGGTCAGACTTCATGATCTGATCGAACTCTGCAAACTGAGCAAAGACAATTCAGTGAAGCCAGCCTCCAAGACAAAACATATAGAACAGGTCGAGACAACAAGCCTTGGCCTACGCGATCTCCTGGTTTCCAACCACTTTAACTCCCCTTCCCATTTCCATTCTGACCTTTCTGTCCTGGGCCTCCTCCACTGGCAGTTTACAACCCAGCGGTATGAATATTGATTTCTTCAATTTCAAGTAACCCTTGCATTCCCTCTCTCTCCGTCCCTTCCCCACCCTAGACGTGCTAGTTTCACTGTTGTCCTGCTTAGTTTCACTGTTTGTATCCACTCCTTTTCACCTTCTCCACGGCCAACAATGGACCATTGTGGGCTTCACCTTTCCTTGATCATCGTTGCTGGCTCTGGTTGGTCCTTTTGGATACCTCCCATTCATTTGTTTTTCATACCTTTTCTATTTTCCCTTTCCCCTGACTCTGTCTGAAGAAGGGTCTCGACCCGAAACGTCCCCTATTCTCTTTCTCCAGAGGTGCTGCTTGACCCGCTGAGTTACTCCAGCATATTGTGTCTAACCCCTCTCAATATCAGCAAGACAAAGGAGATAGTGATCGACTTCAGAAAGCAAAGCAGTGCACATAACCCTGTTTGCATTGATGGCGTCAAAGTAGCGATGGTTGAAAGCTTCACGTTCCTAGGAGTAAATATCACCAGCAACTTGTCCACCCATGTTGAAACAATGGCTAAGAAAGCACATCAACGCCTCTACTTCCTTAGAAGGCTTAGGAGGTTCGACATGTCCCCAACAACTCTCACCAACTTCTACAGATGCACCGTGGAAAGCATTTTATCGGGATGCATCGCATCTCCCTTCAGCTTTGCTGGTCATCCTCTGTGTAAAAGACTTGCTCCTCACACCTTCTTTAAACATTGCCCACCACTCTCTGTGTAAAAAATCTTACCCCCTGCACATCTCCCTTAAACTTTACCCCTCTCACCTTAAACCTGCCATTACATTAAAAAATAGACTATAAAAGCTGACAATTCAGAACAAATGTCAGGTAAAAGGTTGTATTACCTTGCCAGGGCGGAAGAAGACCTTGGTTAGACCAAACTTGTAATCATTTTCATTGAGACCCAAGGCTTTGAACAGTGCCTAAGAAAATGAATGCGAAACATAAGACGTCAAGCAATGTTTACATTGATTGGCTGCAATGGCTGCCAAAGTTTGGTACATCTGACCTGTTTGGAAAGCATGCAAAACAAAGCCTTTCACAGAACCTTGGTGCACGAGATAATAATAAACCAAACCCGCCATAGACACCAACAGCAAGGAACGATTTGTGTACCGAGGTCTCTGGAAAAACACTGGCTTACTCTTTCATGGAACTACCAAAGCTTCATTTTGATCAATACCTTGCAAAAGAGTCTGGGGTCCAGTCTCGTGAGCTTTGCAGGCATGTAATTCTTGTACATGTTGTAAAGTTCATGGAACGGAGCACGTGATGGGAATCCTCCTTGCATCAGGTCCAAAACGGACACCATACCTACGCGACAGAGAGAACAGTACAGATTTAGTTTAGTTTAAGATACAGCGTGGAAACAGGCCCTTTGGCCCACAGAGTCCCCACCAACCAGCGATCCCCTCGTAAACTAGCACGAACCTACACTCTAGGGACAATTTACAGTTTTACTGAAGCCAATCAACCTATAAACCTGCACAACCGGAGCACCCGGAGAAAATCAATGTGGTCACGGGGAGAATGTACAAACTCTGTACAGATAGCACCCGCAGTCAGGGTCACACCCGGTTATCTGGTGTTGTAAGGCAGCAACTCTACCGCTGTCCCACCGTGCTGCCCATAATTCACACCATCCTTTTTCTCCAGAGAGGCTGCCTTACCTGCTGCATTACTCCAGCACTTTGTGCCTATCTTTGGGGAAAAGAGCAATGGGTCGCTCCCGTCTGAAACTGTTCCTCACCTGAACACTGGAGCTGAGAGAGGATCTGTGCCCCTTCGAACTGATGGCTTGTCATTTTAAGGTTGGGCTTGACGCATCGAATGAAGCTGGAGCCCTGGTTGTAAAACACACGAGGTGAGTGGTGTACATCATTGCATGCTTCATTCTAGCAATATCTCCTCGGTATTGAGAACAAGCCCGAAGCATCATTCCCCCCACCAGTAACTATCTCCCCCCACAACACGATGGGCCATGGCTCTCTCCCACCCCCTGCTGTCCCTCTGCACCCCAACCAAGGGCTCTCTCCCACCCCCTGCTGTCCCTCTGCACCCCAACCAAGGGCTCTCTCCCACCCTACACAAGGAGAATAGACTGGGTGAAAGCACAGTCATAGAGTTTCACTGTGCATCTACCCAATCTATTCCTCTCATGATTTTGTACAGAGTCTTTTACCAAGAGTCATAGAGTGATACAGTGTGGAAACGATAGACAATAGACAATAGGTGCAGGAGTAGACCATTCGGCCCTTCGAGCCAGCACCGCCATTCAATGTGATCATGGCTGATCATCCACAATCAGTACCCCGTTCCAGCCTTCTCACCATCTATCTATATAATATTAAAACTCAGTGGCTGGCTGGCTGGCTGTGTGTGCTTCTGACTTGTGGCTGCCAGCCTTTGATTTGTTGCTACGCCAACGTCAGACCCAGAAACGCCGAGATTTTTTTCCATTTCGGTAGAGATTTCACTTTTCACTCCAAGTATCCACTCCTCATTAAATTTTGTCGTGTCTATGTACAAATTTTTAATAAAATCTTTCTCCTACCCCCTCCCCCCCACTCATTTTGTCGCCTCCTGCTGGCCAGTGACCATAACGGCTGTTGGCGTCCGCATCTTGCCTCAAAGACGCCATTTAATAACAGCCGCACTGCTGATTCCTGAGCCGCTTGAGTTGGAGGACCACGTCCCCCGTGGGGACTACGGGTAGGGAACGGCTGCGTTGAGGGAGCAGACCCAATGGGTCTGCACTTGGTCTAGTATCCCTTAACTCCGCTATCCCTAAGAGCTCTATCTAACTCTCTCTTGAAAGCATCCAGAGAACCAGCCTCCACCGCCCTCTGAGGCAGAGAATTCCACACACTCACAACTGTGTGAAAATGAAACAAGCCCTTTGGTCCAACTTGCCCACACCAGCCAACATGTCCCAGCTACACTAGTCCCACCTGCCTGCGCTTGGTCCATATCTCTCCAAACCTGTCATATCCATGTACTTGTCTGTTTCTTAAACGATGGGATGGTCCCAACCCCAACTACCTCCTCTGGCAGCTTGTTCCATGCACCTACCACCCTTTGTGTGAAAAAGTTACCCCTCGGATTCCTATGAAATCTTTTCCCCTTCACCTCGAACCTGTCCTCTGGTCCTCGATTCCCCTAGGGGAATCAAAAACCAGAGGATGCAAGTTTAAGGTAAGAGGGGAAAGATTTAACAGGAACCTAAGCAACAACTTTTTCACTCAGCGGGTGATGGGTGTATGGAACGGGCGACCTAATTTCACTCCTGTGACTAATGAACTCATGAACTTATAAACATGTGTTCACGTGTTCAGAAAATGAAATAATGTTTAACGTTTTAGAAGAAATGACTCGTATATTGGTGAAACAATGGGGTTGCCCGAAATAAATATTTGTACCAGCATGTACCGTCACAGTAAAAGCACTGTGATTGACAGCATGGCCTCGGTGGGCCGAAGGGCCTCTTTTTCATACTGCATCTTTCATTCAATCGATCACTGGTCGCCGACTAGGAAACAAATGCCCTGACCATAAATCACGACCCGTTATCCCCATTTTAAGCAACAGATTAATACATGCACAAATAAATACTCACTGTGCTGCGCAACTTTTCCAGCAACAGGTTCAACTGAGTCTGTGAAATAGCAAGGCAAAAGAAAAATTTAGCAATGCACATTTCTGTGGAAAATGGGGTCAACTGTGCTTCATAATGGGTGAAACTCCTGGTTCAAATAATCTTTGCATTTTATTCTTTAGCACCATGTTCAAATAGGTTTTATTTGAAGATGGTGTAAACTGGATTGGCAAAGCATTAAGTTTGCAGAGCTCAAAGCATTAAAATGGCCTTCCACGATTTACAATGTGCAGTGAAGCTCGGTGACAATAAACCTCTCCATAATCGTGACAGCACCAAAACAGAAGCATGTTATGATGGGACATGCAGCAAAATCGTGCGTAGAGGCGTTGGAAATGGAACAAGCGGCTGGACATTCTACGCACGGTTACACAGGGGCCGTGAATGATGTGACGACCAACAGAAGCCAAGCATGGCATGGCCAGACCTTAACCCTCTCCACACCAGCTTCACCAACCCGTCGGTTGGCCACAGCAATGGTCTGGGTGCGTTAGAAACCTTTCCCTTTCCCGCACCCCAACCCAAGAAAGGGCATCATAGAGTTACACAGCACGGAAATGGGCCCTTCTGCCCAACTTGCCTATGCCAACCAAGATGGCCCATCTACAACTTGCCCACGTTTGGCCCATATCCCTCTAAACCTTTCCTATCCATGTACCTGTCCACATGTCTTATAAATGCTATTATTGTACCTGTCTCAACTACCTTCTCTGGCAGCTCGTTCCATACACCCACCACCTTTTGTGTGAAAATATTGCCCCTCAGGTTCCTATTAAATCTTTCCCCTTTTACTTTGAAACCATGTTGTTTGGTTCTCGATTCCGCTACTCGGGTTAAAAGAGTACATTTACCCTGCACTCCTAAATCCCTCCGCGCTACAACACTTCCCAGAGCCCTACCATTCACTGTGTAGGTTCTGCCCATGTTAGACTTTACAAAATGCAAAACTTGACATTTCTCTGTTTTAAACTCCAACCATTCCTCAGCCCATTTGGCCAACCGATCAAGATCCTGCTGCAATCTTTCACAACCATCATCATCATCTGCAATACTGCCCACTTTTGTGTCATCTGCAAACTTGCTAATCTTGCCATGTATGTTCTCATCCAAATCATTGATATAGATGACAAACAGTAATGGGCCCAGAACAGAACCCTGAGGTACACCACTAGTCACAGACCTCCAGTCTAAGAAGCAACCTTCCACCATCATCCTCTGCTTCCTTCCATTGAAGCCAATTTTCTATCCATTCAGTTATCTCTCATTGGATCCCATGCGATCAAACCTTCTAGAGCAACCTACCATGTGGAACCTAGTTGAATGCTTTGCTGAAGTCCAAATACACATTCCCAGCTCTGCCCTCATCAACCTTTTTGGTCACATCTTCAAAAAACTCAATCAGATCATGGTTTTGCAACAAGCCATGCAGAGCAATGACTCCCAAACTCCATGCAGAGCAGAGGGACGGACACAGTTACCTATGATTCCCTGGACGTGGAGTGGGGTGGGATGGGGATGGGGACGCAGAACATCACCACGTTTTCCTGCCCAGCGACCCCAACTGGAAGAGCGAGCGAAGGAAGCATTGCCTTCAGATGTGATCATCCCGACACCTCACCCACTGTCAGCACCCAGGGCAAGGCAAGAGAAATGACCAATTAATTCAGATTTAGTTTAGTTTGGAGATACTGCATGGAAACTGACCCTTCAGCCCACCCGAGTCTACAACGACCAAGTGGGCTGAGTTCACACTAGTTCTATGTTATCCCACTTTCCCATCCACTCCCTACAATTAACCTGCATGTCTTTGGGTTGTGGGAGGAAACCAGAGCACCGAATGGAAACCCACGCGGTCACAGGGAGAATGTGTAAACTCCACACAGACCACAGCCGGGGTCAGGATTGAACCCGGGTCTCTGGCACTGTGAGGCAGCAACTCTATTGGCTGCATCAGTGTGATGGGATTGCTCAGAAAATTGGCAGAGACCTGAGGGCAAATGTTTCTTTTTTTTCCTTCTGTGTGTTGGCGTATGAGAAATAGGCCTATTACCAGTAATTAACAAGAGATTAGGAAGGGGGCAGAGACTGAAAATACTTTACAAACATGCAAAAGCCTTGAGCTTTCTGCAGCACAGTTCAATCTTATCAGTCAGTTGATTTCAACACATTTTTGCATTAGTGTTTCTGTCCCAAGCGAGAACATTTTACTGCAATCGTAAATAACACGGGTGAGGAAAATAAACACTCAGGTGGAATAACTGTTTGCAGCAAAATTAATAAATGTAATATCTTGCAAAAGAATATGATGCTAAGTTACACCTATCTCCTTGCCTGCAAATGATCCATATCCATTTGTTTATGTAAAAGCCCCTCTCGTAACTGGTAAACCTCCTCTGCACCCTCTTCAAAGCCTCCACATCCTTCCTGTAATGGGATGACCAGAACCACATACACAATGCTCCAAATGCGGCCAAACCTTAGCCCGATAAAGCTGCATCATGACTTCCTCACTCTTGTACTCAATGCCACGACCAGTGAAGGCAAGCATATCATATGCCTTCTTCACCGCTCCATCTACTTGTGTTGCCACTTTCAGGGAGCTATGGACAAGAACCCAAAGTACATCAATGCTTTTCAGGGTCTTGCCATTAATTGTATGCATTCCATTACATTTCACCTCTCAAATTTCAACATCTCGCACTTGCCCAGATTAATTAAGTCTGCCATTTCCCTGGCCATATCTATAACTAATCGATATTCTGCTGTATACTTTTGCAGCCTTATTCACCATCTGCAACTCCATCTATTTTTAATGGCATCTGCAAATTTACAATCCAACTCATCTACATTTTCATCCGTCCAACGACAGAGTTTCCACATGTCTAACAGCAGTCAAAGAGCTAGTGTTTCTTCTTGGATTTTACAAATTATAATTGCGAGCAACTTTGAGCCCCATATCAGAGGAGGGATGTGCTGGGGTTGGAGAGGACCCAGAGGAGGTTTACGAGAATGAACCCTGGAATGATTGGGTTAACGTACGTTGAGCGTTTGACAGCTCTGGGACTGTACTCGCTGGAGTTTAGAAGGATGAAGGGGCCCTCATTGAAACTTACCAAATACTGGAAGGCCTAGATAGAGTGGGTGTGGAGAGGACGTTTCCACTAATGGGAGAGTCTAGGAGCAGAGGGCATAGCCTCAGAATTCAGATTCAGATTCAGATTCAGATTCAATTTTAATTGTCATTGTCAGTGTACAGTACAGAGACAACAAAATGCATTTAGCATCTCCCTTGAAGAGCGACATAGCAAACGATTTGAATTAAAAAAAAAAAATAAGTGTCCGGGGGGGGGTGATTGGCAGTCACCGAGGTACGTTGTTTAGTAGAGTGACAGCCGCCGGAAAGAAGCTGTTCCTCGACCTGCTGGTTCGGCAACGGAGAGACCTGTAGCGCCTCCCGGATGGTAGGAGGGTAAACAGTCCATGGTTGGGGTGAGAGCAGTCCTTGGCGATGCTGAGCGCCCTCCGCAGACAGCGCTTGCTTTGGACAGACTCAATGGAGGGGAGCGTGGAACCGGTGATGCGTTGGGCAATTTTCACCACCCTCTGCAATGCCTTCCGGTCGGAGACAGAGCAGTTGCCATACCATACTGTGATGCAGTTGGTAAGGATGCTCTCGATGGTGCAGCGGTAGAAGTTCACCAGGATCTGAGGAGACAGATGGACCTTCTTCAGTCTCCTCAGGAAGAAGAGACGCTGATGAGCCTTCTTGATCAGAGTAGAGGTATTGTGGGTCCAAGAGAGGTCATCGGAGATGTTGACTCCCAGGAACCTGAAGCTAGAAACACGTTCCACCTCCGTCCCGTTAATGTGGATGGGGGTGTGCGTGCCGCCTCTGGACTTCCTGAAGTCTACAATGAGCTCCTTGGTCTTCTTGGAGTTAAGGGCCAGGTTGTTGTCAGCGCACCATGCTGCTAAGTGCTGGACCTCCTCCCTGTAGGCCAGCTCATCGTTGTTGCTGATGAGGCCAATCACCGTTGTATCATCTGCATACTTGATGATGGTGTTAGTACCATGTACAGGTGTGCAGTCATAGGTGAAGAGGGAGTAGAGGAGGGGGCTCAGCACACAGCCCTGAGGAACGCCGGTGTTCAGGGTGAGGGTTGAAGAGGTGTGCTTGTCTAACCTCACAGACTGGGGTCTGTTGGTTAGAAAGTCCAGTATCCAGTTGCAGAGGGAGGGGTCGATGCCCAGGTTACCGAGTTTGGTGATCAGTTTTGATGGAATAATGGTGTTGAATGCTGAGCTGTAATCGATGAACAGCATTCTTACATAAGTGTCTCTGTTGTCAAGGTGGGAGAGGGCGGAGTGAAGTGCCGTTGAGATGGCATCCTCCGTACTCCTGTTCTTGCGGTAGGCAAACTGATAGGGATCCAGTGTGGGGGGTAGGCAGCTTTTGAGGTGTGCCAGGACCAGCCTCTCGAAGCACTTGGTGATGATGGGGGTAAGTGCAACTGGGCGGAAGTCGTTGAGGCTTGCCGCAGTGGAGTGTTTTGGCACTGGCCCGATGGAGGTGGCTTTAAGGCAAGTGGGGACAACTGCTTGGGCAAGTGACAGGTTGAAGATGTCAGTCCAGACGTCTGTCAGCTGCGCAGCACAGGCACTGAGCACGCGCCCGGGGATGCCGTCAGGGCCAGCAGCCTTACGTGCATTAGTCCTACTCAGTGCCACGTACACGTCGTAGGGGGTGAGTGTGAGGGGTTGGTGATCGGCAGGTAGCACAGCCTTGATGGCTGTCTCTAGATTGTCCCTGTCGAAGCGGCCATAGAAGTGATTAAGCTCCTCAAGGAAGGAGGCGTCGCTGGATGTGGGGGTGATGTTGGAGGGTCTGTAGTCCGTGATGGCCTGGATGCCTTGCCACATGCGTCGGGGGTCGGAGTTGTTGTTGAAGTGCTCCTCAATCCTGAGCTTATGGCAGTGCTTGGCCTTCCTGATGCCCCTCTTCAGGTTAGCCCTGGATGAACTGTAGGCTCGAGCATCGCCTGACCTGAAAGCGGTGTCCCGTGCTTTCAGCAGTAGCCTGACCTCGCTGTTCATCCATGGCTTCTGATTCGGGTATATGGTCACCTGTTTGAGGGAGGTGACACTATTGATGGTGGAGTTTATAAAGTCCAGAACAGAGGATGTATAGGAATCAATGTCCGTGTGAGAGTCAAGGGTGGCCTGGGCTGCAAACGCCTTCCAGTCAGTGTTTCCAAAACACTGCTGAAGTGTGAAGTCCGCTTCCTCTGACCAGACTTTAACTGTCCTTACAGTTGGTTTAACCCGTCTGATGAGTGGGGAGTACTTAGGGAGCAGGAACAATGAGACGTGATCAGACTGACCAAGGTGGGGGAGGGGGATGGCTTTGTAAGCTTCAGCCATATTGGTGTAGACTTTGTCCAGTGTCTTGTCTACTCTAGTGGGGAAGGATACATGTTGGTGGAATTTGGGGAGTACAGTCTTCAGGTTGGAGTGATTGAAGTCACCCGCAACAATGAAGGCTGCCTCGGGGTTGTGCGTCTGTAGTTTGCTAATGGCAGTATGCAGCTCTTTCATTGCAAGCTTGGCATTAGCATCAGGAGGGATGTAGGCTGCAGTCACAACAGTGGAGGTGAACTCTCTGGGCAGATAGAACGGATAGAATAAAAGGGCATATCTTTAGAATGGAGATGAGGAGGAATTTATTTAGTCAGGGGCTGGTGAATCTATGGTGGCCAAGTTGTTGTGTATTTTTAAGGCGCTGATTGACAGATTCTTGATTAGTAAGGGTGTCAAAGGTTACGGGGAGAAGGCAGGAGAATGGGGTTGAGAGCACTTAGACACTCAGATAAGCATCTCAGATACAGTACGTGTATAGCGTATGTTCAGAAGTTATAGGAGCAGAATTAGGCCATTCGGCCCATCAAGTCTACTCCGCCATTCAATCATGGCTGATCTATCTTTCCCTCTCAACCCCATTTTCTTTCCTTCTCCCTATAACCCTTGACACTCGTACTAATGAGAATCAATCAATTTCCACCTTTAAAATAGCCACTGACGGCCTCCACAGCCTTGAATGAATTCCACAGATTCACCACCCTGACAGCTGAAATCCCTCCTCATCTCGATTCTACAGGTATGCCCTTTTATTCTGAGGCTATGGCCTCTGGTCCTAGATTCTCGCTCGAGTGGAAACATCCTCTCCATTTCCACTCTATCCAGGTCTTTCACTATTCGCTATAGCAGTAGTACACTGAGACAGTGTACAGTCGCCAGGTTATTGCGCCCTTTTCAAGTCCCAGTTTCTACTCGTATGACCTATGAACTTCACACTGTAGAATTTTACAAGGCATGAGTTTTCCAAACAATCTCACCTTGAACTTATTCCCAACGCTGATGAAGCTGAGTTTTCCGGCTTTCTGCTTGGTGTCCTTCATGTTGTTGGTTCCTTCGAAGAGCTTCCGCACAAAGGGGTCCTTCGATTCTGACACCAGCGACTCCAAGGACATGTGCAAGGCATCATTATTCTTCTCCACAAACTT
Source organism: Leucoraja erinaceus (assembly GCF_028641065.1). Taxonomy (NCBI): domain Eukaryota; kingdom Metazoa; phylum Chordata; class Chondrichthyes; order Rajiformes; family Rajidae; genus Leucoraja; species Leucoraja erinaceus. Next base: position 36,834,598 of record NC_073384.1, on the reverse strand, counting down.
TGACTGTCCGGAGAAGGGGGAAAACAATAAATCAAAATGAGAATTTCAAGTACTATTGCAATTTTTAAGCATTTAGACAGATACATGGAAAGTTCATTAGGAGCAGAATTAGGCCATTCAGCCCATCAAGTCTACTCTGCTATTCAATCATGGCTCCTGCCTTCGCCCCATACTCTTCTTGCCCAGAGTAGGTCCCAGATCCTCCCTCTAGTGGAAGCATTCTCTCTATCCAGGATTTCATTATCCGGTATGTTTCAATGAGGTGTACCCCTCATCCTTCTAACCCCAACGAGTACATGCCCAGAACCAGCAAAAGCTCATCATATGTTAACCCATTCATTCCTGGTATCCTCTCGTAAAGCTCCTCTGGACCCTCTCCACACCAGCACATCCCTTCTCAGAGATGGGGCCCAAACCAGCTCACAATATTCCAAATGCGGTCTGATCAGCTTCCAAAAGAGGTTTGCACTGACAAGAGATTACAATGTTGGGCTTGCATATTGACAGATTGGACAAATATTGACAAATATTCAGAGTGTGAAGAGGCCCGTATACACATATATTGAAAATGATCAGAAATAACTCAAATAACATCCTGCTTTTTCACGTCTAGGACATGAGAACAGAAATTGGATAGAATTTATGTTCTAGCTGGACAAATCACAGAGAGTCTACATTTGATTTGTGTGTAGAAACAAGGAATTGCAGATGCTGGTTTATAAAAAAAGACACAAGTTCTGGAGTAAGTCTAAGATAATGAATAACGGTACAAAGGTAAGGCCTTTGTTGAGGACTGACTGTTTTGTCTGAATAAGGGTCCCGACCTATAAGCCACCTATCCATGTTCTCCAGGGATGCTGTGTTTCTCCAGCACTTAGTGTCTTTTTTATTTTGCATCTTCAGTTTGGACAAGGCACACAGGACTTGCTTTCTGTGTGACAGCACTAAATGACTACAAAATGTATTTCATTTAAAAGCTTACAGTTTCATAGCAGACGGCGCCGGCAAAGTGCCTGATGATAAACCCCTCATCATCACGGATGTTCCTGTGAACCGTCAGTTTGGACTTCCTGGGGATCTGAGCGATGAAGAAACGTGCGTTACATATATTGCAACAGTGTTTAGAATTTAGTTTAGAGATGCAGTGCCCTTTGGCCCACAGAGTCCTTGCCAGCCAGCGATCACCCAGTACACCAGCACTATCCTACACGATAGGGACAACTTACAATTTTTACCAAAGCCAATTAACCGACTAACCTGAACACTTTTGGAGTGTGGGAGGCTACCAGGGCACCTGGAGAAAACCCACGTGGGCACAGGGAGATCGTACAAACTCCCTACAGACAGCGCCCGTAGTCAGGACTGAACCCTGTAAGGCAGCAACTCTACCACTGCACCACTAACTAACCCCCCCCCCCCCCCAAACTGGTGACCCCAAATACTCCCACGACCCTAACCCCCCACCCCTCCCCCCCAACCCCACACGAGGGAAGTAACAGCACACTGGCTGGCTCTGGCGTGGGGGGGGGTTTCTAGCCCCGGTGCAAGAGAGGGGCAGCGACCCTCCTGCTGAGTAACTCACGGTCAGTCGGAAGTGATCCTTGTGCTTCTGGTGAACTGCCGACGTGAAATGCTGGTCGCTGGTCTGAGGGAGGCGGTTTTCTTCATCCAGGATATCCAGAATCCCCACTAATTTAGCTTCAATCAAATCTGTTTATTGGCAGAATTTTACAAAATCTGTAAATGGAGTAGTTAAGTCCCCGGCATCACACGCTTTGAGATTTTTGAAATCAAGTACAGAGCTAAAGTGAGGGCCAATACACTAAAGGGCACAAAAGTGCTGGAGTGACTCAGTGGGTCAGGCAGCATCTCTGGAGAACATGGGTAGGTGACATTTCAGGTGGAGACCCTTCTTCAGATCCAAAAGGTAATCTATCCATGTTCTTCAGAGATGCTGCCTGACCCGTTCAGTCACTCCAGTGCTTTGTGTCTTTTTATATCGCAACCAGCGTTTGCAAATCCTTGATTCTTCAAGGGAAACACTGGTGCTCACCATCCTGTATCTTGGCCAATACTCGTGGAGCCTTCTGACTTTCCCTCTGCCCTGGACCTCCCCAAATCTCAAACCCATCATTCTGAGTATACAACTACTTAGTTTAGTTTAAGTTAGTGTCACATGTACCGAGGTACAGTGCAAAGCTAATCTGGTGCGTTCTTCAGAAACGCGTCATCTCTTCCTGAATGTAAATTGGACTCGAGTTTTATCGGATCTCACTTTATTTGCAAAAATGTCACAATTTGGGATAGAGCCTTTGGAGAAGGTCCAAAGGAGGTTTATCCCAAGGATGATTGGTTAACATATGATGGCATTTGATGGCTCTGGGCAAGTACTCGCTGGTTGAGTTGCATTGTTTAAGTTTAGTTTATTGTCACGTGTACCGACATACAGTGAAAGGCTTTTTTTGCGTGCTAACCAGTTAAATATCAAGATAATACATGATTACAATCAAGCAATCCCATTTAGAAGGATAAGGCGTGACCTCATTGATACTTAACGAATAGTGAAAGGCCCGGATCGAGTGGATGTGGAGAGGATGTTTCCAGTAGTGGGAGAGTCTAGGACCAGAGGGTACAGCATCAGAATAAAAGGACATACCTTTAGAATGGAGATAATGGAATTTCTTTAGCCAGAGGGTAGTGAATCTGTGGAATTCATTGCCCCAGATGGCTGTGGAGGCCAAGACATTGGGTATTTTGAAAGCAGAGATTGATAGGTTCTCTGATAGTAGTTACGGGGCAAAGGCAGGAGAATGGGGTTGGGAGGGAAAAATAGATCAAACATGATCGAATTGCAGATTAGATTTGATAGGACGAATGGCCTAGATCTGCTCCGATGACATGATAATTACACCCAAAGCTTCATTGGAAACAGACATGGGCAGAATGAATTTCGCTACCCACATCAACTCAGTACATACCAATGCAATCTTGGTACATACCAGGTTGATTTGACGTACCAATACTTACCAATACAGTCTTGATTGTCAACATAGTGCACCTCATTCACACCAAGCCCTTCCTTCTGATACAGCTCTTGTTCCTGAAAGTGGAGAGTTCAGATCAGTGTTGCCTTATTAACCTCAGGATCTCCAGCATAAAGTACAAAAGATTGAAAGCATGCATTATTAGACTTAGGAACATTGTCTTGCCCTCCTTATATCAGGCTTGTGGACAGTCCTTGCATAAGCTAGTGTACTGTCAGATTCACCTCTACCCCATTGACGACATTGGACATTGTCTCTGTGACTGGTGTGCTACAACGTTGCGGCACAGTGGCTCAGCAGTAGAGTTGCTGCATTACAGCGCCAGAGACATGGTTTCGATCCTGACTACTGGTCCCGGCTGTACTGAGTTTGCAAGTTCTCCCTATGACCACGCGGGTTTTCTTCGGATGTTCTCCAGTTTCCTTCCGCATTCAAAAGACATGTGTTTGTAGGTTAATTGGCCTCTGTAAATTGTCCCTAGTGTGTAGGATAGGACGAGTGTACGAGTAATGGTGGATCGGCGCGGACTCGGTGGGCCGAAGGGCCTTGTTCCATGCTGTATCTTTAAACTATATTCTGCACTCTGCATCTTCCCCTTTGATCTAACTCTTGTACTCAAGTTGGTCTTGATGGTGTCTACATATGGTATATCTAATCTGTTTGGATAGCATGCAAAACAATGCCTTTCACACGTGACTTATAACCTAAACCTAATCGGGGCCCCTATTTAAAACAATACTCAGCAGCTGTTGACCTAGTTATTCAATATACAAATAATTACTTTTACTGTTAAGTTGTCTAATAGAGCAAATCTAATTGCACATGTTGCCTATCTGTCTACTGCAACCATCTGTCCCAAATTAAAAGTGCGTTAACTTCTCATTGAATCGCACGGCACGTTGGTGAGGCCACATTCAGAGTATTGGGTTCAGTTTTGGACACCCGGCTGTGGAAAAGATGTCATTAAACTGGAGAAAGTGCAGAGAAGATTTCCTATGATGGTGCCAGGACTTGAGGGCCTGAGCTAATGGGAGAGATAGGACTTTATTCCTTGCAGGAGGATGGGTGATAATATAGAGGTGTATATGATCATAAGAGGAATAGATAGGGTAAATTTACACAGCGTAGGGGAATCGAGAACCAGAGGACATAGGTTTAAGGTGAGAGGGGAAAGATTTAATAGGAACCTGAGGGACAAAATTCTCACACAGAGGGTGCTGGTAACATGTAACGAGCTGCCCAAAGAAGTGGTTCAGGCAGGTACAATAATAACGTTTCAAAGATGTTTGTACAGGTTCATGGAGATGAAATGTCTGTTAAAGATGAAGCAGAGTCTGGCCTAGTTCCCAGCAGTGAGGCCCGACACTTTTAGTCAATATATTTTGCACGTCTCCAAAACAGTCTTTAGGACCACAAGCCAACCACTTATTGGCCTGTCTGGAATCATCGAACACAACGAACGCCACCAATAAAATAAATGTTTAGTGCTCGTAACCAGAAACATTCCAGATATCTACTGCCCTCAGGAGCCTTGACAAATAACATCAGCACACAATAATCAATACATTCCCTCAACCAGCTTCTGTTGATAGTCATCCCTTGAGTGCACGCCTGAAATATAAATTGTTATTTTTTATTTTTAGGGATGGCAGGGTGGCACAGCAATAGTGTTGATGCCTTACAGCACCAAAGACCCGGGTGCTGACTGTGCGGAGTATGCACGTTCTCCCAGTGACCTCATGGGTTTCCTCCGGGTGCTCTAGTTTCCTCCCACATTCCAAAGACATGTGGGGTTTGTAGGTTGACACAAAATGCTGGAGTAACTCAGCGGGACAGACAACATCTCTGGAAAGAAGGAATGGGTGGCGTTTCGGGTCGAGACCCTTCTTCAGATTCATGTCTGAGTCTGAAGAAGGGTCTCGACCCGAAACAAATGTTACCCATTCCTTCTCTACAGAGATGCTGCCAGTCCCACTTTTTTCCCAGCATTTTGTGCCTATTTTTTAGTTTAAACCAACATCTGTAGTTCCTTCATATACATTGGGTTTGTAGGTTAATTGGCTTCTGTAAACTGTCCCTAGACTGAGAGGGGGCGCTGTCCTGTACGGCTGGGAGTCCTGCAGCTGTCAGTTTTTTTTCACTTCTTTTTTTATTATTTTTAGTACGTTAAAGTGTGTAGTTGGGGGTCTAATCTTTTTATGTGTGGGGCGGCGGGGGGGGGCGGGGGGAAGCTATCGCAAAGCTTTTTCAAGTCTCTACCGGTCGGAGAGGCCGCCTTCCTCCGAGCAGCCCTTTGACCCATTCTCGCGGACCAGCAAGGCCTGTGGGTCTGTGGAGCGGCCAGCCGCGGGCAGCAGCGTTGAACTTTACATCGGGAGCATGGGATCTCGCGCCGAGATGACCGGTGGTGGAGCTCCGTCTCTCAAACGCACGTTGGCTTCGGAAACCGTGGTCTCCAGTAAGGAGGCGGCTGTTCCAGGCATCCCAAGCGCTGAGAGGGTTCTCCGTAGCGGCGACTGTGGAGGCCTCAATAGGCCCAACTATGAGTGGACAAGAGGATGGGGACTGGACTTTGTGCCTTCCCTCACAGTGGGAACCATTGTGGGGGGATGTTTTTATGTTTTAATGTTAAACTTCTACTTTAATGCTATGTTGCACTTTTATTAGTGTGGTGCAAGGACATCTGAATTTCCCTTGAAAAGGGGATTAATAAAGTATTTATTATTATTATTATTATTATTAGTGTGTAGCATAGAACTAATGTATGGGTGATCGTTGGTTGGCACGGACACGGTGGGCTGAAGGGCCTGTTTCCACGCTGTTGCAACTAAACAATTCAACAGGTCTCAATGTGCTGCCATTATAAACTGCAGTAACCACATTGCAATGGAATTTGTCAATGGGAAACCACACTACAACTGTATAATCTGATTGCCAAATGCACATTTTAAAAGCAAAACAGAAAGTGCTGGATTTGATGTATATTATTGGTACACTAATAAGCTGTGTTTTGCATGCTATCCAAACATCAGATATACCATACATAGATACAATCAGTTCAAACTCAAGTACAATGGACTGGCAGCATCTCTGGAGAGAAGGAATGGGTGACGTTTCAGGTAGAGACCCTTCTTCAGACTGGTTAGGGATAAGGGAAACAAGAGATATAGACGGTGGTGTGGAGAGATAAATAACAATGAATGAAAAATATGCAAAAAAGTAACGATGATAAAGGAAACAGGCCATTGTTTGTCGGGTGAAAATGAGGCTGGTGCGACTTGGGTGGGGGAGGGATAGAGAGAGAGGGAATGCCAGGGCTACCTGAAGTGAGAGAAATCAATATTCATACCACTGGGGGGCAGCAGCCCAAGCAAAATATGAGGTGCTGTTCCTCCAATTTGCGTTTAGCCTCACTCTGACAATGGAGGAGACCGAGGACAGAAAGGTCTGTGTAGGAATGGGAAGGGGAATTAAAGTGTCCAGCAACCAGGAGATCGGGTAGGTTCAGGCGGGCTGAGCGAAGGTGTTCTGCGAAACGATCGCCCAGTCTGCGTTTGGTCTCGCTGATGTACAATAGTCCAGAGAGCATGTAACAAGTAGAATGGATAAGGGAGAGCCAGTGGATGTGGTGTATCTGGACTTTCAAAAAGGCTTTGACAAGTTCCCACACAAGAGATTAGTGTGCAAATTGAGAGCACATAGTATTGGGGGTAGGGTATTGACATGGATAGAAAACTGGTTGGCAGACAGGAAGCAAAGAATAGGAATTAATGGGTCCTTTTCAGGATGGCAGGCAGTGACGTGGAGTGCCGCAAGGCTCAGCTCTGTTTACAATCATATACATTAAAACTCTGATCTCGTACGTGTATATATGTCTATGTGTGTGTACACAAAAATGCTGGAGAAACTCAGTGGGTGCAGCAGCATCTATGGAGCGAAGGAAATAGGCAACGTTTCGGGCCGAAACCTTTCTTCAGACTGATGTAGGGTGGGGAGAAGAAAGGAAAAAGGAAGAGGAGGAGCCCGGGGGCTGAGGGAGAGCTGAGAAGGGGAGGAGACAGCAAGGGCTACCGGAAATTGGAGAATTCAATGTTTATGCCTCTAGGGTTCAGACTGCCCAAGCGGAATATGAGGTGCTGCTCCTCCAATTTCCGGTGGTGCTCACTCTGGCCATGGAGGAGGCCCAGGACAGAGAGGTCGGATTTGGAATGGGAGGGGGAGTTGAAGTGCTGAGCCACCGGGAGATCAGGTTGGTTAATGCGGACCGAGCGGAGGTGTTCGGCTAAACGATCGCCAAGCCTATGCTTGGTCTCACCGATGTAGATCAGCTGACATCTAGAGCAGCGGATGCAATAGATGAGGTTGGATATGCAGGTGAACCTCTATCGCACCTGGAACGACTGCTTGGGTCCTTGAATGGAGTCGAGGGGGGAGGTAAAATAACAAGTGCAGCATCTCTTGCGGTTGCAAGGGAAAGTGCCCAGTGCAGGAGGGAAGGGAAGAATTGACCAGGGAGTTACGGAGGGAGCGGTCTTTGCGGAAAGCAGACAGGAGGGGAGATGGGAAGATGTGGCGAGTGGTGGGGTCACATTGGAGGTGGCAGAAATGACGGAGGATTATCTGTTGTACGTGACGGCTGGTGGGATGGGGAGAGGGAGCAGTGTTACGGGGTATGGTGCCAGCCTCATCTATAGTAGGGGAGGGGAACCCCCATTCCCTGAAGAATTAGGACATTTCCAATGCCTTGGTGTGAAATACCTCATCCTGGGAGCAGATGCGGCGTAGACGGAGGAATTGGGAGTAGGGGATGGAGTCCTTACAGGAAGCAGGGTGGGAAGAAGAGTAGTCAAGATAGCCATGGGAGTCAGTGGGTTTATAGTGGATGTCGGTCAGAAGTCTATCACCTGCGATGGAGATAGTGAGGTCAAGAAATGGTAGGGAAGTGTCGGAAATGGTCCAGGTGTATTTGAGTGCCGGATGGAAGTTAGTGGTAAAGCGGATGAAGTCAGTCAGTTGTGTGTGGGTGCAGGAGGTAGCACCAAAGCAATTGTCGATGTAGCGGAGGTAGAGGTCGGGGATGGGGCCCTGGTATGCCTCGAACAAGGATTGTGTGTGTATATGTGGTTGTCTATATCTTCGCAAAAACACTACGTGGTAATGATTACATTTTTACATATTCTGATTTACATTTTTCCCCTCTAGGCAGAGATCACCTTCACTGAATATTTTATGCTTTATTTCTCGACATTACTGATTAAAGTTTAAAAAAATCAAAATACTTTGAATTTAGAATGACCAGCTTCAATTGATTACGTCATAATAGTTCGGCTAGCAGTGACGACACAGGAACACTCTGAACTTTTCATCTCAGAGGAGGGGGAGGGCGAATTGCTATTTCAACACGCTGGGGAAATTGTAATTTTTTTTAAAAGTCTACTGCTCAGGAAGGCAGAGGAATGCTGGAATCTTATGTTCGGGAATGGCTTGAGTTGGAGGACCACACCTCACGTAGGGGCTACGGGTAGGGAACGGGTGCGTTGGGGAGCTGCATTTGGTTTAGTACTGATCTTGTACGTGTGGGGGCCGGGGAATGGACAGAGGCCGAGGCAAGGTTTGGTGGTGGAGTGATGGTGAGTATAGTTGCATATCGTTAAAAGTTGCATTTATACAGATTTAAAGGAGGCAATTTTTTTTCCCGTAAACTCCATTAACAGCAACCTGAAGGAGAGCTCTGCAACAGCTCAATCAGAGATCAATGTAATACTGGTTTCCATGGTAACATATGAACCACATCTTCCCTTGCATCAATTTTAGTCTAGGTTAAGCACAAATGTAATAAAGGTGTCTTACCTCTTTGAGGATTCTCTCATTGAAAAACTGTTGCAGCTTCTCATTGCAATAGTTAATGCAGAACTGCTCAAAGCTATTGTGTTCAAAGTATTCTGTGGAGCACAAAACAGAGGAAACACTGAACTGCCGGTAAACAACAACTCTTTCTACAGTCGGACGAGACTGGAGTCCGTCTTGCAATAACTGATGGAAGTGGAAGATGGTTCGAGTGGAAGCTCCTGGGAGTATCTAAGGTACAGGCAGGTCCTCTGCCCCATTAAATTACAAGCAAGTGTCACAGATTCACGGCGTCATATAGCGTGGAAACAGGCCCTTCAGCCCAACTTGCCGACACCGAACAACTTCCCCACGTACACCAGCCATACCTGCCCGCGTTTGGCCCATATCCCTCTAAACCTATCCTATCCATGTACCTGTACAAAGTCTCTTAAAGTACATGGTAGTACTTCCCTCCACTGCCTCCTCCGGCAGCTTGTTCCACACACCCACCACCCTTTGTGTAAAAATGTAATCCCTCAGGTTCCTATTAAATCTTCCTACCTCCCTCCCACCACCTTAAAATGCGTGTGAATTCTGGAGTAACAACACCTCATATTCCTCTTGGGTACATACAACCCAATGGTACAAACATTGAATTCTGCCATTTTCGGTAAGTACACAACCCTCCCCTTCTCCCTTCCATATACACCCCCTACCTGGGCACTCAGCAATTTCTCCCCTCCCCTCCCACCTACATTTCTTCCTCCAGCTTCACCACACACAACTCTTAAATCTTTTTATCTCACACCATCTGTCTTTTCATCTCTGTCCTTTGTCCAACCATCTGCCTGTCAAAATGTCTGAAGAATGTCCCTCTCTCTCCAGTTCTGGTTAATTCAAATGATGTTAGTGCATGTCTCCAAAGCAGAATTCTGACATGACGAATTCCTAGCACGCGTTTAGTTTTATCGCTATCATTGGGCTGTAATAGCTATAATTAATAAAACCACAAAATGCAAAGGATCATTACAAGTAAATGTAGACAAAAAAAAGCTGGAGAAACTCAGCGGGTGAGGCAGCATCTATGGAGCGAAGGAATAAGTGGCGTTTCGGGTCGAGACGCTTCTTCAGACTGATGTGGGGGCAGGGGCAGGAAGAGGAAAGGAAGAGGCGGAGACAGTAGGCTGTGAGAGAGCTGGGAAGGGGAGAGGAAGGAGGGAGAAAGCAAGGACTACCTGAAATTGGAGGTCAATGTTCATACCGCTGGGGTGGAAACTACCCAAGCGAAATATGAGCGAAATCCCTCCTTCCCCTCCCCTTCCCAGCTTTCCCACACCCTACTATCTCCGCCTCATCTTTCCTCTTCCCCCCCCCCCCCCCCCCAACCCATCAGTCTGAAGAAGGGTCTAAACCCGAAACGTCACCTATTCCTTCGCTCCATAGATGCTGTATCACCCGCTGAGTTTCTCCAGCATTTTTCTATCTTCGATTTTTCCAGCATCTGCAGTTCTTTCTTAAACATTAGTAGCTCATTGTTAGCTTCAGTTACAAACTCTGTTGCAAATAACTCTAGAATTTCTGCCCCAAACAGGGAGAGAACCGAGAGAGTGGAGAGGGGGGGGGGGGGCAGCGAGGTAAGCAAGCGAGGTAAGCAGAGAGGGATGGGAGAGAGGGAGATTGTGAAGGGGAGAGGAGATTGAGAGGTAGGACAGAAAGTGAGATGTTATCTCTGAACTGACACAATTCACTGCAGCTAAACCCTATAATATGTAACTATAATATCTCATTTTTATTAACCACAGATATGATTACCTAAACCACCTGCTGTTTCCTTGTGTGTTTTGAACCCTGCACTCTGTGACACTTATTATTATATTTGCAATAATTGATGATTCTGAATAATTTATAAGGATAATAATTTATAAACAGATTTACAACTAATCCCTGCTCAGGAATCTCACCATTATTCCAGAAAGTCGCTAATCTTTAATTTAAAAATTATAGCCTCTGATGACAGGAAACCGATTTTGCAGACATTTTAATGACAGGTAATCTGATGTGTGCTGGCCAGGAGCCTTAATTCAGTAAAAGTTGATTCATTTATTCGATAATTCAAGGTTATGTTAAATGTTGAATTCCCTTTTCACATGGCCTCGAACAAATTGTAGGATAATTTAAAATTAATTGTATTAAAAATATCATAGGCAGATTGCACCATGGTCAAATAAGCCACGTTTCAGTAAGGCCCTGGAGCGAAGATGATTGTAAAAGTGGCGAACACTGCCCAGTCCATTACAGGTTTGGACCTCCCCGCGATCGAAGAGGCACCTCAAAACAGGAGCCAGCAGCATCAGAGACCCACACAATCCTGGCCACACTATCATTTCATTCCTGCCATAGGGAAGAAGGTACAAGAGCCTGAAAATTGTAACATTCAGAAATAGCTTCTTCCCTGCAACCACCAAGATATGTCCTCTAGTACATTTGGGAGATTGTTTGTGTCTTCCTTAGTGAAGACAGAACCAAAGTACCTGTTTAACCCTTCTGTCATTTGTTCCCCATAATGATTTCACCTGTTTCTGTCTTCAAGAGACCAACGTTTGTTATTACTAATCTTTTTCTCTTAACATACCTGACAAATCTTTTACTATCCTTCTTTATATTCTTGGCCAGCTTACCCTCGTACTTCATCTTTTTACCCCGTATTGCCCTTTGTAACCATTTGTTGTCCTTTGAAAGCTTACCAATCCTCTGGTCCCTCTACACTTTGCTAAGTTATACACCTTTTTTTTAACATTTTATTCCATCCTGAACTTCCCTTGTCAGCCACAGTTGCCTCTTACTCCCCTTAGAATCTTTCTTCCTCTTTGGAATTAAATGATCCTGCATCTTCTGAAATTCCTGCCATAGCTGTTCCACTGTCATTCCTGCTAGGATCCTTTTCCAGTCGATCTTGGCCAGCTCCTCTCTCATGCCTTCATAGTCCCATTTGTTCAACTGCAACACTGACACTTCTAATTTAACCTTCCCCCTCTCAAATTGTAGATTAAAACATATCATATTATGGTCACAACCTCCTAGCGGTTCCTTTACCTTGAGCTCCCTTATTAACTCTGGTTCATTAGACAACACTAAATCCAGAATTGCCTTCTCTCTGGTAGGCTCCAGTACAAGCTGCTCTAAGAATCCATCTCGAAGGCACTCTACAAACTCCCTTTCTTGGGGTCCTGAACCAACGTGATTTCCCCAGTTTACCTGCATATTGAAATCTCCCATAATCACAGTGGCATTACCTTTGTTACATGCCAATTTTAACTCCTGCTACAACTTGCACCCTATATCCAGGCTACTGTTTGGGGGCCTGTAGATAATTCCCATTAGTGTCTTCTTACCGTTATAATTCCTCAATTATATCCACTGCGACTCTACCTCGTCAGTCCCTATGTCACCCCTTGCAAGGGACTGAATTTCATCCCTCACCAACAGAGCTACCCCACCTCCTCTGCCCATGTCTCTGTAATCCCCACAGTGTCATATCTACCAATCTCCAAGCCTCAAGCTTTACTTCTTATACTTCGCTCATTCATATATAATATTCATATATAATCCATTACTCACCTCAACTTTCACATCGATTCCTATTTCACTTGGCCATACTCTCCCATCCCTTCGTGAGCTTTCTGCCCCATTAATTCTGGTGTCTTTCTTAACTTTTCCTATACTCTCTTTCTCTTGAACTCCATCCTTGTATTTCCAATTTGTCTCCCCTCCCCACTATTTAGTGTAAACCCATCTGTGTAACAGTGGTAAACCTGCCTGCCAGAATGCTGGTCCCCCGCCTGTAAGCTGCAACCCGTCCCTTTTGTACAATTCACCCTTACCCCAAAACAGATCCCAGTGGTCTAAGAATCTAAATCCTTGCCCCCTGCACCAGCTCCTCAGCCACATGCAGATCCCCTACCACCATGTTCCTGCCCTCACCAGCACAAGGAACTGGAAGCAAACTGGAGATAACCACCCTGGGAGGTCCTGCTTTTCAGCCTTCTTCCGAGCTCTCTGAAGTGACGCTGCAGAATCTCTTTCCTCTTCTTCCCGACGTCATTTATGCCGACATGCACTACTACTTCCGCTGCTCACCTTCACCCTTGAGGATGCCCTGCAATTGGTCCATGACGTCATGGATCCTGGCACCAGGGAGGCAACACACCATCCTTGAATCCCGCCTGTTGCCGCAGAAACCCTTGTCTGTACCTCCCACGATGGAGTCCCTGACGGCTCTGCCTGACGTCTGTCTCTTCGGCTTTGCTTCAGTGCCACGTTTTGACTCGCAGACTGCCCGCCGCTCAGAATAGCAGTGCCTTCTGTCCCGACAGTTTCCAAGAGAGTGAACCTGTTTTCAAGAGGTACATCCCCCGGGGTTTCCTGTACCCCAAGCTTCCTTCCTTCCCTTCCTCATCGTCACCCACCTTCTCTCGTATCTTTGGTGTGACGATCTCGCTGTAGGTCCTGTCCAGGAAACGCACGTTTTCCCGGATGATCCTGAGGTCATCCAGTTGCTGTCCAGTGTCCCAACACGGTCCTTTAGAAACTGAACCTGGGCACACTTTCCACAGTTGTAGCAGCCAGAGGCACCATCAGTGTCCCTGACCTCCCACGTCCTTCAAGCATCACACCGACTCAGCTTACCTGTCATTTCTTCACTGCATCTCACTTTCTCCAAATTTTGGAGTAGTTTCCTCCCTCAGCCTCCTCGCTGAAGAACATGATACATTGTAAAATCCATAAAACCCAGATGTATACACACACACACACACACACACACACACACATTTTTGTGTTTTTATTATGCGTTTTACAGAGTGCCAAGTTTATATATCTGTTGTTCTGGTGCAAGAAACTATTTCATTCTTCCATTTTATCACAAATGACAATAAGATACTCTTGGCTCCTGAACTACAGGATAGAAAATGATAATACTATTTGGAAAGGCTGGAGGAATGAAAACTCACCAAAGCCGGCAATGTCCAGAACTCCTATGAAGAAGCTGGAGGTGACAAATGGAAAGCATTGATTGACACTCGCTTCACAACATGGTCGAATAGGTGGCTGTAAACCGCTTTGGCCAAAGCATCACGAGCATTGTTTGCCTGCTCCACCTTCAGCGGTACCCTGAAAAACAGGCAGAAATATTCCTACATATCAGTTACCATCATTGTACTCTCTGGCTCATCAACACCTCCAGCCCAGCGCACATCTTTTACACCAACAGATCACAAACAAAAGCAAGGAATAGAGCATTCACCTTTTGCTGTTTAGGTTAGAGATACAGCAGGGAAACAGGCCCTTTAGTTCACGCCAACCTGTTCACACCGGACCCTGCCTGACCCACTGAGTTACTCCAGCACTCTGTGCCCTTTTGTGTCAACCAGCATCTGCAGTTCCTTAGATAGACACAAAGTACCGGAGTAACTTAGCTGGGTCATGCAGCATCTGTGTTTGATTTTTTTTAAATCGTCTTCATCTTCTGCTGTTCCTTGTTTCTCCACTAGTTCCACGTTATCCCACTTTCTCATCCACTCCCTACACACTAGGGGGCAAGTTATAGCGGCCAATTAACCTGCAAACCTGTACATCTTTGGGATGTGGAAGGAAACGGGAGCACCCGGAGGAAACCCACGTGGTCACAGAACATACAAACTCCACACAGACAGCACCCGAGCTCAGGATTGAACCCGGGTCTCTGGCTGTGAGGCAGCAGCTCTACCAGCTGCGCCACCGCGCTGTCAACTGTGTTTTTTTCCAAACAGGAGTTTTGATGTTAAGTCATTCTTGTCAACATGATCAACCAATCTCCCAGCCAGTTTCACAACAGATTAGGGATGTTTCGTGTCGGGATGGAGTCACTTCTGAAGAAGGGTCCTGACCCGAAACTTCACCCATCCTTTTTCTCCAGAGATGCTGCCAGACCCGCTGGCTTACTCCAGCACTTTGTGTCTCTTTCTATAAGCCAGCATCTGCTTCCACCTATCACTTGCCAGGCTTTGTCCTTTCTCCTCCTCTTCCAACTTTTTCTTTCCCTACTATAACAGTCTGAAGAAGGGTCCCGACCGGAAACATCACCTATCCACGTTCTCTTGACCCGCTGAGTTACTCCAGCACTTTGTGTCTCCTCCTGAATATATAAGACTTGTTGCCATTGAAGAAGTGTTGCTCCGTTATGGTCACTTCTTGGTTCCTCAGGTCGTGCCCCGACTGAGTTGACAGCTTGGTAATCTGTCTATCTGAAGTTTCACTGACAAGTCTAGTTCATATGTGAATATAGACACAAAGTGCTGGAGTAGCTTAGCGGGTCAGGCAGCATCTCTGGAGAAAAAGGGTGAGTGACATGTCTGTAGAAGGATCCCGACCCAAAATGTCACCCATCCTTTCTGTCCAGCGATGCTGCCTGACCCAGAGTTACTCCAGCACTTCGCATCTATCTTTAATTCCTCAGATGACGGGTTCTGAGGAAGAGTCTTTGACCTGAAAAATTAACTCTTTTTTCCTCTCCACACTGCCTGGCTTGAGTTGATCCCACATTTTGCACTTTTAAATATTGAACTGCAAGACCCAGAAGAGTAATTCTCAAGGGCAAAGCTGCCAAAACTATTACTTGCTCTCGCCTTGAACATGCGGCTGTTTGGTGCAGCTCCATTTATAAGCAGAACGTCAGGTCTCTCTCTTTGCCGTTGACAGGCTCCACAAATGAGCCTCACACCCTGCCAGCAATGAGAGATTAGGCAAATGCAACTGTGGACAGCCAAGTGCTCTCTCAAAATTAAGTTTTGTCCAGAGTTATAAACAACATTCACAAAAGAAAACTTGCATAAAAAGTTGGTGACCAGTTCCCCAGTTCGCAATGATATATCCCTCTTGGGATCAGACCATCTCCTAGCCTACAATCAGCTTATCAGGGAACCTAGAAACAAAGAACTGTAGATGCTAGTTCATACCAAATATAGACACATAGTATTGGGGTAACTAAGCGGGTCAGGCTGCATCTCTGGAGAACATGGAAGGGTGATGTTTCGGGTCGGGACTCTTCCCCATGCTTCTCAAAAGATGTGCATGTTTTGGCTTCTGTAAATTGTCCCTAGCGTGTAGGATAGTGTTAGTGTGCAAGGTGATCGCTGGTCGGCATGGACTCGGTGGACCGAATGACGTGCTTCCGTGCTATATCTCTAAACTAAACAAAAAGAGTCTCCACTCAGCCTACAATGTTCTTGAGAAAACAATGCAAGTTTATCCAAACTCTCCCTGCAGCCAAAACCCTCTAAATGTCTAATCCCTTGAATGTTGAGTTCTACCCTCTCTACAAATTTCATGCCACATTAATTTCTTATAATAAAGATGATCCGTGGTTTTTGAACCATAAAAATGACTTTGACAATGACCAATATATTACCATTTATTGAAAAATAAATATATTTTGTTCATGATGACATACTTTATGTTTACATTAAGGTTGTTTATTAGACTGTGACTAGCAAGTAAGTAATTCCTGAACAAAGTAATTATTTAACTTCAATACGTGCCTTTTGAGTAATTACAAGTGATACTTAAAGCAATCGATTTGAAATGGTGTGGCTGGTTTCTGCAGCTGTATCCCAGCCTCACGACATATAATTATTCCTGAACAAAATAACTTCTCCTTGGATTTCAAATATCTGTCTTGTTATTCTTTGAGAAAGCTCAACGCAGGCACCCAGTGGAGACAGGAGGAACTGCAGGTGCTGGAATCTTGAGCAAAACTGGTGCTGGGGGAAGATCAGCGGGTCAGGCAGCATCTGTGGAGCGAGTGAAGGCAACGTTTTGGGACGGGAAATAGGGGGAAGAAATCTGGAGAGGTGGTGGGGTGGCACAAAGGCTGGCAAATGGATACAACTGAGGGAGTCGTTTCATCTCTGGCCTTTGTCCAACTATCCGCTTATCAAAAATCCCCATCACCTATATCCACTTATCACTTGCCAGGCTTTGTCCTGCCCCCACCTCCCGTTCAGTTTATCTCCCTCCCACCAAAATCAGTCTGAAAACATCGCCTATCATTGTTCTCAAGTGAAGCTGCCTGACCCGCTGAGTTACTCCCACATTTTGTGTCTTTTTTCGTAAACCAGCATCTGCATTTCTTTGTTTCTCCGAGTGTTTCCGGGATATTAAGGAACAGTCAGCATATTTGCTTCCTTCAGATAAGTAACCAGATATGCTGGTGGACTGATGTATATGAATACTCACAGCTGCCGTCATTGTGTAAAAGCAGCGCAGCGGTAAGAGTTGCTGACTCACAGCGCCAGAGACCTGGGTTTGATCCTGACAACTGTTGCTGTCTTTGTGGAGTTTGCACCTTCTCCCTGTGACCACATGGGTTTTCTCCGAGTGCTCCGGTTTCCTCTCGTATTCCAAAGGCATGCAAGTTTGTAGATTAATTGGTCTCTGTACATTGTCCCTGGTGTGCAGGGCAGAATGGGTGTATGGGTGACTGCTGGTTGCCGTGGACTCGGTTGGATGAAGGGCCTATTTCCTCGCTGTAACTCTAAAACTAAAACTACACAATCGCAAGAAAAGAAAACCGATGCGAAGCTGATGGATCCCACAGAGGTTGTGCAGCGTGGAGATTACTTACTTAATGACCGTGCCTTTGGCTCCCCCTGCAGTGGTCAACATTACTCGAGTGGTCAGACTGACCCGTAAATCATCGCTGTCCAGTCCCAGAAGCTCTGCACAGTAATCCAGCGACTGACTCGATTTATTCTTCAGGACGCACCCACCTGCACAGATAACATAGTCAGCTGGGCTAGCTCAGGAATGACAACATGTAGGAAACAAACTCTACAAATCGTTTGTAGTTTAGTTTGTCACGAGGTACAATGAAAAGCTTTTGTTGTGTGCTAACCAGTCAGCGGAAAGAGTGTACATCATTACTGCCAAGGGATCCGCAGTGTACAGATACATGACAAAGAGAATAACGTTTGATGCAAGATAAAGTCCAGTAGAGTCCGATTAAAGATAGTCCAAGGGTCCCCAATGAGGTAGATGGTAGATGAGGGCCGCTCTCTAGTTGGTGATAGGATGGTTCAGTTGCCTGATAACAGCTGGGCAGGAACTGTCCCTGATCAGCCCGGGGTCAGCCATGATTGAATGGAGTAGACTTGATGGACGGAATGGCCTAATTCTGCTCCTATGCCTCATGATATTAGTTTAGATACAGTACGGAAACAGGCCCTTCGGCCCACCGAGTCCGCGCCGACCAATGATCCCCGTTGACGAGCACTAGCCTACACACCAGGGACAATTTACAATCTTTATCAAAGCCAATTAAACTACAAAGCTATTGGTCTTTGGAGTGTGGGATGAAACCAGAACACCCGGAGAAAACCCACGAGAATATACAAACTCCTGACAGACAGCACCCGTAGTCAGGATTGAACCCGGGTCTCTGCTGCTGTAAGGCAGTAACTCGATCGCTGGGCCACTGTGATCTTATGAAGTGGGTTGAGTACAAGCCTTCAATAATAAATTATTGTGAGAGGACTGCAGGTTGCTTAGAGTAGGGCAGAATGGACTGGGTTTTATGTGGCACTATGACTGTACTCGAGATATTCTATCCAAAGGCAACAAAGCTTCTTCCACTGTTACATAGAAACATAGAAAATAGGTGCAGGAGAAGGCCATTTGGCCCTTCGAGCCTGCACCGCCATTCAATATGATCATGGCTGATCATCCAACTCAATATCCTGTACCTGCTTTCTCTCCATACCTCCTGATCCATTTAGCCACAAGGGCCACATCTAACTCCCTCTTAAAAATAGCCAATGAACTGGCCTCAACTACCTTCTGTGGCTGAGAATTCCAGAGATTCACCACTCTGTGTGAAAAATGTTTTCATCCTTATCCTTAAACTGTGACCTTAACTTATCCTTAAACTGTTGGACTGAAGATCCTCAGCTAGTGCTAACTAAGCAAGTTTCCATTGCCACCTGTTAACAGTTTCAACCAGGACACACGCAGCACTTTATCTATTGAAGTATTATGCCAGATCGTGCTGTTTAAATCTCTGGAGTGAGACTGG
Source organism: Leucoraja erinaceus (assembly GCF_028641065.1). Classification (NCBI taxonomy): domain Eukaryota; kingdom Metazoa; phylum Chordata; class Chondrichthyes; order Rajiformes; family Rajidae; genus Leucoraja; species Leucoraja erinaceus. The sequence continues at coordinate 36,815,620 of NC_073384.1, read as the reverse complement.
AATTCACAATCAGCTGCCTCAAAGGAACGAGTCTCACCATTCGGTCAAAGCAACTATGCAAACTACCACACAAATCACTGAGAGATACAGTCATAGTCATTCATTCCAAACAGGCGCAGTCATAAGTTAGAACCAATAGCAGTCAATTCTCGTCAACTTCATGATCATAGAATTATGGACGCAACCCAGACCATCACACAAACCAACCACCCCTCCATAGCTCCATTAATATCTCGCGCTGCCTCGGCACAGCCACCACCATAATCAAGGACAAGTCACACCCCAGTCACTCCCTCTTCTCCCCTCTCCCATCAGGCAAAAGGTACAGAAGTGTGAAAATGCTCACCGCCAGATTCAGGGATAGTTTCTTCACAGATGTTATCAGGCAACTGAACCATCCTCCCAACAAGAGCAGACCAGAATGTCTTTCCTCACATTAGGAGACCAAAACTGTACGCAATACTCCAGGTGTGGTCTCACCAAGACCCTGTACAACTGCAGTAGAAACTCCCTGCTCCTATACTCAAATCCTTTTGCTATGAATGCTAACATACCTTTTGCTTTCTTCACTGCCTGCTGCACCTGCATGCCTACTTTCAATGACTGGTGTACCAGGACACCCAGGTCTCGTTGCATCTCCCCTTTTCCTAATCGGCCATCATTCAAATAATAGTCTACTTTCCTGTTTTTGCCACCAAAGTGGATAACCTCACATTTATCCACATTATAGTGCATCTGCCATGCATTTGCCCACTCACCCAGCCTATCCAAGTCACCTTGCAGCCTCCTAGCATCCTCCTCACAGCTAACACTGCCCCCCAGCTTCGTGTCATCCGCAAACTTGGGAGATGTTGCATTCAATTCCCTCGTCCAAATCATTAATATATATTGTAAATAGCTGGGGTTCCAGCACTGAGCCTTGCGGTACCCCACTAGTCACTGCCTGCCATTGTGAAAAGGACCCGTTTACTCCTACTCTTTGCTTCCTGTTTGCCAGCCAGTTCTCTATCCACATCAATACTGAACCCCCAATGCCGTGTGCTTTAAGTTTGTATACTAATCTCTTATGTGGGACCTTGTTGAAAGCCTTCTGGAAGTCCAGATATAACACGTCCACTGGTTCTCCCTTATCCACACTACTAGTTACATCCTCAAAAAATTCTATAAGATTCGTCAGACATGATTTACTGTTCATAAATCCATGCTGACTTTGTCCAATGATTTCACCACTTTCCAAATGTGCTGCTATCCCATCTTTAATAACTGACTCTAGCAGTTTCCCCACTACCGATGTTAGACTAACTGGTCTGTAATTCCCCGTTTTCTCTCTCCCTCCCTTTTTAATGCATCCACTATTCCAATCCTCAGGAACCACCCCAGAATCTAAAGCTACTTCCTTAAGTACTCTGGGATGCAGCCTATCTGGCCCTGGGGATTTATCGGCCTTTAATCCATTCAATTTACCTAACACCACCTCGGCTAACCTGGATTTCACTCAGTTCCATCTCATTTGACTCCCGGTCCCCTGCTATTTCTGGCAGATTATTCATGTCTTCCTTAGTGAAGACTGAACCAAAGTAGTTATTCAATTGGTCTGTCATGTCCTTGTTCCCCATGATCAATTCGCCTGTTTCTGACTGCAAGGGACCTACATTTGTTTTAACTAATCTTTTTCTCTTCACATATCTATAAAAACTTTTGCAGTCAGTTTTTATGTTCCCTGCCAGTTTTCTTTCATAATCTATTTTCCCTTTCCTAATTAATCCCATTTTCCTCCTCTGTTGGACTCTGAATTTCCCCCAGTCCTCTGGTAGGCTGCTTTTTCTGGCTAATTTGTATGCTTCATCTTTTGTTTTGATACTATCCCTGATTTCCCTTGTTATCCACGGATGCACTACCTTCCCTGATTTATTCTTTTGCCAACCTGGGTCGAGATTGTTCTTCAGGCCTGGGTCTTAGCCTGAAGAAGGGTCCCGTCCCGAAACGTCACCTACTTCTTTTCTCAAGAGATGTTGCCTGGCCCGTGGAGTTACTCAAGCATTTTGTATCTATCTTTGGTTTACACTAGCATCTACAATTCCTTCCTTCCAAACTTCCTTCCTTCAAACGTCACTGATTCCTTTTATCCAGAATCTGTGACCCGTTGAGTTAACTCGCCAGCTGGGCAGAAAAAAAAAGGTGAGTAATAAAAGGTGAGTGAATGCATTCCTGTTTGAATAAGTGTAGGAAGGAACTGCAGATGGTGGTTTACACCAAAGACAGGCACAAAAAGCTGGAGTAGCTCAGCGGGTCATGCAGCATCGCTGCAAAAAAGAGTCTCGGCCCCAAGCGTCGCTTATTCTTTTTCTCCGGAGATGCTGTCTGACCCGCTGAGTTACTCCAGCTTTTTGTGTCCATCTCTTGTTTGAATAAGATTATTTGAAAATGAATGGATCCACACCCACTCTTAAAAATAAATCGCCTTTATGTGAAAAATAAAGCAATTGCAAAACGTTGCCAACACGCAGGGGAATATCCTTTGGGGTCGTTCGCTACCATCCGCAGTCACGGATAAAACAGTGCAGGATAGGATAACGTGGCCAATGATACAGGTGTGAGGCGAGATCCCCGAAATATAGTCTGCCGAACGATGAATAAATAGGGGTGAGAAATGTACTAACCGTCAGCCTATATATTGAAAAATCCCAAAACTCGGGTTCATTGAGTTTAAAAAAGTACATTAGACAAGCAATCTTTACAAATATGGCAGCGCACACACCTGGTGAAAATGTCCCAAAGGGCGGAAACAGGCCCTTCAGCCCACTGAGCCAGCCGTCAACTCATTTACCTCAATTTCATTTCTGCCTGCATTCACATCAATTTCCCACCTGAGCCCCATTCGACCACTCACCGACACATCGGGGGAAGGTGACAGTCCTTCAGGTGTTTTTGCCATTCGTTTCTCATCGAGTCATGGGTTCATACAACACAGCAGGTGTTGCGGGGTGCATTCATACAACAGAGCAGCGTGCGGGGAGCTATGTTTCTATTGTGTGCAGTTCTAATCACCCCATTACAGGAGGGATTTGGAGGATTTTGAGAAGGTGCAGAGGAGGTTTACCGGAATGTTGCCTGGATTAGAGGGCATTAGCGACATGGAGGGAGTTGGACAGGCTTGGATTGTTTTCTGTGGAACAGAGGGGGTTGAACAGAGACCTGGCAGAGGAATATGAAATTATGAGAGGCACAGATAGGATAGACAGTCAGAACCTTTTTCCCCAGGGTGGAAGTGGCAGATAAGATTAGCGTGTTTAAGAGGCTTTTAGATCGGCAAACGGATATTCAGGGAATGGAGGGATACGAGTCATGTGCAGTTATTTAAAAAGGCGAGAGGGACAAAGTTTAAAAAATTTGTGTACAGGTTTTTTTACACAAAGAATGGTGAGTGCCTGGAACATGCTGATCGGGACGGTGGTGGAAATAGATACAATCATAGTGTTTAATAGGCTTTTAGAAAGTCAAGGGAATGGAACAATGCAGATTAATGCAGGCATGGAAATGAGCCCTTTGGCCTGCACTGCCATCGATTATTCTTTCCCACCGTTCTCACTTTCTCATCTACTCCTTACACCCCGAGGGCAACTTACAGAGGACAATTAACCTACAAGCCCGCATGTATTTGGGATGTGGGAGGGAACTGGAGCACACGGAGGAAGCCCATGTGGTCACAGGGAGAATGTGCAAACTCCATGTAGACAGCGCCCAAGGTCAGGATCGAACCCGGGTCTCTGACGTTGCGAGGCAGCAGCTCTACCTGCTGCTCCACCTGGTTAACATACAAGCTGAGGCCCAGCAGCACCACTGGCCACCCACCCGAGATACAAACGGCCTCCCTACCCGAGGTGCTTCCCGCTTCTTCGAAGTCTACGTTGCCGAGGTGCAGAACCCCGGCGACCACACGGAACAGGTCAAACTTCTCAATGTCGCCCAGGCCGATCTTCTTCATGGCCACGCACATGCGGTTAAAATCCCCGTGGTCATCCAGCAATGGGTCCTTCATGGAGCCTTCCTTGAGGCACTGGGGGGGAACACAGCGAGGGGGAAGGCAAGAGTCAGCAGAAGTCCAAATACATCAAAGACACATTCAGGGAAAAGCTAACAGGCACAGTCAGCAAAGGTAAAAGCAACGATAACATACATGCAACACTAACACATCAACCTCTCATGCAAAAAACCACCAACAAAAAATGGGTGCTTTCCAAATGCATATTACAATTGCAGGTGGTCCTCATTGGTGCCTTCCACGTATCATAAGCAATCTGACTCTTGTCAACTGTACTCTTGAAAGCATGTTATTTGTGATTACCAACTATCCATTTCCTCTGAAGATAGATACAGAGTGTTGGGTGTAACTCAACGGCTCAGGCTAGAGAATAAGGATGGGTGAAAGATATTTCAGTCTGAAGACGGTCCCGATCTGAAACATCACCCATCCTTTTTCTCCAGCATCTTGTGTCAATCTTCGGTATAAAGCAGCATCGGCAGTTCCTTTCTACATCCATTCCCTCTGCTTTGAGCTATTGTAATGTCCAGTCTTAGCTCAGTTGACAAAACAAATTGTTTGTTCTATTGCACCGTGGATTCCAGAAGGTGGCATCCATCTTTCCCATCCACTCCTTTGTCCTTTCTGCAAGCCATCACACAATTAATCCATAATAAAGTCATACAGCATGAAAACAGGTCCTTCCGCCCAACTTGCCTACACAGAACAACATTTCACATCTACAGTAGCCCCATCTGCCTGCATTTGGCCCATATCCATCTAAATCTGTCCTATCCATATACCTGTCTGATTGTCGCTTAAACGTTGCAAAAGTACCTGCCTCAACTACCTCCTCTGGTAGCTTGTTCCATACACCCAACACCCTTTGTGTGAAATGTTTACCTCTCAGATTCCTGTTTTCAAGAGGGAGTTAAATTTTACTCTTAGGGCTCAAGGAATCAAGGGATATGGGGAAAAAGCAGGAACGGGGTACTGATCAGCCATGATCATATTGAATGGCGATGATAGCTCGAAGGGCCAAAGGGTTTACTCCTGCACCTATTATTCTATGTTTCTATTAAATATTTCCCCCTTCACCTTAAACTTATGTCCTGTGATTGTCTATCATTGGTGGCAAGGAAATTGTCACTGCTTTAACAGCTCATATCCTCAGGAGCAGCTGAGACAGCTGGAAACTGGTGAGATGAAAGTATGAAGAAGGGTCCCGACCCAAAATGTCACCCATCATTTTTCTTCAGAGATGCTGTCTGACCCGCTAAGTTGCTGTGTGTCTATCTTCGGTATGAGTTAATAAGTTCTAGGAGCAGAATTCATCCATTCGGCCCATCAAGCCTACTCCACCATTCAATCATGGCCAATCTATCTTTCCCTCTCAACCCCAATCTCCTGCCTTCTCCCAATAACCTCTGACGCCCATACTAATCAGCATTAATTATGAATAAATTAATTAATTATTACTAATACCTGTAGAAATCAGCATCCTCAGTTTCTCGTACTAGTATATATACTTACAGTGCATTCATAAAGGATTCAGATCACTTCACCTTTTCCACATTTTGTTATGTTACAGCATTATTCTAAAATGGATTAATTAATTTTTTTTTATCATCAATCTACACACAATACCCCATAATAAAAAAGCAAAAACAGGTGTTTAGAAATGTTTGCAAAGTAATTAAAAAGAAATAACTGAAATATCACATTTACATAAGTATTCAGACCATTTACTCAGTACTTTGTTGAGGCACCTTTGGCAGAGATTATAGCCTCAAGTCTTCTTGGGTATGACGCTACAAGCTTGGCACACCTGTATTTGGGTAATTTCTCCCATTCTTCTCTGCAGATCCTCTCAAGCTCTGTCAGGTTGGATGGGGAGCGTCGATGCACAGCTATTTCCAGATCCCTCCAGAGATGTTCGATCGGGTTCAAGTCCGGGCTCTGGCTGGGCCACTCAAGGACATTCACAAATTTGTCACGAAGCCACTCATGCATTGTCTTGGCTGTGTGCTTAGGGTCATTGTCCTGTTGGAAGGTGAACCTCCGCCCCAGTCTGAGGTCCAAAATGCTCTGGAGCAGGTTTTCATCAAGGATCTCTCTGTACTTTGCTCCGTTCATCTTTCCCTCGATCCTGACTAGTCTCCCAGTTCCTGCCGCTGAAAAACATCTCCACAGCATGATGCTGCCACCACCGTGCTTCACCGTGACGAGCGGTGCCTGTTTCCATCCAGATGTGACGTTGGCATTCAGGCCAAGGAGTCCAATCTTGGTTTCATCAGACCAGAGAATCCTGTTTCTCATGGTCTGAGAATCCTTTAGGTGCCTTTTGACAAACTCCAAGCGGGCTGTACTGTGCCTTTTACTGAGAAGTGGCTTCCATCTGGCCACTCTACCACAAAGGCCTGATTGGTGGAGTGCTGCAGATATAGTTGTCCTTCTCGAAGGTTCTCCCATCTCCACAGGGGAACTCTGGAGCTCAATCAGAGTGACCATCGAGTTCTTGGTCACCTCCCTGACCAAGGCCCTTCTACCCCTGATTGATCAGTTTGGCCAGGCGGCCAGCTCTCTGATGAGACCTGGTGGTTCCAAAATTCTTCCATTTAAGAATGACGGAGGCCACTGTCTCTTCAGGACCTGCAATGCTGCAGAAATTGTTTTATACCCTTCCCCAGATCTGTGTCTCGACACAATCCTGTCTCGGAGGTCTACTGACAATTCCTTTGTCTTCATGGCTTGTTTTTTGCTCTGACATGCACTGTCAACTGTGAGACCTTACATAGACAGGTGTGTGCCTTTCCAAATCATGTCCAATCAATTTAATTTACCACTTGTGAACTCTAATCAAGTTGTAGAAACATCTCAAAGATAATCAATAGAAACAGGATGAACCTAACCTCAATTTTGAGTGTCATAGCAACGGGTCTGAATACTTATGTAAATGTGATATTTCAGTTATTTATTTTTAATTACTTTGCAAAAATTTCTAAACACCTGTTTTTGCTTCTTCATTCTGGGGTATTGTGTGTGGATTGATGATAAAAAAAAAGAATTGAATCCATTTTAAAATAAGGCCGTAACGTAACAAAATATGGAAAAAGTGAAGGGGTGTGAATACTTTCTGAATTGCACTGAATGCAATGTTCAGCATTACTCTTCACAGTTGAAGATGTTTTGTAGATGTTGGTCACAATCTCCCTTAGCACCACAGTCACTGCATCCCTCACCCTGGGCCTCTGTGATTTGACTTCCTAGAACACTGCATCTGCACCAATGAATCCTTGTCCTGTGCTCACATTTTAGTAGACCCAATGTTCCTGCCCGCTCATATCCTACTAACCTATCTCCCCATACCTCAATGCTATCATGTCACCACCTCCTCTATTCCATGATACCTTGCATGCCCTCCAACATTTGGAGAACTTCCCATTCTTTGCTACCTCATCTTCATGATTGGCATCCAGTATTTACGCATCCCCAGACCCCATCAGGAAGGTTTTTGACTGAAAGATACTGCATGGAAACAAGCCCTTTGGCCTTGTGAATTCACGTCAACCAACGATCACTTGTTCACACAAATTCTATGTTATCCTACTTTCTCAGCCACTCCCTACACACTATAGGGCAATTTACAGAGGGCCAATTAACCTCTAAACCCAGACGTTTGTGGGATGTGGGAGGAAACCGGATTACACTGAGAAAACCCACGCGGTCACAGGATGCAAACTCCACACAGGTAACCTGTCCTAATCATGTCCCTGTCTAAATGTTTCTTAAGCGTTGAAATAGTACCTGCCTCAGCTACCTCCTCTGGCAGCTCATTCCATACACTCACCATCCTTTGTGTAAATAAAAGTTGCACCTAAGATTCCTATTAAATTTTTCCCCCCTCACTTTAAATGTATGTCCTCTGGTTCTTGATACCTCCACTCCAGTAAAATACTCTGTGCATTAACCCTATCTATTCCTGTCATGATCTTGTACAAAGGGCAACCTTTGTTTTTTGAATTTACTTCTGCGACTGTCAGCTTCATCTTAACAACCCCTCCCGCAAGCACTACTTTGTTTGCTCTCAGTGTTAAATATCATAACTGAGTATCTGTCCCTGCATGCCTTCTGCTCGACCTAAAGAAGCAATGTGGGTGGCGTTATATTTGAGGAATGTTTGTAAGAAAACAGTAGTAAAATAGGTGCCTGCAATATAAATCCTCCAACGAGTAGCAAAAAACACAAAGTGCTGGAGTAACTCAGCCGGCCACGCAGCATCTCTGAAGAACATACATTTAATGTTGAAAAATTGAGACAAAATGCTAGAGTAACTCAGCAGGTCAGGCAGCATCTCTGGAGAACATTCATTTAATGTTTTTAAAAAAAGACACAAATTGCACGAGTAACTCAGCGGGTCAGGCAGCATCTCTGGAGAATATGGAAAGGTGACGTTTCGGGTTGCAACCAGTCTGAAGAAGGGTCGCGATCCAAAACGATATTTATCCATGTTCTCCAGTGATGCTGCCTGACCAGCTGAGTAACTCCAGTACTTTGTGTCTTTTTCTGTAAACCAAATTCTGCAGTTCCTCGTTTCTACATTAATTTAATGTTCATTGAATCGTACAGTGTACCCCTCACCTTAGTGAGGTGCATCCAAGTGGGGTGAATCAACAACCACCCACCCCTTTTTCACCCCACTTGGATGCACACCCATTTCTCCCACTATCACTATGGGACAAAAATATTTCTTAAATGTTACAATAGTACCTGCCTCAACTACCTCCTCCAGCACCCTGTTCCATACACCCATCACCCTTTGTGTAAAAAACGTTACCCCTCAAGTACCCGTTAAATCTTTGCCCCCTCACCTTAAACATAACTCCTCTGGTTCTCGATTCCCCTACTCTGAGCCAAAGACTCTGTGCATTTAGCCTATCAATTCCTCTCATGATTTCTACACGATACATAAGATCATCCCTCAACCTCCTGTGCTCCAACGAATAGGTCCTAGCCTGCTCAACCTTTGCCTATAGCTCAGTGCCTCATGTTTGCCCGTGTTTGGCCCATATCCCTCTAAACCTTTTCTCTTCATGCACCCGTCCAAGTATCTTTTCAATGCTGTTACAGTACCTGCCCCAACCACTACACATTAGGGACAAATTCCAATTTTTACCAAAGCCAATTAACCTACAAACCTGTACATCTTTGGAATGTGGTCATGAGGAGAACGTACAAACTCCGCACACACAGCACCCGTACTCAGGAACGAACCCAGGTCTCCGGCGCTGAAAGGCAGCAACTCTAACGCTGCACCGCCCTAAGACATTGCAATTGAAACAGTGGGACAAATCTGTTTACGGTCTCACTAATCGGCCTCATTGTAACACTGAGACTATCTAAAATACGTTTTAAAAATAGGTTTATAATGTCAAATAGCACGGAATCAGGCCCTTCGGACACTGAGTCCGCACTGAATGTCAAGCACCCAAGTATATGAACCCCATTCTATTGCCTCCACATTCCCATCAACTCCCTGCAAGTTCTACCACTTATATTCACACACTAAGGACAATTGACAGAAACCAATTGACCTACACCCATTGGTATATAGGACAAAACCCTAATGGTTTTAGGTAGAGTGTAAGAGGGAACTGCAGATGTAGGTTTAAACCAAAGATAGACACAAAAAGCTGGAGTAACTCAGCGGGACAGGCAGCATCTCTGGAGAGAAGGTATGGGTGACATTCCGGGTCGAGAACCTTCTTCAGACTCCTCTCCTCTCCTCTGTAACATAACACACCTGAGATGGATTAACATAATCAATTATTTCCAAAAAGATATGCAAGAAAGTAACAATGATAAGGGAAACAAGCCATTGTAAACTGTTTGTAGCAAAGATCCTATAGCAGAGTCTGCTATAAGATCTTTGGTTTGTAGGGTGATAATGAGAAGCTAGTGTGACTTTGGTGCAGGAGGGATAGAGAGAGAGAGGGAATACCAGGGCTACCTAAAGTGAGAGAAATCAATATTCCTACCACTGGGCTGTAAGCTGCCCAAGCAAAATATGAGGTGTTGTTCCTCCAATTTGCATTAGCCTCAAGGACAGAAAGGTCTGTGTAGGAATGGGAAGGGGAATTAAAGTGTCCAGCAACCGGGAGATCTGGTTGGTTCACACGGGCTGGAAGAAGGTGTTCCGCGAAATGATCACCCAGTCTGCGTTTGGTCTCGCCGATGTTGCAAGGGAAGGTACCTGGGGAGGGGAGGTTTGGGTGGGAAAGGATGAGTTAACCAGGGAGTTGCGAAGGGAACGGTCTCTGCGGAAGGCGGAAAGGGGTGGAGATGGGAAAATGTGGCTCGTGGTGGGATCCCGTTGGAGGTGTTGTATGTGTTGTATGCGACGGCTGATGGGGTGGAAGGTAAGGACCAGGGGGACACAGTCTATATCTCTTCCCTTATCCCTAACCAGTCTGAAGAAGGATTTCAACCCGAAATGCCACCCATTCCTTCTCTCCAGAAATGCTGCCTGTCCCACTGAGTTACTCCAGCTTTTTGTGCCTATCTTTGGTTTTAGGTAGAGCATGGAAACAAGCCATTCGGCCCACTAAGTCCACACCACCATCGATCACGCATTCACATTAGTTCTATATTATCCCACTTTCGCATCCAACACACTAGAGGGTAATTTACAGAAGCCAATTAACCTACAAACCTGCACATCTTTTGAGTGTGGGAGGAAACTGGAGCACCTGGAGAAAATCCACGCGGTCACAGGGAGAACTTACAAACTGTGCACACAGACAGCATCCGAGGTCAGGATCGAACCCGGGTCTCTGGCGCTGTGAGGCAGCAACTCTACCGATGTGCCACTGTGCCATGGCCACAGTGAGAATGTGCCATGGCCACAGTGAGAATGTGCAAACTCCGCAAAGACAGCACCCGAGGTCAGGATCGAACCCGGGTCTCCCGCGCCGTGATGCGGCAGCTCTGCCGTCCCACCCAAAAACAAAATAATAGGGACATGCAGAGTTGTTATTTGTCCACCCAGTTTGCCCAATTCCACCAACACTATCTAACATCAATACTAACCACCACTGAATAAAGAAACCCAGTCAAAAAGAAAACACCTTTAAGAATCTACCAATGTCCCTTGTTTGCTTAAACTAAACACAAAGAAGCACAATGATTTCAGTGCAAGTACTAGTGCATGCAACTACCACTGCTCACACCACATAGGAATGATGCAACCCTCCGGAACCCAATTACTGACGGATGGTTACATCATACAAACTTCAAATACAATAGAGAAAAAAGAAACACTGATCACCTCTTCTTCCTGATATTATATGAAATAAAAAAGGGAAAGAAAACAAGATGATTTGATTTTAATCACTCTGGTCAATTTCAGATTGATTCATACCATTTAAACTGGACTGGTTGAGAGTTGCTACCAACTTCATAACGATGAGATCAGATCAGCGACAGATGGTTGCAAAAGGTCAAAAGGTGTCAACTAAACCTGAATACATAGCTAAAAACAAGAAGTGCTGGAGTAATTCAGCGGGGCAAACAACATCTCTGGAGAAGGCGAATAGGCAGTGTTTCGGGTTGTACATTTCATCATTCAGAATCTGAAGAAGGGTCCCGACCCGAAACGTCACCTATCCATGTTCTCCAAAGAGAGGTTGCCTGACCCGTTGAGTTCCTCCAGTACTTTGTGCCTTTTTTTGTAAGTTAGCATCTGCCGTTGCTTGTGTCTACTGAAAACACAGCTAACTGATAAAATCCCCTCTGAGATACAATCATCAACCTGAAGTGAAACTTGTCTTCAGTATTTGAGGTGTATATGGAATCAGGCCCTTCAGCCCACTAAATCCATGTTATCAACCGCCCGTCCTAAGACACTATTCCTCCTCTAATACAGGTCCACCAGAGATTTCCCGGCAACTGGTGGTCCAGCACCTCCTTTAATCCAGACAAAATCAGAAGGGCGCACTTGAAGTTCCACCCGGAATTCACCCCGAAAATGTGGCATCTAGGCTGGATGAGGCGGCCAATCTTGACCTCGTCGGAACATCCGTGGCTAAACAGTGGATCGAATTTCCTCCCTCTGGAACTTCAGCCCAGCCGGAGCCGGCAGGTCAGTTCCCATTGCCAACTTCTGCAGCCGACTTTGCTGGACAGTATCTCGGCAGACCAGTCAGATACCTTTGGACTCCTCTCTTGGTCCGGCAAAACAAATAATCCAGAAAGCCTCTGGAACCAAGATTGCTGGAAAATTGGTGGTGGACGTGTACTGTCACAAACTTTTTTTTGTGAGAGTGTGCACTGGTACCTCTTAAAAAATGAAACGCTAGTTTATTCTAATTTCAGTATTGTTAGTATTGCAAAAAAATTGCTAACGTTTAAAAAGCAAAATGTATTAATTAAATTAGGCAGTCAGGCCCTTGGACAGGCTAAAGGACAAAAAATCACCATAGACAGCAACAGCAACAGCAAGGAATGATGTGCATATGGACAACTTTTTGGCTACAAAAAAAACCACAGACCATTTTATTCTCCCCACATTCCCATCAACTCCACCCCGATTCTACCCTCACTGACTCACGAGGGGCAATTTACAGCAGCCAATTAATCTACTGACCTGCGCATCATTGGCATGAGGGAGGAAACCCATGCGGTCGCAGAGAGAACGTGCAAACACCACACAGACAGCACCGGAGGTCAGGATTGGTTTACAATTATCAAGTGTATTGAGATACAGTGGAAAGCTTTGTTTTGTGTGCTATGCAGAAGAAAAAAAACACACCAGGCAGTGTAAAAAGAGAAAGGAAAGCAAGTGCAGAAAACAGTGTTACAGCTACAGAGAAAATGCAGAAGAAAAAGAAATGTACTCGGGTTGCAAAGAGGTAGGTTGGAAGAACGGGAATTCGTCCGTAGCACATGGGAGGTCTGTTGAAGAGTCTGATAACAGCGAGGAGGAAGCTGTGCTTTAATCTGTGAGAGGTCCTTTCAAGCTTTCTGTTTCTTCTGCCTGATGGGAGAGGGGAAAGAGAGAGATGGACAACAGGATGAAATTTCCCAATACAAGGGTTCAGGACAAATACAAGAAGTTTCTTCACCCGAGAGGCAGTGAAGCTTTGGAATTCTCTATTCAAGGTCCGTGTGGAGATTGAGCCCCTCCACGTGTTCATGTAAGATTTTGTTAGAGATTCAAAGGGTAGTGGAGGAAAGTGGTGCCAAGATAAGATATCAACCAGTATTTTACTGAGTAACAGACCAGGTTTCTGCAGCTCAATGGCCTAGACTTTAAGCAAGCAACAGAACGGAAACATGCCCTTCGGACCAACTTGCACATGTCGGCCAAGAAGCCCCATCTACACTAGTCCCAACTGCCTGTGTTTGGCCCATATCCCTCCAAACCTTTCCTATCCTGTACCTGGGCAAGTGTCGTTTAAATATTATTGTAGTACCTGCCTCAACGACTTTACTTTAGAGAAACAGCACGGAAACAGGCCCTTCAGCCCACTGAGTCTGCACCGGCCCAGATCTTTGGAGCGTGGGAGGAAACCGGAGCACCCAGACCGCGCGGTCACATGGAGAATATGCAAACTCCATACAGACAACACTCAGGATCTAATCAGGATTTCTGGTGCTGTAAGTCAACAACTCTACTGCAACTCAACCGGAAGTGGCAGCGCTGCCTGGCAGCTGCGGCTCGCCTCGCCTGCAGTCCGTCTGTTTTTTCTTTTTTTGCTGTTGTTTTGCTGTTGTTTTCTTTTGTCTGTTTTCGTTAAATTTCGTTTATTAGGTTGTGTAAGTGTGGGGGGGGGGTGGGAGAAACATGGTTTTAGTCTCTTCCTTCGGGGGGTGCGACTTTTTCTTGTCGTGTCCCCGTCTGCGCTGAAGCCTAATGGCGGCCTTGGGGCTGTGGCAGCGTTCCGACGTTCCAGCGGCAGCCCGACTTCGGAGCTGTGGCAGCGTTCTGGCGGTGGCGGCGGCCCGACTTCGGGGCTGTGGCAGCGTTCTGGCGGTGGCGACCCGACTTCAGAGGCTCGGCCGCGGGCCCAGTGGACGACATCGTCAGGAGCTCGCAGGTCACAGGTTGGTGACCTGTTCTCCGGAGCTCCCGCAACAACAGCTTCGTCCGCTGGACTGGAGGGCGGCAGCTTCGGCAGCTTCGACCACCCCGGGCCGCGGAGTTTGAACCGGCCCGTTCGCGGAGCTTGGTTTCAGCCTCGGGACTTGCTTACCATCACCCGGTGGGGTCACAACATCGGAGGCCTGGATCGCCTCAGCGCAGAGGGAGAATAAGGAGGGAAGAGTCAAAGACTTTTGCCTTTCATCACAGTGAGGAGGTGCCTGGTGAACTCACTGTGGTGGATGTTAAATTTGTGTTTATTGTGCGTTTTTGTTGTTTTTATTCTGTGTATGACTGCAGGCACGAAATTTCGTTCAGACCGAAAGGTCTGAATGACAATAAAGGATACTTTGACTTTGACTTTGCTACGCCACTGTTCCTTGAGCCTAATACAGAATTCAATTAAAGCAAGACTAACTTCAGTGCCGTTCCTCTGCTTTGCTTGTACATCCTTTGGACACCGTTACAAAACAAAGACCCAAGACTCAACGTGTGTGGACCCATTCCGCTGAAAGCTTTGCTTTATTACTTGAGAGTCTAACTTTACAAGGACGCCACATCATCTTTAACAAAACGATTTGCGCGCTGAATTACTCAAGGCGTCCCAAAAACTAAAACTAGTTTTCATTCCCTCTTAAAACTTTGCTAGTGAAGAATCTTCTACATTCAAAGAGTTGGACATTGCATGCCCGATTCTCTTGTGTTGATCGGAACCGTTCAGACCAATTGCTGTGCCTAACCAGCTTGTGACACTACATCATGAGAAGAAAAATGGATCAAGGAGAAAAAAGGTAGATCAAAGCAAAATTTGAATGTTACCTCTGGACTCTTTCGATTCTGCAGTATCTGCTTGTCTGATTCCTTGTTGGCAAAATACCTGGTACAGCCTCGATTTAGATACTACAGGGAAGAGACAAATTTAGCACAAGACACAAGTTTTATCGCGGGAAGTGAGTAGCATAACAGTGTACATTATCTGACTGTACTACAGTGGAAACAAGAATGTCAGAATGACAACAAACAGCCCAACAGACTGCTGCACTCCATCTCATTTCAAAAAGTTATATATTTTTGGGACCTCAATTAAACTTACCTTATAGTGAAAGGCTTGGACAGAGTGGATGTGGAAAGGATGTTTCCACTAGTAGCAGTGTCTAGGACCAGTGGCCATAGCCTCTGAATAAAAAGACGTACGTTTACATAGGAGATGAGGAAATTTCTGTAGTCAGAGGATGGTGAATCTGTGGAATTCATTGCCACGGGCAACTGTGGAGGCCAAGTCAATCGATATTTTAAAGTCGGAGATTGAAGGATTCTTGATTAGTAAGGGTGTCAGGGGTTATGGGGAGAAGGCAGGAGAAGGGGTTGCGATGGAAAGATAGATCAGCCATGAATGAATGGCAGAGTAGACTTGATCGGCCGAATGCCTAATTCTGCTCCTCGACCCCATGATTCTTATGCCTCACAAAGTTCTAATCTCCTCCACATTTCTCATCAAACTGCCTGAGAAGGCATCCACCTTCCTGCCGTGTCTGTATACCCAATTCCACAATGGCCCAGGACAAACATTAGCTTCAAATGTGATGCCTGTGATGTACATTCACCCTCCTCTGGAGAACTATCTTTATTGTCTCTGGGTTGGAGTGATATTTTCCCTTTGAACTTTTGAATCAAACTCGAGCCCCATCTTCCCTGAACTTCATTGCCACAGATGGCGGTGGAGGCCAAGTCATTGGTATACTTGAAGCGGAGATTGATAGGTTCTTGATTAGTAAGAGCATCAAAGGTTACGGGGAGAAGGCAGGAGATGGGGTTGAGAGGGAAAAACAGATCAGCCATGATCGAATGACGGAGCAGACTCAATGCGCCAAATGGCCCGAGTCTGGCCATATTTCTTATGATCTATGTAAAACATGCATCTAATTCTCAATTGGGGGAATGCTGCTCCAACTCTGTCACCTCCTATTTAGTTCTCTTTGCAAACTAGGCTTATGCCCCATCTATCCTTTGCCTGTCGAGATAGAATCTCCTCAGCAAGTATTGCTGGGGTAAAGGCAAAGGTTCCTGTCTGTGCCAATGTCACCAGATGGACAAGTGGATGCAGCAAAGTGGATGTCAGGAGGGATGTATCTGGATGAGTTCTGGGTACAGACTCACCTGAATCCATGTTCACCAAAAACACTAGAATACCCAACCACCGCAGAAAACGTCAGTAACTTTTGATGTGAATGCCTTAAAACTGCTCAATTGATTGAAAGATACAGAATGAAACCAGGCCCTTCAGCCCATTGAGTCCATATCGACCACCAATCACCCATTCATATTATTACTATTTTACCCACCTTCTCATCCACTCCCTACACACTAGGGGGCAATCAACAGAAGCCAATTAACTTGCATTTTTGGGACGTGGGAGGAATCTGGAGCACCCAGAGGAAACACACAGTCACAGGGAGAACGTGCAAACTCCAGATAGACAGCACTCAAGGTCAGGATCGAACCCGCGTCTCTGGCTCTGTGAGGCAGCAGTTCTAACTGCCACACCACTCCATAGACAAGTACTGTGATGATCAGTTATCTTTGTTAAATTCTACTCTCACGAGAATGTAATTGTAGTTTTCAAAAGGGGAAGGCAGGATTCAAAGAGCAGAATGTTCAGGTTACAGGGATGTTCAGACTAGGGAGAATACAGAGACCCAGTACTGACTCAGTGGGAAAAAAGCCTCCCCTGTGCTACAGCTTAGCAATAATCTAAATTTGATCAAGTTCGATGTAGGGTGCGTCAAATAAACACACACCGCACTTTCACAAAACGTGTATTATTAATTTACAACTTTACATACAAGGGACTCAAACATAGAGATCTGTGAATTAAATCTCCTGAAAGTCCAAGAGGAACAACTAAGGAATAAAGATCACGTCCCTCGGCGTTCAGATGTGGAATCATCACCAGTACACCTGTTAAACCTAAAGAAAGGACAGATTATGCACAACTCAAGCAAATGTTATCAGACGGATACCACAGGAAGGGATACAAAGTGCTGGAGTAACTTAGCAGGTCAGGCACCATCTCTGGAGTACATGGACAGGTGCCTTTTCAGGGTCGGGACCCTTCTTCAGACTGATTTAGGGACGGGGGAAGCTGGGAGAGAGGAAGGGCAGGACGAAGCCTGGCAGGTGATCGGCAGAACGTGTAGAAAGGAACTGCAGACGCTGGTTTATACTAAAGATCGACACAAAGTGCTGGAGTAACTCAGCGGGTCAGGCAGCATCTCTGGAGAAAAAGAATGGGTGACATTGAGTCGAGGCTGAAGAATGGTTCAGATCCGAAATGTCATCTATCCATTCTTTTCCAGAGATGCTGCCTGATCCGCTGAGTTACTCCAGCACTTTGTGTCCATCTGAGATGGTAGGTAGACACAGGCAGATCATTGGAGCTCAGGCCAGAGGTTAAAACCAAACGTGTGAGACAAATGTGTTGAAGAGCTGCGAATTGTGACGCCAAAGAAGAAATATTGAGGGGGGGGGGGGGAAATAGTACAGGTGGAGAACAGGGGATGAGGGTGGAAGAAGGGAGGGGGAGTGTTTTGCCATTCCTAATGTTCGAGGAATCAATGTTGTAAGCTACCCAAGGCAGGTAAACAAAGAAGGTCTCTGGCACCGTGAGGCAGCAGTTCTACTGTGCTGCCTGGTGTAGTTTCTCCAGCACTGTCTCAATAATACACCCCTGTAGCATTCAGCGAACGGTTACAATAATCTCCCGTGACCTGCTGTGTCTTGCTGCAGACACAATTTCAGCCAAGCAGCAAAACAGAACAGGTCTTGGAGAGCAAGAATACCTACTGGTCGGGTCTGTGGCTTTAAGCACCACCCGCAAGAATTAGGCAAAGAGAATTCACTGGGATCCTCGTCGTCTCACTGGTGAGTGTCTGCCACAATATCCCGCAAAGACAAGGGAGAAGATAAAGTTTGGGAGTGCAGTCGGCTGATTGATCGGAGGTTCGGGTACAAACCAGAAAAGGGCAGCGCCTCCCATCTCTTCGTGGAAAGAGAAACAGCGAGATACTCTGAACCAAAGTTGAGAGAAAATGCCCATTTGATCAAGAAACTTGCTCGAACCCTACTCTTATGCTTGCATGTTCTTAGAGTCACAGAATCATAGTCGTACATAAAAGCATTGTGCCATTGAGTCATACAGCAAGTAAACAGGCCCTTCAACCCAACCTGCCCACGCCGAACAACATGTCCCATTTACACTAATCCCAAATGCTTGTGTTTGGCCAATATCCTTATAAACCTATCCTATTCATATACCTGTCCAAATGTTTCTTAAACATTGCTATAGTACCTGCCTCAACTACCTCCTCTGGCAGCTTGTTCCATAACCTTTGGTGTAAAAAAGGTATCCCTGCAGGTTTCTATTAAATCTTTCACCCCTCACCTTAAACCTATGTCCTCTGGCTCTCGATTTCCCTACTCTGGGCAAGAGACCATCTGATCTGTTCATCTCATGTTGGTAGACCCAATGTTTCTGTCTGCTCGACCTACTCAACCTATCTCCTCAATGCTATCATATCTCCCTTTCCTACATCTGTGACACCTTGCATGCTCTCCACCATTTTGAGAACTTCCCATTCCTTAGCCAACATCACCTCATTTTCACGATGGGCATCTTGTCTTCATGCATCCCCAGCCCCCACCATGAATATTTTTAATTGAAAGGTACAGCATGGAAACAGGCCCTTCGGCCCATCGAACCCGCGCCAATCATCGATCACCCATTCACACTAGTTCTATGTTATCCCACTTTTGCATCCATACTAGGGGAAAAATGTACAGAGGCCAATGAACGTATAAACCCACACATCTGTGGGATGGGGGAGGAGAGCAGAGCACAGAGGGAAATTGATCAACTACAGTCCAAAGAACGTTGTCTAGTTTATTCTCATAGGCTTTTAAATAAGCACATGATATGCAGGGAATGGAGAGATATGGATCACAAGCAGGCAGAGGGGATTTGTTTAACGGCATCATGCTCTGCACAGCCATTGTGGGCTGAAGGGCCTGGTCCTCTGCTGTACTGCTCTACATTCTATAACACCGATTTAAATGTCAAAGACTAGAGGGTATAGCTTTAAGGTTAGAAAGGTAAAGGAAAAGGAGAGGTATGGAACAACTCTTTTTTTTCACAGAGTGGTGTGTGCCTGGAACACACTGCCACAAGTGATGGTGGAGCCTGATAGGACAGGGACTTGTAGATAGGTTCAGGTCCATCGATTTACCAACAACTGGTGTTCCGGCACTTTAATACAACCAAAATGACGAGAGCGCACTTGAAATTTATAATTATACCAAGCAAATTAGCCTACAAACCTGTACGTCTTTGGAGTGTGGGAGAAAACGGAAGATGCCAGAGAAAACTCATGCAGGTCACGGTCAGACAGACAGCACCTATGGTCAGAATCGAACCCTGGGTCTCTGGCGCTATAAGGCAGCAAGTCTACCGCTGCACTACAGTGCCGCGGAAGACAGACAGAGGCTCCTGCCTTTTCCCAGATGTTGGGGGGGATGCATTCTGCATGAAGCTGCTGACAGGAAATGACCCCAGACGGAAACTATCCTAGGGACTACAATTAAAGACTCAGTCTCTGGATCTCGACCCCAAACACCATCTATCCATTCCCCTCCACAATGCTGCCTGACCCACTGAGTTCCTCCAGCACTTTGTTCTTATCTCATGATTCCAGCGTCTGCAGTCTCCCTGTTCCATAGGCTACTCTGGCTTGCTGAAACCTCACCAACACTGCCCCCTTGTGCTGCAAATGTGTGAAGTGTTTAAATTTCATGTGCGATGCTCCGCTATTCACTGGGAAACGTCTTTTCATTTTGCACTGTAACAACTGTTGCTTGCAAGGTGACAATAAAGGTTGATTGATTGATTGATTGATAAAAATCCCAGCGACAGGATTATGTTTTAGAACATAATTTCACAAGTGATATGTACAGAATTGGGCCATTCTGTCCATCCAGTCTACTCCACCATACAATCATGGCTGATCCATCAACCCCATTCTCCTGCCTTCTCCCAATAACCCCTAGCACCCTTACCAATCAATACACTGTCAATCTGTGCCTTAAAAATACCCAATGGCCTCAACATTTGTCTGTGGCAATGAATTCAACAGCTTCACCACCCTCTGACTAAAGACATTCCTCCTCATCGCCTTACTAAAGCTACGTCCTTTTATTCTGAGGCTATGGCCTCTGGTCCTAGACTCTCCCACTAGTGGGAAACATCCTGACCACATTCACTCTTTCACTATTCAGTAAGTTTCAATGAAGTCTCCCCTCAAACGTCTAAACTCCAGCCCAGTGCTGTCAAAGGCTCATCATACGTTAATCCAATCATTCCTGGGATCATTCCCATAAATAGAACAAAGAACAGTACAGGAACAACATGATGCCGAGTTAAACTGATCTTATCTGCCTGTACATGATCCATATGCCTCTATTCCCTGCATTTTCATGTGCCAATCGAAAAGCCTTAAACGCCACTATTGTATCTGCCTCCACCACCACCCCTGGCAATGACTTTCAGTCACCCACCACTCTGTAATAAAAACTTGCCCCCCACACTTCCGTTACACATTCCCCCATTCCCTTTATCGCTTGTCTTTTTCTTTTTTTCTCACTTCTAATTTAATTTTAATTTCAAGTTTTTGTGAACCTTGTTGTGTCTTGTGATTGTCGGCACACTAGTTCCCCTCCAGGGATGAATAAAGTTTTATCGTTAAGTTCTCTAGTGTTGGAAATTTCTACCCTGGACATTCCTACCCTGTCTTTACCACTCACAATTTTTATGTACTTCTATCAAGTCTCCCCTCAACTCCAAACATTCCAGAGAAAACAATTCAAGTTTATCCAACCTCCTTGTAGCTGAATCCCACAAATCCAGGCAGCATTCTGATAAAAAGGACGACCTCCAATTTGGCATATAGTATTAATGACTCAACGTCCGACGCTCCAGAGAAAACGATGGCTCTTTGGTTCAGAGTATCAGAGTTCACCCATCACCATGGGGCTTGGCTTGGGGAGTTGGGTGGATTTGGAACTTCAATTCCTTTTACCATCGGTGACAATCACAAATTAAATAACCAGAATAACCCAGTCTTACTGTTGCAATTCCTTGCAAAGTCCCAATTTCTTGTTACAATCTATCTCTTTGAATTCGAATGGTTCAGATCCAAGAAGCCATCTCCTCAGTACATTTCTATCAGGCAGTAATCAAACCAAAAATATTTAAAGAGCCAATTAATAAATTCCAGTCTCAAACTTTAGGTCATCATAATTGCTGTGGATAAAAAAAAACCATAAAGTGCTGGAGTAACTCAACGGGTCAAGCATGATGACTGACTGAACTTTGTTGCCTTCTGCCACAGTGAGGAATGCTGTGGTGGATGTTTGTGTTAAATTCTATTGTGTATTGTGTGTTCTTTTTAAGTGTATCGCTGCTGGCAAGTTCATTTCACTGCACCTTCGGGTGCAAGCGACGAATGAAATTGACTTTGACTTTGAACTGCAGATGCTGATTTAAATCAAAGGTAGACACAATATGCTGGGGTAACTCAGCGGGATAGGCAGCATCTCTGGAGAGAAGGAATCGGGTCGACACCCTTCTTCAGACTGATTGTAGTGGGGAGGTTGGTGGGGCGAGAGGAGGAACAGGACAAAGCCTGGTCAGTGATAGTTGGATACGCATCATTGGGATGATGGTTGATCGGCAAATGGTTAAAGTCCAAAGATGAAAGGAGAAAAGGTGTGAGATAAAGGATAGAAGAAGTAAAATTTGAGATGCTAGAGGAAGGAATTTGAGATGCTAAAGTAGAAGGGGAGGGGAACGGGAGCAATGGGCATGAGTCCAGGTGAAGCACAGAGAGAGTGCAGATGGAAAAAGGAGGGGGTGGGGTAGGGAAGGTGGGGTTGTTTGTAGATTAGTTACCTGGAATTGGACAATGCCAATCCGAAATATCACATATCCATGTTCTACAAAGATGCAGCCTGACGACCTAGTTACTCCAGCATTTTCTATTTTGCTCAAGATTTCAGCATTGTCTCAATGAAGGTACAAATTGTTATTGATAAATTTGTTTATTTTAGTTCAGAGATAGTGAGGAAACAGGTCACCAATCACCCCATATACTAGTTAATTCCTACACGCCAGGGGCAATTTACAGAGGCCAATTAACCTACGAGTCCGCATGTCTTTAGAGTGTGGGAGGAAACCAGAGCACCTGGATGAAATCCACACGGTCACAGGGAAAACATGCAAACTCCACACAGGCAGAACTGTAAGACGGGATCAAACCCTGGTCTCTGGATCTGTGAGGCAGCAGCTCTACCAGCTGAGCCCTTGTGCCACTAGTTGGTAAGGCTACAAATTATATATTGGAGTTACGTAATTATACATTGGAGCAACTCCACCTCCCCAGGTATTTTACAGCGAGGAGTGTTATCCCAACACAAACTTTGGGAGAGACCTTTGGAGATGTTGAATTATATTCATGTCCAGACTTTGGTCATTGACCTGACACTTAATGAGAGGGCTTCTCAGATATGCATTCCATCATCCATCAATAGCAATGTAACAATACAATTATGTGCGAAGATAACAATCTTGCTTGAGTGCATTTGCTCTGAAGAATGACTTCCCAAATAATACACAATGACCAACATCCAAATCACCATACAACTCCCTTCCACATATACATGTGGTTTTCAACAGATTACGAATGTGGCAAAATAATCACATTGATCAATTATCTGCAGAAACTGCATGGTGCTGACTTTTAGATCCAGAATACTAAATAATAAAGACACACAGTCCTGGAGTAACTTAGTGGGTCAGGCAGCATCTCCAGAGAAAATTAATTGGTGATGTTTTGGGTCAGGACCCTTCTTCAGATTGATTGTAAAGGGGAGGGGAGGGGGGGAAGAGAGAAGGGGCAGCACAAAGGGTGGCAAGTGATGAGTGGATACAGATGGGGGGGGGGGGGGGGGGGGGGGGGGGGGGGGGTGATAGGCAGATGGTTGGACAGAGGCCAAAGATGATAAAACAAAAGGTGTCAGATAAGGCGAGAAGAGGCGAATTGTGAAGCCAGAGAAAGGAATAGACATAGAATGAGAGGGGGAGGAGAGAAATGTGTGTCGAGGTGGAGCAGAGGGATAAGGCTGGGTGCGGGAAAGGGAGGGAGAAGGTGGGCGAGTTGTTTGTAGGTTAGTTACCTAGAATTGGAGAATCCCGACTGGAAACATTACTTATCCACATTCTCCAGAACTGCTGCCCAGCCCACTGAGTTACTCCAGTACTTTGCGTCTTTTTTTTTTCCGAACGAGCATCTGCAGTTTCTTGCATCTGCAGAAACCACTTGTTTCAGACTTTTAGAACTGGAGAACAAGGAACTAAAAAGACCAGACCAAGATGCTACCTCTCTCTTTCCAGCCTCTAGTTTAGTTTAGAGATACAGCCTGGAAACATGCCCTTCGGCCCTTCGAGGCCACGCCGACCACGCTCACCAGTACACTAGTTCTATCCTACACACTAGGGACAATTTACAGTAGCCAATTAACCTCCAAACCTGCTCTAAATCTTTGGGATGTTGGAAGGAACTGGAGCAACCGGTCGGTCCACACGGTCACAGGCAGAATGTACAAACTTTGTACAGACAGCACCATTAGTCAGGATCAAACCCATTTTTTTCTGGCGCTGTGAGGCAGCAAATCTAACACGGTGCCGCTTAGAGTCTATGCTCTTAGCAACACCTTTGCTGCTAAACCAGAGACGGTGCCGAGTGCCAAATATAATATTTGAGGTCAAGTCATTCTTCAGTAGCAGAAGGAGAGAGGAGAACAAACAATGAGAAAGGCTAGCTATGAACCCAGTTACTGACGAAGTCCTTTATCCATTCCAAGAGTGAAGGGAAAGATTCCTTACAGCAACCCCTTTGTTGGAAAAGAGAAGTACAGGTTTGGCCTTGAAGAACCATGACATGGAACTCACCCGGAAATTATCAGGGGAGATCAAGTGAAACTTTTGCCTAATCTCTTCGGGAGCACCCGCACACAGCCTGTAAAAGATGTGGTAATTTCGTTCTTCTTTGCTCTGCATACAGATGCGGGATTTTTCCAACAGGTAGTGGGAGACAAACCCTCCGACGACTGCGTTCTGTGCGGGGGGAACATGGCAAAAGGAAAATGCGTGGGTACACTGTCGGAACTGGCAATGTGGAACATTTTTAGAAACAAAAGTCAAATACAACTTTTTTTTTAAATTACCTTCTCGTTGAAATGGATCTCCACAAACTTTCCAAACCGACTACTGTTATTGTTACGCACAGTTTTGGCATTTCCAAAGGCTTCGAGTAAGGGATTGGCTGTTTTGGAAATAATTGATTACGTTAATCCACCTCAGGTGAGAAAAGTTGCAGAGGACAGGAGAGGAGAGGAGTCTGAAGAAGGGTCTCGACCCGAAACATCACCCATTCCTTCTATCCAGAGATGCTGTCCCGCTGAGTTACTCTAGCATTTTGTGTCTATCTATAGAAGAGGACAGTCGTGGAGAGTTTGCCCACCAAGACCGTGCCGACCAGTGATCACCCCCGTACACTGCCACTATCCTACACACAAGGGATAATTTACAATTTTCACCAAAGCCAATAAACCTACAAACCTGAAAATAGACACAAAGGGCTGGTGTAACTCAGCAGGTCAGGCAGCATCTCTGGAGAAAAAGGATGGGCAACATTTCGGGACCCTTCTTCAGACTGAATGTAGAGGGGAGGGAACTGGAGGTAAGAAAAGGCCAGAACAAAGCAGGACCGGCAACAGATGGCCAAGGAAGGGTGGAGCCCATAATAGCCCATTGTATTTGGAGTGTGGGAGAAAACCGGAACACCCAGAGAAAACCCATGCGGTCACAGGGAGAAGGTACAAACTCCATACACACGGTATCCGCAGTCAGGATCAAACCCGGGTCTCTGGCGCTGTGTTAGCAACTCGGCCGTTGCGCCATTGTGCCGCCCTTTAGTAACACGATGCTTATAATAACACAAGAACGCGTGGATAAAGAGAGCCAAAACCATAGTGATTTACAGCAAAGGTAGACCTCACGTCCTCCTTCATGTGAGATTGTTGTAGTTTTAGAGATACAGCACGGAAACAGGTCCTTCGGCCCACCGGGACCATGCCAAGCATCGATCACCTGTTCATACTAGTTTCATGTTATTCAACTTCCTCATCCACTCCCTACACATTACAGGCAATTTTACAGAGGGTAATTAACGTTTAGTTTTACAGATACAGCATGGAAACAGGCCCTTCACCCACCGAGTCCACGCTGACCTGTGATCACCTGTACACTAGTTCTATCCTACTCACAGGGGACATTAAAACATTTTTTTTACAGAAGCCAGTTAACTTACAAACCTGCACATTGTTGCAATGTGGGAGAAAACCGGAGCACCCGGAGAAAACCCACGTGGTCCCAGGAAAACCCACGTGCACGTGCACAACGGCCACCACGTACAAACTCCGAACAGACAGCGCCCGTAGTCAGAATCAAACTCAGGTCTTTAGCGCTGTGAGCCAGGAATTCTACTGCTACGTTGCTCTGCTACAGTACTGTAATGCTCCAGTTCCAGCGATATAGTTCGAGTCCAGGATTTTATTTTCAATGCCTCAGCCATGCCTTTTTAACCATCTGGCCTGCTACCTTGAAGGATCTCGAACATGAACAGAACTTTCCATCTTTCATTTATATGAGAGCTTCCTCACTGTTGCAATAACACAGAAAAACTGGTTTCATTTAAAACAGTGCTGAGTACAATTTCGCAGAATGCGTGAGTATGAGTTGTGTACACACATGCATATGACCAACCAAGAGTGCATGCCTCTGCTTGACGGAATGCCTGGGCTGCGTTGCAGCATGCAATTGACCCACCTTGCACTGGGGAGGTCGCAATGGTCCACGTATGCATGCACATGTGTATGTGAGGGGCAGCAGATGTCTGGGGGTGTGCAAGCCTCCATGCATGCACGTGCAAGCACTGCCTCCTCGGACCGCTTACCTTCCACAATCCTCTCGTCGATGTCTTGGCTTGTCCCATACGATTCCGTCAAGTACCTGGAGAATGGATGGGGAGCAAAGTTAATCTTGGCCGGCATGATGATATCCGGGGGTGGGAAGAGCAAAGCATGAACAGTCTCTGCAAACCTTCGTCAGGTTGTCGGTGGTTATGGGAAGAAGGCAGGAGAATGGAGCTGAGAGGGTAAGATAGATCAGCCATGATTGAAGGGCGTAGTAGATTCAATGGGCCTAATGGCCTAATTCTGCTCCTCTGACTTGATATCTCCCTCCCAACAAAACAAGACTACGATACAGAAGAGATTTGACTCTGACATCGGGAGGGGAATGGGGAGTGCAGAGGAGAGATAAGTCTTTGCCTTCCATCACAGCGAGGAGGAGATGCGCTGTGATGGATGTTTGTGTAAATTGTGTTGTGTCTTGGTTCTTTCTTGTGTGTATGACTGCAGAAACAACATTTTGTTTGAACCTCAATGGGGTTCAAATGACTAATAAATTGTATTGTATTGTATTGTATTTATACCTGAATTCCATCTGGATTTGGAAAGTATTAGCTACAAGGAGAGGTTGGAAAAACCTGGATGGTTTTCTCTGGAGGATGAGGGGAGACCTGATAGAAGTATATAATATTATGAGAGGTGTCAGTAGTAGGGTAGTTAGGGTAGACAGTCAGAATCTTTAATCAAAGGCGGAAAGGTCAAAGACTAGAGGGTATAGCTTTAAGGTGAGATGGGAAAAGTTTAAAGGAGATGTGCAGGGCAAGTTTTTATTACATGGAAAGTGCCGAGTGCCCGGAACGCGCTGCCAGGGGTGGTGGAGGAGGCATATACGATTGTGACGTTTAAGAGGCTTTTAGCTAGGCACACAAATATGCAGGGAACAGAGGCCTATGGAGCACATACAGGCAGGTACCATGTTTGGCAGGGACATTGTGGGCTGAAGGGCATGTTCCTGTGCTGTCCTGTTCTATGTTCAATGATGAGGTACTAATGCAAAGAAAGGGGACTTGGCAACAAGACAGAGTGGGAATGAAAGGGATGGAGGGGCAAGGGTCATCCAGGGAGAACAAGGGATGGCAAAGGGTGTGGGAGGAAGCTGGAAAGAATGATGGCGGGGGGAGAGTTCAGCATGAGGTACACCTGTAGAAACTAAAGCAGGAGTGTGCAGTCATAACTGCTGCAAGATCCATACATACCGAAGGACAAACTTGGTGTTTTCTGTTTTCCCAGCACCCGATTCTCCTGATACAATGATAGACTGGCTTAGTTTGTGTACCTTCATATCACGGTAAGTTTTGTCAGCTGCAAGTCAAGATTGAAAACAGTTAGAAATATGTAACCATGACCGACATTGTGAGATTCAGCCTCTAAACTGAGTAAAGACAGGTCAAAAAGAATATATTCTCTACACACGGGTAGATTTTTGGAGCCAGAGAGTCATACAGCATAGACCCTTCGGCCCAACTCGCCCATACCAACGATCATGCCCTCATCTACACTTGTCCCACCTGCCTGCGTTTGGCCCATATTCCTCTAAACCTATCCTATCCATGCACCTTTTTTTAATTTTTCTTAAACGTTGTGATGATATCTTATTTTAAGAGAATTCAACGGAAGAATAACTCATCTCTTAAATGTGTTCCCAGACTCATTTTAAAGGCCAATATCATTTGAAATTATTTCATTTTACATCAGAGTACTCAATAGCTTCACAGATCAATTGCAGAGTAAAAACAACGCACTCAAACTTTTAAGACCTTTCACTGTAAAAATATATGAATTAATCCTGAAGATAGACAAAATGCTAGATTAACTCAGCGGGTCAGGCAGCGTCTCTGGAGAAAGGAAATGGTGACATTTTGGGTCGAGAACCTTCTTCAGACCCCCAAAACACACCTATTCCTTTTCTACAGAGATGCTGCATGACCCACTGAGATACTCCAGCATTTTGTGTCCATCTACGGTGTAAACCAGCATCTGCAGTTTCTTCCCACACCTATAAATTTATCCTGGTTTGTTCAGCTTTGGTGTTGCATGCACTGGCAATCTGGCAGCTGACTGTTCAAATGTCTGGCATCTGTCTCTCTCATTGTCAGAGAGTAGCTGGGGAGGGACTCGAGACCTGATGGACCTGAGTGGACATGGCTGGTGTAAGGGCAGATCTGAGGCCCAGACGGCCCGAGTATTTCTCGCTGCATAAACTCAGTGTTCAAATTTATTATAATACTCAAGATGGTGCAGCAGTGGAGTTGCTGCCTTACAGTACCAGAGACCCGGGTTTGATCCTGACTACGGGTGCTGTCTGTATGGAGTTTGACCATTGTGACCATTGTACGCTTCCTCGGGTGCTCCGGTTTTCTCCCACACTCCGAAGACGTACAAGTTTATAGGTTAATTGGCTTAAGTAAAGATTGTAAATTGACCCTAGTGTGTAGGATAATGCTAGTGTACGGGATGACCACTGGTCGTCCTGGACACAGTGGGCCTAAGGACCTGTTTCTGCGCTGTATCTTAAAACTAACACGTTAAAGTGCAAAATTTAAATATTTGTTAAGACATTTGGACAGGTACGTGGATAGGAGAGGTTTTGAGAGTTGAGTTTAGAGATGCAGCATGGACACAAATGCTTCCACAACCCGCAGACCTTATTTTCGACGAGATTTGCAGTGTGGAACGCCGACCAGCAATCACCCCGAACACTAACGCCATCCCACACACTGGGGACAATTCACAATTTTTTACCAAAGCCAATTAACTTACAAACCTGTACTTCTTTGAAGTGTGGGAAGAAACTGGAACATCTGGAGAAAACCCATGCAAACACGTGGAGAACGTACAAACTCCGTACAGATAGCACCCATAGTCAGGATCGAACCCGGATCTCTGGTGCTATTAGGCAGCAACTCTACTGTTGCACCGCCCTGTGTGGGTTTGTAGTTTAACTGACCTTTGCAAAATTGTCCCTAGTATGTAGGGAGTGAATGACATATTGGGCAACATAGAACAAGTGTGAACTGGTGAACGATGGTCGGTGTGGATTTGGTAGGCCGAAGAGCCTGTTTCCATGCTGCATCTTTAAAAATTAAAACAACCTGAATATGCAGCACAAACTAGAGGCGTGTTTAGCAGGAGATAGACACAAAAAATCTGGAGCTACTCAGTGGCTCAGGCAGCATCTCTGAAGAAAAGGAATAGGTGACATTTCAGGTCAATACCCTTCTTCAGACTGAGTCAGGGGAAAGGGAAATGAGAGATATAGATGGTGATAAGGAGAGATATAGAACAAATGAATGAAATATATGCAAAAAGGGACAATGATCAAGGAAAGGTCGGCCTCATAATAGTCTGTTGGCTCTTGGATAGGTGTGAACAAGTTATACAGACAGCGAAACTCAACAGGATGACAGTGAAACTAGTACGACAACTAGGGCGAGGGACGAATGGAGAGAGGATGCAAGGGTGACTTAAAGTTAGAGAAATCAATATTAATAACACTGGGTCGCAAGTTGCCCAATCGAGATATGAAGTGCTGTTCCTCCAATTTGCGTTTGGCCTCACTCTGACAATACTCCAGCTTTTTGTGTCTATCTTCTGTTTAAACACCAGCATCTGAGTTCCTTCCTACACGTGTTTAGCAGGGATAGACAAAACGACTCACCGATGGCAAAGACGTGCGGTGGAAGAGTGCCCAAGGACTTCCCTTTGTACTTCTGAATGGAATCGGATGAGTAGAGTTTAGGTATGTCAAAGTAGGGGTTGATGGCTATCAGGATGTTAGCGACGTAAGTCTGAAATGGAAGCACAGGAACAAGCACATGAACAAAGTTGAAGATTCACTCAGGTACAGGCTCACCAAAGTCATAGTGTCATACTAGCTCCTCTGGCAACTCATTCCATACACCCAACACACTTTGTGTAAAAAAGTTACCCCTCAGGTTCCCATTAAATCCTCTCCCCCTCACCTTAAACTGATGTCCTCTGGTTCTCAATTCCCCAACTCTGAACAAAAGACTGTGCAATTACCTGATCTATTCCTCTCCGACAGCACCCGTAGTCTGTCTCTGGGTCTGGGTCACTGGCATGGCAAGGCAGCAACTCTACTGCTGCACCACTGTGCTGCACTTGGACAGGAGCATGGATTGGAGAGATTGAGGGATATGGGCCGAAAGGGGGATAATGGAATTGTATAGTGTGGAACATAAGAGGGATGAAGAAATGGAGGCACAAGGAACTGCAGATGCTGGGATCCAGCTTAGAACACAAAGGAACATGCAGCATAAATTATAGGAGCAGAATTTGGCCATTCGGTCCATCAAGTCTACTTCGCCATTCAATCATGGCTCAACACCATTCTCCTGCCTTCTCCCCATAACCCCTTTGCATCTTGGGAGAACATGGAGAGGTGCCATTTCAGATTGGGACCCTTCTTCAGACAGATGGGGTGAAGGCTGGGGCCAGGACAGTCTGGCAAGTGATAGGTGAATACAGATGAGGGAGGGGTTGATTGGCAGATAGGTGGACAAAGGCTAGATATAAAAAGGAGACTAAAGGGTGTCAGATACGGGGGTGGGGGCCTTGGTGGACCAAGCGCAAGTGTTCAGCGAAACAGTCGCTGAGACTATGCTTGGTCTCACCATTGTAAAGGGACGAAGATATGGATGTGCCTGGAATGGAGGATAGGCAGGTACATAAGAGTTGATCGGCATCATGTTCAGCACAGATAATAAATTAATAAGTTATAGAAGCAGAATTAGGCCATTCAGCCCATCACGTCTACTCCGCCATTCAATCATGGCTGATCTATTTTTCGCTCACAACCCCATTCTCCTGCCTTCTCCCCTGAACCTTTGACGCTCGTACTAATCAAGAAACTGTCAATCTCCACTTTGTCAGTCTGAATAAGGGTCTCGCTACCCATTCCTTCTATCCAGAGATGCCGCCTGTCCCACTGAGTTACTCCAGTATTTTGTGTCTATCTTCAGTGTAAACCAGCATCTGCAGTTCATTCCTACAAATCTCCATTTTACAAATACCCAATGACTTGGCTTCCACAGCTGTCTGTGACAATGAATTCCACAGATCCGCCATCCTGTGACTGAAGAAATTCCTCTTCACACCATGGGCTCTCATCTTGTTTAGCAGCCTCACATGCAGCACTTTATTAAAGGCCTTTTGAAAATCCAGGTAAACCACATCCACCATCACTCCTTTGTCTATCCTCCTATTTACTTTCTCAAAGAATTCTAAGAGATTTGTCAGGCGAAATCTTCCCCTTCACAAAACCATGCTGACTTTACCACATGGATCATGAATCTGTGGAATTCATTGTCACAGGCAACTGTGGAGGCCAAGCCAATGGGTATTTTTAAGACGCAGATTGACAGATAGTTGATAAGTAAGGGTGTCAGTGTTTATGGGGAGAAGGCAGGAGAATGAGGTTGAGAGGGAAAGATAGATCAGGCATGATTATTTGGCCTAATTCTGCTCCTATAACATGAACATATGTGATTTTAAGTACTTGGAAACCCCATCCTTTATAATGGACTAAAATCTAACCAACCACCAAAGTCAGGCTAACCGTTATTTACTTTATTGTTTTAACCGTTATCGGGCTATAGTTTCCCCTCATTTGCCATCCTCCCATCTCGAACATCCGCAATTTTCCAGTCTTCTGGGTGTCCATTCCTGACTCTAGTGAAGCTTAAAAGATCACTACTGATGCCTCCACAATCTGTAAAGCCACCTCTTTCAGACATTGTGGGCTGAAGGGCCTATTCCTGTGCTGCATTATTCCATGAAAGGTCCATCCATGGAGATAAAAAGGAGCTGGCTGGTGCCTGTACTCTGGGCTGATCTAACTGCACATCCCAGTAGAGGGCAGTACCTCCCAAACTGTAGTCATTCTACTCTCCAGCTACATGAAAGGACAACCCAGTGATTTCAAAGGAACTAATTAAGCAACATGATAGCAGAACAAGAAATTTTAATGAGACCTTCCTGAAAAGGAATGAATTAAAAGATGAATACATCCTGTCTTCGATAGAAAGAGAGGGCAGATGATAATAGCTGTTACTAATCGAGCAATTATAAAACTGCCAAAGTGAATTCCCAGTAAGCGAACACAACAAGTGTGTTGTTTACAAACCTGTTGTGTGCTGGTTTACTTTACTTTACTTTAGAGATACAGCATGGAAATAGGCCCAACGAGTCCACACCGACCAACGATCACCCCATACACTAACACTGCCCTACACACTAGGGGACATATTTTTACAACTTACTAAACCCAATTAACCTACAAAAGATAGACACAAAATGCTGGAGTAACTCAGCAGGACAAGCAGAGAGATAGGGAGGCCTTTCCAGAGTGTGTGCATGTGCGGGGTCTCGGGCCAGCGAGGCCTGTGGAATCAGCGATATTTTCCAGATGCTTTGAAGTTATGTATTACAGAAATGAGGTGCTTAAAGCTTAATAAAGTTTAAGTAAATTACCAGTAGTGTTAAAGTTTAATTTGCCTCACAACAATTTAAGCAACTCAATCTCAGAAGTTAAGCAGTGTGACATCGAGATGGAGAAACTATTGAAACCACAACGCTTGGATCTGGATCCCAACTCACCTACTGGTGCAAAGGAATGGAAGCACTGGCTTTGTACACTAAATAACTTCTTTGATGAGGGTGACGACAATGCACCAGACAAATTCAGGACATTAATAAGCTCTGTCTCTTATGACGTATATGTATTTCGATGTATTTTGAAAAATTTGTGTAGCGATATAATTCTAGGTCAGGATTTTCAGAAACAGCACCGATCACTTCAAATAATGTATGAAGGAACTATTCCTGATCTTGTATTGTCAAAGCCACCAGTATTGTGTGTTTTTTCTGCTGCATCTGTTGAATGTCCTTCATTATTCATTAATTTATCCTCTAAGTGCAAGCCAATTGCTACAAAATCAAGACATTTTAGTAAAGATGACAGAAACTTTATCAACACAGAAGTAACTAATCTTTTACGAGAAGGTATCATAGAACCCAGCTCTTCCCCTTGGAGGGCACAAGTTGTCGTGGTTAAGGACCACTTGGAGAGACATAGAAAGAGACTCTGCATTGATTACTCTCAAACTATAAACCAGTTCACGGAGCTTGATGCATATCCATTACCTCATATAGAAGAGATTATCAATACAATAGCTAATTATAAGATATTCTCTACTTTTTACCTAAAATGTGCTTACAACCAAATTCCTTTGAAGGAATCAGAGAAGAAATACACTGCGTTTGAAGCAAATGTGAAATTATACCACTACTGCAGAGTTCCTTTTGGGGTAACTAATGGCGTGGCTGTTTGTCAGAGAGAGATGGACAAACTTGTTGAACAGGAAAACTTTAAAGATACTTTCCTTTATCTTGATAATATAACTATTGCAGAAAAGACCAAGCTGAACATGACGAAAATGTACAACGGTTTTTAGAAGTTGTACATTCTAAAAATCTAACATTAAATGAGGCTAAGTCAATAACATCAGTGTCATCAATTAATATTCTTGGTTATTGGGTTGGAAATGATATAATCAAGCCTGATACAGAAAGACTCCGGCCACTCCAAGAGATACCTGTTCCAGCAACATTAAACTCTCTACGAAGGGTTCTTGGTATGTTTGCATATTATGCTAAATGGACACCAAATTCTTCTGACAAAATTCAACCTTTGATAGAGCAAAATCTTTCCCCCTTGATTCTACCGCAATTGGTGCCTTTACTTCTCTGAAGAAACAATTGGAATCTGCGACATTATACGCCATCGATGAGGATCTCCCCTTTGTTGTTGAATGTGATGCCTCTGATTTAGCAGTATCAGCAACATTAAATCAAGGAGGACAACCAGTGGCTTTCATGTCTCATACTCTCCAAGGTAGTGAATTGCACTACCCACCCGTCAAAAAGGAAGCTACAGCAATTATTGAAGCAGTGAGAAAATGGAGTCATTTCATTGCTCGCCAGCACTTCACTTTG
This sequence comes from Leucoraja erinaceus, assembly GCF_028641065.1. NCBI lineage: Eukaryota > Metazoa > Chordata > Chondrichthyes > Rajiformes > Rajidae > Leucoraja > Leucoraja erinaceus. The sequence goes on along the minus strand of NC_073384.1, from coordinate 36,781,304 downwards.
ATAACAGATCAGTGCCTCTACTGTCAACTGCTACCAATACTACTCCACATGAGCGGTTCTTTAACTTCAAACGGCATTCTTCTAGTGGTACTTCTCTGCCATCATGGTTGACTAGCACTGGGAAAAAAAAATCCATGTGGTCGCAGGGAGAACATAAATCTCCGTACAGACAGCTCTCATAGTCAGGATCAAGCCAGTGCCTCTGGTGCTGTAAGGCAGCAACTCTACCGCTGCACCACTGTGTCACCCTCAAATTGTGTTGGATGGAAGTCAGGTTTAAACTGTCTGTGTGCTTGGCATGGACACTCTGGGCCGAAGGGCCTGTTCCTGTGCTGTAGCGTGTTATATGTTCTATTGCAAACTCAATGGCAAGTTGAGCCACGTGTAGATCCTGCAATACTGTAGCCAAATCATAGAATGAAAACACATAAAGCACAAGATTCAAATCACACCCAACTGGATTCACTTCACACCCACCTATGCAAAAATGAAAACAAACAACATGTTTAAGATAAAACTGGGAGGAAATGCCACTCCCTGGCAACACCCAGAGCACGTGAGCAACCCATCCATGCAGTCAGTGACATTTCACCATTAGTTTTCCAAAGCCGATATTTAGGCTTTGGTTCATTTTTATCCCCTGTACCGAGGTACAGTGAAAAGTTTTATTCTATCTTCAAATCAGAAAATACGATAAATATAAATATAATCAAGTTAAACTCAAGTATAATGGGTAGAGCATAGGGGAAGGTACAGATAGCAGAATATAATTCTCATTAATTTAGTTTAGAGATACATCGTGGAAACAGACACTTCAGCCCAGTCCACGCTGACCAGCAATCACCTGTGGACTAGTTCTATCCTATACACTAGGGACAATTTACAGAGACCAATTAACCTACAACCTGCAGGTCTGTGGAATGTGGGAGGAAGCCGGAACACCCGGAGAAAACCCACATGGTCAAAAGGAGAACGTACAAACCCTGTACAGATAGCACCCTCTGTACAGATACAAGATCAAACCTGGGTCTCAAGTGCTGTAAGGTAGCAACTCCACTGAGGCTCCAAGCATTATAGCACACCAGTTCCATAGACAAAGTCAAATGTCCGCAATGGAGTTGAGGTGAATTGGACAGTACCCTAGCTTATGGAAAGACCATTCGGAAGCATGATAAAGGGCCTGTCCCACTTTCACGACCTCTGCCGAGTTTACCCTTGACATACTCGCAGCATGGTCGTCACGAGGTCGTAGGGGGTCATAGCAGGCCGTGATGCTAGTCGTAGGTACTCGTGGCACCAAGTAGGTCGGGGCGTTTTTTCTAGCCTGATGAAAAATGTCCACGAGTAAAAAAGGTTGTGAATTAGGTCGTGAAAGTGGGACAGGCCCTTAACAGCTGCAAGAAGCTGTTCCTGAGTCTGGTGAAGCGCGCTTTCAAGCATCTGTATCTTCTGCCAGACAGGAGCAGGAAGAATCCCGCAAGCATTGCCACTTTCATTTCACTGTACATCTTGTATGTGTATGTGACAAATAACGTTGACTTGACTTGACTGGGCTGGGACAAGTCTTTGATTATGTTGGCTGCTTTTTCGAGGCAGCGTGAAGTGTAGGTGGAGTCAATGGTGGGGCTTCTGGTCGGTGTTATGGACTGGGCTACATCTACAACTCTGCAATTTAAGGTATACTGAAAAACTGTTGTGTGTGGCCCTCAGCTCTCTAAACCCTTCCTATCCATGTACCTGCCCGGGTGCTTTTACTTGCCGTTATAGAATCTGCCTCAACCACCTCCTCGTTCCATACATTCTGTAATTTTATTGGCGCCAGAAATGTGGTGACTATGATTGTATGATTTTACGGGGTTGTATGCAAAAAAAGAATTTCACTGTATGTAAGTACATGTGAAAACAAAGTATCATTGAATATACTCACCACCTTCCGACCCCTCAGGTTCCTATTAAATCTTTCCCCGCTCACCTTAACCCTATGTCCTCTGGTTTTGATTCACCTACACTGGGTAAAAGTCTCTGTATATTTTCCCTAACTATTCCCCTCATGATTTTATCCACTTCTAAAATCACCCCTCATCCTCCTGCACTGGAAGGAATAATGTCCAAGCCAATCCAACCTCTCCCTATAGCTCAGGAGCTAAAGTCCTGGCAGCATCCTCAAAAATCTTCTCTGCACTCTTTCCAGCTGAATGACATCCTTCCGACAGCATTAGGAAATCTGTAGCACAGGAAGAGCTGAGAATTGAGTTGGGACTTACGTAGATCTTGTCCTTGCTGTAACGTACTCGGATGTTGTTCAGGAGCGTAGCTTCATTCAAGTACATAAGGCCACCTGAAAGTAATTGGACAAGGAAACCAATGAGGTCAAGCCAAAGACGACAACATGTTGGAGTAACTCAGGCAGCAGCATCTCTGAAAAACGTGGATAGGTGACGTTTCAGGTCGGGACCCTTCTTCAGACTGATTGTAAGGGGTGGGGAAAGAAAGCTGGAAGAGAGGAGGGCCAGGGCAAAGCATGTAGGAAAGAACTGCAGATGCTGGTTTAAATCGAAGGTAGACACAAAATGGTGAAGTAACTCAGCGGGACAAGCAGCGTCTCTGGAGAGAAGGAATGAGTGACGTTTCGGGTCGAGACCCTTCTTCAGGACAAAGCATGGCAGGCAATAGGAGAACAAAGGAAAAGGGGCAGAGGGTTGGAAAGAGAAGAAAAAATGTGTGATTCTGCAGGATTAAAGAGTTGCGAATTGTGAAGCCAGAGGAAGAAATGTAGGTGGAGGGAAGGGAGAGGGGAGAAATAGGTGTGAGTGCAGGTGGGACACAGGGAAGGGGGAAGGAGGAAGAAAAGGGGGGGGGGGCGTGGAAGAAAGGGAAGGGAAGAAAAGGAAGGTGGTGCTAGAGGTTACCTAAAGTTGGAGAATACAATTTCCACACCATAGTTATAAGCTACCCAAGTGGAAGATGAGGTGCTGTTCCTCCAGATTACATGTGGCCTCACTCTGGCAATGGAGGCGGCCCTGGACACAATGGTCAGTGTGGGAATGGGAAGCGTAGTTAAGATGGTTGGCAACCGGGAGATCCAGCAGGCCTTGGCAGAACGAGCGCAAGTGATCGGCGATCAAGCAGATGGAGCATCAGCTCAGCCTCGTGGCCAGTGAAGATCAGTAACTGGAACTCAAAGCCTGAGCAGTCGTCTCGAATGAACCAGTACCTGCAATCACATGCACTCAAACAAACAAGGTGCTGGAGTAACTCAGCAGACTGGGCAGCATCTCTGGAGAACATGGATGTGCAACATTTTAGGTCAGGTTCTTCTTCAGACTCCACAAAGTGCTTGAGTAACTCAATGGGTCACGCAGCTTCACTGGAAAACATAGATTGGTGACTTTTCGGGTCAGGCAGGTGGGACTGGTGTTGTTGGCGCATGTTGGTCAGTGTAGGCAAGTTGTTTCTTAAACATTGCGATAGTACCTCCAACTTCTACAAACTTTCCCCTCTCTCTCCCCTTCTCTTCCTCCCCCCTTTCCTCCACCCTTGTGGTTTAACCAGTTTCACAATCTGCAACTATTTATCCTTCTTGGGATCACACATTACCTAGCCAACAATTTGCCAAATGGCCTATCAGGGAACCACCCTTCCCGAGGTCTTTTGTTATCCTGGTCTTTTCTTGCCTCTAGTTCTTCCCCACCTTGCCACTTTCAGTCTGAAGAAGTGTCCCGACCCGAAATGGCACCTATCCATTTTCTCCAGAGATGCTGCCTGTCCCGCTGAGTTAGTCCAATACTCTGTTTCTATCTTTGGTATGAAACAGCATCTGCAGTTCCTTCTTATTACAGCAAACTTCCTAGTTCTTCCAGTTTTTCCACATTCACAGTTATATGCAGGCACGGAGAAGTGCTTCCAGACATTCCTTCCATTCTGACGTCCTTAAGTAACTATCTGAATGTGGTGTTAAATGGATGACGCCACTTATTTGGCTCATGTAAACAATATCATTATCGCAAGATTATCCACTCTGTATCTAGCAACCAATTTGGATTCTCTAAGAGTCAACGCAATAGACAGGAGGGAAAAGAAAATCATGTCATACCATTAGCAGTAAAAGTGATAAAATGCCAGTGTTTCACAAAAGAGTAGGCTCCAACCATGTTAAAGCAAATAGAAGCTGACTCTGACAGTTCTGAACATAAACAGAGTGCCCTGGAGCGCAGGAGGATGAAGGGCGATCTTATTGAGGTGGATAAAATCATGTGGGGAAAAGATAGAGGTGAAAGCCTAGTCTTTTACCCAGAGTAGAAGAATCACAAACCAGAGGACAAAGGTTCAAGGTGAGAGGGGAAAGATTGAACAGGAACTAATAGAATTGGAGGGTGGTGGGTGTATGGAATAAGCTGCTAGAAGAGGTAGTTGAGGCAGGTGTTATAACAACACTTAAAATACATTTAGCAGGTACATAGACAGGAAAGATTTAGAGGGGTATGAGCCAAACGTGACAGTGATTTTGACATGCAAGAGAGAAAGAGAATGGAGGCACCAAGTTCAAAACCAAGGTAAGAGTTAACTTCAGATTTTAAAAAAAAAATTATGGAGTGGCAATCTGGGGATTAAATTAGAATTCCCCGTAGAAGAAGAAGCCTATTAAGTGGTTTCAGTTTGAGAAGAAAATCTTTGAACTGTTAATTACAACATGACTAATAAGGTGAATCAATTGCTGGTGAGATGTGAGAGAGTGCGTTCCAGGAGGGGTTTTCAGGCAGGTGTGTCTCCTGCGTGTTATTACAACTATGAAGGTCATTGGTGTTGTGTAATTGTACAAAGGTTTACTAAATATTGCGCACTGGGTTAAGAGTTCAAGCTGCTCGAAGTAGGTGTAAATCCTTGCTGTACTGAAGATAAAACAGTACAGCATGGGAACATGTCCTTCGGACCACAATGCCCCACAACAGGACATAGGTTTAAGGGGAAAGATTTCAGTGAAACCCATGGGGTAATTAGTTTTTTCCACTCAAAGAGTGGTGGGTGTATGCAACGAGCTGCCGGAGGAGGAAGTATCATCACATTTAACAGAGAGTGAGAGAATCAGGCGGAAAGGGCATGGATGGGAACGGACGAGGGCTGGAAGATGAGCCAGAGCACAGGATAGTTTCAATATGACCTTCACCTTTCACAGGCATTCAAGCAATCAAGTACTTGGTACTAGATCGAGTACCAGAATCAATGTGATTATGACCGGGCAATTTAACGTTGACGTACATTAATGGGCAAATATTAAGATTATTTAAAGGACTCCTGCTTAAACTTTGTGTCCTGGGGTCCTTCGCATCTGCTTGGTGGTGCCGGAGGTCAGACGGGCCCCGCGGTGGGTGCTGGAGGTCGGTCGAGTACTCGCCACCCAGAACAAACTGGTGTTGGGGATCAGCGGCAAACAAAGAGGGACCCGGCATGGGGGGCCACTGAGAGAACAAAGAGAGACCCAATTGGGACGACACTGAATACTTTGTAACTATGTCAGCGTCCTATACGTGGCGACTCTTTGTATACTTTGTGTATGGCATACAAAACAAAGAGTTTTACCGTGACACGTCACATGCGATAATAAGGTATAATTCATTCATTCATTTGGACAGGTACATGGATGGGATGGGTTTGGGGGATTATGGATCAGGCGTGGGCAGGTGGGACCAGTGTAGATGGGGCATATTGGTCGGTGTATGCAAGTTGTGTTGAAGAGCTTGCTTCCGCGCTGTATGACTATGACTATTACTCTAATGTCCATCCCAAACATCATGCCAAGTTCAACTAATCTCCTCTGCCTGTAAATGATCCATATCCCTCCATTACCTGCATATCCATGTGCCTATCTAAAAGCCTCCTAAACATCACTATTGTATCTGCCTGCACCATTTCCCCAGCCAATGCATTCCAAGCACACACCACCCTGTGTTAAAATAAATTGCCCCGCACATCTCACAGAGTATGGAAAAAAGGTTCTTTGATCCCTTGCCCATGCTGACCAAGATGCCCCATCTACGCTTGTCCTAACTTGCCTACCAACGACCAACATGCCCCATCTGCAAGAGCCCCAACTTGCCCATGCCGACCAACGTGTCCCATCTACACTAGTCCCACCTTACCCATACCGACCAACATGCCCCATCTACACTAGACCCACTTGCCCATACCGACCAACGTGTCCCATCTACATTAGTCCCATCTCCTTTAAACCATATAACATATAACAATTACAGCACGGAAACAGGCCATTTCGGCCCTACAAGTCCGTGCCGAACGTTTTTTCCCTTAGTCCCATCCTGCACTAGTAACCCTCTTTCCCTTCTCATCCATACCAACCAATTGATACCCATCTCCACATTGGAAGCTCATTCCACACCGCTACCTTTGAGTAAAGAAGTCCTCATGCCCCTTTCTGTCCCTTAATTCTATTCTGCTAGTCATGCCTATGCCCCTTTCACTCTAAAGCTATGCCCAAATGCTCAGCAAACCATTTTAGACTGCAGGAACGAGCTGGTATAAATCCCACACCCAGAGGCACACGTTTTACTCACAGTTATCCTCCACATCCTTTTTACTGTCCTCTTCTGCAGAAAAAACTTGATTGACAGGAGCTAGGAAGGTCTGGGGTGGGGAAAAAAATCAGCCTGTCAATTTATTGCAACATAGAAATGGAAGCTTTCAGAAATTAGATAATATTTGCCATAAACAATATGATCCAGGGACAACAGGAAGTGTGATCGCCAGTTGCCCCTTCTTGTGGCTAATTGTTTTTTTCAATGTCTACTCAACAAACATCTCCTCCCACCCCCACTCCTCAATGGAAGTCTGTGGATCTCAAATTGGATTAGATTTAAGTTTATTATTGTCACGTGTACCAAGGTACAGTGAAAAGCATCGTTTTGCATCCTTTCCAAACAGATGATATAACACTGTACATAGATACAATTAATTCAAACTCAAGTACATCAGATAGTGGGGCACATAAGGACGGCTCAGTGGTGCAGTGGTAGAGTTGCTGCCTTGGTGCCAGAGACCCGGGTTTGATTCTGACGATGGGTGCTGTCTGTACGGAGTGTGTACATTCTCCCTGTGACCGCATGGATCATCTCCGGGTGCTCCGGCTTCCTCCCACACTCCAAAGACTTCATTAAAATTGTAAAATTGTCCCTGGTGTGTGGGATGGTGTTAGTGTACGAGGTGATCGCTGGTCGTAGTGGACTCGGTGAGCAGAAGGGCCTGTTTCTGCACTGTATCTCCAAAATCCAGAAATCGAAACCATTAATAAAAAGATAGAGCAAAGGAGAAGATACTGAATGCAAAATATAGTACTCAGCATTGTAGCACATCAGTTCCATAGATAAAGTCCAATGTCTGCAAAAGGGTAGGAGTGAATCGCACAGTACCCTAACTTATGGAAGGACTGTTCAGAAGCTTGGAGGGGAAGAAGCTGTTCTCGAATCTGGTGGTGGCACCTTCTGCCGGACGGGAGCAGGGAAAAGGAGGAATGGCCAGGGTGGGACAGCTTTGGTCACTTTTCCGAGGCAACGTGAGGTGTGGATGGAGTCATCGGAAGCAATCCAGTCACTGTGGCTCTCTGGAGGACCTCGGGAACTGCTGGGCATCAGTGGGCACAGTGTGCTCCCTCTCCGGGGTCAGCTACAGCCTTTCAATCGGCACAACTAGGGGGAGGGGATGTGGAAGGAGAGGCAAACGCGTGCTGTGAGGCAGAAGGAGGGTCAAGACAAGAGTCGATAGTGTTTCATTGTTATACGTCCCAGACAGGACAATGAAATTCTTACTTACAGCAGCATGACATAATATGTAGTGTGTGTTCGTGTGCGTTCGTGTGTGTCAGTGCGTGTATGCGTGTCTATGTGTGTATATATACATATATATATATGCCCCTAAGTCTATGTAGTTCAGAATGTATTTGGAGGTTGTAGTGTTTAATAGCCTGAAGGCTGTAAGAAGTTGTCCCTGAACGTTACAGTTTTCAGGCTCCTGTAAGTTTTAAGGTTCTTTTTCAGGTAAGTGATGAATCACGGCTGGACGGAGGATGTGATGCAACCACCCAGAAAATGCCACCTTAAATTCTAGACCTCTGCCATCCCAGCTGGGGATTCAACTGGGACAGAGCTGTGGAGAGGCCAGCCCGTCAGCAGAAGTCCAGGACACAAAGGAATCTGGCCCTCTAGTCCAATTCCTGTCTCCCCCAAGTTCCTGGTGCCATGGGAATAAGAGCCAGTGGACCACAAGACGTGTCAGGAAAGCCAACTCCACACAGACATCGAACTCGGGTCTCTGGCGCTGTGCTGTCTGTGTGGAGTTTGCATGTTCTCCCTGTGACCGCATGGGTTTCCACCGAGTGCTCCGGTTTCCTGCCACATCCCAAAGACGTGCAGGTTTGCTGGTTGATTGGACGGCGCGCACTCAGTGGACCGAAGGACCTGTTTCCATGCTGCATCTCTAAAGTCTTAAGTAAAGACTAAAGTCTATGGAAGGGTGACCAAATCTGAACACATAATGACTCCAAATAAAGATACAAAATGCTGGAGTAACTCAGCGGGTCAGCAGCATTGCTGCAGAACATGGATTGGTGACGTTTCGGGTTGGGACCCTTCCTCAGATTCTAAATGTGGCCCCACGTACAACTTATGTGAAAAAAACTCAGCTCAACACAACTTGCTTATCAAACACTGCATCGTGTCAACAGCTCTCAAAACAACTGAAGGTTGGCCTCATAATAAGGGAAAACAAAGCAGGGCACGTATATGTTGCTGAGTTGTACGACCAATTCTCAGGAGTGAGTCAGTGTATTTGATCAGTGAATTCATCTGTGAATTACCTTGGGCAGTAAACAACTTGTATTTCCGTGCAGTACCCACTCCAGACATAAAATGCCCTTCCCTAAAACAAGGGGGCAGATTATTATCTCAATGGGGTTAGGTTAGGTAAGGGGGAGGTGCAGCGAGAGCTGGGTGTCCTTGTACACCGGTCACTGAAAGTTGGCGTGCAGGTACAGCAGGCAGTGAAGAAAGCTAATGGAATGTTGGCCTTCATAACAAGAGGATTTCAGTATAGGAGTAAAGAGGTTTTTTCTGCAGTTGTATAGGGCTCTGATAAGACCACATCTGGAGTATTGTGTACAGTTTTGGTCTCCTAATTTGAGGAAGGACATACTTGTGATTGAGGCAGTGCAGCGTAGTTTCACGAGATTGATCCCTGGGATGGCGGGACTGTCAAATGAGGAAAGATTGAAAAGACTAGGCTTGTATTCACTGGAGTTTAGAAGGAAGGGGGGGATCTTATAGAAACATATAAAATTATAAAAGGACTGGACAAGCTAGATGCAGGAAAAATGTTCCCAATGTTGGGCGAGTGCAGAACCAGGGGCCACAGTCTTAGAATAAAGGGGAGGCCATTTAAGACTGAAGTGAGAAAAAACTTTTTCACCCAGAGAGTTGTGAATTTATGGAATTCCCTGCCACAGAGGGCAGTAGAGGTCAAATCACTGGATGGATTTAAGAGAGAGTTAGATAGAGCTCTAGGGGCTAGTGGAATCAAGGGATATGGGGAGAAGGCAGGCACGGGTTATTGATTGGGGACAATCAGCCATGATCATAATGAATGGCGGTGCTGGCTCGAAGGGACGAATGGCCTCCTCCTGCACCTATTTTCTATGTTTCTATGTTAGTGTAAAGGAGAAGATACAGGGTGCAGAATTGAGTTCTCAGCATTATCCAACCAGATTGCAAGCAAAACAACCCTTTCACTGTACCTCACGTGACGATAATAAACCTGATGCCACTGACAGGCCTAACAGATGAATGCATTGCCAATGTTCTCTTTATATCCGAGACAAGGCCCAAATTGTTCCCAGGTTTGAATAGTTTAATTGCAAAAGAAATAAATCAAGTCGCATCATACTAAAATAGATTTTCTCCCCTCAATCAAACAAAGCGGAAAAATTAGTTTAACATTAATCATATCGTGATGTCCTTTATGAACGTTTAATGTACGTAGGTAAAATAACATAGAACAGCACGGCACAAGAACAGGCCCTTCAGCCCACACTGTCCATGCTGAGCATGATGCCAAGACCAACTCTTATCTATCTGTACATAATACAGACCCCTCCATTCTCTGCATATCTAGTCAAGTCAAGTCAAGTCAAGTTTATTTGTCACATACACATACGAGATGTGCAGTGAAATGAAAGTGGCAATGCTCGCGGAACAACAAAACAACCAAACAAATTATAAACACAATCAGAACACACATATTATTTTACATAATAAATAATAGAAGGAAAAACGTTCTGGAGAGTTAGTCCCTGGTGAGAAAGGCGTTTACAGTCCAAATTGCCTCTGGGAAGAAACTCCTTCTCAACCTCTCCGTTCTCACTGCATGGCAACGGAGGCGTTTGCCTGACCGTAGCGGCTGGAACAGTCCGTTGCAGGGGTGGAAGAGGTCTCTCATGATTTTGTTTGCTCTGGAGTTGCACCTCCTGTTGTATAGTTCCTGCAGGGGGGGTGAGTGAAGTTCCCATAGTGCGTTCGGCCGAACGCACTACTCTCTGCAGAGCCTTCTTGTCCTTGGCAGAGCAATTCCCGAACCAGATGGTAATGTTCCCGGACAAGATGCTTTCCACCGCCGCTGCGTAGAAGCACTGGAGGATCCTCGGAGACACTCTGAATTTCCTCAATTGCCTGAGGTGGTAAAGGCGCTGCCTTGCCTTACTCACCAGTGCTGAGGCGTGTGATGACCATGTCATATCCTCAGAGATGTGGACTCCCAGATATTTAAAACAGTTCACCCTATCCACAGGATCCCCATTTATACTCAATGGAGTGTACGTCCTCGGATGATGTGTCCTCTAAAGTCCACTATGTGCCTATCCAAATGTCTCTTAAATGTCACTATCGTACCTGCCTCCACAACCACCTCCAGCACCACATTCCAGGCACTCACTACACTGTGTAAAAATCTTGTCCCGAACATCTCTTTTAAACTTTGCCCCTCTCACTTAAATGCTATGTCCTCTCGTCTTTAATTTTTCTATCCTAGGAGAAAGGCTCCGACTCTCTACCTCATCCCTGCCACTCATCATTCTATATGCTTCCATCAGGTCTGCCCGCAACCTCCGTCATTCCAGAGAAAACACTCCGTCAGTCCGACCTCTCCCTGCAGCTGAAACGCCCTAATCTCGGCAATGTTCTGGTAAAACATCTACATTTCATAGATGTATCACTTTCCAAATAATAAACCTTTTGCCTTTGAGAATTGATTTGTTGGCGCTGTATAAATATTCTTAAAACCACCTCCCTCCACTAATTCCCCTAAAGGTTCAACAGATAATTTATTCTTGTGTTTCCTGTACATGTACTGGGGGAAAAAGTACCCTAGAGGAAACTCAATCATTGAAATCATTGACATCAGCATATGAAGCTTTCTCTCTCACATCGTGCAAACAGAATAAATGAAGATGAACTCTCGTGACTTAAGCCTAAACAAGCAAGGAACCGGCATTTGCTGAAACTATACTCAGATTAATATGTGGCAGAAAATTCAAAAATGATTCAAGATTCTAACACGTCAAGATGGCAAACACAACCTGACCAACTTTTGGATAAATAAATAAATAAACTTCTTAAATAAATATATAAAATGTGTATGATAATTTAAAAAAAACATTAGTTATACATTAAATATCTTTTATAAATCATCTCGGTCATGGAGTCATAAAGAGTGGAAACAGGCCCATCAGCCCAACTTGCCCACACCGACCAACATGCCCCATCTACACTAGTCCTATATGTGATTGACCCATATCCCTCTAAACCTGTCCTATTCATGTACCTATCTAAATATTTCTTAAACGTTGCAATAGTACCTGCCTCAACTACCACCTCCAGCAGCCCGTCCATATACCGACCACCCTGTGTAAAGATACCCCTCAGTTTGCTCTTAAATCTTTCCCCCCTCGTCTCAAACTTATGTCCCCTGATTCTCGATCTGGGCAAGAGACTGTGGAATTACCTAATCTATTCCTCTCACGATGTTATACAGTTCTATAAGATCACACCTCATCCTCCTGCATTCCAAGGAATAGAGTCCTAGCCTGCTCAACCGCTCCCTGTAGTTCAGGCCATCGAGTTCTGGTAACATCCTCATAAATCTTCTCTGCACCTTTTCCAGCTTGGCAATTTAAATGAATGTCCATGAAGAACACATAAATATGCAGTGAATGAAGGGATAAGGACTATGTGCAAATCATTTTTAATCTAAGTATCACTCCGCTGATTGGTTAGCACGCAACAACAAGCTTTTCACTGTACCTTGGTACACGTGACAATAAACTAAACTAAATTTTACCGAAGAAACGAGGATGCGGGTTTCAAAAAAAGGACACAAAGTGTTGAAGTAACTCAGGTTACTTGGGTCAGGCTGCTTTTCTGGAGAACATGAAGAGGTGATATTTTGGGTCGGGACCCTTCTTCGCCCCAACTTCAGTCACATGAAGCCTCTAAGTAGAATAGAAGATAAACGCTTGTGGCTTAACCCTTATCAAGCAGTGACCAGTAGGTGGTTTTATTTGCCTTTGAAGCTCCCCACGGAATGTCAAAATGGTTTGAGCCAATGAGTGCCACCCAACAAAGCAGTTGGCTTCTCAAACATTGAAGAAAAATGAACGACTAGAACACTTGCTTTCACTTAGTTATAGAGATGCAGCGTGGAAACTGGCCCTTCAGCCCACCAAATCCACGCCGACAAGCAATCAGACAGTCTGATAAAAACGTCACCTATCCATGTTCTCCAGAGATGCTGCCTGACCCACTGAGTTACTCCAGCACTTAGTTCGCCTTTTGTTTTAATGTCGACTTCTCCCATAGTCATTTATTTTCTATGAATGTGAAGTGTCATCTCCTGTGGACGTGTGGACAGTGCCTTGGCCGGTGCTAGCTGACCTTGTCCCATTGCAAGATGAACGAGTTTTAATCTCCATTTATCACTGAGCCTGATAATACTCTTATTTCAAGTAATCTTATGTTGGTTACTCTCTCACACGCTGCTTCAGCAAACAGCAACCCACACAAAATAAGTGAAATCATGCAAAGATTAAGTGGGAGTCAGGAATTTTGACTGCATAATTGAACTAATAACTCTGAGAACATCATTACAGGACACTTCTGTTCAGGGTGACCTTTCCCCCATCTCAAAACACAACTAGGTCACCATTTACATTAACATAACATTTTCAGAGCTGTGGAATTTAAATGAAACCTGCTAACAATTTTGTTCAAGAAATATTGAACGTGAGCAGTTTTTAAAGAGTTCAAGACATAGATCGGGTAGACAGTCATAACCTTTTTTTCAGGATGGAAGAAGCAAATACTAGAGGGCATAGCTTTAAGGTGAGAGGAGCAAAGTTTAAAAGAGATGCTCAAGGATTTTCTTTCTACAGAGGGTGGTGGTGGGTGCCTGAAACGTGCTGCTGGGGGTAGTGGTGGAGGCAGATACAATAGTGGGCATTTAAGAGACCTTCGGATAGGCATTTGGATATGCAGGGAATGGAGGGATATGGATGAAGTATCAGCATAGATAGAGACAGTCAGACCCATTTTCCCCAGGGTGAAAATGTCCACACGAGAGCATAGCTGTAGGGTGAGAGGGGAAAGTTTAATGGTGATGTGCGGGGCAAGTCCTTTATTAGCACATAGTGGTGGGGGCCTAGAATGCAGGACCAGGGGTGGCGGTGGAGGCAGATGCAGCGCTTAAGAGGAAATGCAGGGAATGGATGCATATGAATTATATGCAGGCAAACAAGAATTTGGTCTTGGCATCATGTTTGGCACAGACATTGTGGGCCGAAGGACCTGTTCTTGTGCTGTTATGTGCTATGTTCATTCACCCTTAGGGAAGATAGCACGAGGTGGATGACCCAGAACACAGACAAGTACAGAACAGGAAGAGGCCAAACATGATGCCAGGTTAAACTAATCTCAGACACAAAGTGCTGGCTGGAGTAACTCAGCAGGTCAGGAAGTAAACAAAAATGTGTAGGAAGGAACTTCAGATGCTGGAAGATAGATGCGAAATGCTGGAGTAACTCAGCAGGTCAGGCAGCATCTCTGGAGAAAAGGAATAGCTGACGTTTCGAGTCCAGACCCTTCTTCAGGCTGAGAATCAGGGGGGAGAGAAACTAGAAGTATAAAAAGGTACTGAACATATCAGAGATGGCACCGATGACCATCTTCAGGTCAGGAAGCAACACAGGAGAACATGGATAAGTGACGTTTCGGGTTGGGACCCTTCTTCAAACTGATCTCATCTGCCTGCATGTGATTTATATCCCTCCATTCCATGCTTAACAGTGTCAAATGTAAACCATCGGTAAACACTGGCAACATAATTGTCTTCTCCATAATACTATGAGCAGTGAGCTGTCCCTATTGTAATGTAAAACCGGATTATGTCCAGGAAGGAACTGCAAATGCTGGTTTAAACCGATGATAGACAAAAACTGCTGGAGTAACACAGCGGGACAGGCAACATCTCTGTAGAGAAGGAATGGGTGATGTTTCGACCCAAAAGAGTCTGTAGCAGGTTCTCGATCTGAAATGTCGCCCATTCCTTCTCTCCAGAGATGCTGCCTGTCCTGCTGAGTTCTCCAGCATTTTGTCCCTATCTTCAGTAAAACTGGATCATATCACTGCCCCAGAGGCGTTATATTCACTATGGTCACTGCTAGAAGGCAGGATGAAAAATAATGGATCCATGATAAACACGATAAAATCCAATGTCATTTAAAGAAAGCTCAATGTTCCTCTGAAGTGATTGCAGCAAATATAAGGGCTGTATTCACAGACGAATGCCAGCAGATGGAGAGATGGATGGAACACTACTCCGACCTCTACTCGAGAGAGAACACTGTGTCCCCCTCAGCCCTTGATGCCATCGAGTGCCTGCCGACCATGTATGAGTTAGACACAGAGCCGACGGTAGAAGAGCTCCGCAAGGCCATTGACAGCCTGGCCTCAGGCAAGGCCCCATGCAGTGACGGGATTCCCCCTGGCCTGATCAAGCATTGCAAAACTACCTTCCTGCTTCCTTTGTATGAAGTCCTCTGCCAGTGCTGGCAAGAAGGAGCTGTACCGCAGGACATGAGGGATGCCACGATCATCACGATCATATCATGGCAAGACAAAGTGTCCAATGCCGAGATCCTGTCTCGTGCTGGCCTTCCCAGTATGTACACTCTACTCAGGCAGCGCAGACTGCGGTGGCTGGGCCATGTCCACCGCATGGAGGATGGCCGTATTCCAAAAGACATCCTCTATGGAGAGTTGACATCTGGGAGGAGAACCATCGGCCAGCCCCCAGCTACGTTAAAAGGATGTCTGTAAGAGAGATATGAAGGCGCTAGACATCGATGTGGAGTCCTGGGAGAGCCTTGCAGCTGACCGCACGACGTGGAGAGGTACCATGAACCAACATCTCAAAACAGGGGAAGAGAAACTGTTGAATGCAGCGGCAGACAAGCAGGCACGCAGAGATGGGACGCAGCAACTTCAACAAACCAGAGACCACAAATGTGACCTTTGCGACAGAGACTGTCACTCCCGCATTGGTCTCTTCAGCCACAAGCGACGCTGCTCTAGCCGAGGTTTGGAGCAAGCAGCCAACAACTAGGATGCATCACCCATGGTCAGTCATGACTGAGGGGGGCCTACAATTAAAACCAGTATAGTCACATTAGAAGAATCACTTTTGATTCAGTATACCATCACAATAGGGATGCATCATAAAGTACCAGAAAAAGGACAGTTTTTCTGAAAGAATGGGGTAATAAGAGTTAAGTTTCTTCCGATAGAGGGACAGATAAAATTGGACATGGTCCCTAGTGTGTAGGATTGTGCTAGTGTATGGGTGATCGCTGGGTGACACGGACTCAGTGTGCCTAAGAGCCAGCTTCCGTGCTGTATTTCTAACGTCTAAAATCTGAAAAACACCACCGTCCTGATTGTGACTCGAAAACCGACTGTGCCTCAGCCCACAGATGCTGCCTGACTCGCTGAGTTCCTCCAGCTGTTTATTTCCTGCTGGAAGACAAACCAATATGCTACTCACCTTGTTCTTCTGATTCAACGGCTCAATAGTTAATGTGTCAACCCCAATGTCAATGATGGAACCCAACTGGAACCCATCCAGTGGGTGTGGAGCCCACACTGCCTTCCCATCCTCCATTTTGTTTTTTCAGAAACTTTCCACGATGCCCTTGTGGGAAAAGAAAGAAAAAAAACACCAAGTTCAGACATTTCTTCTTTGTAAAAACATAGCACAAGTTCTTGAGGGGAATAGATAGAGTATAGTCTTTTACCCAGAGGATGGAAATCGAGTACCAGACGTCATAGGTGTAAGGTGAGGGGGGGAAGGATTTAATGAGAACATGAGGGGCAACTTATTATTTTACATACAAAGGGTGGTGGGTGTATGGAACGAGCTGCTGGAGGAGGTAGTTTGGGCAGGTACTACTGTATCACGTTTAACAAACATTTAGACAAGTAAATGGACAGGAAAGGTTTAAAGGAATATGGTTTATACCAAAGATAGATACAAAATGCGGGAGTAAGTCAGCGGGTCTGAGTTACTCCAGCATTTTGTGCCTATCTTAGGTTAGCTGTTTCCACAGATGCTGCCTGACCAAGTGAGTGTTTTCAGAATACTCAGATATTTCAGTTTTTTAGCTCCTGCAGTTTTTTCATCCTCATTTGTGTCACCTATCCATTATTACTTCTTCTCTCTCCCCTCTCAGGTGATATTCCTCTGCTTACATTCAATGCGTCACAGTAACCCATTTTATCTGGCCCGCTAATAGATTAGTTTAGTTTACATCATGGAAACTGGCCCTTCGGCCCACTTGGGTTCCATCAACTGGCGATCACCCACTAGCACTATCCTATAAATCCGGGACAATTTACAGAAGCCAATCAACCCACAAACCTGTATGTCTTTGGAAATGGAGAGGAAACATGAGTACCCGAAGAAAACCCACGTGGTCACATGGGGAACGTACAAACTCCTTACAGATAGCAGACCATAGGATTGAACCCGGGTCCATGGCGCTGTATGGCAGCAACTCTACCCCTTCACCACCTTGCCGCCCATACAGATGATCTACATTTTAGAACATAGAACTTCAAACAGTACAGCACAGGAACAGACCCAAGGGCCCACAATGTCCATATTAAACATGATGTCAAGTCAAACTATCTCATCTGCTTGCACGTAATCCATATCCACCCACTCATCAGTCTGACGGGTCTTGACCTGAAACGTCACCCATTCCTTCTCTCCAGAGTTGCTGCCTGACCTGCTGAGTTACTCCAGCATTTTGTGGCTATCCATGTCCCTCCCTTCCCTGCATATCCATGTGCCTATCCAAAAACTTCTTAAACACGACTATCCTATCTACTGCCATCACCATCCCTGGCACACCTCCTTAAAACTTTCCCCCTCTTCCCTTAAAGCTTTGCCTTCTGGTCTTTGACATTTCCACCTTGGAAATAAAGATTCTGACTGTCTACCCTATCCATGCCTCTCATAATTGTATATACTGTTGACAGGTCTCCCCTCAACCTTCAACACTCCGCATTGTTCTACACTTAGTGAAACGGACAGGAACTCAAATTCTCATTGAAGTCACAAATAAACAGAATCATTGACATCATCACTGCCCATTTAGTTATTGGAAATGAAACAAAACCACATTAAATCTGAAGAAATATGTTCCTATGCTGAATTCAAATCAGATGTAAAAGAGTTAACTTCTCAGTATATACCATGAAGACCTATGGTAGGAAGCAAGCTGAAACAAGTCCTGAAACATCTGCTGCTCAATTCAAATCGTTCGTCCTGCGCTCAAAACAAAATAACACAAATCAAACTTTCATGAGGTAACTTGAAAAATCGCATACTTTTGCAACTGTGAGAATACCAGTAAAGCTAACACAAACGTCCAAACATGGAATGAATGAACTGCATATGTTTAAGAAGGAACTGCAGATGCTGGTTTAAACCGAATATAGACACAAAAAGCTGGAGTAAACCAGCGGGACAGGCAGCATCTTTGGAAAGAAGGAATGGGTGACGTTTCAGGTCGAGAAGAAGGGTCTCATGTTGCCCGCTCTCTAACCTATCACAGAGCCGCAAGCTCACTCCACTTGCTACAGCTGGCCTTTCTGTATTAGACAAAGGGTTCTTGTAGAAACAAGGAACTGCAGATGCTGGTTAAATACACATGGACACAAAGTGCTGGAGTAATCTCTGGAGAACATGGATAGGCGACGTTTCAGGACCCTTCATCAGACTTACTGTAGAAATGTGAAAAAAGCTGGAAAATAGATGACAGAAGAGAATTGGTTTAATGAGTGATGAGCGTTTGACTGCCCTGGGCCTGTACTCGCTGTAGATTGGATGGATGAAGGGGTCCTCATTGAAATTTATCAAATAGATAACTTTGTGAATTCTTGTGAATTACCTGACGAGAGTGGATGTGTAGAGGATGTTTCCACTAGTGGGAGAGTCTAGAACCAGAGGGCAGAGTCTCAGAATAAAAGGGCGCATCTTTAGAAAGGAGATGACAAGGAATTTCTTTGGTCAGAGGGTTGTGAATGTGGAATTCATTGCCACAAACGGGTGTAGAGGCCAGGTTATTACGTATTTTAAGGTGGAGATTGACAAATACTAGATTGGTACGGTGTAAAACGTTATGGGGAGAAGGCAGGAGAATGGGTTTGAAAGGGAAAGATAGATCAGCCGTGATTAAATGGCAGAGTAGACTCGGTGAGCTAAGTGGCCTAAAGAGGACTTATGGATATGAAATGACTGTGAATCTTGCTCTGAATCTCAGTAAGAATAAGGAGCTGATTGTAAACTTTAAAAGGGGAAATTCAAGGATCCACAAATCTGTCTTCATCGACAAGTTGGGAGATGCAAGGAACGTCAGATGCTGGTGCACGATAAAAAAGATGCAAAGTGCTGGAGTAACTCAGCAGTTCAGGCAGCAACTCTCGGAGAACATGGATTTATTTTTAATGTTGAACATTTTATGTGTCATTCCTAACTGTCGCTGCATGTCATGTTGTCACTTGCGGACAAAGCACCAAGGCAAATTCCTTGTATGTGAATACATGGCCAATAAACCTATTCATTCATTCATTCATTCATTATTCATTCATAGGTGACGTTTCGGGTTGGAACCTGCTTCAGACTGTTAATATCACAGGGGTAAAAGCCGGTAAAGAGGAGATGAGAGGGAAATGACAGTCTGAAGGAGGGTTGCGACCTGAAACGTCACCAATCCACATTCTCCAGAGATGCTGTCTGACCCACTGAGTTACTCCAGCACGTTGTGACTATTTTCACCAATGGGTTGGCAGTGGAGAGAGTCAATGAATCAAGTTCCTGGGCATGCATATCTCCATTTAGGAGATCTCATTTAAGATCTATCCTAAACCTAGCATAATGATCTAATCAAACAAAACCCCATCAATGGCTCTACTTCCTGAGCGTACGTACGTATTCATTGACTCATATACAATTGATAGACACAAAAAGCTGGAGTAGCTCAGTGGGTCAGGCAGCAACTCTGGAGATTGTGTCTATCTTTGGTTTAAACCAGCATTTGCAGTTCCTTCCGACACATCTTGTACGCAATACCCCGACCCATGAAAGCAAGCATACCACATGTCTCCTTTATCACTCGATCTACATGTTGCAACATTCAAGGAAGTATAGACTTGGATTCCTTATTTTCCTTTCATCATCACATTCCTGCAAGTCAGAGGGCCTTAGAGTTGGAGTCATACAATGTGGAAACAGGCCCTTCGGCCCAACTTTCCCATGCTGACCATGTTGCCCCAACTAAGCCATTGCCATTTGCCTGCATTTAGCCCATCTCTCTCTAAACCGTTCCGACCCACGTCACAGTCCAAATGTATTTTAAATGCTGCCAAAGTACCTGCCTCAACTACCTTACGTGGCAGCTCATTCCCTACACCCACCACCACCTTCATGAAAAACGTGTCCCTTACGTTCCTATTAATCTTTCCCCTCTCACTGTAAACCTACGTCCTCTGGTACATAATCGCCCTTCCCTGGGTAAAAGACTGTGCATTCCCCCTATTTATTCCCCTCATGATTTTACATACCTCTATAAAATCACCCCTCGGCCTCCTGTGCTCCAAGGAATAGAGTGCTAGCCTTCCCAACCTCTCCCTGCAGCTCATGCCCTCAAGTCCTGGCAACATCCTCTTAAATCATCTCTGCACTCTTTCTCGCCCAAATGGAAAAATAGTCAATGGGGAATAATGCCACAGCTGAGTGCCATGACGGCTGAGGCACATCTGCCAATATGCAGCTATTACATTTGTAGGGAGCAAGAACCTGGAACATCAAGGTCACAGATATCTCAGGGGAACACCTCAACAAGTTTCCATAAAAGGGCAATAAAAAAACCTGCAACCCAAGTGCATGAAGAGCACCAAACAGATTAATTTCCAATCTTTCAAAATGTTTTGTCAATGTCCATTTGGCTGCACTTTACTTTAGGCTAACAGGCCCATCGACCCACAGAGTCCATGGTGATCATCCCGGACAGTAATACCATCCTGCACACTGGGGCAATTCACAATTTTAACAAAGCCAATTAACCTACAAACATGTGTTCAAGAAGGAACTGCAGATGCTGGAAGATCGAAGGTACACAAAATTGCTGGAGAAACTCAGCGGGTGCAGCAGCATCTATGGAGCGAAGGAAATAGGCGGCGTTTCGGGCCGAAACCCTTCTTCAGACTGATGGGGGGTGGGGGGGAGAAGGAAAAAGGGAGGAGGAGGAGCCCGAGGGCGGGGGGATGGGAGGAGTCAGCTCGAGGGTTAAGGAAGGGGAGGAAACAACAAGGGCTAGCAAAATCGGTTGAATTCAAGGGCTAGCCCCCTTCCTTAACCCTGGTCTCCTCCCATCCCCCCGCCCTCGGGCTCCTCCCCTCCCCTTTTCCTTTCTTCTCCCCCCCACCCCCCATCAGTAAGAAGGGTTTGCCCGAAACGTCGCCTATTTCCTCGCTCCATAGATGCTGCTGCACCCGCTGAGTTTCTCCAGCAATTTTGTGTAACCTACAAACATGTATGTCTTTGGGATGAGGGAGGAAACTGGAGCAACCAGAGAAAACCCATGCGGTCACAGAGAAAAGGTATAAACACCACACAGACAGGATCTCTGGCTCTGTAAGGCAGCGACTCAACCGCTGCGCCACTGTGCCGACCTATTACATTAAAATATTTAAGTATTTTATTTATATTCAAATATTTTAAAAAATACCTTCACCTTTGTACCAAGATAAATTTGTTTATTGTTCAGTTTGGAGATACAGCATGGAAACAGGTTCTTCAACCGGCCAAGTCCATGCTAACCATTGATAACCCATTCACACCAGTTCTGTGTTATCCCACTTACACATCCACTCCCTACACTTTAGGGGCAATTGAAAGAAGCCAATGATTCTCCAACCCGCACAATTTTGGGATGTGGGAAGAAACCGGAGAACCCGGAGAAAACCGACATGGGTAACGGAGAACGGGCAAACTCCACACACAGATGGCACCAGAGGTCAGGATCGAACCCGTGTTCCTGGCTCGACCAGCTGCGCCACTGTGCAGCCCACTGCAAATAAACACAACAGGCGTTGCAGAGCAGCCCTGCAGTCCGTCAGTGAAGATACAGCCATCTCACCAGCCCTGCTCTCTCTCTTTCAGTGAATTTCAGCTGGATATGCCCCCACCACTTTCAAGCAATGCATTTGAATCTCAATAACGAGCTGTGTGAAAATAATTCTCACTTCCAGCACCACCCCTCACCCACCCTCTGGCTACTTTGCCAACATAACAGTACGGTGGCGCAGTGGTCGAGTTGCTCTCTTACCAGAGACCCAGGTTTGACCCTGACTACCGATACTGTCTGTAAGGGGTTTGTACATTCTCCGTGACCATGTGACTTTTCCCCGGATGCTCCGGTTTTCCTTCCACACTCCAAAGACGTTCAGGTTTGTAGGTTAATTAGCTTTGGTAAAATTGTAAGTTATCCCTAGCGTGTCGGATAGTGCTAGTATAATGGCTGGTATAATGATCGCTGATCAGTGTGCCGAAGGGTCTGTTTCCGTGCTGTAGTTCTGATGCCTGTCTAAAATTACTTCTTTTAGAAATAAGTGCACTTGTTTATTTTATTTTTACGAGTCTGGTGTTTTTTTTGCTGGGGGGTTAGGCCAGAACTGGCAAGGGTGTTTACGTGAGTGATTTTTAAATAGAGCCAGCTTCTTTATTCATGTTTGTTGACCCAAGGAAAGTGGATGTTATCCAGCAAGCATTCCTTCCGTCCGGTATTGTGTTGTGTACTCACTGCCAGGACAGTAGACCATTATTTCCTAGCGGCTTGCCTTTGCTGTTTCCTGTGTGACTAATTTTGAACCATTCTACCCCTCTCCCACCCCCTTCCAAACTCTGGCTTTACATTTCACTCCTCTTCTCTCGTTATCTGACACTGTTTTGCCTCCTGTGTAGGAAGGAACTGCAGATGGTGCTTTAAACCGAAGATAGACACAAAGTGTTTGTGTAACTCAGAGGGTCAGGCAGCATCTATGGAGCCATAGAATAGGTGACTTTTCGGGCCGCGACCCAGATATTTTGTCTCCATTTCATAGAAACATAGAAAATAGGTACAGGAGTAGGCCATTCAGCCCTTCAAGCCTGCACCGCCATTCAATATGATCATGGCTGATCATCCAACTCAGTATCCTGTACCTGCCTTCTCTCCATACCCCCTGATCCCTTTAACCACAAGGGCCACATCTAACCCTCTTAAATATAGCCAATGAACTGGCCTCAACTACCTTCTGTGGCAGAGAGTTCCAGAGTTTCACCACTCTCTGTGTGAAAAATGTTTTTCTCATCTAGGTCCTAAAAGATTTCCTCTTTATCCTTAAACTGTGACCCCTTGTCCTGGACTTCGCCAACATCGGGAACAATCTTCCTGCATCTAGCCTGTCCAACCACATAAGAATTTTGTAAGTTTCATGTCTTGCCTTTGTTCACCCCCTCTGCCAGTCACCCCTCCCCACTTCCCCCCCCCCCCCCCCCCCCCCCACCTATCCAGGCTTTGCCCCACCCTCAGTTCTTTTCCACTATTCTCCTCTCTTCGTACAATCTGTCCAAAGGGTCCTGACCCAAATTGCTGCTAGTCCATTCTTTCCACAGATGCTGCCTGACCTGTTGAGTTCCTCCAGCACCTTGTGCATTGCTCAAGATTCCAGCATCTGCAGTTCCTTGCATCTTTCATTGGAGTGACCGAAGGACATAGACCTAAGGTGAGGGGAGGGGGAGGTTTTAATGGGAACCTGATGGATAACATTTTTTTTTGTTTGTTTTTACACAAAGTGTGGTGGGTGGGTGGGTGGAACTCACTGCCTGAGGAGGTAGTTGAAGTAGGTGCCACTGCAACATTCAAGAAACATTTGGACAGGTACATAGATAGATGTACATAGTACATAGATAGATGTACATAGTACATAGATAGATGTCGACCGATGGGCCAAACACCGACCGGCAGGTGGGAAGTGTAGACGGGACATGTTGGTCAGTGTGGGCAAGTTGGGCCGAAGGGTCTGTTTCCACACTGTATGACTCTATGACTGAGTGGATGCACTACAGACGAAACCATGAATTATATAGGAGATAAAACATCTGTACTATGTGTCCCCTGCAGCGGGCCGCCCTTGGAGGGTATTGAAAAAGGCCGATGATGCAAGGGTACATACTGCAGTCCTGTGCCCAACTTTGAAGGTTACAGCAGTATGTGTATGCCCCCCACCTTGAGCGTCTCATAACAATCAACGGATCTAAATGACTTATTGGCACAAGGGACTAAACATCTAGTCCTGTGTATTTGTTCTATGCCCATGATCGGCAATCAGGGGGTTTTCGGATGACAGTTGCTCATAATCTATACAGTTGCTAATATTGTGTTGCAATCGGGGGTTTCAAAATCGCACATCACAGACTGAAACCGGAGTGGTGTACAATCTCCAAAAACTTAAGACATCAGCAGTGAAGCACTTGCTAGCAGCCACAACCTATATTTTTCACTTAGTTGGTTTGGTTTATACAGAAGATGGACAGAAAATGTTAGACCAACAGCAGGTCAAGCAGCATTTCTGGAGAAAAGGAATAGATGACATTTCAGGTTGAGACCCTTCTTCAGACTCAAACATCAGAAAAGGGTTCATGGCCCGAAACGTTACCTATTCCCTTTCTCCAGAGAAGCTGCTTGAGCCGCTGAGTTACTCCAGCATTTTGTGTCTACAATCTTATAATTAGTGGCCAACACTTCTCTGTTCAAAAGGGAGTTGGCTTAGGGTGGGGAAGGTCAAGAATCCGATGGAGAATCGTCATCATATGACGAAACAAAAACTTACCGGGAGCAAGTGGAAACTTAAAATGAATAATTTCTATTAATTTTTTTAATATTTGACCAATCAGTTGGACCTGGGAAAATTACTGGGACGATGTCATTTCATTGATGTTAAAAACCTGGCCCACTTTGAAACAGCGATTCAGTGCATTGATTGGAAGATGCAGCATGGTAACAGGCCCTTCGGCTCATGGAGTCCACACAGACCATTGGTCACTCAGTCAGTCACGCTAGTTCTATGTTATCCCACTTTCTCATCCATTCCCTACATCCTAGGGACAATTTACAGAAGCCAGTTAACCTACAAACCTGCACGCGTTTAGGATGCGGGGGGAAACTGGAGCACCTGGAGAAAACCTACCCGGTCAGAAGGAGAATGTGAAAACTCCACACAGACAGCGCCCAGAGTCAAGATCACACCTTCTGCTCCTATCTCTGGTCTTTATACCACCGTCTGCCGATCAACCTTGCCCCTCACCTGTCCATGCATTACCTGCCTCGTTTTGTCCAGCCTCTCCCCTTTTCCAGCTTTCTTCCACACCTCCCCCCCCCCAACAACCAGTCTGAAGGAAGCTGCCGATCTGAAACTTCACTAGCCATGTTCTCCAGAGATGCCGCCTGACCTGCTGAGTTACTCCAGCACGGTGTCCTTTATCGTTTCCTCACTGTGGATAAATCATAGCACTACCATTGCTTGTCCAACACCACAGAGGGAGTAACTCAACAATGGAGAAATTACACAACACTCAGCACCTCCGCAACCTCCTCAGGGCAAACCTGTTCACATTCCAAAAACAAATGCTTTAAAAAAAAATGATTCAGACAGGTGATCCACTAAAATTACCTGTCGTGGTTAGACCTGCACTACCACTTAGTTAGAGAATGCTTGGAATACAACCTGATGAGTTTCATCTTTAATTGTTTCAATTGGGTTAACAATAGGCTCCATTTAAGTTCAGGTTCAGCAGCTAATACAATGAGGATGCAATTCCTCCTGTCCAAGATCACAGCATACGGGAATCAAGAGTCAAGAGTGTTTCAGAGTTCAGACTTCAGAGATACAGAGCGGAAACAGGCCCTTTGGTGCACCGAGTCCACGCTGACCAGCGATCACCCCGTACACTAGTTCTATTCGACACACTGGGGACAATTTACAACTTTACCAAAGCCAATTTACATACAAACCGGCCATCTTTGATAAAAGGGAGGAACCCGGAGCACTCGGAGAAAACCCATGCGGTCACTGGGAGAACGTACAAACTCCGTACAGACAGCACCCGTAGTCAGGATCGCACCCAGATCTCTAGCGCTGTAAGCCAGCAACTCTGCCCCTGCACCACCGTGCCACCCATGTTCATATGTCCCGAAACGGAACAATGAAATTCTTACTTTTAGCAGCATGACAGTTATGTGAACATAGTTCTCCGTAAACACCACAATATATATTTATTTTAATATATAAAACCAAATAATTAAAAATAGTGAAAGACAAAAACAATGCCCTCAAGTCTATAGGTGTAGGAAAGAACTGCCGATGCTGGTATAAATCAATGGTAGACACAAAATGCTGGAGTAACTCGGCAGGACAGGCAGCTTCTCTGGAAAGAAGGAATCAGTCTGAAGAAAGGTCTCAACCTGAAACTTCTCTCATTCCTTCTCCCCAGAGCTGCTGCCTGTCGCGCTGAGTTACTCTAACATTTTGTGTTTACCCCCGAGTCTATGCAGTTTGTAACCTATTTGGAGGTTGCAGTGTTTAATAGCCTAATGGTTGTAGGGAAGAAGCTGTTCCTGAACCTGGACGTTACAGTTGCAGGCTTCACACTACCATACAAACAGACTCAATGTTGTTAGGGGATTTTGCGACAGTGTCATACTTCAGCCTGACATGCCCACTCCGACCAACATACCCCATCTACACATCCCACCTGCCCACGTTTGATCCAGATTACTCTGAATCTTTCCTATCCACATGCCTGTCCGTGTGTCTTCAAATTCAAGTTCAAGTGAGTTTATTGTCACTACCACTTTAAATTGTTATTAACAGGGTTCGAAATTAGCGGTTGCCCGGGTGCCATTGACCACCCAAAGTGCCGCCGGGCAACCTAATTTTGCCTGGCTTGGCACTGCAGATACTGGTTTATACCGAAGATAGACACAAAAAACTGGAGTAACTCAGCGGGTCAGGCAGCATCTTTGGAGAAATGGAACGTGACGTTTCGTGTCGGCGACGGCTGTAGTGCGGGGCAAAGAGTGCTGGGAGAGCCTTGCAGCTGACCGCACGAGGTGGAGAGGTACCCTGTACCAACATCTCAAAGTGGGGGAAGAGAAACTGTTGAACGCAGCGGCAGATAAGCGGGCACGCAGAGAGGAGCGCAGCAACTTCAACAAACCACAGACCACACACAAATGTGGCATTTGCGACAGAGACTGTCACTCCCGCATTGGTCTCTTCAGCCACAAGCGACGCTGCTCTAGCCGAGGTTTGGAGCAAGCAGCCAACAACTAGGATGCATCACCCATGGTCAGTCATGACTGAGGGGGGCTTACAATTAAAACCAGTATAGTCACATTAGAAGAATCACTTTTGATTCAGTATACCATCACAATAGGGATGCATCATAAAGTACCAGAAAGAGGACAGTTTTTCTGAAAGAATGGGGTAATAAGAGTTAAGTTTCTTCCTATAGAGGGACAGATAAAATTGGACATGGTCCCTAGTGTGTAGGATTGTGCTAGTGTATGGGTGATCGCCGGGTGACACGGACTCAGTGTGCCTAAGAGCCAGCTTCTGTGCTATATTTCTAATATCTAAAATCTGAAAAACACCACCGTCCTGATTGTGACTCGAAAACCGACTGTGCCTACAGCCCACAGATGTTGCCTGACTCGCTGAGTTCCTCCAGCAGTTTATTTCCTGCACTGCCATTGTTTGTCCAACACCACAGAGGGAGTAACTCAACAATGGAGAAATTCCACAACACTCAGCACCTCCGCAACCTCCTCAGGGCAAATCTGTTCACATTCCAAAAGCAAATGCTTTAAAAAAAAATGATTCAGACAGGTGATCCACTAAAATTACCTGTCGTGGTTAGACCTGCACTACCACTTAGCTAGAGAATGTTTGGAATACAACCAGATGAGTTTCATCTTTAATTGTTTCAATTGGGTTAACAATAGGCTCCATTTAGGTTCAGGTTCAGCAGCTAATACAATGAGGATGCAATTCCTCCTGTCCAAGATCACAGCATACGAGAATCAAGAGTCAAGAGTGTTTCAGAGTTCAGACTTCAGAGATACAGAGCAGAAACAGGCCCTTTGGTGCACCGAGTCCACGCTGACCAGCGATCACCCCGTACACTAGTTCTATTTGACACACTGGGAACAATATACAACTTTACCACAGCCAATTTACATACAAACCGGCCATCTTTGATTAAAGGGAAGAACCCGGAGCACTCGGAGAAAACCCACGCGGTCACTGGGAGAACGTACAAACTCCGTACAGACAGCACCCGTAGTCAGGATCGCACCCAGATCTCTAGCGCTGCAAGCCAGCAACTCTGCCCCTGCACCACCATGCCACCCATGTTCATATGTCCCGAAACGGAACAACGAAATTCTTACTTGCAGCAGCATGACAGTTATGTGAACATAGTTCTCCGTAAACACCACAATATATATTTTAATATATAAAACCAAATATTCTCCTGCCACCTCCATTCATCCTATACTGACACACCCTCCATTTATCCTGCACCGATCACCCCCCATCCATCCTGTAGTGATCTTCCCATTCATCCTGTACTGAACCCTCCATTCATCCTGTACTGATCCTCTCATTCATCCTGTACTGAACCCCCCATTCATCCTGTACTGAACCCCCCATCCATCCTGTACTGATTTCCCCCATCCATCCTGTACTGATCCACCCATTCAAGAAGAATGGGGGGGAACAGTCTGAAGAAGCCGAAACGTTGCCTATTTCCTTTGCTTCATAGATGCTGCCACACCCGCTGAGTTTCTCCAGCATTTTTGTTTACCCCCATTCATCCTGTACTGATCTGCCCATTCATTCTGTGCTGATCCTCCCATTCATCCTGTACTGATCCCCCCAATTCATCCTGTACTGATCCCCCCCATCTGTACTGATCCCCCCCAATTCATCCTGTACTGAGCCGCCCATTCATCCTGTACTGATCCTCCCCCCCATCCAACTGATCCCCCCATTCAACACCCCCCCCCACCCCCACCCACCATCTACCCACCCGCACTGATTCACACACGTCCCTCCCTGACCCTATTGTGTTGGAAATGTCTTCAGAGCGAACATTGACTATGTTTGATAACGGAATGCAATCAAATGTGTTTTAATTCCCAATGTTATTATTTGTTTTAGTCCATAAAGATGGATTAATTAAATTGTGAACACGTGAAACATTAAAATCGCAGTTACACAAAAATGCTGGAGAATCTCAGCGGGTGCAGCAGCATCTATGGAGCGAAGGAAATAGGCAACGTTTCGGGCCGAAACCCTTCTCTAGACTCGGTTAAAACCGCAGTGTTCGATTGTCACTGCTACCTTGACACGTTATTACAGAATTCATTTTAACAGCAAATCAAGGCTCTTAATATGGAGTATCAGTACTATAGTTATTTAATGAGCAACATTCACAACTATACGTTGGATTTATCCAGGTTTTACTTCTACAGTCAGTCATATACATCACAAATTTGGTTAGGAGATATTTCAGTTGAAATTTTAACGTTAATTCTGAAGTGGGAATGATGGAAACAGTGTTTATCAATAAAAAAATAATAATTCTGGTGCGTACAAACTGGGTATCTTCATTGCTGTTCACAACACGTACATCTAATCTGAATGTTCGGTAATATGGCGTTTTGACACCTTTAAACATATTACCAAAAGAACATTTGCTGCAGTTATGTCCTTTGGCCATCTCTTGTCAGTTAGTGTAATGTTTAACCTGTCAGACGGGTATAGTCGGTTTTAACAGCTATTATCATAAAATGCATTTAGAAATTTCCATGCAACCTGTACATTTTGTTATAGATAAATTATGTGGGAAGCAAGAGTGTTTCTGTAACAATAGCAATAACGACCCATGCTATGGCCATGTCATGGTAATTTTCGGTCCTTCACTGAAAACATGCTTGCATCAATCTGTAGTGTGCATGGTTAAGCATATATATATTACCATGGTCCAGGATTTATTGACACAGGTTGATCATACGCTGAATAATCCAACCACATTTTTGTTTGGAAGTGGAAAGATCTAATAGAAATAGCATTAATTGCAATGTGTAAAAAGAGTTTAGATACTGGATTATAATTTTGCTGCATGTCATTGTGGTATATATCATGTCTTGATTGGTGAATATGTTTAGTTTGTGACTTTATTTGAAGCAGAAATAATATGTAAATGCTTCATTGAACATAATTCCAACTGGTAACTACGCACTTCGACCGAGCACATTATCGCACGCGTCATGGAAACCGTATTAAATGACCACCTAAACTGTCATTTGGCAACCTAAAAAGCTGCCTAGGTTGCCCGGCTGGCAACAGGGAAAAAAGGTTAAGTGAGAGCCCTGGTTAATGAACCTGCCTCAACTACTTCATCCCTAACCAGTCTGAAGAAGGGTCTCGATCCGAAATGTCACCCATTGCTTCTGTCAAGAGACGCTGCCTGTCCCACAGAGTTACTCCAGCTTTGTGTCTATCTTTAACTACCTCATCTGTCCACTTCCCTCCATAGATGCTGCCTGACCCACCGAGTTACCTCCATCAACTCTTCTTTTTTTGCTATACATTCCAACATCTGCAGTCCCTTGTGACTTATGAAAACAAATTCAATTGCCCCACTAACCACAATGAACCCAACGTTTTATTTTTGCAATCCTGTATTCCATACTGTTCCATCAAAACTACTCATAATTCTCAACGTTCAATAAATAGAAAATGTGCTGCCCCTTTCATAACCAACTCTAACAGCTCTCTACCCCCACAGACTTCAGCTCTTCGAATGGAGTGGACGTCAGCCAAGATCTGGAACATTCCTGAACAGTTTCAACGTTGTCTTTGAAGTTGCTAACCTTGGACACCTACACCACAAAAAATCTTTGCACAATGTTTCAGAACTGTGAACTGATCAAAGGGAAAGATAGACCAGCCATGATTGTATGGCAGAGTAGACTTGGTGGATCAAATGACCAAATTCTGCTCCTAGAACGTATGAACTCCACACAGACAGCACCGAACCCTGGTGTCCGATGCTGTGAGGCAGCGACTACCAGGTGCGGCACCCTGATGATGAATCACTGCACTTGGCCTCATTAGTGGCAATGGGTGATTAGATAGAGGAGCGAGTGGGGGAACATTGCTTCAGGTGCACCGGTAACCAGAAAGTCCTCAGAGAACATGTCCTCCAGCCCAACGGCCTGAATGATTCCGTGATTGTTTTCAGATTGCTCTACAGGTTAATGATCTTCTGTCGACTGAGCGCTGGAGTGATGCCAACACTATGTGGCTTTTCAACAGCTTTTATACAGTGACCAGCATCCTTAGTAAGCAGACACTAATAAATTGCTGCTGCACCCAGTTTCTTTATGAAGGGACAGCAAGTGCTGGAATAACTCAGTGGGTCAGACAGCATCTCTGGAGAAAATGGATAGGTGATATTTTGGGTCGAACCCCTTTTATCTGTTTGTAAGGGAAGTGGGGGGGGGGGAGGGGGGAGAGAAGAATGCTGGAAGAGGAGAGAGGCAGGACAAAACATGGCAATGTCATTCTTTAAAAATGAAAATATGTTGGTTTATACCAAAGATAGACACAAAGTGCTGGACTAACACAGTGGGTCAGGTAGCATCTCTGGAGAAAATTGATAGTTCATAAGCTCATTCTAGGAGCAGAATTCGGCCATTAGGCCCCTCAAATCTACTCCGTCATGTTTGATCTATCTTTCCCTCTCAACCCCATTCCTGCCTTTTCCCCATAACACCCTTACTAATCACGAATCTGTCAACCACCACCTTAAATATATCCATTGACTTGGCCTCCACAGCCATCTGTGGCAATGAATTCTACAGATTCACCAACCTCTGACTAAAGAAATTCCTCCTCATCTTTCTAAAGGTACATCTTTCTATTCTGAGGCTATGGACTCTAGTCCTAGACTCTCCCACTAGTAGAAACATCCTCTCCACATTCACTCTATCCAGACTTCTTCCAAAGAGTCCCAATCCGAATCATCACCTACCCAGAGATGCTGGCTGCCCCACTGACTTACTCCAGCATTTTGTGCCTCTCTGTGGCAAGTAATAGATGGACAGGCGAGGCGAGGGTTGTTGGACTAATTAGTAGATGGTTGGAACAAAGGCCAGAAATACAGGCAGAAGGTGTGAGATAGGATTGAAGAGTTGTGAATTGTGAAGAAAGTAGGCGGGGGGAGGAAGAGAGAAGTAGATGGGAGTCCAGTTGGGACACAGGGAAGGGGGGAGAAAGGAAAAGTGTGGTTAGTCAGTTAGAGGGTGACCAGAAATTGGAGATTTCAACGTTCATACCACTGGGTTGTAAGCCATCCACGTGAAATATGAGATGATATTCCTCCAGTTTGTGCGTGGCCTCATTCTGTCATTGGAGTCGACCCAGGATAGAAAGGTCAATGTGGGAATGGGACGGGAGTTGAAATGGTTAGCAACCGGGAGATCCAGCAACCTTGGCAGAACGAGCACAAGTGTTCAGCGAAACGGTCAACGAGTCAATGCTTGGTTCCCCACTCCATACTTGCCTAAAACTTGGAATAAATTAAGGAACAGAATTGGTCAATGATTAGTTCAGGAGCAAAGTTAAATATGAATCATAGAGTCATTTTCTGATTCTATCATGGGCATGATCCTGACTGATCACTTACTGAGTGTGCTACAGTGAACCGTTGTCAAGGGTCAATTGTGTCTAATTGTAGGTAGACACAAAATGCTGGAGTATCTCAGCGGGACAAGCAGCATCTCAGGAGAGAATGAATGGGCAGCATTTTGGGTCGAGACCCTTATTCAGACTGATGTCAGGGGAGTGGGCGGGACAGAGATAAAATGTAATTGGAGACAGTAAGACTGGTGGGAGAACTGGGAAGGGGGAGGGGATGGAGAGAGGGGGAAAGCAAGGGCTACTTGAAGTTAGAGATGTCAATGTTCATACCGCTGGGGTGAGGGCTACCCAAGCGAAATATGAGGTGCTGTTCCTCCAATTTGCGCTGGGCCTCACCCTGACAATGGGGGAAGCCCAGGATAGAAAGGCCAGAATGGGAATTGGAGGGGGAGTTAAAGTGCTGAGCAACCGGGAGATCAGGTAGGTTTAGGCGGACTGAGTGGAGGTGTTCAGAGAAACGATCTCCGAGCATGCGCTTGGTCTCGCCGATAAACAGGAGTTGACACTTGGAACAGTGGATACAGTAGATGAGGTTGGAGGAGGTGCATGTGAACCTCAGCCTCACCTGAAAAGACTCGGGGTCCTTGGATGGAGTCCAGGGGGGAGGTGTTGCATCTCCGATGGCTGCAGGGGAAAGTACCTGGGGAGGGGGTGGTTTGGGTGGGAAGGGACGAGTTGATCTGGGAGTTGCGGAGGGAACATTTTCTGCGGAAAGCAGAAAGGGGTGGAGATGGGAAGATGGGGCCAGTCATGGGATCCTGTTGGAGGTGGCAATAATGTTGGAGGATTATATGCTGTATGCGATGGCTGATGGGGTGGAAGGCGAGGACAAGGGGGACTCTGTCCTTGTTACGTATGAGGGGAGGGGGAGCAAGAGCGGAGCTGCGGGATATCGAGGAGGCCCCAGTTAGAGCCTCGTCAATAATGGAAGAGGGGAACTCCTGTTCCCTAAAGAATGAGGACATCTCCAATAACCTGGCATGGAAAACCTCACCCTGGGCTTCATAGAGTCGGAGGGCAGGAGGATTGTAGAACCGGAGGGCAGGAGTGTTTAATTGTAATACATACCAGCAATGGAAGAATATTCTCTTGCTGCAACTTTACAAGCCAATGAACCGCATCCACAACGACAATTGATCACCCGTTTACACCAGTTTTCGGCTTGTAAAGCTGCAGCAAGAAAGAATTTGATATTGATTCATTTGTTTTTAATCTCATTCACTATCTGCTCTCATGTCACAGCCTATGCTCATTTCATCTCCCAATGTGCACCCTTTGACCTTTAAACCAGATAACCTGGACAACTTATCCCCTCGGCAACCCTGCCCTCACCCTATCACGGACATTCCTTTTTACCTAACCATCATGCCACTAACCTTCTCTGCAGCATGTGTCTTCAATTGAAAACATTACCTCTGTATCTCTCTCTCTCTCCACAGATGCTGCCTGACCTGCTGAGTATTTCTGGCATTTTCTGTTTCTGTCCCGGATTTCCAGCATCTGCGGTGTTTGGACCTCTTCACTTGCCAAGCTTAACAAAGTCAGCAGTTCATATGTCATTCGGTCCGAGTCTGCTACGCCATTCAATCATGGTTGATCTAATTTTCCCTCTCACCCCCATTCTCCTGCCTTCTCCCCACAACCTTTGACACCATTACTAATCAAGAACCTGTCAATCTCCACTTTAAAAACACCAAATGAAAGATCCCCCACCAATCTTGTCCTTTTTTGAATCTTCACTAAAAGTGCCGGAGTCTGTGCTTTCATGTTTCGTGCTAGATTCTCCCATTCCTATCAATGCCTTGAATGGTTACAAACTACACCCTTGTACAGGTCTGACAACTGCAACAAGCCGTGCTCAGAGAAGTACAATTACAGTCAGATTCCAGTCGTTGTTCATCTTGCACTCTGGCTTCTGACTTAATGGAAGGAAGTGTACACAGACTCATCCGAATCCTGCCCCCTGCTACTATTCCAAACAAAATACGCAAAGTAGAATTCTTTGCCGAGCTTGTAAGTGGAAAGACTTAATGCAGGTCATGGGAATACTCGAGAGACAGACATATCTCAGGACAACGCACTCCCTCTTCTCCCCTCTCTCATCAGGCAAGAGGTACAAAAGTGTGAAAACGCATACATTATTCCCTTTATCCTGTATCTGTACACTGTGGACAGCTTGATTGAAATCATGTATAATCTTGTCACTGACTGGATAGCACACAGCAATTAAAGCGTTTCACTGTACCTCAGTACATGACAATAATAAACTAAACAGTTGAGTATTGGTGATTTTGTCAATGTCTCATCTCATTACATTTTGAAACTAAGGGAACAAAACTGTTCCATTCCAATCTACATTCTGTACACCCCGCCCGTCACTCTCTCCCCCACCTATGTTCCCTCCCTCTGGTTTTATAATTCAATTCTCTTCTTCCCCACCTCACATCTTTTGGTCACCTTTTCATCTCTATCTTTTGTCCACCCTTCTGCCCCCGACCTGTATCCACCTATCACTTACCAGGCTTTGTTCCACCCTCATCTTCCCCCCTACGACAATCAGTCTGATGCAGGATAAACCATAAACTATATATATACACATATAAATAAACAGAGAAAGTGCAATAGGCTGTTATAGTTCAGAGTTTGTTTGAAGTTGTGTTTAATAGTCTGATGGCTGTGGGGAAGAAGCTGTTCCTGAACCTGGATGTTGCAGATTTCAGGCTCCTGGACCTCCTACCTGATGGCAGTGGAGAGATGAGTGTGTGGCGAGGATGGTGCTTTCTTTATGATTGTATCAGTGTTCTGGGACCAGGAGAAATCTTCGGAAATTTGCACGCCCAGGAATTTGAAGTTCTTAACCCTTTCCACCATCGACCCGTTAATATAAACGGGACCGTGGGTTTCCATCCTACCCCTTCCGAAGTCCACAATCAGTTCCTTGGTCACACTGATCTAATCTGTTCTGTATTTATGGCTACAATATTCTGTTGTGTTGCAGCAAGCAAGAATTTCATTGTCCTCTCTAGGACACATGACAATAAACTCTCTTGACTTGACATGAACCAGACCCTTCTTCTTCTTCTGCCGGTGTTGTGCAGAGCAGCTCTTGGGTTTGTGCGGCTCTTGGGTGCCGTGACTTGAGGTGAATTGGCCTGGATCTGATGGAGGAGGTGGGATTCACTGGTCTGTGCCTTTCGAGAGAGGGCCAGCGTGGCTGCTTCTCGTCTGATGTTGGCTGAGGCGATGCCAGCGACGACGGGCAGTTGGTTTACTGGGGTGGCTCGTAGGCATCCGGAGACAGTCCGCAGGGTGCTGTTGAGTGCAGCATCCAGCTTCTTGGCATGAGGGCTACGGCGCAGTACTCAGCGGCTGAGAACACCAGGGCCACTGTGGACATGCGCAGTGTCTTCACCGTGGCTCCCCATGTGGTGCCGGCTAGGTGGCGTATCAGTGCGGCTTGTCTTTGATTTGGCACCTTCCAGGTGTTGTTTGAATGACAACGTTCTGTCGAGCTTCACGCCGAGGTACATGGGGACGGGCTGGGACCGTAACCAGGCATTATCCACCATGACGTTCATCTCGCGGGTCGCTTCCTGTTGTTGAGGCGGAACATTGAAGATGTTGCCTTACCCATGCTGAGCTTAAGGCGCCAGTTCCTCAGGTATTGAGACAGAATGTTCATGTCTTCAGAGAGGCCCCCTTCTGCTGCTTCCCAGGATGGCTTACTGAGTAGGATGGCCAAGTCATCACCATAGCCATACGTCTTTGACTGGGTTGCGGGCAGATCATGGATGTAGATGTTGAACAGCACTGAGCCCTGTGGGACGCCGTTCTTACGTTTCCTCACCTTGCTGCATTGCCCGTTGTTGGTGTATAGCCTGAAGCTGCGACTATAGTTCCACTGCAGGAGACTCACACCGAAAACAAGAACTTCCTGAAACTTCCCGGCCGGTCACACCGCCGACAAACATCATGGCTTAGCTACGTTTGTTCGTAACGACATGGCCTGGTCAGCCATAGAACAGTCCGCAGAAGATGCAGAGGTAGAATGGATCACAACTAAAGTACAAGACACTACCATCGTCAACATTTACAAGCCACCTCCGAGCAGGTTGGTCCCAACATCTCTGCCAGATGTCCCAGCCCCTGCCGTGTATGCTGGTGACTTCAACAGCCATCATACACACTGGGCATACAGCAGCTCCAACACTGACGGCGACTTCCTGGCAGAATGGGCCTCGACCGCCGATGCAACACTCCTATACGACCCAAAGGAGCCTCGCATTTTCTACTCTGCACGCTGGAACAGCACCACCAACCCAGACCTGGCCTTTGCAAAATGTCGCAACAACGAACCGCTCCCAGTAAGATGCATCCTGGACAGGTTTCCCCGGTCACACCATCGACCATCGCTCATAACCATTCCATCTCTGGTCCAGCCCTTGGAAGGGAAAGACGTCAAGAGGTGGAACTTCCGGAAAGCAAACTGGGTCGGCTTCACACAACAAGTGAATAAGGCAGCCGTTGGCCTCCCACACCCACGCCCACGCCCCACCAACCTGAACAACGCCTACGACTCATACTGCAAGATGCTGCTGGCCGCATCCCCCGCCCGCGGTGTACGTAAAGCCTATGTTCCTTGCTGGGATGACGAATGTGAAGACCTACTTCGCGCCCACACAGAATCACAAACCAGCAAAGAATGGGTCAAAGCAGCGAACTACCTAATCTGCAACTAAATGCGAAACGCAGGCAAAGATGGACAGAGACAGTGGAATCAATTGATTTCACACACTCCAGCCGCCAGGCGTGGCAGACCATGAATAAGCTGATGGGCAGGTCG
Source organism: Leucoraja erinaceus (assembly GCF_028641065.1). NCBI lineage: Eukaryota > Metazoa > Chordata > Chondrichthyes > Rajiformes > Rajidae > Leucoraja > Leucoraja erinaceus. The sequence goes on along the minus strand of NC_073384.1, from coordinate 36,743,978 downwards.
ACAACCCCAGCATAGTGCCCCATCACTGCAAATTCCATCGCATCGCTATTGCTGAGCAATGGCTGCTTCATCAACGCGGACAAGGACTTCACCAGAATAACATCGGTGAGAGTCCATGAGCTACACAGGGCCCCGAGCTGCGACTCCAACCCATCCCATGATTTCACAACACAAGAAATCGAGCAGGCCATCCGACGGCTGAAAACCCATAAGGCACCAGGCACTGACGGCATCCACCCAGAATACATAAAACACCAAGGCAAGAAGGAAACTGACTGGCTGTGCTCCTTCCACTCCACGCATTTTCGCTACCTGAAGCAGCCAAAGATCTGGCGCCGTGCCAAGGTGATCGCTCTGCCGAAGCCAAACAAGCCTAGCGATGACCCCAATGGATACCGACCCATCTCACTGCTGTGTGTTCCATACAAGCTCCTGGAACGTCTCCTCCACACACGTCTCAATCCAGTGATCGACCCCCAGCTGCCTAAAGAACAGGCTAGCTTCCGAAGCGGTAGGTCAACGGCGGACCAGGTGACCAAGACATAGAGGACAGCTTCCAGGCAGAGGAGAAGGCAGGCGCTGTCTTCTTGGACCAGACCCGAAACGTTGATTGTCCATTCCCTCCACAGATGCTGCCTGACCCACTGAGTTCCTCCAGCACTTTGTCTTTGGCTCAACATACCAGTCTCTGCAGTTCCTGGAGTCTCTGTGGGCATCTGTTCGCAATTTAAAACTGCACGGTTAAATAATGTCAGATAGGAGTGCCAAACTGAATTGGCGTAAAGTTAAAGCTTTCAATTAGAGCCCAAATAATCTTCTGTCCAAGGTCAATTCCATAGGAAACTTAGATTTAATACAAAATGCTGTGATGTAAAACTTTTTCCCACACTTCATGTTCAGAGAACTGATAATTCAGCAAAAAATGAATTAAGATGTAGCATCACAAAATGTATTGTAGAATTGTCATTTACAAAAGTCACATTATGCAAAAGATATGCAATTAAATTGATTGATTGACAGAAACAGCATGGAAACAGGCTCTTCGGCCCGTCGAGTCCACACCAACCATCAATCGCCCATTCACACAGGTTCTACGTTATCCCACTTTTTCATCCACTCCCTACACACCAGGGTTGATTTACAGAGGCCAATTAACTATAAACCCGCACGTCTATGGGATGTGTGAGTAAACCGGAGCACCTGGAGAAAACCCATGCGGTCACAGGGTGAGCATGCAAACTCCACACACACAGACAGCACCCGAGATCTGGATCGAGCTGGGGTCTCTGGCGCTGTGAGGCATCGGCTCTGTTCAAGAATAAGTTTAGAAGGAAACTTAGATTTAATACAAAATGCTATGATATAAAACAGTTTTCAACACTTCACATTTTACAAAGCGACAACAGGTGATACAGCAACAAATAAAGATTTCACGTCATTACGTTTATTGTAGAATTGCTATTTATAAAAGCCATGTTTTGCAAGAACTATGCAATGAAAGAAACGTTATTGCAATCATTCCACATCTTATAGACCAGAAACTAAATGAGTAAATTACAAAACATTCCAAGCTTCATTGTATATCCCATATCTCTAGCCTGCAGAAAATGTCCAACAAAGTATAAATATTGGCACTTGAGTGATTCCCAGATAACAATTTTTTTCCCCCCAGAAAGTAAATGGTTATACAAGTTCACCGCCGAATTTCAGGCACTCTTGGTTCCAGAGCATTTCTGGATTGTCCATTTTGCTGGACCATCAAAGGTCACAGCGTCCAATAGGAGTCTGTGGCGGCTCCAACGATACCGGACCGGTCCGCCTAGGCCGTCCGTCGAGGTGTCGAGGTGCCGAGATACCAGCCCGCAAATCTGATTGAACCATATTATCTCCGCATTGAGGTCTCTGTTTCAGTGCATTCAACAAGATCGTTCCCTTTACAGGGACTCGGCAGTAGCGATGTAAATACCCACAGGAAACCCACAAAAACCAGCACCGCTTCCTCAATGGCACAAAAGAGGATGTGGCTTTTCTGAGTGTTTTGTTTTCAGTTTGGTTTGGAGATACAGTTTGGTTTGGAATCAGGACCTTCGGTCCTTCGAGTACACACCAACCATCGATCACCTGTTCACACTACACCACTACATGTTATCCCATTTGCATCCACTCCCTAAACCCTCGGGGCATTTACAGAGGCCAATTAACCTACAAACCCCCACTTGTTTGGGATGTGGAAGGATGTGGAAGTATTTAGTGAAAATACAACCAAAATAGACGTTGCTATCCACACCACCTAATTAACAAATGGGACTTGTTTAGATGGCGCACCTTGGTTGACATGGATAAGTTGGGCCAAAGGGCCTGTATCCTTTCCACTCATTCACTCTGAAGAATTTGCTTAGAGGTGGAGTCAACTTGGATACTATGATACCACACAAATGACCACTGTTGTTGCAGTTCGTTGTGCAAAGTGCACGAGATAAGGTTTAGAACACCTTTCACATTTTTCACAGCATGACCTTAGGAGTTCATGCAGCATTAATCCCCCAGTCTGAATTGTTGCGCCAATCTTCAACACTGAGAAATATAAAACATAATTCACTATGTCAGCTTCACTAAAACAAAACAAAAGTTGCTTGCCCCACCAGTATACCAACAAAACCCATGAGTCATTAATACAATATGCCAAATGAAAGCTGGTCCTACATTTTACCAGAATGCTTCATGAAATGGAGGGTTTCAGCTACAACGAGAGGCTGGATAATCTAGAATTGTTTTCTCTGGCACATCAGAGGTTGAGGGAAGACAATAAAAGTACCAAATATAAAATTATGAATTATTACTACAGCATAGTATCATGCTGAAGCCCGTGAAGCCACTAAATCATGGGCTATGGCAGGTAGACCTAGACAGGGGCCTGTGTTTGAGTACAAGAAGCTCACTAATGCAAGATATAAGTATGCTGTTCGCTTCATCTGTAAAAATGAGCAAGCTATGGGGGCTGATTCCATGGCTAAGAAGCTGCTAAGTAACAATGATACTGATTTTTGGAAAGAAGCGAGAGCTCTTAACAACTGCAAAACATCTCTACCATGCACTGTAGATAGAATCTAAGGAACAGCTAATATTACAGAGTTATGGTGACAACATTATAGTATTTATTCAACTGTGTCCAAGGTGATTTGTATAGGGTGGACAATATTGAGAGTAACGACTCAATGGTGAATATGTCACATGAGGTGTATCATGCCATGAACAAGCAATCCAACAACAAAGCAAGTGGCTTGGATCATATTTCTGCTGAACATCTTAAGTACGTGAGTATGAGGTTAGCTCCTCTCCTTGCTATTTGTTTTACTGGCTTTATGATTCATGGCCTGTTACCAGACTCAATGTTGTCTGTTCTGCTAGTGCTGTCATTAAGGACAAAGCTGGTAAAGTAGGCAGCCTAAATAATTACAGGCCCATAGCTTTAGCCTGCATATTGTCAAAAGTCCTATAAAGAATTCTGCTGGATAGAGTGAATGAGTTTGTTAACTCCACAGATAACCAGTTTGGTTTTAAAGCTAAACATGGCACTGACTTGTGTATATATGTCCTAAAGGAGGAACAAATATAGAGGTAAAAACTCTTCAATTCTTATGTGCTTTATTGATGCTTCCAAAGCCTTTGATCGTGTTAATCATAGAAAGCTGTTTGTCAAAATGAGTCTAAGAGGGGTGCCTAAATACATTGTGAGAATTCTGGCTCACTGGTATGCCCACCAGACTATGCAAGGAAAATAGAGCAATAGGGTCTCAGCCCCATTTGGGGTTAGCAATGGTGTTAGACAAGGGGGAATTTTGTCCCCAGTCCTTTTTAATCTTTATATTGATGATCTGTCCAAGCAATTGAAAGCCTGTAATACTGGGTGCATGATTGGTAATATTTTAGTGAACCATATTATGTTATACAGATGATCTTGGGGTCTTTAGTCCATCTAGCACTGGTCACCAGCAGCTCCTTACTATATGTTCTGTGTATGGTGTGGAACATGATATTAAATATAATGCCTGTAAGAGTGCTGTTATGATCTGTAGAACCAAAGAAGATAAATGTCTAAAATTTCCTGATTTTAAATTGTCTGACAATAATTTTAGTGTCTGTAAAAAGGTAAAATATCTTTGGCATTTTATTACAGAACAGGCAACGACGTGTGCTGTATGTACAGGCGAATATTCGCTTGCGTAAGATTGGTGCGTGTACAGATATGGTGAAGATGTCTCTGTTTAGAGCAGTGGTTCCCAACGTGGGGCGTACGCCCCATAGGGGGGCAATTTGATTTTTAAGGGGGGCAATTGAGCGCGACTGAGGAGGTCTGGGTCCAAATTTTCGATTTTTATTTTTTTGGATGTTCCATCAGGTAAACATATGTAGTTTATGTTTCAGATGTTATTTTGAGTAAATAATTTTTTGGGGGTAAAAAAGGTCTTTATTGTGTAGTTATTACATAATCACCGCGCCATCGCTCTTCATGCACGTCGCACGAAGCGCGCAAGGTCATGGGAGAACCTTATTTATTGAATTGGATTTAGAAATGCGATTCAAAGAGCTTTTGCTAAGTTACCCTTATAATATCTATTTCCTCCGTTTTCTCTCAAGGGAAAGCAAGGGGGGGGGGCATCAGGATTTTAGAGGTGATTAGGTGGGGCATGGCCAAAAAAAGGTTGGGAACCACTGATTTAGAGCATATTGTACACCACATTATACTGCACACCTGTGATCAAATTACGGAAAGACAAGTTTGCAGAGACTAAAGGTGGCTTATAATGATGCCATGAGAACACTGCTAAGGAAACCTAGATGGTGTAGTGCTAATAACATGTTTACGGCTGCAGGAGTCAGTAATTTAGAAGCTATGCTAAGAAATCATATGCATAAATTCATTTGCAGATAAATGACTCTAAAAATCTAATTATAGTGGCCTTGTATACTTGTAGGTTTAGCACTACACGCTACGAATTCCAGTTGTGGAGACACTGGTATCACAGTCTCGTTGTAGGATATTGATCATTCTTTTTTATTCTGGATTTTAATACATGTGTTTTTTTAATATATAATTTATGATGCATTATAAGTGATATACTAAGATTTCATATGAATGTTATGGTGTTTTTATATGCAAAGTATTTTATGTAATGTTGTCCCTTGTCTGGACCTTGAGTCCGAAATAAAATTTGATAATAATAATAATAATTTAATTAATTAGATTTAATTAGATAGCCTTTATTGTCATTCAGACCGAAGTCTGAACGAAATTGCAGTAGTCATACATATAATACAATAAAAACAACAATAAACACATATTAACATCCACCACAGTGAGTCCACCCAGCATCTCCTCACTGTGATGGAGGCAAGAGTCTTGGGTCTGCTGTCTCTTCCCTCCTCTTCTCCCTCTGCGCTGAGGCGATACCCCCCGGGCGATGTTATAAATCAGTCCCGCGGCTCAAACACCACGGCCCGGGGTGGTTGAAGCTGCCGCCCACCAGTCCTGCAGACGCAGCCGCTGGCCCGCGGCCGAACCCCGGACCCAGGCCACCACCGCCAGAACACCGTCCCAGCCACCCTCACGTGAGTACCGCACCGTCTTCAGCCTCGGGCAGGGCCGCCCCGACATGGGCGCCGAACCTCCCCCGGACCGGGCCGCCCCGACATGGGCGCCGAACCTCCCCCGGACCGGGCCGCCCCGACATGGGCGTCGAACCTCCCCAAGACCGGGCCGCCCCGACATGGGCGTCGCTTCTCCCTCGGGCCGGGCCGCCCCGACATGAGTGTCACTTCTCCCCCGGAACGGGCCGCCCCGACATGGGCGCCGAACCTCCCTCAGGCTGCGAGCGCCGCACCTTCCCGAGCTCGGCCGCTCCGACGGGAGCCTCGTTCCACCCTCGGGCTGGCCACCCTCACGGGAGCGTCCCAACCTCTTCCAGCCATGAGCCGGACCACCCTCACGGGAGCGAGCTCAGGGCGAGTCCTGACGGGCTCTGCCTCCGGAGCCTCGAGGTCGGGAGGTCGGGAGGCAGTCAGAACCTTTTTTCCCCAGGATTGAAATATCCAACACATGAGGGCACAGCTGGAAGGTGCGAGTGTAATGGAGTTTAATGTTTAATGGAGATGTGCGGGACAAGTTTTTATTTTACACAGAATGGTGGGGACCTAGTTCAATAGTGCTTTATTTGTCACGGGCAACTGCAGAGTGAAATTCTTATTGCGTATTTACACATGCACGCGCCGCCATGTTTTGGCACCCGCATGCTCAGTCTTCTGGAGCGGCTCCTGACCCAGGTTCCTGCAGGCCCTTCCTCCGTCGCCTTCAACCTGATCACCCCGTGAACCATCGTCCCTCTCCTGGAGCACGTTGCCAGGTGTGGTGGTGGAGGCACATATGATAGTGGCATTTAAAAGGCTTTTAGATTAGCACATGGAAGTGCAGGGAATAGAGGGATATGGATCATGTACAGGCAGATGAGATCAGTTTAACTTGCCATCATGTTCGGCACAGACATTGTGGGCCGAAGGGCCCGTTCCTGTGCTGTACCATGCTGCGTGCTCGTCACTAACAGAAATGTTCAGTCTCATTACTGAACCAACAATGATCTTGATAGAAATTTGCTAAATGTTGCCAATGTCTAACACAAAACATATCTTTGAAATCTAAAAATAGTGATCTTTTCATTTATGTATAAAAAGGGCTGTATTGTCTTCCGGTCCCAATGTTTAATCCAGTTGCCAATAAAATGACAAACCACGTGGCACTTTTAAAAAGAGGCTATCTAAAGTAGTAGTCTGAGTATCTTCAGCAGAGAATATAAATCTGACCACAAAAAGCAAGTATTTCTGGGGAAGTTGATCAAAACTTTCTCTTCTTACACGATAAATGAGTGAATAAATGCTTGTGCGTTTCAAAGCAAAGATATCAAAATTTTAGAGATACAGCCTGAAAATGAATCCAAACCAACCATTGATCACCAGTTCACACTACTGGCATTTACAAGAGCCAATTATCCAACAAATCTCCACGTCTTTGTGATATATATAGAACATAGAACAATGCAGCACAGCAATGGGCACTTTCCCCCACGATGTTTGTGCTGAACATGATGCTTTAGACGAGTTTACAGATACAGCACGGAAACAGGCTCTTTGACCCACCATGTCGGTGCCAACCAGTATACTAGTACTATCCTACATACTAGGGACAATTTACAATGTTTTACCAAAGCCAATTAACCTACAAACCTGTACATCTTTGGAATGAGGGAAGAAACCGCAGCACCCGTAGAAAGCCCACATGGCCACAGGAAGAATGTATAAACTCCATACAGACAACACCCATAGTCAGGATCAAACCTGGGTCTCTGGCGCTGTAATGTAGCAACTCTACAGCTGCGCCACTGTGCCACCCTGAACTTGCCTAGTTAAACTGATCTCATCTGCCTGTACATGATCCATATCTCTCTATTCCCTGCACTTCCACGTACCCATCTTACACACCACTATCATATTTGCCTCCACCACTACCCCTTGCGATGCATTCCAGGCCTCCACCACACTGTATAAAAAAACTTGCCTCACACGAGTCCATTAAACTTTCCCTCTCTGTGGGAGGAATACATGCAGTACAGGAGAATATGCAAACTCCACACAGGCAGCATCCGAACCTGGGTCCCTGGCACCACTGTGCCGTCCAGTGTAAGAAATGTTAAACTGTGCTCAAACATAGGTGGATCGAACTGTATATTCTATGAGATCAATGTGAAAGGAGAGATAGATATGTTGTCATCTTCACCAAAGAGACTTTAGTACAACTTCGACAGTCATTAACAATTCATCTACTCGGCTAATGAGTAGAGCATAATTTGTGCTGCTAAATCAACTTGGATGTTGTCAATCCAAGGCATAGCCCTGAACGAGCGCATGGGCCCTATCTATGCCGGCTTCTTTGGAGGGTACATCGAACAATCCCTGTTCCAGACGTACACTGGCCCTATCACTGAACTCTATCTCCACTACATTGACAACTGCATCAGTGCTACCTCCTGCACCCATGCAGAACTCATGGACTTCACTACCAATTTCCATCCAACACTCAAATTGACATGGACCATCTCCAAGGGTTCCAACCCCAATGTCACTTTATCCCAAGTTTGGTATTTTCATGGTATCCTGTCAATATTTATCACTCAACTAACATTAGTCAGAGGGGGGTGAATCTGTGGAATTCATTGCCACAGGTGACTGGAGGCCATCGTTAGCTATTTTTAATGTGGAAATTGACAGATTCTTGATTAGTAAGGGTGTCAGGGGTTATGGAGAAAAAGCAGGAAAATGGGGCTGAGAGGAAGGTAGATCAGCCATGATTAAATGGCGGAGTAGACTTGATGGGCTGTTGGGCCTAATTCAGCTCCTCAAACTAATGAACATTACTAAAATAAAGATCAGATTATTTGATCTGAATCACATTTCTGCTTGTGGGAAATTGCAAGGTGCAAATTGTTTTAAATTTTTTTTAATGCACTGCCTTAGGCAGGCAAGACCAGCGGGCTTGAAAGGAAGCCACCGGAGGAAGAGAGGGAAGGAAGCTACCAAGCCCGGCCTCTGTTCGTCCCCTGAGGAGAGGAGGACGGAAGTAGCCGGCGACGGCAATCGCAAGAGCCGGTAAGACAGTGAACCAGTGACAGTGACTGTCTTACTTTCCGCGCCCTCAAGGTTGGCTGTGGGAGGTGCCACGGGGCACAAAGGCTGAAGGTGGCCGGGGGAGGAGAGGGGCGACGGTTCACTGGACGGTCCGAACCGAGACGACGGCTGGAGGCCCTGCAGCAGCCTGAGGCTCACTTGGATGGGGTACCGCTTCAGAAGACATAGCGCGCAGACGTGTCTCGATTTTGAAAATGGCGCCAAAACCTGCATGCGGTCTCAGTTGACTATTACTATGCACTTTCTATTAATAAGCGAGTTCGGTATTTCAACTGCGCGTGCCCAGGTCATGGGTCATTCGGGATAAACATCCTCGCCAGCTGAGCTACTGTGTGTGTACGGACCTGCATATTCATTTCAATGAGCTTTATAAATAAATGTATCCGTCAAATATGTCTGCAGTAGACCACAACGTACTGCAGGATGCACAAATTGTATCTATTTAAATTATTGGCTCAATACAGCACCAGCCTTGAAAACGCAAGAATGCCTGGAACTAACCCGTCAATTATCAAATCCCTGGCATTAGCCCGAGTCACAGCCATTCAAATTCAATATTGATTTACACGAATTACAAGTTGTGTGGTCAACCAATTTGAAACAGTCCTTACTGAACATTCCTATCTGAACAACCTTCCTGGATTGAAGGATACTAGGAGAATGTGCTTTGTGGGGGTAGGTTGGAAAATTCAGATTGGATTCGAACAGGCTGTTTAAACGTTCGAGGTAGGTGGGCTTAAGTAAAGATACTGTTGCTTTAATTTCTGGGGTTGGTTCCAGTCTGTCAGGGCACACAGTTGGGAGCCAGATCCCGGTGACCGGGCGGTGATAATTATGAGAATTTGCAGCCATTTGGACCGCAGCCAAACTGGAGGCTTCACTCATGAGTGGGTTGCAGCTCCGAGCTGACGGGACCTGTTCTCGCTCTCTTTGAAGGAGACGCCGTCCGCCCCAGTAAGTGGGCAAACGCGGAGCCAACCAATAATATGAGTGTACACAAAAAAGCTGGAGAAACTCAGCGGGTGCAGCAGCATTGAAGCGAAGGAAATAGGCAACATTTCGGGCCGAAACCAAAGGGTTTCGGCCCGAAACGTTGCCTATTTCTTTCGCTCCATAGATACTGCTGCACCCGCTGAGTTTCTCCAGCTTTTTTGTGTACCTTCGATTCTCCAGCATCTGCAGTTCCTTCTTAAACAATAATATGAGTGGGTAGACAAAAATGCTGGAGAAACTCAGCAGGTGAGGTAGCATCTATGGAGCGAAGGAAATAGGCAACATTTCGGGTTGAAACCCTTCTTCACACTGAAGAAGGATTTCGGCCCGAAACGTTGCCTATTTCCTTCGCTCCACAGATGCTGCCTCACCCGCTGAGCTTCTCCAACATTTTTGTCTACCTTCGATTTTCCAGCATCTGCAGTTCCTTCTTAAACATAATATGAGCGGGAGCATTTTCACAGTCAGACTTTGTCAACAGTTGGGGTGGGGGATTTGGGAGAGAGAAAGCTGGTGATGCCGCACAGACGGAACAGTTTAATGACGACCCATTAAAATCTGCCTTTCGGCCACTCTGCAACCAGCGCTGATCTGATCTGACAGCCCTCTCGCTAGCTCGCTGCATGCCCGATCCTAACGCAGAACCTCCACAAAACCTTTGGGCTTCAGGTAACACCTGCACAAAGAGCCTCTGCTAACAAGGGCTGGTAAACTGTGCTGGTCAACGTGCGTTGGGCGAGATGGCTGGGGGAACACACCGCAAACTTGGTACAGCACAGACCCTCCACTCAATCTATCCAATGCTAAAGGGCAGGTATTTCGCAGTTAAATGTCTTATATCGGATTGGCGGCTCCTTCACGGGGCCAACCATCTACTCAGTTTTACTCGGAGATGAATCTTTGCCTTAACAGTACATTCACACCGCTTGTGGGTAAAGCATCAGCCCACATCACACTGATACAGTCGCTGCCTGCCTCAGATTAAATATATTTTTACACATAAATTATGAATAAGGATAAGCAAAATGTTTCAAAGATATGGAATATTTTCTTATTCCAGTAACAAACACATTAATGATTAATTGAAAATAATAAATTCTTTAACTTTTTGAATATCTCATAATTGCAGATTAATGAACAGAACTAGAACTGGGACTGTGTAAGTAGTGCATGAACAGCAGAACAAGAAAGCAAGCTACTGTGTTGACACAATTCTAGATTAATTCCTTGGTAGAATAGCTAACAATTTATACAGTTTATACAGCACTATGTTCACTTTTTTCTTATCCCGAATGACCTTTGACAAATCCCATGAGGCCTTGTGTTTATCAAAATACCGAACTCGCTTATTGGGGGTTGTGTTTAGGTATGGCAATACTTTACTGAACTGTATGCAAAAAAAGAATGTCACTGTACGTCTGTATGTGTGATAATAAAGAACCATTGAACTATTGCAGCTCAAGATCTGTTTCTTAGGTTGCAAAGTACTTTGGTCTAAGGTCAGGGCAGGCACAACATCAAAAGGTCAGGGCAGGCACAACATCAAAGGTCAGGGCAGGCACAACATCAAAACAGTGGCTTTATTTCTTGCTTTATTACAAAAGAACAGTCTTTCTTATGCTTGTGTAAAAAACAACAAGAAGCAAGCACAACGGCAGCAGAGATCTTTGATACAGAGATACAGGTTTAAGGAGAAAGGGGAATGGCAATAGGAACTTGAGGCCAGATAAGGTAGTTGTGGTAGAAAGGGGAATGGCAATAGGAACTTGAGGCCAGAGAAGGTAGTTGTGGCAGGTGCAATCACACAATTTAAAAGACATTCGGACAGTTACGTGGAAAGGAAAGGTTTAAGGGATATTGTCCAAATGGCAGCAGGTGGAACAAGTGTAGATGGGGCATCTTGGTCGACATGGGTGAGTTGGGCCGAAGGGCCTGTTTCTGCGCTGTACGAGTATGTAATCAGCAAAGCTCTGCTACCTAAACCTGTTGTAAGAGATACTTTGCTGCTGTCTTTGGACCAACAGAGGCTTCCAGCCAACACATTAAATACTAATCTGCCTCATGGCCTCCATCTAGCACATTAATCTTTCATTAATAAAACCGCTTTAAATATTAATTACGCTGCATAAATCAAACAGTAATGTTTTTCAGGTGTGTAACCAGATCTCACTGCTGCCGATCCTGTTACATCACACTACTTTTAAAAGCCACTAGATTATCTTTGAACGTGCAAAGCAGAGCTGACATAAAATGCATCTTTAGACTTTAGAGATACAGTGCAGAAACAGGCTCTTCGGCCCATTGAGCCCACACCGACCATCCATCACCCTGTACACTGGTTATATCCTACATGCTAGGGATAATTCAAAATTTTACTGGTCAATAAACCTACAAACCTGTACGTCTTTGCAGCGTGGGAGGAAACCGGAGCACCCGGAGAAAACACACGACATAACAGGGAGAATCTACAAAACAGACGGTACCTACATACAGCACCGGTAGCCAAGATCAAACCGGGGGCTCAGGCGCTGTAAGGCAGAAATTCTACCGCTGTGCCACTGTGCTGTCATGAGTCTTATAAAGGGAGTTGAGACATAAGCTGTACAATCTTATGTAAACAGAGACATAAAGGGCTAGAACTGATGGACTAGGGCCGAATGGTTACATTCTAACGATGGGAAAAGGACTCAATAAAGCTCAATCAGGGTGGCACAGTGGATAGAGCCGCTGCCTCACAGTTTCAGAGACCCAGGTTTAATCTTGACTTCGGGTACTGTCTGTGTGGAGTTTGCATGTCCTCCCTGTGACCAGTGGGTTTTCTCCAACTGTTCCGGTTTCCTCCCACATCCCAAAGACGTGCGGGTTTGTAGGTTAATTGGCCCTCTGTAAATTTCCCCCAGTGTGTAGGGAGTGGATGAGAAAGTGGGGGAATGAGGAACTAGTGTAGGTGATCAATGGTCACCAAAGAATTTCACTGTACATCTGTACACGTAATAATAAAGAATTATAGAGCTATTTAAGTAGCCATCACTAACATGAAGGACTGAAGGGCCTTCTATTGTGGATTAGGAGTACATTTACAGAATGGATCGGTCAATCTATTCAAGCCACTTGTATTCACTGTTAATGTTGCCATAGAGACAGATGGCAAAGATTGATGTAGGAAATTTAAACTGCAAGTCAATACTGGCAGGTCATAGATGCAGCAAATTCAGGGGGTAGTCAGCACACAACACAAACTCATTTTCAAGAATAGAAGGACAATTGATGGTCCTTTTGCGAATGTTTAACCTGAAGGGGAAGTGCAGGTGCTGTATCTTGAGCAAAAACACAGTGCTGGAGTAACTCAGAGGGCCACGCAGCATCTCTGGAGAAAGAGGATGGGTGACGTTTCAAGTTGGGATCCTTCCTCAGACTAATTGTAAGGTGGAGTGTGGATGTGGGAGAAAGAAAGCTGGAAGAGGGGTGGGGCAGGACAACGCCTGGCAGGTTACAGATTGGTAGACACAAAATGCTGCAGTAGTTCTGCGGGGGAGGAGCATCTCTTGAGAAAAGGAGTAGGTGACGATTCGGGTCGAGACGCTTCCTCCGACCCGAAACATCACCTACTCCTTTCACCAGAGATGCTGCCTAACCTGCTGAGTTACTCCAGCCTTTTGTTGCTATCTTTGGTGTAAACCAGCTTCTGCAGTTCGTCCTACAGGTAATAGGTTGATACAGGCGAGGGAGGGTTTTGATGGGTAGATGGTTGGACAAAGGCCAGAGATGAAAGCAAGTCTTCACACTGATGGGGTGGGGGGGGGGGGGACAAAGCTGGAAAAACCGGGCAAGCTATGTCTCTATAGGCGAATGGAGCTTTGATTTGTAGATGGGCGGTGAGAGTGACAAAGGCTAGTGATGAAAAGCAGACTAAAGGGTGCCAAAACAAGGAGAGAAGCAGAGTGGAATGTAAAGCCAGAGGGAGGGGTATGGGTGAAAGGGAACAGGATTGCACAATTCTCCTCAAGGCCTCTTCAACCAGCAATCTAAAGCACCAGAGGGGGTCCAGTATCCCCAGAATAACAACATATTAAAGGGTCAACATTTTATGGCAGAATCTTGAACTTAACTAGTTGATCAGTCATTCTTCTTTCAGTTTAACACAACAGCCCTTTACATAAAACATTCTCCCGCATCATAGGGATCTACGGGAAACAATTCCATCATTCAATGGTACTTTGTCACATGTGCCTAGGTACAGTTACATTTTTGTGTTTTTGTATATAACCTGGTAAATTCATGAAACAGACCTCACGTAGGCAGTACACAAATAGTCGCCACTTTTCTGGCGTTGACGTTCCAAAGTTCTTCGTATAGTCATCTTCTCACAGTGGCGAAGCAGGCCTGCAGTCTCACGTGGCTGCAGGAGGCCCGCCGGGTCCCCCTTCATTGTCAGTGCACCCCCCCACCCATGGGTAACTCTTCGTCTCGAAGTTTAGTTTAGAAATACAGCGTGGAAGGCCCTTCAGCCCACGCCGACCAGCGATCACCCCGTACACTAGCACTATCGTACACACAAGGGACATGACTATCGGCCAGTGGCACTAACGTCTGTGGTGATGAAGTGCTTTGAGAGGCTGATCATGGTGCAAATCAACTCATACCTCGACAAAAACCTGGACCACTTGGACAACAAAAACTCATATGTCAGGCTGTTATTCAGCTTGGCATTTAAACACAATCATCCCCTCCAAGCTGGTTACCAAGCTCTCAGAACTGGGTCTCTGCATATCCCTCTGCAATGGGATCCTCGACTTCCTCATTCACAGACCACAGTCTGTTCGTATTGGTGGAAATGTGTCAGCCTCGATAACAATCAGCATGGGAGCACCTCAAGGCTGCGTGCTCAGCCCCCTGCTGTACTCACTCTATACTCATGACTGCGTAGCCGGTCATAGTGCGAACTCCATCATCAAGTTCGCCGACGACATCACTGTTGTGGGACGTATCATTGATGGAGACGAGTCAGAGTATAAAAGTGAGATCAACCGATTGACCAAATGGTGCCAGCACAATAACCTGGCTCTCAACACCAGCAAAACCAAGGAACTGATTGTGGACTTTGGAAGGGGTAGGATGGGGTCCCACAGTCCTATATCAATGGGTCAACGTTTATATCAATGGGTCAATAGACAATAGACAATAGGTGCAGTAGTAGGCCATTCAGCCCTTCGAGCCAGCACCGCCATTCAATGTGATCATGGCTGATCATTCCCAATCAGTACCCTGTTCCTGCCTTTTTCCCATATCCCCTGACTCCGCTATCTTTAAGAGCCCAATGGTCAATGGTGGAAAGGGTCAAGAGCTTCAAATTCCTGGGCGTGCATATCTCTGAAGATCTCTCCTGTTCCCAGAACACTGATGCAATTATAAAGAAAGCACATCAGCGCCTCTACTTCCTGAGAGGATTACAGAGAGACGGTATGTCAAGGAGGACTCTATCGAACTTCTAC
Source organism: Leucoraja erinaceus (assembly GCF_028641065.1). Lineage (NCBI taxonomy): Eukaryota > Metazoa > Chordata > Chondrichthyes > Rajiformes > Rajidae > Leucoraja > Leucoraja erinaceus. The sequence continues at coordinate 36,728,760 of NC_073384.1, read as the reverse complement.
AGGTGCACAGTAGAGAGCATGCTGAACGGTTGCATCATGGCTTGGTTCGATAACCTGAGTGCCCAGGAGCGGAAAAGACTGCAAAAAGTTGTAAACACTGCCCAGTCCATTATCGGCTCTGACCTCCCTACCATCGAGGGGATCTATCGCAGTCGCTGCCTCAAAAAGGCTGGTAGCATCATCAAGGACCCACACCATCCTGGCCACACATTCATCTCTCCGCTGCCTACAGGTAGAAGGTGCAGTAGCGTGAAATCTGCAACATCCAGGTTCAGGTATAGTTACTTCCCCACAGCCATCAGACCATTAAACTCCTCAAACAAAAATCTGAACTTTAATAGCCGATTGCACTTTATCTGCTTATTTAATGTGTGTGTGTATATGTATATATTCAATGGTTTATGGACACACTGATCTGTTCTGTATTTATTTATGCCTGCAATATTCTGTTGTGCTGAAGCAAAGCAATAATTTCATTGTCCTATCTAGGACACATGACAATAAACTCTCTTGAATCTTGAATTTACAAAGGCCAATTAACTTATAAACTTGCACGTCTTTGAAGCGTGGGGGGAGAAAACCCACCTGGTCAAGGGAAGAATGTGTGAGCTCCATAAAGACAGTACCTGTAGTCAGGATCAAACCCGCATCTCTGGCGTTGTGAGGCAGCAACTCTACTGCATGCGCCATTGTGTCGCCCTTTTTACAATTTTGTTGTAAGTTGTCCCATTGAAACTGGATGAACAAAGGTCTGTGTACACAGATAATAGTTGCCAGCAGGCAAGCAGGATGTGTTGTGGGTATTGTTTCTAAATTAAGTGAGGGTCATAAGGACAATAGCTGGGTTCAAACAAACACCTTTAAATGTCTGTGCTGAGTTAGCACAACTGGTTTGAGTGAGAGGAAGGAAATCTGCACAAGGGCTGCTAACAAACCAGTGGTGCCGGCATTGGAACCACTGCCTCACAACCCCATGACCTGGGTTTCAACCTGACCTCCGGTACTGTCTGGGTGGAGTTTGTACATTCGTCTTTTGACTGCGTGGGTTTCCTCCAGGTGCTAGTTTCCTCCCACACTCCAAAGATATACAGGTTTGTAGGTTAATTAGCTTCTGTAAATTGTAAATTGCCCCTAGTGTGTAGGATAGTGCTAGTGTACGGGGTGATCGCTGGGCGGCTCTGACTCCATATAACCATATAACAATTACAGCACGGAAACAGGCCATCTCGGCCCTTCTAGTCCGTGCCGAACACTTATTCTCCCCTAGTCCCATCTACCTGCATTCAGACCAGAACCCTTTCCCGTCCATTTACCTATACAATTTATTTTTAAATGATAATCAATGCATTAATTAGTTAGTTCTGCAGTTTGTAAAGCTATAACTCCTTTACCTTTAACATTTACTGCAAGATAAATTCCGATTAAAGATAGTTTGAGGGCCTGTTAATGACTCGGTGGGCCAAAGGGCCTGTTTCGCTGTATCTCTAAACTAGACAATTAAGCTCCATTACCTCAGCTTTGAAGAGTTCATCGTGCTACATGTGCCAGTTTGAAAAAACTGACGAGGACACAAACAGTAGGAGCATCATTACTCACTGGGCAAAGTCCTTAAATCCGGCGATTTAAAATAAACTCATTCCAGGGCAAGGCAGCGTTTACAAGAATAATTATACAGGCAGATTGGAAGAACTTCCTGAACTTCGCACTTCCTTGAGCAAAGGTTAACTGTTAGCAAGATGGTTATCTAGAACAGAACAGCTCAGGGACAGGCCCTTAAGCCCACAATGTCTGTGCTGAACCCGATGCCAAGATCAAATCTTATCTCCCTACATATCATCCATATCCGTCCATTCCCTACATATGCATGTGCCTGTCCAAAAGTCTCTTAAATACCACTATCAAATCTGCCTCAACCACCAGGCATCACGCTCCAACCTGGTCTGCACATCTGCTTCTGCACATTACCTGGTCTACACATTACGTTTCTCACCTTCAAATGTTGCCCTCTTTTCACTGCACTTCGGTACACATGGCAATAAACTAAACCCTCTAGTATTTGATATTTCCACCCTGGGAAAATGTTCACCCACTTAATTCAACGCCCTCTTCTCCCCCCTCCCATCTAGCAAGAGGTACAGATGTATGAAAACACACACATCCAGATACAGGGACAGTTTCTTCCCAGCTGTTATCAGGCAACTGAACCATCCTATTACCAACTACAGAGCAGTCCTGAACTACTAACTTCCTCATGGGAGACCCTCAAACTATCTTTAATCGTTTTATCTTGCAGTAAACGTTAAATGTAAATAAGTTATAGTTTTTATTTTTTGTTAACAAACTGTTTTATAGTTATTGTTTTTTTTCCTCCAAATTTAAATAGTTTATTTATCTCTGCAATTAATAATACAGAAACTAATTGAATATTTGTGATTCTGATTGTGCATGCAGTGTGTAGGGCAGCACAGTGGTAGAGTTGCTGCCTTACAGCACCAGAGACACAGGTTCGATCCGGACTACAGGTGCTGTCTGTACGGAGTTTGGACATTCGCCGTGCGACCATGTGGGTTTTCTCCGGGTGCTCCGGTTTCCCCCCCACACTCCAAAGACGTACAGGTTCTGTAAATTGTCGCTTGTGGGTCAGATAGTGCTAGTGTACAGGGTGATCGCTGGTCGGCTCAGACTCGGTGGGCTGAAAGGCCTGTTTCCACGCTGTATTTCTAAAGTCTAAAGCATACCCATGTTGTAGCAGTTCAGTTTACAGAAATGCACCCTTACGGAGTTCACAAATCAATACCAAAAAACATTGAGATATGGAATAAAGAACTTACTCTGACAGAATTTATGAGAGAACTGAGGGACAAGGAGACAGATGAGATTGGTTTAAATAAAAATAATGTACGGCACAGACATTGTGGGCTGAGGGGCCTGTTCTTGCACTGTTCTACGTTCTATGTCAAAAAATAACTAAATTAACTCAAAATGTGAAGGAAACAATAAATGTTGTCGATTGTCAAGAGTTTGCATTATGAAATGCACAATTTTCTAGAAACACAATGGTTCTGTGACATAATATTACACATCAGAGAGTAACTGTACGTCTGTATAATGGATATCTGTTGTGCAATACTGCGCATCTGAAGCATGGCCTGTAAATTACTATACGTATGCAACAGTCTATTTTTCCCTTCCCTCATCTTGCCCCATCCCTTGAGGTGGGATGTCTCGCATCAGTCATCCTCTGATAATCACACAGAGCAACATTAGTCATACCTAATTATCGATTGAGATTGCCCCTAGTATGTAGGGTATGGATGAGAAAGTGGGATAACATTGACTTAATGTGAATGGGTGATCGATGGTCGGCATGGATTCGAAGCAAAAGGATTTGAGTATAGGAGCAGGGAGGTTCTACTGCAGTTGTACAGGGTCTTAGTGAGACCACACCTGGAGTATTGCGTACAGTTTTGGTCTCCTAATCTGAGGAAAGACATTCTTGCCATAGAGGGAGTACAGAGAAGGTTCACCAGACTGATTCCTGAGATGTCAGGACTTTCATATGAAGAAAGACTGGATAGACTCAGCTTGTACTCGCTAGAATTTAGAAGATTGAGGGGGATCTTATAGAAACTTACAAAATTCTTAAGGGGTTGGACAGGCCAGATGCAGGAAGATTGTTCCCGATGTTGGGGAAGTCCAGAACAAGGGGTCACAGTTTAAGGATAAGGGGGAAATCGTTTAGGACCGAGATGAGAAAAACATTTTTCACACAGAGAGTGGTGAATCTCTGGAATTCTCTGCCGCAGAAGGTAGTTGAGGCCAGTTCATTGGCTATATTTAAGAGGGAGTTTGGCCCTTGTGGCTAAGGGGATCAGGGGGTATGGAGAGAAGGCAGGTACGGGATACTGAGTTGGATGATCAGCCATGATCATATTGAATGGCGGTGCAGGCTCGAAGGGCCGAATAGCCTACTCCTGCACCTATTTTCTATGTTTCTATGAAGGGCCAGATTCTAGGCTTAGTGTCAAGTGCAGGAACTGTGACCAAGTTTTCTGGTGTAATTACCACTAACAACTTTGGACGTCATGTCCAAGGAATGCGCCGGCTGGAGTCTGCAGTAGCCTGGGGCCAGCCTAAACCAGGAACCACTCATGAGAACTACGGCGCCTACTAGACTTTGAAAATGGTGCCAAAACATGACGCCTCTTGCATGCGGGATTAGTGGACTATTTCTGCACACTTTGCTAATTGGGAACATGCTTAAGTATGGGAATACTGCACTGGACTGTATGCAAGAAAGGAATTTCACAGTGCATTTGCACATGTCACAATAAAAGCACTATTGAACTTGAATATTGATGATAAGGAAATCTGGCAAGTCTCCAATAACTGATCTTGGCATCATGTTCGGCATGGGCATCGTGGGCCGAAGGGCTTATTCTTGTGCTGTACTCTGTTGTATTCCGCAAATACACTATATAAAGCCGAGACCACAAGAATATGCAGTTGTCACATCAAGACGTTAGTGAGGCCACATTTAGAGGACTGTTGAGTTTTGGTCGCCGTGCTATAGGGAGGGTGTCAATTTGCTGGTAAGAGTGCAGAGAAGATTTACGGGAATGTTGCCAGGACTCGAGGCCCTGAGCTATTGGATTGCGAAGGCTGGGACTTAATCCTTTGAGTGCAGGAGGCTGGAGGGTGACCGGATAGAGGTGTACAAAATCATTAGCAGAATAGATCAGGTGAATGCAGAGTTTTTTTACTCAGGGTTGAGGAATCAAGAACCTTTGAACATAGGTTTCAGGTGAGAGGGAACCTGACGGGCAACTTTTTCCATTCAGAGGATTGTGGGTATGAAACACGCTGCCAGGAGGTAGTTGAGGTAGGTGCTATAACAGTATTTAAAAGGCATCTGCACAGGTACATGGATAGGAAAGGTTTAGAAACATAGAAACATAGAAAATAGGTGCAGGAGTAGGCCATTCGTCCCTTCGAGCCTGCACAGCCATTCAATATGATCACGGCTGATCATCCAACTCAGTATCCCGTACCTGCCTTCTCTCCATACCCTCTGATCCCCTTGGCCACAAGGGCCACATCTAACTCCCTCTTAATTATAGCCAATGAACTGGCCTCAACTACCCTCTGTGGCAGAGAGTTCCAGAGATTCACCACTCTCTGTGTGAAAAAAGTTCTCCTCATCTCGGTTTTAAAGGATTTCCCCCTTATCCTTAAGCTATGACCCCTTGTCCTGGACTTCCCCAACATCGGGAACAATCTTCCTGCATCTAGCCTGTCCAACCCCTTAAGAATTTTGTAAGTTTCTATAAGATTCCCTCTCAATCTCCTAAATTCTAGAGAGTATAAACCAAGTCTATCCAGTCTTTCTTCATAAGACAGTCCTGACATCCCAGGAATCAGTCTGGTGAACCTTCTCTGCACTCCCTCTATGGCAAGAATGTCCTTCCTCAGATTTGGAGACCAAAACTGTATGCAATACTCCAGGTGTGGTCTCACCAAGACCCTGTACAACTGCAGTAGAACCTCCCTGCTCCTATACTCAAATCCTTTTGCTATGAAAGCCAACATACCATTTGCTTTCTTTACTGCCTGCTGCACCTGCATGCCTACCTTCAATGACTGGTGTACCATGACACCCAGGTCTCGCTGCATCTCCCCTTTCCCAATCGGCCACCATTTAGATAATAGTCTGCTTTCCCGTTTTTGCCACCAAAATGGATAACCTCACATTTATCCACATTATACTGCATCTGCCAAACATCTGCCCACTCACCCAGCCTATCCAAGTCACCTTGCAGTCTCCTAGCATCTTCCTCACAGCTAACACTGCCCCCCAGCTTAGTGTCATCCGCAAACTTGGAGATATTGCCTTCAATTCCCTCATCCAGATCATTAATATATATTGTAAATAGCTGGGGTCCCAGCACTGAGCCCCACTAGTACCCCACTAGTCACTGCCTGCCATTGTGAAAAGTACCCGTTTACTCCTACTCTTTGCTTCCTGTTTGCCAGCCAGTTCTCTATCCACATCAATACTGAACCCCCAATGCCGTGTGTTTAGAGGAATATGGACCAAATGCGGGCAGGTGGGACTAGTGTAGAATGGCCAAACACAGGAAAATGGGACTAGTTCGGGGCACTCTGGTCAGCTTGGATGAATTGGGCTGAAGGACCTGCTTCCATGCTGTGTGAATGAATGATTGTAAACCAACACACAAACTCCCCCACCACTACATCTAGCTCATTGGATTTAGATTGGTTACACATGGAACGCAAGCCACAGATTTTATGCAATGCAAGTGTTCATTTCATGTTCACAAGCGGAAGACCACACACCGAGAGGATGTATGAATATAATGCACGCCATCACATACCAGAGAATGAGGGTGGCAGGAAGGAGTAGGAACAACCCCTGTAAGTGTGTGTTGGGGAGGGGGAAATCAGGAAAGAGCTATGCTGAGCCTTTCCAAGTGCCAAGCACAGCATTCATTTCAAGGAATCCGCTTTGTTACGGATTCCTATTGGGAAAGATTGAACTAATTTAGTTTAGCTTAAAAAAGCCGCATGAAAACAGGCCCTTCGGCCTCACGGGGTCCACACCAACCATCGATCACCCATTCACACTAGTTCTATGTTATCCCACTTTCACATCCACTCCCTACACACTATGGTGCAATTTACAGAGGCCAAATAACTGACAAATCCGCACGTCTTTGGGACACGTGAGGAAACCAGGACACCTGGAGGAAACCCATGTGGTCACAGGGAGAACGTACAAACTCCACACACAGACAGCACCCGAAGTCAGGATCGAACCCAGGGTCTCCGGAGCTGTGAGGCAGCGACTCTACCAGCTGCGCCTCTGTGCCGCCCTAATTGAAATAATGTCAGCAATTTATAAAGAATGGAAATAAATGGTTTAAGAAACATTTGGACGGGTACATGAAGAGTATAGGTTTAGAGGGACATGGGCCAAATGCAGGCAGGTGGGACTAGTGTACACGGGGCATGTTGGTTGAGTGGGCAAGTTGGGCCGAAGGACCTGTTTCCACGCTGTGCGACTCGATGGAAACTGGTAATCATGCAAATTAATGTTCTTTTTCCATGGACCATCCTTGACTTGCTGGAGTGAGAAGATAAATTAAACAGATGCTCACTGAAATAAGACATAAATTAAACAGCACCATTTGTTGAATAATTTACAAAGATATTGTCATCTACATCGCAGAGGACAGCTACCAGAGTAGGCTTCGGGGAGTTGGCATGATATGATACAATCAGGGGATTGACACCGCTATCTGAATCAACGTGACCACTGTTATCCAAAATCAGAATGCACACTAGCTCACACTCATAGAGTACTTCAACAGCTAATTGTGTCTTTCAGCAGAAAAGAGACAATATTCCTTGCAAGACTGACATTGTTTTTGTCCAAATGTCGCTGTACAGACTGACAGTTTCATAAACTGCAGCTGTAGAAACCAGGAACCACACATGCTGGTTAATAACAGTGGGTGGTGAACCTGTGGAATTCTTTGCCACAGACAGCTGTGGAGTCATTGGGTATTTTTAAAGCGGAGATTGACAGGTTCTTGATTAGTAAGGGTGTCAAAGTTTACGAGGAGAAGGCATGAGAATGGGGTTGAGAGGGAAAAATACATCAGCTATGATTGAACAGTGGAGTAACCTTGATGGGCTGAAGGGCCTAATCTCTTCCCATTACATATGAACAAATACACAAAAGGACCCAAAGGGTTGGTGTAATTCACAAAAGGACAGAAAAATGTTGCAACTCAGAAGATCAGGCAGCATCTCTGGAGAACATGAATAGGTGATGTTTCAGGTTGAGGAAGAGGCAAAGTCAGTAGGCTGTGGGAGAGCTGGGAATGGGAGGGGAAGGAGGGAGAAAGCAAGGACTACCTGAAATTGGAGAAGCTACTGTTCATACCGCTGGGGTGTAAACTACCCAAGCGAAATATGAGGCACTCTTCCTCTAATTTGCGCTGGTCCTCACTCTGGCCATGGAGGAGGCCCAGGACAGAAAGGTCGGATTGGGAATGGGAGGGGGAGTTGAAGTGCTGAGCCAACGGGAGATCAGGTTGGTTATTGCGAACTGAGTGGAGGTGTTGTGCGAAGCGATCGCAAAGCCTGTGCTTGGTCTCACTGAGTTTGATCATACGCTGAATAATCCAACCACATTTTTGTTTAGAAGTGGAAAGAAATTATAGAAATTGCATTCTTTGCAACGTGTAAAAAGAGTTGATACTGTATATACTGTATTATAATTTTGCTGCATGTCATTGTGATATATATCATGTCTTGGTTTGTGAATATGTTTAGTTTGTGACTTTATTTGAAGCAGAAATAATATGCGAATGCTTCATTGAGCGAAATTCCAACTGGTAACTACGCACTTCGTCCGAGCACATTATCACACGCGTCATGCAAACCGTCTTAAATTACCACCTAAACTGCCATTTGGCAACCTAAAAACTGCTGCCGGCTAGGTTGCCCTGAACATCCTCAGATAATGCCCACAACACATGTAAAGGAAAAGTCTTTGAGCCCAAAATAATCTGTGCATGTTATTAATTTTCAGACAAGCCCTGCCTTTTGGCAACAGTCACTCTTACACAGCCATGGGTCGGAGAGTATGAGAGCTATCCTTGGCACACCCTCAAGCGCAGCTTCACCCAACAGAGCCAGCCACTTACACTCTATAACGTTTGGGAAAATAAAATATGCCACTCTTAATTCATTTGTATCTTTGAAAGGATGGAGCCCAGGTCTCTGGCACAGTATGGCAGCAGCTCTACCGCTGTACCGCTCCATGTGGTCACTAACGTCAGGATGTTCGACAAGTCCGGAAGTGGCGGCGCTGTTAACAGCTGCGGCTCGCCTGCAGTCCGTCTGTCTTTACTTTTTTCTGTTGGTTTTTTTGTCTTGTTTTGGTTAAGTTTTAGTTTGTTGGGTTGTGTTAGAGGGGGTGAAACATGTTCTCTGTCTCTTCCTTCGGGGGAATGCGACTTTTTCGTGTCGTATCCCCCTTCTCTGCCTCCGTCTGTGCTGAGGCCTAATGGCGGAGCTGGCAGCCTCCAACTGACCCCGAGGCTCCGGAGTCAGAGCCAGCCAGGACTTACCAACGAGAGGCTGACCTTCTTCGGGGCTAAGGCAACGGTGGCCCGACTTGCTGGTGCGACGTTCTGACTTTCAGCGGCGGCCTGGAGCTGATGCAGCGGGGCCCGGAGCGGAGACTGCGGGACCCGGAGCTGGGGCGGCGGCCCGGAGCGGAGACTGCAGGACCTGGAGCGGCAACTGCGGGACCCGGAGCTGGGGCGGCGGCCCGGAGCGGAGACTGCAGGACCTGGAGCGGGGGCGGCGGCCTGGAGCGGGTGCGGCGGCCCGGAGCGGAGACTGCAGGACCTGGAGCGGCGACTGCGGGACCCGGAGCTGGGGCGGCGGGCCCGGAGCGGAGACTGCAGGACCTGGAGCGCGGGGGAGCTGGGGCGGCGGCCCCGGAGCGGAGACTGCATGACTGTGGTGGGGGCGGCGGCCTGGAGCGGAGGCGGCCCGGAGACGCTGTGGCGGGCCGTCTCGGAGCGGAGACGGTGTTCCGGCTTTCGGCGGCAGCGACATCACCACGGAGGTCCGCTGGACTGGAGGACGGCATCTTCAGCCTGGATCAATTGCCTCAGCACAGAGGGAGAACAGGGAGGGAAGAGACGGAGACTAAGACTTTACCTCCATCACAGTGAGGATGTGCTTGGTGAACTCACTGTGGTGGATGTTTAATTTGTGTTTAATGTATGTTTTGTTATTATTGATTCTTTGTATGACTGCAGGCAACATAATTTCGTTCAGACCGAAAGGTCTGAATGACAATAAAGGAATCTAATCTAATCTAATTACTCAGTTTATCAATCTTCCCTATTGTCAGTGGTGATAAGCAGGGGAATATTGGAAACAAGATGAGTTACATAGAAACTAGGTGCAGGAGGAAGCCATTCGGCCTTCGAGCCAGCACCGCCATTTATTGTGATCATGGCTGATCGTCCCCTATCAATAACCCGTGCCTGCCTTCTCCCCATATCCCTTGATTCCACTAGCCCCTAGAGCTCTATCTAACTCTCTCTTAAATCCATCCAGTGATTTGGCCTCCACTTCCCTCTGTGGCAGGGAATTCCATAAATTCACAACTCTCTGGGTGAAAAAAAATGTCTCACCTCAGTCTTAAATGACCTCCCCTTTATTCTAAGACTGTGGCCCCTGGTTCTGGACTCGCCCAACATTGGGAACATTTTTCCTGCATCTAGCTTGTCCAGTCCTTTTATAATTTTATATGTTTCTATAAGATCCCCCTCATCCTTCTAAATTCCAGTGAATACAAGCCTAGTCTTTTCAATCTTTCCTCATATGACAGTCCCGCCATCCCAGGGATCAATATCGTGAACCTACGCTGCACTGCCTCAATCACAAGGATGTCCTTCCTCAAATTAGGAGACCAAAACTGTACACAATACTCCAGATGTGGTCTCACCAGAGCCCTATACAACTGCAGAAGAACCTCTTTACTCCTATACTGAAATCCTCTTGTTAAGAAGGCCAACATTTCATTAGCTTTCTTCACTACCTGCTGTACCTGCACGCCAACTTTCAGTGACCGGTGTACAAGGACACCCAGGTCTCGCTGCACCTCCCCCTTACCTAACCTAACCCCATTGAGATAATAATCTGCCCCCTTGTTTTTGCCGCCAAAGTGGATAACCTCACATTTATCTATATTATACTGCATCTACCCATTCACTCAACCTGTCCAGGTCACCCTGCAACCTCCTAACATCCTCTTCAAAGTTCACACTGCCACCCAGCTTTGTGTCATCCGCAAACTTGCTAGTGTTGCTCCTAATTCCCTCTTCCAAATCATGAATATATACGGTAAACAGTTGCGGCCCCAACACCGAGCCTTGCAGCACTCCACTCGCCACGGCCTGCCATTCTGAAAAGGACCCGTTGACACAGATGCAAGTTTGCAAATTGATTCAGGTTACATGCAGAGACACGAGAAACTGCAGATGCTGGAATCTTGAGCAAGAAACAAATGGAAAGAACTCAGCGGGTCAGGCAACATCTGCGGAGGTATCAATCTGAAAGGGGGCCTTGACTCAAAATGTTGTCTGTCCATTTCCTTCCACAAATACGATCTGGGCGGCACAATGGCGCTGCAGTAGAGTCTCTGCCTCACACAGCCAGAGACCTGGCTTCAATCCTGACGACAAGTGCTATCTGTGTGAAGTTTGTACATTCTGCCTGTGACCGCGTGGATTTTCACTGAGTGCTCCGGTTTTTTATCACATCCCAAAGACCTGCGGGTTTGTAGGTTATTTGGTTTCTGATGAACACCCTTATTGTGTAGGATGCAAAAGTGGGATAGCATAGAACTAGAAGATAGATACAAAATGCTGGAGTAACTCAGCAGGTCAGGCAACATCTCCGGAGAAAAACAGGTAATGTTTTGGGTAAGAACCTTTCTTCAGACATTGACCTGATGCATGGGTAATCGATGGTCGGCGTGGACTCGGTATGCTGAAGAGCCCGTTTCCACGCTGTATCTCTAAACAAAACTAAAATGCTGCCTGACCCACTGAATTTAGTTTAGTTTAGATATACAGAACGAAAACAGGCCCTTCGGCCCAACGTCCACACCGACCAGCGATCACCCCATACACTAACACTATCCTACACACTAGGAACAATTTACAATTATTACCGAAGCCAAATAACTTAAAAACCTGCACATCTTTGGAGTGTGGGAGGAAACCAGAGCAACCAGGGAAAACCCACGCTGTCACAGGAAGAATGTATAAACTCCGTACAGAGGATCGAACCTGGGTCTCTGGCGCTGTAAGGCAGCAACTCGACCACAACACCGTGAGTTCCACCAACACTTGTTTATTGCTTGAGGTTACAAGCTGTGTGCTTTAGGATGACACAGTGGCTGTGGTGGAGATACTACTAGTGTTGGACAAAGGACTAGGTGGGAGCCAAAAATAGTAGTTTCAGTATTTCCTGTTCAACTGGAGAAGATTGTGGAACATTTATCAGTGTATACGTTGCAGTAGAGATGCACGCCAGCATCCCGGGTTCGATCCTGACTATGGGTGCCTTCTCCCTTTGAAGGCACGGGTTTTCTCCGGGTGCTCCAGTTTGCTACCACACTCCAAAGGCGTACAGGTATGTAGAATAATTGGCTTCTGTAAAGTGCGAATTGTCTCTAGTATGTGGGATAGTGCTCGTGTACGGGTGATCGCTGGTGGGCGGGTCTCAATGGGCCAAAGGGCCTGTTTCTGTGCTGTGTCTCCAGTCTAAAGTAGGGGAGGGGAAAATGTGATTGAGATATGCATCAGGGGGAGAGAGCTGGAGCAGATCTGATATAAACATATTGAACGGAGCGACAGGCCTCGAGGGGTCAAGGGCACCCTATTTTCTTATGATTTTTAAATGGAATCATCAGCAAGCCCCAAATTTAGAAAATGATGGCACCAAGAGCACTTCTCAGCCAAAGTTCATGTCATAGGAGCAGAATTAGGCTACTCCACCATTCAATCATGGATCATCAATCTTTCCCTCTCAACCCCATTCTCTTGTCTTCTCCCGATAACCTTTGACGTCCTTACCAATCAAGAATCTATCAATCTCCGCCTTAAAAATATCCACTGACCTGGCCTCCACAGCCATCTGTGGCAATGAACTGCACAAATTCACCACCCTCCGACTAAAGAAATTCCTCTTTTTCTCCCATCTAAAGTTACATCCTTTTATTCTGAGGCTATGACCTCTGGTCCTCGACTCCGGTCTTAGACTCTGCCACTAGTGGAAACATCCTCTCCACATCCACTCTATCCACGCATTTCACTATTTGCTAAGTTTCAATGAGGTTCCCCCCACATAGATGGTTTGACATTCGCTGGTTTGGTGAGAAGGCCGATGAGGAACATAGCTGGAGGACTTGTAAGGAGAGATGAATAAGTGGATAGAGATAGGATGAATGTTTACCCAAACGCAGTCATGGCCTTGGGAAAGGGAAATTTGAAGGAGAGACGTAATTTGAAGGTCGGACAGCAGGCCAGGCTGCCGACCAACGGGGCCAGGGCTGAGGCGCTGCTGCTTCACTCCATGTGCTGCACTACATGGGGACGGGTGAGATGGGGCGGGACGCGGCGCTCCGACAGCCCCTTCGACCCGAGTAGTAGCAGTCAAATACGGGACAAGGGCGGTCCTGTACAGGATAAACCAATTTAGCCCAAGAGACAAGATGTCCCGGCTAATACGGAACAGTTGGCAACACTATTCCCCAGGGCCCTGCCATTCAGTGTGCATGTCCTGCCCTGATTTTACTTCCAAAAATACATCACCTTTGCATTAAACTCCATTAACCATTTCTCAGTCCACCTGCCTAACTGATCAAGATCCTGCTGCAATTTTTTGGTAACCATCTTCGCTATCTTGGCACCACCCACTTTAGTGTTATCTGCAAACATACTAATCGTGCCTTGTACATTCTCATCCAAATTGTTGATATAAACTGATGTTAGTAAACACTGCCTTAAAGTATGGTGCCTCAAAATTATAATTATAAATAATAAAACAAACCAACTACTCCATTTCCAAACCAAGGTTATCTCCAAATGCCAACTGGGGTCCGGCCCCTCCTTTAATCTGGACTAAATCCCCCCCCAACCCCTACGGAAGTACCCCTGAAACTGTGGAGCCTCGGCCAGGTGAGGTGGCTGATCTCAACCTCATCAGGACTTCAGCGGCCGATCGGCAGTTCAAATTTGCCCCCTGCGGCGCGGCTTTAGAACTCCAGCCCAGCCGGAGCCGGCAAGACTGAGCCCACAACCGACTTCCGCAGCCGACTTTACGGACCTCTGTGCCCCAAGGCCGTGACCTCTGTTGGGCAAAACGGATAATCCAGAAAGGCTCTGGAAGCAAGGGTGCAAGAAAATCGGTGGTGAGCCTGTAATGTCAGAAAGCGCAAGTCAATTTCCATACGGCCGCATCTCCCGTGCAGGAAGAAAGAGAGAATGAACAGATCATTGTTTTTTAGGGCATTTGGCAAATAAATATTGACTTACCACAAGGCAGAATTCCCACATGAAAACGTGCCAAGGGAATTTTTATACCCACCTGAGATCAGGCAGGCCTTCAGTTTAACATCTCAAGTGAAAGATGGCACTTAGTTTATTTTAGAGATAAGAATGTGGAAGCATGGCCTTCGGCCCACCGAGTCCACACTAGTTCTATCCTAGACACTAGAAACAATTTACAGAAGCCAATTAACATACAAACCTGTGTAAGAAACCTCTGCTCAGTCCGTCTTAACCCACCCTCCGCTCAGTCCATCTTAACCTACCTGATATCCCGGTGGCTCAGCTCTTCAACTCTCCCTCCCATTCCCAATCTGACCTTTCTGTCCTGGGCCTCTTCCATTGTCAGAGTGAGGCCCGGCGCAAATTGGAGGAACAGCACCTCATATTTCACTTGGGTAGTTTACACCCCAGCGGTATGAACTTGACTTCTCTAACTTCAGATAGCCCTTGCTTTCTCTCTCCACCCCCTTCTCCGTTCTCCCACTAGTCTTATTGTCTCCGACTACATTCTATCTTTGTCCCGCCCCCTCCCCTGACATCAGTCTGAAGAAGGGTCTCGACCCGAAACGTCGCCCATTCCTTCTTTCCAGAGATGCTGCCTCACCCGCCGAGTTACACCAGCATTTTGTGTCAACATACAAACTTGCATGTGTTTGGAATGTGGGAGGAAATCGGAGACTCGGTGAAAACACACGTGGTCATGGGGAGGACGTATAAACGGCGTACATACAGTCAGGATGGAACCAGTGTCTCTGGAGCTGTAAGGCTGCAACTCTACCACTGTGCCACCCACCCACCTCTGGCATGGCAGTGCTGCCAGGAAACGGGATTTTAATTGCCCCACTGATCATGTACCAATGCCAATGCAATCAGTCTGAAGAAAGGTCCCAACCCGAAATGTCACCTATCCATGTTCTCCCGAGATGCTGCCTGACCCTCTGGTTACTCCAGCACTTTGCGTCCATTTGTGCAAACCAGCATCTGCAGTTTCTTGTCTCTACCCTCAATGCAATGAAAGTTGGCCAAGATTCAGGGTCTTACCACTAAAAATCACTGAAGATACTGGCTTTACCAGTTGCCACTTGCACATTCAAATCAAGCTTAATGTGTGCATGAAAATACATTTTGAGCTTCAAACAAGCCTACTCTACACAAATAGTCAGATATAGTTAGCAATGTAGAAATTTACCCAAATGCCAAAAGTACACAAAGTGCTGGAGTCCCAGGTCAATTCGTCCCTTCCCACCCAAACCACTCCTTCCCCGGGTACTTTGCCTTGCAACTGCAGGAAATGCTACACTTGTCGTTTTACCTCCCCCATCCAAGGACCCAATCAGTCTTTCTAGGTGAGGCAGAGGTTTACCTGCACTTCCTCCAACCTCATCTACTGCATCCGCTGTTCCAGGTGTCAATTTCTCTACATCGGCGAGACCAAGCGCAGGCTCGGCGATCGCCCAATACCTCCACTCTGTTCACACTAACCAACCTGATCTCCCGGTGGTTCAGCACTTCAACTCTCCCTCCCATTCCAAATCTGACCTTTCTGTCCTGGGCCTCCTCCATTGCCAGAGTGAGGCCCAGCGCATATTGGAAGAACAGCTCCGCATATTTCGCTTGGGTAGCTTACACCTCAGCAGTATGAACATTGAGTCTCTAATTTCAGATAGTCCTTGCTTTTTACCTTCTTTCCCTCCCCCTTCCCAGCTCTCCCACAAGCCTGCTGTCTCTCTCTGCCTCTTCCTTTATTTTTCCTGCCCCCCCCCCCCCCCCCCGACATCAGTCTGAGGAAGGGTCTTGACCAAAAACGTCGCCTATTTTTCTATCCATAGATGCTGCCTCACCCGCTGAGTTTCTCCAGCATTTTTGTCTATCTTTGATTTTTCCAACATCTGCAGTTCTAAACAAGCACTGGAGTAACTCAGCAGGTGAGGTAGCATCTCTGGGGAACATGTTTTGGGGTGAGACCCTTCAGACTTGTGTTTACCAGATTGCCACCTGGATTCGGGGGTATTAGCTGAAAGGAGAAGTTGGGAGAACTTGGATTGTTTCCTCTGGAGCTTCAGAGGCTGAGACCTAAGAGAAGTATATAAAAGAGGCAGAGATAGGGTAGACTTCCAGAACCTTTCTCCCAGATGGAAATATCAAAGGCAAGAGGGCATAGCTTTAAGGTGAGAGGGGCTAAGTTTAGTAGGTGGCTGGAACATGGTGCAGGGGTGGTGGAATAGTGGCATTTGAGGGGTTTTTGGTAGGCATATGGAGGGATATGGATCATGTGCAGGCAGAGGCAATAAGTGAGTTTGGTATTCCGACTGCGCATGCGCAGGTCATAGGTCACTCGCTATAAATATTCTCGGCAGCTGTGGGTACTGCGCTGCGGGTGCTGTTGAGTTGCTGCTGGGCCGTCCCCATCACCTCCCGGGTGTCCCGTTCCTGCCTGGGGTGGCCCTGGGCTGGCGGGGCAGTGGTGTCCCCGGACTTGCAGCCGGCATGTGGGGGAGGCGCTGGCTCCAGCTCGGCTCTGCCTGTCCAGCCGGGACGCAGGCCTGGAGCGGTGGCGGCCCTGGACCGGCAGCCGGCACGGGGGGAGACGCTGGTTCCAGCTGTCAATTGGCCCGGCGGGGCGGGATGAGTTGAGCTGGGGTTGGGGCTTCTCAGCGCTGGCTGTGGGCCGCTGCTCCTGGACGGGGATGGGACACTCGGGGGGAGGAACAGATCAGTGGCGGTTCGGCAGCGCTTGTGGCACTGGGTTCGATCTTGGCTGCGGATGAGGCGTGGATCTGGGTGTAGCGATGTGACAATACTAACCTTCAGCGGCGCTGCAGTTCTGCCACTGGCCGTGCGCGCGACTTTGGCGCCTTTGAGGGGGGGGGGGCGGGATTAAAATGCTGTTTTCTCGGGCTGCTAACTGCTGCAGAACAATCAATCGGACTTCCATTCTCGGAAGTTTGAAGAAAAAAAATTGCGGGACAATTTAATCGCTGGAGTAAAATAAAAAGCTACTTCTAACACCCTCAACGCCTACAATGGGATGGATCTCAAGTAGGGGACAAAACATAACGTAAGTCGTCTATTTTACATATAAACTTGCTTCTTAGGATGACTTTAATCCTAATTTAATTGGCGAAAGTGTGACTTTGGCCCCATACGAATCGGCAGTGTTTTTCCTGCCGATATGGGGTTCAAATTCACTGCAACCGCAACGTTCCAATCAATCGCGTTCCACAAACTAAAACCCACTCGCAAGATGATTTAAATGCCCATTAATTTACGGGAATTAAACATTAAATTCCTTCCATTTTGCCTATAAATTCACGACAATCTATCTTCTATCTATTATTCTATCTATCTATCCATCGATCTACTATTATATAAAAGTCTGTGGCTGCCGCCTGCCGTCCGTCCAGCTGCCTTTCTGCCTTTTGATTCGTTGCTCCTTCCTATCAGCTTCCAACACACTTCAAAACAAAGTTGCAAGATAGGAACACTCTGAACTTTTCACCTCAATGGGATATCACAGCAAGTGCTTCAACAGGAGGGGAGGGCCAATTGGTATTGCAATTGGAACTGCTGCAGCAGGCAGGGTAGGTGCAATTGGAATTATTTTTTTTTAATCCACTGCTGAGGGAGGCAGGAGAGTGCTGGAATCTTACATTTGGGAACGGGTTCAGTTCCGTTGGAGGAGACGGGTGCATGGTGGAATATTGGGTTGGGGGATCACACCATTGGGGGAGCAGACCCAACGGGTCTGCACTTGGTCTAGTTATATATAAAAGTCTGTGGCTGCCGCCTGCCGTCCGTCCGTCCGGCTGCCTTTCTGCCTTTTGATTCGTTCCATCGTGTGATGTCACAATGCCCAATACTCGCAGATGGATCCATTTTCATGGACGGCTGCTGGCCGCCTTTCTTCCTTTGATTCCCTGCAACTCCGAAACCAGACGCAGAATCGCCGACATCTTTTCCATTTCAGTAGAGATTTCACTTTTCTTTCTAAGTATCGGCTCCTCATTACATTTCGTTGTGTTTAAGTACACATTTTTAATCAAATCCTTCCCTCCCCCCCCCCCCCCCAATATTTCAAAAATAAACTGGCTTCTCACCCATAGCAGCAGCCCCAGCCACAGCCCATGGTGAATGTTCCATTGTGTGATGTCACAATGCCCAATGTTCACATATGTCCTATCAGAATGGTTTCATTTACATATGCCTTTGCAGGAGCGCCAGCACCTGGTGAACGTTCCATCGTGTGATGTCACAATGCCCAATGCTCAAAGACATTGTTGCCATAGAGGGAGTACAGTGAAGGTTCACCAGACTGATTCCTGGGATGTCAGGACTTTCATATGAAGAAAGACTGGATAGGCTCGGCTTGTACACGCTAGAATTTAGAAGATTGAGGGCGGATCTTAAAGAAACGTACAAAATTCTTAAGGGGATGGACAGGCTAAATGCAGGAAGATTGTTCCAGGTGTTGGGGAAGTCCAGAACAAGGGGTCACAGTTTAAAGATAAGGGGGAAATCCTTTAGGACAGAGACGAGAAAAACATTTTTCACACAGAGAGTGGTGAATCTCTGGAATTCACTGGCACAGAAGGTAGTTGAGGACAGTTCATTGGCTATTTTTAAGAGGGAGTTAGATGTGGCCCTTGTGGCTAATGGGATCAGGGGGTATGGAGAGAAGGCAGGTACAGGATACCGAGTTGAATGATCATCCATGATCATATTGAATGGTTGTGCAGCCTCAAAGGGCCGAATGGCCTACTCCTGCACTTAATTTCTATGTTTCTATGTTTCCCTCTCCTCATCGCGCTCCCTCTCTCACCCATCCCTCTCTCCCGCACCCCCCTTCCCTCTCTACCCCACCCCCTTCCCTCTCTCCACCCGCGCCCTTCCTCCTACCCCTCTGTCCCTCTTCCATCACTCCCCCTATCCCTCTCCTCCTCCCTCCCCACTCTTCCACCTCTCAGCCCCTTCCCCCTCCACTCTCCCTCCCCACTCTTTCCCCCTCTCTCCCTCAACCCCTCTCCCCCTCCCTCACATCTCTCTCCCCATCTCCCTCTCTCACCCCCTACTCCGTTCCCTCCCAAATCTGTCCCGTTTCCTCCTCCTCCTCTCCCTCCCTCTTCTCATCCCCCTCCCCCCACCTGTGTGTTTGGGGGGTGGTTAATGTGAGTGTGATGCCGGGTTGTTCTGGGATGCCAGAACCTACTGTTGAGCTTTCCTGAGGTGTTGTTGGCCTAAAGGGCCTGTCCCACTTGGGCGTAATTTGTGCCTCACACAGGTGGTGCGCAAAGATTTTGTGAATCCCAAAATCCTGGGGCGCGTCCGCGTTTCACTGCCTACGCCACCATGCGTTACCACGCGCCATGCGCACGTAATGCACGCCATGTGAGCATCACGCGCGCGTCACGACACGTAAATGACGTCCAAGTGGGACAGGCCCTTATCTCAACAAAACACCAGTGAAGTGAGGTACCCACGCGATAATCCCAATGATATACTTGCACCTACAGGATTCGTTTTTTTTTTAATGAGCCAGTTAGCATGTCCGTTGCTGTTTTTTGCATATGTAGTTATTGTCCTTCACATAAATTGGCATATCCTGGAGTTAAAGCACGTAATTTGTGTTTTTAATGTAATTTACAAAAAATGCATCGCCAATAATCTGATGTCCTGACCTACCATTTACCTCATGAGAGCCCATCAGACTATCTTTAATCATACTTTACCTTGCACCAGACGTTATTCCATTTATATTCTGTGTACACTAGGACGTCTCGTGTTGGGACCCTTTATTCTTTTTCTCCAGAGATGCTGCCGGACCCATTGAGTTACTCCAGCACTTTGTGTCTTTCTTTGGTATGAACCAGCATCTGCAGTTCTTTGTTTCTAAATGCTGTACACTGTGGACGGCTTGATTGCAGTCGTGTATAGCCTTTCCGCTGACTGGATAGCACGATTTTTCACTGTACCTTGGTACACATGACAATAAACTAAACAAAATGTGTACAAAATTTATCTGCGGTAACCTGATGACAAGATACTAATTTGATTTTAATCGGGATCTACAAGAGATACGAGCCTTATAAATATTCCTTATTGTCGTTTCCACATACATTCATCAGGGGACTGCAGGC
Source organism: Leucoraja erinaceus (assembly GCF_028641065.1). Taxonomy (NCBI): domain Eukaryota; kingdom Metazoa; phylum Chordata; class Chondrichthyes; order Rajiformes; family Rajidae; genus Leucoraja; species Leucoraja erinaceus. Next base: position 36,708,455 of record NC_073384.1, on the reverse strand, counting down.
TGTGCAAGAAGCATCCTGTGAGGATATTTTGTGCCTTTGTTTCCATCGATGGGACTGTAACATGAAACCACTAACCAAAGTTTAACAGAGGAAGTATATCTCAACAAAATCACAGGCGGCATGTGTGGGAACTACTAATGAAATGGGAATTCAGCATCTTTTACTCTCCGAGGACGGCACAGTGCACATCAGGACACTCTGCAATCAATTCCTTTTGCCAACCATTACACCCGTGATTGCTGGGAAAAGCCACATTATCCCCGACAGAACAAGACTTAACAATCCAATACACTTTTTGCCTGAACCTGCCCCAAGGTTAAAACCATAGCACGCAGTAGACATCAACTGTAAACAAATGTCAGCTTGCTTTACAAAACAGAACCAACGGCAAAGAAAATTATCAAAGCAATGGGAAGGTTTTTTAGACAATTAAATCCAAAATTATTGGTAGTGCATTTCACGTAATGTTCTCTGTCCCTTTGAATGCTCTGCAGGTAGGTTCACAAAGCAGGACTTAAGGACCTGAGCAATTGGGAGAGGTTAGGGAAGGCTAGGATTCTACGCATTGGAGCACAGGAGGATGATCTTGTTATCTTATAGAGATGCATAAGATCACGAGGGGAATAGATTGGGTAAATGCACAGTCTAATGCCCAGAGTAGGGGAATCAAGAACCAGAGGACAGACATGGGTTTAAGGTGTCAGGGGAAAAGATTTAATGGGAACCCGAAGGATAACTTTTTTTTACCCAAAGGGTGGTGGGTGTAAGGAGTGGGCTGCCGGAGGAAGTAGTCGAGGCAGGTACTATCGCAGCGTTTAAGAAACATTTAGACAGGTACATGGATAAGACAGGTTTAGAGGCTTTTAGGCCAAATGCAGATAGGTGAGACTAGTGTAGATGACACATGTTAGTCAGCATGGGCTAGTTGGGCCGAAGCCCCTGTTTCCACACTGTATAACTCTAACTGACCAGCACCTGTGCCCGGCCCCCGTTTAACGATTGGGTTAAGAATACAAGGCAGTCCAGCACAGGAACAGGCTCTTCAGCCCATCATGACTGTGTTAAAGGAATGGGTGACATTTCGGGTCGAGACCCTTCTTCAGGCCCATTCCTTCACCCAGAGATGCTGTCTTGTCCGCTGAGTTACTCCAGCATTTTGTGTCTGCCTTCGATTTAAACCAGCATCTGCAGTTCTTTCTTACACATGACTGTGTTGAACATGACGCCAGGTTAAATTAATCTCCTCTGCACTCTAAAGACTTTTAGAGATACAGCAGGGAAACAGGTCCTTCGGCCCACCGAGTCCACGCCGACCAGCAATCACCCTGTACATTAGCACTATCCTACACACTCAGGACAACTTCACAATTTTAACAGAGCTAAGTAACCTACAAACCTGCATGCCTTTGGAGTGCAGGAGCACCGAGAGAAAACCCACACGGTCACAAGGAGAATGTATAAACTCTGTACAGACGGCACCCGTACTTAGGATCAAGCCTGGGTCTCTGGCACTGTAAGGCAGCAACTCTACCATTGCGCCAATGTGCCACCGAATCTAAAAAAGGGTCCGGGCCCGAAATGTCACTCATCCATATTTTCCAGAGATGCTGCCTGACCCACTGGGTTACTCCAACATTCCAATATATAGATCCTCGAGGGAAAGCAACGAGATGTGCTGGGCAAGTTTTTTTTACACGGACGGTAATAGGTGCCAGGAACACGGTGCCAGGGGTGCGATGAAGGCAGATGCGATAGCGGCATTTAATAAACCTTTTGATTAGCGCATGGATATGCAGGGAATGGCAGGATATGGATCATGTGCAGGCTGGTAAGAGTTGGTGTGGGCATCAACGACACTTTTAGCAAACAGATGTGCATGGCAATACATGTCCATAGAAAAATACACTCTATTCACCTTGAATGTGGAATGTAGAAAGGTGCAGCACAGGAAAGGCCCTTTGGCTAACATTGTCTTTTACAGATGCGCTGCAGTTTGGATAGAGCAGTTCCTAAACCATGCTGCGATGCATCCCGATAAAATGCTTTCTACGGCGCATCTGTAAAAGACAGTGTTGGCTGAAGGGCCTTTCCTGCGCTGTACCTTCCTACATTCCACATTCTCGGTAAATAAAGTGTATTTTTCTACGGATATGTATTGCCATGCACTGTTTGCTAAAAGTGTCGATTACTTTGTTTATTGCAGTAAAATGGCCTTCACTCCACGACTCCCCTTGGGTAAAAAATCTTAAATGAAAGGCACATGAGGAGTGAGATTCCAAAGTGGTTCCAGCGTTATTACGTCGCTGGTATTAAACATTGTTTGTGGCTGTGGCTGTGTGTGTGTGTGTGTGTGTGTGTGTGTGTGTGTGTGTGTGTGTGTGTGTGTGTGTGTGTGTGTGTGTGTGTGTGTGTGTGTGTGTGTGTGTGTGTGTGTGTGTGTGTGTGTGTGTGTGTGTGTGCGTGCCATTTCTATATTCCTATTTTCTTCCAAACGCTAGGCCACAGCCTTCCCATTTTCACACATTCTACTCATATTTTTCACGTCGAGGCAATAAACATCTTCCCGTCGCATTCCCACCTATATTTCCAGACTTTTAAAATCATTTAAAGTTTTTAAAAAAAGCGAAAAAACTCACCCATTTCAGAAAAAAAACCCGAGTGACGTCACAATCGATTCGCAAGGTAGGACGGGACACTCCAGGAGGGAGGGGCACTCCAGCGATGGGAGATGCCCCTCACCCCCACCCTCTCTACCCCCCCCCCCTCTCTAATCTCCCTCCCCCTCTCCCCCCCCACTCCCACTCTCTCTAACCCCCTCCCTCTATACCCTCCCTCCCCTTCTCTACCCCCCCTACCCCTCTCTCTACCCCCTCTCCCCTCTCTAATCTCCCTCCCCCTCTCCCCCCCACTCCCACTCTCTCTAACCCCCTCCCTCTATACCCTCCCTCCCCTTCTCTACCCCCCCCCTCTCCTCCCGTCCCTGCCCCCCACTCAACCCCCCCTCCCTCTCACTCTAACCCCTTCCTCCTCCACTTCCCTCCCTCTCTATCCCGTCCCCTCCCTCTCTACCCCCCCCCCCCCTCCTTCTCTAGGGATTGAAGAGGGAGGGTGAAGAGGAGGAGGAGGGAGTGCTGGGGGATGAGGAGAAATGAGCCGTGCCTAGGCAGTTGAGGGCTATGCGTGAGTGGTGCAATCTTGCGTTGGGGGAGCAGACACAACGGGTCTGCACTTGGTCTAGTCTGATCCTAAAATCCCACAGACGAACACCCACAGGCATGGGAATGCCCGTTGTACATACATGATATCATGAATCATAACATCTTATACTGCGTACAAGGCCACCACCGATTTTCTGACATTCATGGTTCCAGAGCCATTCAGGATTAACGGAGGTCACATCCGCCGAGAGGAACCCAATGTTACCGGAACGATCCTACTAGGTAGCGCATAGTTGGCCTTGAAAGTCGGCCGGGGGAATGGATCCGCCGGCTCTGGCTGTGCCGGAGCCCCAGCTGCAGGGGCAAATTCAACCCAACAATCGGTCGATCCCAAAGAGGTAGAGAACGGCCACCTCACCCGGCCTAGGTGCCACATTTTCGGGGGGACTTCTGGGGGGAGGGATTTCAAGTGCACTCACTTAACTTTGTCCAGATTAAAGGAGGTGCCGAACCACCATTTGTCAGAAAATCAGTGGTAGACCTGTATTAACAGTACACAAGGATGGGCATAAACACACTGAGTACAGCCTCTGCAATCAACTACCTGCCGGAAGAGGTGGTTGAGGCATGTACCATCACAATAGTTAAAAAATATTTACAGTTACATGGATAGAATAAAGGGATACGGGTCAAACGCAGGCAAGTGGGACCAGTGTTGAGTGGCATCTTGGTCAGCATGGGTATGTTGGACTGAAGGGCCTATTTCTATGCTGTACTACTCTATGACCTGCCCCATTGGAAATTGGAAATTCACAAGGTACAATAAGAAAGGCTTAGAAGGATATAGGGCAGATGCGGCAGGTGGGACTAGTGTAGACGGGGCATCTTGGTTAGCAGGGGCGTTGGTTCAAAGGACCTGTTTCCATGCCATATGGCTCTATGACAAGTAGAAAATCCCTACAGACTAAAAGCAAAAAAATATTGTGAGTGTCAACAGGGATTTGATTCACACGGGACATTGTTCATAGTTTTTGACCTTTTATTTCCAGGAGCTATTTACATGAATGGAATAAAAATCAACTCCACAACCACTTTCATTGACATGAATTCCAATATTGAACATGGAGCAGAACAGGAACAGGCCCTTCAGCCCACAATGTCTGTGCCAAGAGCATCTCTTATCAGCCTACACACAATCCACATCCCTCCGTTCCCTGCATATCCATGTGTCTATCTAAAAGCCTCAAACACCGTTATGGTATCTGTAGAAACAGCAGATGTTGGTTTATACCAAAGATTGCCACAAAGTGAACGAGTAACTCAGCGGGTCAGGGAACATCACCAGAGGAAAAAGGATGGGTGACATTTCGGTTCGGGACAGTCTGAAGAAACCTTGAACCTCTGTCCTCTGGTTCTCGATCACCCTACTCTGGGTAAAAGACTGTGCATTCACCCATGATTTTGTATCACTCCTCATCCTCCAGCGCTACAAGCAATAAAGTCCTAGTCTGCTCAACCCCCCCCCTATAACTCTGGCCCTCGAGTCCTGGTAAATCCTATCTGCACTGCTCTATGCTTGTGGCTGTTCTAGGAGACACCAAGGATCGCAGGTGCTGGAATCTTGAGCAAGAAACAGGAGGAATGACAGGAGACAAAAAGCCACACACTTTCATGTCCCACAGCCCAGCACTTTAAGCTAAAGGTTGCTCTGAAGCTTGGAGCCATAGTGGCTCGATGGGAATTAAAACCCAACTTCACCCTTCCAGATGGCGGCAGTGGAGAACGAAGGAAAAGAACGATGCTAGTGAACGGACTGAGGGCTCACCTCCCACTGTCCTAGGTGGCGCTCTGGGTCAGCTGCGGGAAGTGCCCCAGGGCAGGGAGGCTGAGCGATGGCCATGGGAGGCGAGGGACGACGCGTTCATGGGTTGGTGTCGAGGAGGGAGGCGTGGGAGTGGGACGAGTGGGCTGCTGGAGCTCCATTAGTTTTGTTTAGTTTACAGATACAGTGCAGAACAGGCCCTTCAGCCCACCGAGTCCGCACCGACCAGCGATCCCCCCCACATTAACACAACTCTACACACACTATAGACAATTTACAATTATACCAAGCCAATTTACCTACAAACCTGTACGTCTTTGGAGTGTGGGAGGAAACCAAAGATCTCTGAAAAGCCCATGCGGTCACGGGGAGAATGTACAAAGACCATACTGACAGCACCCGGTCGAGATCGAACCCGGGTCTCCGGCGCTGCAAGTAGTGTAATGCCCCTGTCCCACTTAGGAAACCTGAACGGAAACCTCTGGAGACTTTGCGCCCCATCCAAGGTTTCCGTGCGGTTCCCGGAGGTTTTTGTCAGTCTCCCTAATGGTCGAAAGTGGTTTCCGCTTCTTCTATGTTCCGGCGATTATTTCGGTCTTACCTACCACAATATTAGGTCTTACCTTCCACTACCTGTAACCTCCGGCAACCACCTGCAACCTCCGGCAACCACCTTCAACTAGCATCGCAACCGGCTTCGAATAAAAAATTACCGATTTTTAAAACGGCAACCTATTTTTAGTCGCGGCTACTTTTGAATTTTTTGAAATAATCGCCGGATCATAGAAGAAGCGGAAACCACTTTCGACCAGTAGGGAGACTGACAAAAACCTCTGGGAACCGCACGGAAACCTTGGGTGGGGCGCAAAGTCTCCAGAGGTTTCTGTTCAAGTTTCCTCAGCGGGACAGGGGCATAAAGCAGCAACTCTACTGCTACGCTACCGTGCCGCATAGATCAGGTGAAACTGCAAATGGCCAGGCACGGATCAGACATGGCCTACAGCAGCACAGAGCAGTAGAGCAGTGGTGGAGAACATTGTCTGGCCACGCTGATCCTGCAACTCCCACCCAGTACTGTCGCCAGACCCGCCATTATTAAATGTCGAACTTTAGAGATATAGCATGGAAACAGGTCCTTCGGTCCACCGAGTCAACGCTGACCATTGATCACTCGGTCCCACTAGGTCTATGTTATCCCACTTTCTCATCTATTCCCCAAACACTGGGGGCTATTTACAGAGGCCAATTAACCTACAAACCTGCACGACTTTGGGATGCAGGAGGAAACCGGAGCAACCGGAGGAAACTCACATGGGAGAACATGCAAACTCCACACAGACAGCACTTGAGGCAAGATTGAACTCGTGTCTCTGGTGCTGATGGGGAGCAGCTCTACCATCTGCGCCACTGTGGCGCATAAAACGTGGCGACTCTTGGATATGGACTCAGTGTAGTCTACTGCCTTACACTCCCATACCAAGTATGATTTTGCCTAATCCCAACAGTAGGATTGTCACTGAACAGTACGCAAAAAAATAATTTAACAATAATGTTCAGTACAATATTGTTATTGTACACATGCCAATAAAGTACCACTGATTTAAAGATAGACACAAAGTGTTGGAGTAACTCAGTGGGTCAGAGAGCAACACAGGAGAAACAGCATGGGTGACATTTTAGTTCGGCCCCGTTCATCAGACTGGTCCCGACCCGAAACATCACCGTTATTTTACTCCAGAAATGCTCCTTGACCCATTGAGTTACTCCAGGACTTTGTGTCTATCTTTGGTATAAACCAGCGTCTGCAGTTCCTTGTTTCTACCAATGAAGTAAAACCCTTTTCGACGTACAACTCACACTCATGTATGTGTGAAAGAGAAATTGAATTTACGCTGATGTGATGTTACATCTTTGAAGCAGAGGGAATGATACAAATGGAGCAAATAAATACAAACAACAGTAGGACTGAGTCAGGATGATGGGTCCCACCCCAAAACATCGCTTGTCCGTCCCTCCACAGATGCTGAATGACCCAGAGTTCCTCCAGCACTTAGTGTTTTGCTCTAGATTCCAGCACCTGTAGTTCCTTGTACCTTTGTGGAAATTCTAGTCCGTATTTTAAAGAAGTGCGATTGTTTCACAAGTTCATAAGTTCGAGGAGCAGAATTAGGCCATTCGGGCCATCAATCATGGCCGATCTATCTTTCCCTCTCAACCTCATTCTCCTGCCTTCTCTCCATAACCCCTGACATCCGTACTAATCTAGAAGTTTCAAAAGTTCAGGCAATTAATAACAGCATTGGAAAACCATGTTAAATGCCTTATGTCTCCTAAATGATAAGCATGTTGCATTCATGGCACGAGATGTATGTACAATATATATTTCGATATAAAATGTATTTTGGCAAGAATAAGCTGTGAGAAGGGAGTACAAACAAACTGTAACTGACCGGGATCCATGCACATGCTGTGCCTTCAGTAATATTGCAAGGCAGGGACTCGGATGTTAAAATCCAAAAGCTCTTACACAGATACAGTGCATTCAGAAAGTATTCACTTTTTCCACATTTTGTTACGTGACAGCCTTATTCTAAACTGGATTAAATTCACTTTTTATATCATCAATCTACACACAATACCTCATAATAAAAAAGCGTAAACAGGTGTTTAGAAATTTTTGCAAAGTAATTAAAAGTAAATAACTGAAATATCACATCTACATAAGTATTCAGACCCCTTGCTATATCACTCAAAATTGAGCTTCGGTGCATCCTGTTTCCATTGATCATCCCTGAGATGTTTCTACAACTTGATTGGAGTCCACAAATGGTAAATTAAATTGATTGGACATGATTTGGAAAGGCACACACCTGTCTATATAAGGTTCCACAGTTGACAGTGCATGTTGGAGCAAAAACCAAGCCATGAAGACGAAGGAATTGTCCGTAGAACTCCGAGACAGGATTGTGTCGAGTCACAGATCTGGGGAAGGGTATAAAACAATTTCTGCAGCATTGCAGGTTCCAAAGAGCACAGTGGCTTCTGTCATTCTTAAATGGAAGAACTTTGGAACCACCAGGACTCTTCATAAAGCTGGCCGCAGCACTCCACCAATCAGGCTTTTATGGTAGAGTGGCCAGTCGGAAGCCACTCCTCAGTAAAAGGGTCATGACAGCCCGCTTGAAGTTTGACAAAAGGCACCTTTAAAACAAGATTCTCTGGTCTGATGAAACCAAGATTGAACTCTTTGGCCTGAATGCCAAGTGTCATGTCTGGAGGAAACCAGGCACCGCTCGTCACCTGGCCAATACCATACCTAAGGTGAAGCATGGTGGTGGCAGCATCATGCTGTGGGGATGTTTTTCAGCAGCAGGAACTGGGAGACTAGTCAGGATCGAGGGATGGTTGAACGGAGCAAAGTACAGAGATCCTTGATGCGTTCAGGACCTCAGACTGGGGCGGAGGTTCACCTTCCAACAGGACAACAACCCTAAGCACACAGTCAATACAACGCAGGAGTGGTTTCGTGACAAGTCTGTGAATGTCCTTGAGTGGCCCAGCCAGAGCCCGGACTTGAACCCGATCGAACATCTCTGGAGGGACCTGAAAATAGCTGTTCATCGACGCTCCCCATCTAACCTGACAGAGCTTGAGGGGATCTGCAGAGAAGAATGAGAGAAATTACCCAAATAGAGGTGTGCCAAGCTTGTAGCATCATACCCAAGAAGACTTTAGGCTGTAATCGCTGCTAAAGGTGCCTCAACAAAGTACTGAGTAAAGGGTCTGAATACTTATGTGAATGTGATATTTCAGTTATTTATGTTTAATTACTTTGCAAAAATTTCTAAACACCTGTTTTCACTTTTTTATTATGGGGTAATGTGTATAGATTAATGATTTAAAAAAAATGAACTTAATCCATTTTAGAATAAGACTGTAACGTAACAAAATGTGGAAAAAGTGAAAGGGGCTGAATACTTTCTGAATGCACTGTATAAAATCAGAGTGATACAGTGTGGAAACAGGCTCTTTGACCTAACTTGCCCATTATGCCCCATCAACACTTGTTCCACATGCTCGCGTTTCGCCCATATCCCAAACCTTTTCTATCCATGTACCTGTCGAAATGTCATTTAAATATTGTTATTGTACGGGACTCGATTGCCAATAATTTTTGGAATCAATAGCGTTCACCCCTTTTCAAATACCATACTTGTTTGAGATGTTTATGGACACATGCATGTTTTTTTCCTCCAAAGATTTAAGAGATGCGCAGCTGGTGAAGTTGCTGCCTCACAGCACCAGAGACCCGGCTTCGATACTGACCACGGGCACTGTCCATGTAGAGTTTGTACATTCTCCCTGTTACTGCATGCTTTGCCTAGGGGTGTTCCGGTTTTCTCCCACATCCCAAAGACGTGTGGGCTTGCAGGTTAATTGGCCGCTGTAAAATGCCCCTAGGGTGTAGGGAGTGGATGAGGAAGTGGGATAACATAGAACAAGTGTGAAGATCAATAGTTGATTCGGTGGGCCAAAGAGACCTACGCCATATCTCTAAACTAAACTACCCACTTTAACTATCTCCTCACGCAGCTTGCTCCATATACTCACCATAAAATGTTGCCTCTCAGGTTTCTATTAAATCCTTCCCCTCCCACCATGTCCTCAGGTTGTTGATTCCCCTACTATGGGTAAAAGACCATGCATTCACCCTATCTGTTCGACAGGACACTGGATAGGAGAGATGGGGGTGCTACGAGGACATTCCCATGAATAACGAATTTACTGGAGGATAATAGAAATCTGTAGGTTATTATATTCTAACATCTAAATGTCGATATCAAGAGCAGTGCAGGTTTGGTGTAGAGTAAATCTCCCAGGTGTTCTTTAGCAACTGACACTGCTTAATCCCCAGTCTACGAAGCATATAATCTGTAAATAAACTCTTCTCCCTGTGACTGCGTAGGTTTTCTCCGGGTGTTCGGGTTTTCTCCCACGTCCCAAAGACATGTGGGTTAATTGGGCCTCTAAATTTCCCCTGGTGTGTACGGAATGGATGAGAAAATAGGATAACATAGAACTAATGTGAACAGATGATCGGTGGGCCGAACGGCCTGTTTCCATGCTGCATCTCTAAATTAAACTATATCTCAAACAGCCGATTGTGTGGTTTTAGTAAAATGACCAATTTAGTGGCAATTAGTGGTAAGGGCCCTGCCCAATAATTAGAGGGTTGAATGAGCAGTATCTTTTATAGAGCTCTTAAACCACTTTAATATTGCTGTTTGGTCAGTCCCAGAAGTCTCATTTCCATTGGGGATCTTCCCACATTGGTGCCTTTGAATCTGGTTCCCATAGGACCAGCTAATATGTCATCAATCCTCAGCAAGCAAGTAAGTTAATGACCATGCATCAGGAGCTGACTTCAGGAATCAGACATTAACAAGTCATAAAACATCCATTATGAATAAGAACATGACTTTTCTGTCAACAGTCAGATGAAAGAACAATGTACTGCACTAGTTCAGTTTTATAGAGACAACAGGACCTTCGACCCATCGAGTCCACGATTGCCCCTGTTCACACTGTTTCTATTTTTTCCCACTTTCTCATCCACTCTCTACACACTCGGAGCAATTTACAAAGGCCAATTAACCTACAAATCCGCACGTCTTTGGGATGTGGGAGGAAACCGGAGCACTCAGAGAAAACCCACGAGATCATATGGAGAACGTGCAAACTCCACACAGACAGCACCCAAGATCAGGATCGATCCCGGGTTCCTGGCACTGAGGCAACAACTCTCCCAGTTGCACCACTTTGCCACCCCCGACCTCTGTTTCAATTTCTTTATGGCCTGTTTTCCCTATTTGACAATAAGATAAAGACAGTCATAATCTTATGAAATTGCAGTGCAGGTTTGAGACACAAGGAATTAGTTGCTGGTTTACAAAAAAAGACAACGTGAGGTAACTCAGCGGATCAGGCAGCATCTCTGAAGAACATGGATGTGTGATGTTTCAGGTCAATCCTACTCTTCCTTGTATGATGACGGCATTGTTCTTCTAAAGGAGTCATGATGTAGTTGTCAGTATATGGAACGAGCTGCCAGAGAAAGGAGTTAAGGAAGGCACTATAAAGTACCTTCTAGTTGAGGAAGGTACTTTAAAGACATTTGGACAGGTACATGGATAGGAAAGGTTCAGACGGATATGGACCAAATGTGGGCAAGCGAGATTAGATGGGGCATCTTGATCGGCATGGACTAATTGGGCAAAGAGCCTGTTTCCGAGCTGCATGACTAGGAGCTCCCGATACACAAAGGCTTTCTATCATTTGCACTGCAGCATTGCTACCACCAACTATGTGCTTTAATTATTCATTTATTGCATTATTGGTTGTATATTTATGACTTTTTATGTCAATGGGCCTGCCTGTAAAACTGAATGGAAGTAAGAAGGGCAGCACAGTGGCGCAACAGTAGAGTTGCTGCCTTACTGCGCCAGAAACTCAGGTTCAATCTGACTATGGTTGCTGTCTGCACGGAGCGTGTACATTCTCCCTCTGACCGCGTGGGTTTTCTCTGGGTGCGCCAGTTTCCTCCTACACTCCAAAGACATACAGGTTTCTAGGTTAATTGGCTTCTGTAAATTATCCCTAGTATGTAGGATAGTGCTAGTGTATGGGGTGATTGCTGGTCGGCATGGACTGGGTGGGCTGAAGAGCCTGTTTCCATTCTGTTTCTCTAAAATAAATTTAGTTGAACAAAGCAACTGCAGATGCTGGTTTACAAAAAAAGCTGGAGCAATTCAGCAGCTCAGGCAGCTTGGAGAACATGGTAACTTTTCGGATTGGGACCCTTCTTTTCATTGCACCTCGGTGATACGTGACAATCCGTTCCCATAGCCGACTTTTGAGGCTGACCTTGCGGGCCGCTATGTCGGATCATCAGGGGGACTGTACCGGTACCGTTGGGTTCCTCTCATAGGTCGTGACCTCTGTTGGTCTGGCAGAACAGATCATCCAGAAAGGCTCTGGAACCAAGGGTGCCAGAAAATTTGTGGTGGAGCTGTAGTAAGTTGCACAGAACATTAAAGTACAGTAGAGGAACGTGCCGAATGCCCCTGCCCAACATGATGCCAAGTTCAACCAATCTCCTCTATCTGATCCATATCGCTCCATATCCATGTGCTTATCTAAAACCCTCTTAAATGCCTTTACCATGCCTGTGTCCACCACCCCAGCAGCACACCCACCACTCCGTGTAAAAAAAAATGCCCCCTCACCCTGTGCTCTTTGACATTTCCTACCTGGGAAAATGGTTGCTGACTGTCTACGCAGTCTGAAGAAGGGTCCCGACCCAAAGCGTCACCTATCCACATTCTCCAAAGATGCTGCCTTACCCGCAGAGTTACTCCAACACGTGTCTTTTTTTGTAGACAAATATCTGCAGTTCCTGGTTTCTACCCTATCTATGCCTCTCATAATTTTATGTCTTCTGTCAGGTCTCCCCGCAACCTTCTGCATTCCAGGGAAAACAATACAAGTCACCTAACCACAGATGGGCCGCATGGCCTAAAGCTGCTCCTCGAACTTACAAACATCTGTTCTGCAGAGATGCTGCCTGACCTGCTGAGTTACTCTGTCACTTTATGTCAAGTTTTTCCAACCCTTCCTTGCAGCTAATACCCCTTAATCCAGCCAGCATTCTGCTAAACCTGTAAAGAAATGGCCATTTGTGCTTTATATAATGCACAATGCTCGAGTTTCAGCTTCATTCCTGGCTCCTGTTCCTGAACTGTCTTAAGCATGTTAGCGAACGATAGGTATCAGCACATCATGTCCACATTTTATACGAGATGCTTTGATATCCCAATTGTCTCGTTTCCCAACAGGATCATAGCGCAAGATGTGTATACTTGCACCAGGAAACTAAAGGCAATTTACCGCATGGCTGCTCTTAATCCAGGTCAAAGTGAAACAAAAACACATGTTGGAAACCAGTAATATAGAATGTCCAACGCCGCACCTGAAACAGTCACTCATTACACAAGGTACGTCACCTTTCTCTTTTTAGACACAAGTTGACAATTGTGTGTTTATCAAATAAAACCGTCATTATTTGCTGCTTCACTTCACAAATGTTGTGATTAATGAAAACAAGTCAGTATTTCCAAAATCATCTTAATCAAAGCTTTTCCCCAGCTCCACACCAAACCAGCATCTCACGCCAGAAAGCAAAATATCACAACAAATACATTTGTCTTCGAGTCTCCACACGGGATGGCTATTCGGGGCCAATACATTCATGATGAATTAAAACAAATAATTTGTGTTGTATGTGCGTAAAACCTTGTCACAAGTAAGAATTTCATTTCTGTACATATAATTAAACACTTCACCATGACAGTAAACTATATTGTTAACGAACTAAAATTTAAAATATAAAAGAAACACCAACATACAGTAATAATAGTGTTCAAGAAAGAACTGCAGATGCTGGAAAATCGAAGGTACACAAAAGTGCTGGAGAAACTCAGCGGGTGCAGCAGCAACTATGGAGCGAAGGAGATAGGCAACGTTTCGGGCCGAAACCGTGTACCTTCAGTAATAATCGAATTGACAAACAATGCAAAAGTAGCAAAAAATGCAAGTCCAAACTTAAATATATAGGCAGTGGTGGGACACTTTATACAATTTAGACCAGTTCTTGCAAAATATTTAGAATTGTTTAGTTTGCCTAGTTTATTTATGGTGTGCAGTGTCCCTCCAGTGCCAATTAAATAAAGGCGAGGGGGTCAGTTCGAGGGCAGATTCATTCTTTGTGATATGCAGACAATTTAAACACCAACTACCCCCACGGGACAAGAACAAGGGGAAAGTGACAGTATCATCAGGGAGCGCTGCCCCACAACCTACCACAACTCCCCACATACACAGGCAGCAGCGTCAGGAGGAAAAGACTCCAGATTCCTGAACAGACCAGGAAGTGGCACCGAGAGCTTTACTCAGCAGAGGGATACGCAGTGCCAGCGGTTGCCAGTTGCTCTCTCCCACCCATCCCGAGAGCTGCAAACCAGCCCTGCCAACCACATCATTCCTTCAGTCCCTCCCTCCCGTGACAAACATAACTCACGACCACCCCTCCCTCTCCCCTCCTACACACCCTCTCTCTCCACCTCACTCCCTCCCTTTCCTTTACTCTTCCTTCCTTTCCTTCCATCTCTCCCTCCTCATCTTATTTGGCTCAGTCCACACCACCCCTCTGTCCTTCCCTCTCTCCCTCCGTCGCCTTCTTCCTTCACTCCCATTTCCTCCCCCCTCCTCTCATTCACTCCCTCTCACTTCTTCCCACTCTCCCCTCCCCTCCCCTCATCACCTCCCCGGCCGCCCCGGTCCCGGGAAGACTCTCTCTCCCTTTACCGTGCTTGGTGCAAGTCCCCGTCCGCAGCCTCAGCCTCTACTGCTGCCGCCGCCGCTCCCGGGCCGGTCCGACCAGTGCGCGCGCCCTGACCCAGCGCGTCCCCGCGAGCCGGCCTGGGAACGGCGTGACGTCAGCGAGAGCCCCGCCCCCATGTGCCATCATTGAGTGAAGGTGTTGGAAGGTTGACCTGGGCTAAAGGCTTCACACCTTCCGAGGAGAGACAGGGGAAAGTCCCACAGCCAAAGGAGGTTGTCCAAAACCTTAGCCCCATCCATCCGACATCCATGTGATGCCCTCGCCTCTGTCACTTCCCTGGTCCCCATAACTTCATCATTACCCAAGCTATCCAGTCCCTCTTCACCATCCCCTCAGGTCAGGATGCATTGACTGTCCCACCGGTTTCTCACAGTTGGACCTCGCCAACCTCTCCCTTTCTCCGGGTAAAAGCCATGGATACGGCCATTTAGGCTCTGTGCCCTGCCTGCCTTGGAGGGATATCTTACCGTCCTTCTCAACCACCAAACTCTTATTCTGCCAAAGATTCAGGTCTGAAGAAGGGTTCCAACCTGAAACATCACTATTCATGTTCTTCAGAGATGCAGCCTGATCTGCTGAATTACTCCAGCACTAGGAGTTTATCTTTGGTATAAACCAGCATCTGTAGTTCCTTGGTGCTTTTTCTGCTAATATTGGTGCCTCTTCTGAGCATGAAAATGTCATTAAGCTTTGCCCTCTACCCTCTCCTGGGTGTCTCAAGACTTTAGAATTTAGTTTAGAGTTTAGAGATTCAACATGGAAACAGGCCCTTTGGCCAACCTAGTCCATGTCAATCATCCCATACAAGATTCAAGAGTGTTTCATTGTCATATGTACCAACAATGAAACAATAAAATTCTGCAGCTCTATATTACATAGAAACATAGAAACATAGAAATTAGGTGTAGGAGTAGGCCATTCGGCCCTTCGAGCCTGCACCGCCATTTAATATGATCATGGCTGATCATCCAACTCAGTATCCCGTACCTGCCTTTTCTCCATACCCTCTGATCCCCTTGGCCACAATTATTACAATAACACATTAATAAATATAGAATAATCAGTAATGAACTGTCTTTAGGTATGCACAAAGTTCTGGAGCAACTCGGGTCAGGCAGCATCTCTGGAGAAGAGGAACAGGTGACGACTCGGGACAGAACCCTTCTTCAGACAGGTTACGACCCGAAATGTCATCTGTTCCTTTTTTAATAATAATACTATAATAATACACACAATCATTGCAATGAAATTCCAGGCACACTGCCCGAGCGGGGCTCCAACGTATCAGATAAATAATAACGAATATCGAAAACGGCATGAAAACATCGTCATAATGTACCATATTTCACAGTATAGTGGTGTGGCGGTACAAAATATTGGCTATGGGGGGGGGGGGGGGGGGTATTCAGTGCAGAGTTCAGAGGAGTGATGGTCTTGGGGTAGAAACTGTTTGTTAATCTTGTGGTGTGCGATTTGATGGACCTGTAACACTTTCCTGAGGTTTTATGATGGTGTTCGTGCAGAAGGGCAAATAAGTGATGTGCGGGATGAGATGAGTCCTTTAGTATGTGTGATGCCTTCCGAAGGCAACAAGAGCTATAGATCTCTTCCAGGGCAGGCAGGTGTGTGTTGGCAATCTTCTGGGCTGTATTGATGACTCTCTGCAGAGCCTTCTTGTCAGCCGCAGAACTGTTGCCATACCATGCCATGTGTCAGGACACTCTCTATGGAGCAACGGTAGAATGACACTAGCAGCTGTTGTGGCAAGTTGACTTTCCTGAGTGATCTTAGGAAGTAAAGCCGTTGTTGTGCCTTCTTTACCAGGGTGTTCGTGTTAGTCAACCACCTGAGATCTGCTGAGATGTGGATGCCCAGGAAACTGAAACTGGAGACACTGTCCACTCTTCCTCCGTTTATGTGCAGTGGGGGATGGTCACCCTGCTTCTTCCTGAAGTCAATGATGAGCTCTTCTGTTTCTTTTGTATTGAGTGCAAAGTTGTGCTCTGAGCATCAGCCTATTAACCTCTATACCTCCTCACTGTAAGCTGACTCATCGCCCTCAGTGATCAGCCCCGCCACTGTCATGTCGTCTGCAAATTCTATGATGGTGTTCGTGCTGTGGGTCGGTATGCAGTCATAGGTACAGAGGGAGTAGAGGAGGGGGCTCAGCACACAGCCTTGTGGAGCTCCTGTGTCAGAGTGGGGGAGGGTGGGGTCCCATCCTGACTGATTGCGGCCGGTCCATAAGGAAGTCCTTAATCCAGAGGCAGATGTTGTGTTCAAAGCCTAGGCCAGACATCTTGGTCTACTGGGTACGATTGTGTTGAATGCAGAGCCGTAATCCACAAAGAGCAGTCGTGTGTATGCTCCCCATTGTTTTAGGTTGAGCAGTACAGTATGGGGGGCAGTGGCAATGGCGTCATCTGTTGATCTGTTTGCTCTGTTCGCATATTGGTGTGGAAAAGCTGCCTGACCCGCTGAGTTGCTCCAGCATTTTGTGTCTATCTTCAGTATAAACCAGCATCTGCAGTTCCT
The DNA here is from genome assembly GCF_028641065.1 of Leucoraja erinaceus. Classification (NCBI taxonomy): domain Eukaryota; kingdom Metazoa; phylum Chordata; class Chondrichthyes; order Rajiformes; family Rajidae; genus Leucoraja; species Leucoraja erinaceus. The sequence continues at coordinate 36,691,480 of NC_073384.1, read as the reverse complement.
TCCTAAACATGAACTATCTTTAATCAGACTTTATCAGAATACAATAGTCAGTGTGACAATAAATAATCAGTAACAAACTATCTTTAATCAAACTTTATCAGACTTCAATGTTATAATCTTGCATTATATGTTGTACCCTTATTCCTTTATAGTGCACTTGGGACAGGTTGATTGTATTCATGTATCATCGTTTCTACGATTGGATAGCACGCAAACAAAAGCTCTTCACTGTACCTCGGTACACCTGACACTAAGAAACAAAACTAAACTAATAATAATGCAAAGCCAGCGTCTGCAGTGCAACCAAAAGAAAGGGAACATTCAGAGGAATACAAGCATTTGGGGCGAGCACAGGCTGTGTCTCCCTGTGACCGTGTGTGGTTTCTCTGGGTTTTCCACTTTCCTCCCACACGCCAAGTCTTGCAGATTTGTAGCTTCAGTGACTTCTGTAAAAATTGTAAATTATCCCACCAATAGTGTGTAGGATAGAACTAGCATACAAGTGATTGCTGATTGCTGTTTCCACGCTGCATCTCTAAACGGGGCATCTATGTCGGCATGGAGGAGCTTGGCAGAAGGGACCGTTTCGTGCTGTGTGACCATGACTCAACAGAGAGCAGGACAATGCTTTTCATGCTGTTAACAGGAGCGGCTTGTTTTAGTTTATAACAATGTCAGTCAAAGCAGCAGCACCGAGATCATATGTCACCATCACGGAGACGAGCAATTCATATTATCCTGTGACAATGTTATAGGGTGCGGCTCATTACATTCTCAATACGGGACTCACTGTATCACTCTGATAGATTTGCATTAGACTGGCTTAGAGCATGGACACAGGCCCTTTGGCCCACCAAGCCCATGCCGACCATCGGTCACCCAGTGCGATGTTATCCCACTTTCTCATGCATTCCCCACACACTGGGGGCAATTTACAGAGGACAACTTAACCTACAAACCTGCACGTCTTTTGGATGTGGGAGGAAACCGGAGCACCTGGAAGAAACCCAATACGGTCTCAGGGAGAATGTGCAAACTCCACATACACTAATCTAAAGGTCGGGATCAAACCCGGGTTCTGGCGCTGTGAAGCAGCAGCTTTACCAGCGGCACCACTGTGGGTCTGCATTGCATTCTACAGCAACAGAAGCAATGTATTACAGTCTGCAAAGGTTACGGGATGAAAGGGAGAAATTTTAAGGATGGAAAGTTGAGCGGAGAAATCAAACCCGTCCCACCTACCCTGGGCTTTGTTGACAAAGAAGGTTCCGTGGGCGTGAGATTCTGAATCAGGGCCGCTGAGCTGCATGTTAGCAGTGACGTAACATTCTGTGACAACAGGCCCTTCAGCCCGCAGTGTCCATTTCAAACGATGGCAATAATCTTACTAATATGTATGCAAGAAGAAATGTCAGTGTACCTTCATACACGTCATAATAAGAGAACCATTGAACTTATCACCTCTGCCTGCACATGATCCATAATCCCTCCATATCCATGTGTTCATTGAAAAACCTCTTAAATGCCCCTATTGTATCTGCCTCAACCACCACTCCTGGATGCACGTTCCATGCACTCACCACTCTGTTAAAATAACTTGCCCCATACATCTCATTGGAGCATGGGAGGAATCCACAGCATTCAGCCCATCGAGTACCCACCAGATCCCAGAGTGATCCCATCAATCCTATTCCTACGCTTACTTCCTTGTAATCTACACTACACTCTGTGATGGCACAGTGGTACATATGGTTGAGCTGTTGCCTCACAGGACTAGGTATCTAGATTCGATCCTAACCTCGGGTGCTGTCTTTGGGGAGTTTGCATGTTTGCCCACATCTCAAAGACCCCACAGGTTTATAAATGAATTGGCCTTTGTAAAATTGCCCCTGTGGAGGGAGTAGATAAGTAGTCCAAATGTCATAAAAGAGGTAAATTAATGGGCACATTAACAATTGCAAGGGTATTAAAATGTTGCTGTTTATTACAAAATGATATTATGTGACCAGAGAGACATACTGGACTGGTTTAGCTATTGCCACTTTAATGAAATTAGGCAGGTGTAACGCGAGCTAAAATGCATGAGGTAATAGTGGGGAAATAGCCAGCACATGTGCACCTGGTCTTCATGCATTTTTTAAACTGCTTGGAAATCTAAGCTTATTCAGAGCAATTATTATGTCGTTATTCTATCCTAGCATGAAAGGCGACACAGCAGGCAAGTTTAATTCGACAGTCACTTGATATCCATGTGCTGCATCACAACACTTTCAAAATGAGAAAATATCATTCTGGACTGCCAGGGACGCAAGCAAAGGATTGTTGTCTTCTTATTAAATCACACTTATTTGTAATTACAATACACTTAGTCTGCACAAGCTGCATTTTTACCACTTTGTCACTCACTCCACCCATCTGTCACTCACTACACCCATCTGTCAATCAACCCCCCCCCCCCCCCCCCCCCAATGCATCAGTTGATAAACACAGAGCTGGAGTAACTTGGTGGGTCAGGCAGCATCTCTGGAGAAAAAGGAAGGGTGATGTTTTCGGTTAGGACTCTTCTTCTGCCTGAAGTAGGGTTCTGACTCGAAAAGTCATCCATCCTTTTTCTCCAGAGATGCTACCTGACCTGTCGAGTTATTCCAGCACTTCAATACAAACCTGCATCTGCAGTTCCTTCAGATTCACCTATCACTTGCCAAGCTTTTCCCACCCTCACCCCTCTAGTCCAACTTTCTCCCCCCGCCCCCGCTACAATCAATCTGAAGAAGGGTCCTGACCCGAAACGTCACCTGTCCATTCCCTTCAAAGATGGTGCTTGGACAGGTTTACGTATAGGAAAGGTAAACCTTTCGTAAAGAGGGATATGGGTCAAGTGGGACTAGCTTAGATGGGCATCTTGATCAGCATGGATCAATTAGGCCAAAGGCCCCATTTCTGTGTTGTATTACTCTATCTCACTGAGGTTTTCCCAGTGTGTTTTGCTCAAGGTTCTAACACCCGCATCTCCATGTGTCCCTCACTGCATTAATGTTCCCTCCACAACCCTCCACAACCTGATGTAAATGTAGTTTTATTGTTCAATGGCACATTATTGTCACATGTATCTAGGTACAGCACAATACCTTTGTGTACAGTTCAGTTAAAATCTTACTATGGGCTATTCTTTGGAAAATTAACCAAAATGTCACACACGTTAACAAATGGCATCACATTAAGTAATACATAAAAAAATTATTGTAAGAGATTAATCTTATTCATTGCTATTTTCCTACCTACAGAACTATAATGCATGTCTCCTAAAGATATGAACATTCTAGTTTTTTTTTAATTCACAAGAGTTTGTAAGATAAAACTGAGTTATGAAAAAAATGCTTCCATGTGAAGTCACACACGTGACCAGTCCTATTTGACCTCGGACCCCAAACAAACATTTTGTCAGCATAACATAAATATTTCACTTGATAAGCTTAAAAAAATGCATCATATATACAGTACAAAACAATATACTGTAATGCTTTCAGAATTGGAAGAGATGTACTCCACAATTTGTTTGGTCACACACATGACTAAGAATGGGCTTACACATACTCATCCAATCATACTCAAGATTGTAAGAATAGCACATTACACTGAGGCAGCACACAAGAGGCTGGGAATAGACTTTAGACAGAGAAACGGTCAGTGGACGATACAAGGATTACTCTCAGATTAAGATCAAAAGTGATTGGCACAGTGGTAGAGTTGCTGCCTCACCGCACCATGGACCCGGGTTCGATCCCGACTATGGGTGCTGTCTGCGCGGAGTTTGTACGCTCTCCCTGTGACCGTGTAGGTTTCCTCTCACACTCCAAAGACGTATTTTGTAGGCTAATTGGCTTCTGTAAAGATTGTAAATTGTCCCTAGTGTGTAGGATAGCACTAATGTATGGGGTGATCGCTGGTCGGCAATGATATAATGATAATAATACTTTGTCATTGTAAATACATACCACGAAATTTCAGGTGCACTGCCCGAGCGGAGCTCCAACGTATCAGATAAATAATAACGACAAATAATATCGGTAAGAAAAACATCAAGTCAAGTCAAAATGTGCAATATTCCACAGTATAGTCTTATAGCAGTACAAAATATTGGCTATGGGGGGTGTATACTCAGTGCAGAGTTCAGAGTAGTGATGGCCTTGGGGTAGAAACTGTTTGGTAATCGTGTAGTGTGTGATTTGATGGACGTAACACTTACCTGAGGGCAGATGGGCAAACAAGTGATGTATGGGATTAGACGAGTCCTTTAGTATGCGTGGTGCCTTTCACAAGCAACAAGAGCTATAGATCTCTTCCAGGGCAGGCAGATGCCCGTTGGTGATCTCCTGGTCTGTGTTTAAGAAAGAACTGCAGATGCTGGAAAATCGAAGGTAGACAAAAATGCTGGAGAAACACAGCGGGTGAGACAGCATCTATGGAGCGAAGGAAATAGGCAACGTTTCGGGTCGAGACCCTTTTTTGCACGTCTGAAGAAGGGTCTCAGCCAAAACCCGGTCACCCTGCTTCTTCCTGAAGTCAATGATGAGCTCTTTTGTTTTCTTGGTATTGAGTGCTAAGTTGTTCTTGGTGCACCAGCCTATTAACCTTGGTACCTCCCCCCTGTGAAATTCTCTGCATCAGAGGAGGGTGGAGGCCCGTTCTCTGGATACTTTCAAGAGAGAGCTAGATAGGGCACTTAAAGATAGCGAAGTCAGGGGATATGGGGAGAGGGCAGGTACGGGGTACTGATTGGAGATGATCAGCCATAATCACATTGAATGGAAGTGCTGGCTCAAAGGGCCGAATAGCCTACTCTTGCCTATTGTCTATTGTCTGACTCATTGCCCTCAGTGATCAACCCCGCCACTGTTGTGTCGTCTGCAAATTTATTGATGGTGTTCGTGCTGTGGGCCGGTATGCAGTCAAAAGTATAGAGGGAGTAGAAGAGGGGGCTCAGCACACAGCCTTGTAGAGCACCTGTGCTGAGTGTCAGAGCGGGGAGGGTGGGGTCCCATCCTGACTGCGGCCAGTCCGTGGGCCGAAATGTCTGTTTCTATGCTCTAACTCTCAAGTTTTAGATCTAAAACATTTACAGCAAATGTACTTAATGTACGTGTAGGAAGGAACTGCAGATGCTGGTTTACACCAAAGATACACACAAAATGCTGGAGTAACTCAGCGGGACAGGCAGCTTCTTCAGAGAGAATGAATGGGTGACGATTTGGGTCAAAGAATTAAGGGATATGGGGGGAAAGCATGAACGAGGTACTAATTTTAGATGATCAGCAATGATCATATTGAATGGCAGTGCTGGTTCCAAGGGCCGAATGGCCTACCTCAGCGCCTATTTTCTATGTTTCTATGTTTCATACTGAGAGCCAGGGGAGGGGGAGACAGAGATATGGAAGGGTAAATTGTGAAAACAAGAGATCAAAGGGGACAAAGTTCAAGGAAATGTAGAATGGATCATTGCTAGCTATGGGGAAGATGACAACGAGGCATACATTCAGTAAAATTTAATCAGGACAGTGAAACTAGTCAGACAACTAGGATTGGGGAGGGATAGAGAGAGAATGAAAGCAAAGGATACTTGAAGTTAGAGAAATCCATATATATACCACTGGGTTGTCAGCTGCCCAAGCAACATACTTGATGTATAAATCAACTGAATGATAGAACAGTCATGAGGAGCAGAAGGCTTGCTCTCGTTAGCCGACACAGGAAATAAAACTGAGTGAAGTAGCATTAATGATAGGCTCATCAAAACAGGGCATATATTGGAGATTGGCTTTAGGTGTATAGGTAACACAAGCACTGCTAATTACTTCTGAGTAAGTGCAGCAGCAGTATAAATGGCTTCCATCGCCACATGCTGGCCATGAGTATCAATAGTACACTATATACATACCAGGGGTGATTCCTTTTGATATCAAGCAGAGACGTCACCAATACAGTGCACAATTTCAGGTCAATACATTGTAGAACATAGAAGCATCTACACTTTATACTGCCTCGGCAAGACCGCCAGCATAAACCAAGAACCACTCATAAAAACATAGAAAATAGGTGCAGGTAGGAGTAGGCCATTCAGCCCTTCGAGCCAGCACCACCATTCAATATGATCATGGCTGATCATCCAAAATCAGTACCCCGATCCTGCTTTCTCCCCATATCCCTCGATTCCGTTAGCCTTAAGAGCTACATGTAACTCTCTCTTGAAAACATCCAGTGAATTGGCCTCCACTGCTTTCTGGGGCAGAGAATTCAACAGATTAACAACTCTCTGGGTAAAAAGGTTTTTCCTCATCTCTGTCTTAAATGGCCTACCCTTTATTCTTAAACTGTGACACCTGGTTCTGGACTCCCTCAACATCAGGACCATTTTACCTGCCTTTACCTGCCATATCTAGCCTTTTCAATCCCTTCAGAATATTATGTTTCTATAAGATCCCCTCTCGTCCTTTTAAATTCCAGTGAATATAAGCCCAGTGGATCTATCCAATCACATGAGCATAAAACAGAACTGAGACATCACTCCCCCAGCCCATCCCAGCCCATAGGATCTTTGCTCTTACCCTGTCACTCCCTCTTCTCTCTCCTCCATGCCTGAAACATCACCTATCCGTGTTCTCCAGAGATGCTACCTGACCAGCCTATGTACTCCAGCACTTTGTGTCCATTCTTCAGACTGATGGAGAGGACATAGTTGGCATTTTGCATGCCCCCCAGTAGGTGGCAGCACCACCACCAAGTGGCTCAGATTCCACTCACATGAGCATGAAACAGACCTGAGACATCACTCCCCCAGACCCTCCCCACCATCATTTGGTCAAACGTTAAGCAAAGCCCTCTCTACCCTCTCACCTAGTTCTGGTCAAGAGGAGAGCAACCATGATCTCCTGCAATGTTCATCCTGCCTAGAGTCATACAGCGTCCTTCAGCCCAATTTGCCCAATCTGACAAGCATGTCTCATCTAGACTTGTCCCACCCGCCTGCATTAGGCCTATCCATCTAAACCTGTCCTATCTATGTACCTATCCAAATGTTTCTAAAATGTTGCAATATCATTAAAGCAGATTATGACGTTGATGTTTGTGGGAACCAAAGTGTTTCCTTGTTTCAAAAGCTGGTTTCAATTTCAAAATATCCCAGTGATAAACATAATAAAATTGCAAGATTGTTTCCATTCAAGAGTCAAGAGTATATAATGTCACATGTTCCAAAATGCAACAATGAAATTGTTACTTTACGAAGCTCGGCTTCCCACTATCCCCAATACTATCTTTAGACTTTGCTTTAGACCTGCTTTCATCTGTTCGTAATTTCAACACACAACCCGAAAGAACATATTAACTTATTCCACCCATCTTCCAATTACACCTTCTCCCCTCGCTCCTGCCAGATTTTGTCCCACCCCATTTTTTCCAGCTTTCTTCCTCCACCCCCAACCCCTCCTCCCGAACGACAATCAAGCTGAAGAAGGGTTTCAACCTGAAACATCGTCTATGCATTCCCTCCACAGATGCCGCCTGACCCGCTGAGTTCCTCCAACACCTTTTGTACATTCACCTGATCAGTAATTTAAATCGTACCACATCTACTGGCTCATTCTTGCATTCTGTACTCAAAGGGAATCGAGATTCTGTACAAGTTAGCAGGAGCCATCCTTGAATATGCAGCTCCTTTGTAATATTTATAGTCATGGGATAGGGTAAACTTTGCCATTGTTACAGAGTGGTGAGTGCGTGGAACGTTGTCGGGCTTAGCGGTGGAGGCAGATATGATAGTGGCATTTAAAAGGCTTTGGACGGGCGCATGGATTATATACAGGGAATGGAGGGATATCGATTATGCCCAGGTAGATAAGAGATGGTCTTGGCATCATGTTTGGCACAGACATTGTGGGGCAAAGGGTCTGTTCTTGTGCTGTATGGTTCCATGTTCTAATGGCTCCACGTTCCAATGGCCACCCAGTTCCCGATCTAAATCGTGTTATAACCTATTCAGTCTAAGTAATAGAAATCGTGTTCCTGAATTCATTCATTGTGATACACCCATTTTAAGGTATGGAAACACATCTTGACCTTTGCCAATGTGACAGAAGCATGCCTGAGCAACGCATGGAATAGCAATAGGCATAAAGTCAAAAAAGGTACCAACATCTCAGCAAAGTTAATTATTTTCAAAGATAGGCACAAAATGCAGGTGTAACTCAGCATAATGCTGCATGACCCGCTGAAATACTCCAGCAATTTGTGTTGATCTTTGGTATAAACCAGCATCTGCAGTTTCTGTATATGACATTCAGTTGTTTTTTTTAATGTTGTTTCCTCAAGGAGATACTGGAACAAGAGATACTTGCTGGACTGCCAACATACATTTTAATCCACAATGCACAATGCTTTGATCGTCCATTTTTTGTGTGATTTATTGAAGGGAAAACAAAACCATGTAAATACTGCTTCAATATTGAGTGACCAATGTTCCATGAAGTAACCGAGGCAACAATACGAGGCTTTGTACCCATCTGTTGTTTCCATTCTGCGGAAGATGGCAAGCTTTTTATTTGCTTTCTTGGGTGGTGCCGACCTTTCAAGCTGCTGATGTATGCCAGGCTGGAAGATAACGTTTGTCAGAGCTTGGAACTGGGGGGAGAAAATCTCCCTTGACTTGACACAAGGCACACTTCCGACAGGAGTGTTTGGCCAGCAATCGAGAACAGTAACTTCCCCTGTCTGCTCGCCCTCCACTCCGGCCTCCAGCTCTGGTTGCAACATAAACATCTTCCAACCAGACCAACAGCCTCTCCCTCAACATCATGCATTTTCCCTTGACCGCCATTCATGAATAAAATTCTGCTCCCCTGTGGTTTTTTTAATTTAAATAAAAGCATTCCCAAAGTTGAAGTCCTTGCGTTAAGGAAAATCTAAATCAAAACCATGTCAAGTGGTTTGTGCAAATAGTTCGGCAGGCCATTCACTTATTTCAGCGCCATTTTTAAAGATTAAATAATGCATTTGTGTGGCGATTCTTGTTGTAGCGGCAGAAATCACCGCATGGCGCCCGTAATTGCCACCTCGCCAACCGTCCGCCCCATCCCTTCGCTGTTTTTATTATTTTAAGTATGTCCTAAATGTATGTTTCAATGTGTCTTGGTATGTTTTATGTGGGGGGTGGGGGGGGAAATCGGGGGAAATTTTTTTCAGTCACTTACCTCAAAGAACATGTCCGAGTTTTCTCCGTGTCGCATCTCCGTCCCCCCCTGCGGCCTACAACGTGGAGTGGTGCGGCCTTTCCTGGAGACAGGCCCAGAGCTTCAGGTCACGGGCACGGACTTTAACTTCGGGAGCTGCGATCCTTTTTGCCGAGGGTCGCCAGTGGAGCTCCGACCACGGGGCCTGTGGACTTTAACACCGTGAAGTGCAGTCTCCGGTAAGAAGAGGCCGACTCGGGAGCTCCATGCTGCGGAGTGTTCTGATCCACCCCGACGCCGGAGTTTCAATCATCCCGGCGAGAGCGCTTGAACATCGGACCGTCGGCAGCGGCAAGTGAGGAGGTTTCAAAGGCCCTGACCATGGGTGAACAAAGGAGGAGCAGGGAGGGAGGGGACAAACTGGAGATATAAGGATGGAGTTAAAGGGAAAGAGAGTATAAGAAAAGTTAAGAAAGACACCAGAATTAACGGGGCAGAAAGCTCAAGAAGGGATAGGAGACTATGGCCAAGAGAAATAGGAATCGATGTGAAAGGTGAGGGGAGTAATGGATTAAAAGTATTATAAATGAATGCATGAAGTATAAGAAATAAAGTGGATGAGCTTGAGGCCGAGTTAGAAATTGGCAGTATGATGTTGTGGGAATTACAGAGACATGGCTGCAGGAGGACCAGGGCTGGGAGCTGAATATGCAGGGGGTATACATCCTATTGAAAAGACAGACAGGGTGGGGTAGCTCTGTTGGTGAGGAATGAAATTCAATCCCTTGCGAAGGGTGACATAGAATCCGGAGATGTAGTCAGTATGGATAGAGCTGAGTAACTGTAAGGGTAAAAATACCCTAATGGGAGTTATCTACAGTCCCCCAAACAGTAGCCTGGATATAGGGTGCAAGTTGAATCAAGAGTTAAAATTGCATGTCGTAAAGGTAATGCTACGGTGGTTATGGGAGATTTCAACATGCAGGTAGACTGGGAAAATCAGGTTGGTACTGGACCCCAAGAAAGGGACTTTGTGGAATGCCTCCGTGATGGATTCTGAGAGCAGTTTGTACTGGAGCCTACCAGGGAGAAGGCAATTCTGGATTTAGTGTTGTGTAATGAACCAAATTTGATAAGGGAACTCGAGGTAAAGTAGCCATTAGGAAGTAGTGACCATAATATGATAAGTTTTAAGCTACAATTTGCGAGGGAGAAGGGAAAATCAGGTGTCAGTATTACATTTGAACAAAGGGGACTATGGAGCCATGAGGGAGAAGCTGAAAAGAGTAAGGAGTAAGAGGCGACCATGGCTGATGAGGAAAGTCAAGGACACTATAAAAATAAAAGAGAAGAAATATAACATAGCAAAGATGAGCGGGAAGCCAGAGGATTGGGAAACTTTTAGAGAAACAGAAGATAACTAAAAAAGGCAAGACGGGGAGAAAAGATGAGGTACAAAGTCGGCCAAGAATATAAAGGAGGATAGAAAAAGCTTCTTTAGGTATGTGAAGAGGATCTAGGGTGACAGAGGATAAGAAGGAAATTCACATTATGCAGGAAATTGTGTTAGGTAGACTGATGGAAAGCTGAATAATCCCTAGGGCCTGATGGTCTGCATCCCATGCTATTTAAGGAAGTGGCTACAGAAATCGTGGACATATTGGTGATAATTTTCCCAATGTTCTATAGATTCAGGATCAGTTCCTGTAGATTAGAAGGTAGCTAATATTATCCCACTTTTTAAGAAAGGCAGGAGAGAGAAAACAGGGAATTATAGACCTGTTAGCCTGACATCGGTGGTGGGGAAGTTGTTGGAGTCAATTATAAAAGATGAAATAGTTATTATCATCATCATAGGCGGTCACTAGAAATGAGTATGACTGTCCACCTACATGGAGGACGCCTGTGCGTGACTGTTTAATGTGGGGAGACTGGCGCACAGACACATTTGGATAGCAGTAGCAGGATCGGTCCAAGTCAGCATGGATTTACGAAGGGGAATTTTTTTTGAGGATGTAACTAGGAAAATGTACAAGGGTGAACCAGTGGATGTAGTGTACCTGGACTTTCAGAAAGCATTTGATAAGGTCCCACACAGGAGATTAGTGGGCAAAATTAGAGCATATGGTATTGGGTGTAGGGTACTGACATGGATAGAAAATTGGTTGACAGACAGAAAACAAAGAGTAGGGATTAACGGGTCCCTTTCAAAATGGCAGGCAGTGACTAGTGGGGTATTGCAAGACTCAGTGTTGGGACTGTGAGGAGGATGCTATGAGGATGCAGGGTGACTTGGACAGGTTGGGTGAGTGGGCAGATGCATGGCAGATGCAGTTTAATGTGGATAAATAGTAAGATTAAACGAGAACTTACCAGTTTGAAGTTTGATCTTTATTTAATAAGGAGTAACATTGAGGGATTACGTGAAGACCCCGCCAGTAAGCATGTGTGTCAATCTTCAAAGCAGCGGTGTGAAATCACAGACAACAGTTATTGAACTGAACATAGTAAGATAAGAGAAACTAGAATACCAGTTGACCTTTATGATAGAGGGTGTGCGTGGAGGGCACGTAATCCCTCAACGTTACTCCTCATAAAATAAAGATCAAACTTCAAACTGGTAAGTTCTCGTTTATTCTTACTATTTTACTTCGGAGTCATGTGAGTGACTACGTGAAGATTTTAAAGCTCTGTGATTTCATGCCGTGGAAACGAGTCCAGGCGTCATACACTGCATCAGTAGGCCAATGATGAGTGAACATTAATAATGCATTCAGACATGACATAGATATAGACATGTTGATGCTATTAATGAACAATAGTGGCAATAGTAACCTCCCTCAACCGGGAGGAAGTATGAAACAGACCTAACATAGAGTTGGCAAATACCCCCGATCTGGCAATGGGTTTATTCAGAATATTTGGACAGATCGTTAGTTTGACCATCCTGCAGCCGCTAGGATGTGGTCCATAACCCTGCTGCTGAGGCGTTGCAGTCCTGGTGGAGTGAGACTCAAAATGTCAATGTTCACTCCTGTATATGCCAGACCCATTTAACCCCATGGAGAAGGTTTGTAGTGATTCCTTCTAACGAGGTTTTATGTAACTAACAATATTGCTAGTCAGAGTCTATAAGGCTCTTAGGGACCTTGACATAATGGTGTAGATGCGTGATCACACACAACCCAAGGTCCATGGGATATGCAACATCTAGTTTGGTCTTATGTCCCTGTCTACTCTGCTCGACTAATCATAAACATGTTTATTATAGCCCGCAGATATGATCATCCTAACCAGTGTAGCAATGACTGGACCCGTAGCGCTGTACTCAGCACCATGGCATAACCACTAGTAAGTGAGTTTGACCAAGGACAGGGATGTTGCTGGAGCCCATCGGCGAAGTGACGTAGCACAATGTTAACAACCCATATCTCTGCGTCCCTAGGCCTGGGAGGTTTCAAGTTGGCGATACCCTTCATAATTTAGATGTCAGAGGGTGAGACCCGACAGAGTGGTTATTGTTCCCCCCAGCCAAATGATGAGGAGGTACTTCAGGCACAATAAAGGGAACTTTAACTTAATGTTATAATCTCATAAAACTGAATTTCAAGGTGTCAGTCATCCGTGCCAAGCATAAACAATACTTCCCATCTCCTATGAGGAATGCTGCTATTTGGTGCTATCCCTGCAATCTGCAGTGAGCACTCCCAATGCTTTTGGTTTGACAACCCGAGCCGCAGGAACGGTCTCTCAGAGTCTGTAAGTCAATGAATTGATTATATCATGCAGAGGATGGTTTCAACATCACAACTGAACCAGCATCTTTTTTGTGTCCAGAAACAACAATGTAAGGTTTTATGCTCATTCCCCACATCAGCGGGAACCATGGGTATATAACCCAGGCAGGCACTATGAAAATGCTGGAAGCGGGAATCTTGCTTAATTTTGCAAGACCCGTCTTATGAGGCCAAATGGAGGAAGACAGAAAAGAACATTCCTCCCTAGTGTAGCGAGAATGCACCTTTCGCCACTGATATACCTCGTATTTTGCAACTGGTGACTGAGCCTGGATGCAAGCATCTCGATCGTTAGTGTTCCATCGATCCACAATGTCATTAAATACTTTGTGATCGCACATTCATTCTGTGTTGTCATTGATTTTGTATGATAATACACCAGTGCTAAATGCGGTTAGGTAAAACTATCACCGAATACTTTGATTTGATTGTACCCTTGTGATTAACATATACCACAACCAAAGTGTATCACCTTGGAATTGTGCATGCAGATTATGCATATTCACACACCCTTTAATGCACAGAATGCACCTGGTGTCCATTGGCAGTTGATACCATGACTGAACAATTGATAACTCATGCTAATCCCATCTGCCTCCGTAACTAGAGATGGTATTAGTAAATTTCCCATCTTTGAGCAATAGCATCAGTTTGGAAATGACTGAAGATTTATGGATGAGAGGTTTAGTGGAGCAACGCTGAATACTGTTCGTCCACCATTGTGACTTTGATAGTTTCAGCTGGGAATAGCAGAGGTCTAATCTTTGTCTCCGAGCAGAATCCCAGACAAATAAATGGATTAATAGTATCCCAATAATCAATAGTTTCAGTTGGTATCAACTTAATTTAAATTTAACTGGACGGATGAGAAACCCAATTTCTCAAATATAGTTATGTGGCTGATAAGGCAAATTTAGTAAAATGCAGTATGTTCAAATCATCCAGATTGGCCCTGACACTTATTGTAGTGATTTGGTAAATAATCTGGGAATTGAAGTTAGCCCATTTTGCAACGTTTCTAAGTGTATGATTTCCTCATCCAGTTAAAATTCAAATATCTCCGAAGCCTGTGAGCGGAAATGATCACATGGAAGTTATTCAGAAATGTCTATACTGCACATGCGGGTTGAGGCTGTTGACAATGATCAGTCCACATCTCCCATAATTGTGAGCCTGCCTTGAAAGGCAACTCCAACCATACCTGTTGTGCAGTATAAAATAATCTTATGTTATCCCAAACCAGTGTAAATATTCAAACCAGTTTAAATATTCCCAACTTGTATCCGTGAAAGGAGACATCATCGATGTGGCTCCATACCTTTATCCGAATGGAAGGACTTATGCAACCCGACCCAGGAGCTGCCTTAACCATGTGTGCATGATTTTTGCACTTCTGCTCCCGGGAGGTAGAGGAGCTCGAGAACGGGGTTGGCGCATCTTCCAGGAAGGCCGTTCTGGGCTGTGGCCTGAAAAAGACCTTTGTCCTGGTTGTACGGCCTTCAACCTTTCACCAACTTCAGTGTATCGTGGTTTGCTGGTGGATGCGTAGGGGTGCTGCCGTCGGAGATGTGGCCTTCATGAGCCCGATGGCCCTCGTCGAGCTTCTTGGCCTTGTTTCAACATCATAGCAAAAGGATTTGAGTATAGGAGCAGGGAGGTTCTACTGCAGTTGTACAAGGTCTTGGTGAGACCACACCTGGAGTATTGCGTACAGTTTTGGTCTCCTAATCTGAGGAAAGACATTCTTGCCGTACAGAGAAGATTCACCTGACTGATTCCTGGGATGTCAGGACTGTCATATGAAGAAAGACTGGATAGACTCGGCTTGTACTTGCTAGAATTTAGAAGATTAAGGGGGGAATCTTATAGAAACTTACAAAATTCTTAAGGGGTTGGACAGGCTAGATGCAGGAAGATTGTTCCCGATGTTGGGGAAGTCCAGAACAAGGGGTTACAGTTTAAGGATAAGGGGGAAATCTTTTAGGACCGAGATAAGAAAAACATTTTTCACACAGAGAGTGGTGAATCTGTGGAATTCTCTGCCACAGAAGGTAGTTGAGGCCAGTTCATTGGCTATATTTAAGAGGGAGTTAGATGTGGCTAATGGGATCAGGGGGTATGGAGAGAAGGCAGGTACAGGATACTGAGTTGGATGATCAGCCATGATCATATTGAATGGCGGTGCAGGCTCGAAAGGGCTGAATGGCCTACTCCTGCACCTATTTTCTATGTTTCAAACAGGTTGCCCAAATGGCAGTATCCCCCAGATAGCTGTTCACCACAGGGACGCTGAGAGAAACACAGTTTCCTGGTGCTGGGTATTTGGTAGTTGTCATTCACAGCCTGCTCCTGCTGCTGGATGTGTTGTTCCTGCACCCCCAGCACACTTGTGGTATCTTCAGCCAAACCCGTCTTCAGAGTCAGCTCAGAAGTGACTCCTAATGCTCCCCTCTGTCGAGGGAGATGCATTATGCAGCCCTCAATAAGGTGCTGCCATGGGTGTCCTACGACCTCATGGTGACTTGACTCCATATACCGGAGCATGTCACGTTGGAGCATCTGCTCCATCAACCGCTCCATGCGGGATATGCGATCACAATCGCTCCCGCCGGCGGTGAGTCTTCACAGCCCGACTCGTCCGAGTCTTCGGGCCTATCCGACTTCTGCTTGGCCTTCCCGTCAGTCTATAGTGTCGATTTGGACTGTGCAGGTGCCAGGTCGGAGACTGTAGTGGCCATTTGGCCTGTTTTGCATGTCATTGTGGATGGCATGTTCCTTTAAATTTTAGCCAGCCCGTTATAATGTGGGTGGGATTTTATGACGTGTCTTGGGGCGTGTTTATGCAGCTTAACTGCTTGGGTGTTAGTTTAGTTGGGGTTTCGTTTTGGACAGGAGAGGGAGAAGGTTTATCCTTCGACCACAGGTCAAGCATGTCAAGCCTCATGTGAAGAAGAAGACACGAGGAGTTTTCTAGTATCTGAAGCAATGCGCTGGAGTTCGAAGAAGATTGCTGGAACAAGTCGGAAAACCTTGGATGTATCTTACTGTTTTATATCTACAATAAAGAAAATATTCATTAAAAGACTGTGTGCTGAAGCTTTATGAAAGTAGAAGCTCTGAAAGTCTCTGAGGCAGCTTGCATGCGTACCGAAGATATCCCCCTTATCCCCTCTCGTCCAATTAGTGGCTAGGGAGTTAATTTCCTGAAAGATCTGAAAAATCTGCCGCTACAGAGACTGCTGATCGAATAGCGATCCTGGTGCAGCCTACCGCTGCTGACTGCCCGCACGTCCGCGGTCCTCCGCAGTCAGTCTGGATGCGGTCCATTTGGACTTAGTCCATGGTTCCTTTCCTGTAACATATTCTCACAAAAATAGCACAAAATGACCTTAGAGTAAAGAATTTACCTGTATGTCCTGTTTTAAACCTTCTGCTATGGGGACAACGCTCCTCCCGAGCCTAGTCTCATCATAGTTGTTGCAGCCGGGATTCCCTCTGTTATCCTTGTAGAAGGGCTTTCATTGTCAGGTTTTTTCTCCCCTGGGCTTTGATTCCCGTTGCTATAACCTGGATTTCCTCCGCGGTCCCTTATAGCAGGGCTTCTCCGCAATGTTTTCCAGTCGGGGCTTCTTCCCCCCCCCTCCCAGCTGGGTATCCCCGCAGTAACTGCAGCTGGGATATCCCCGCGGTCCCTATAAAAGGGATAGCTGCGATATTCATAGTCGGGGGGGGGGTATCCCCACTGTAACTGCAGCTGGGATATCCCCGCGGTCCCTATAAAAGGGATAGCTGCGATATTCATAGTCGGGGGGGGGGGGGGTCAAGAGTCAATCCCCACTGTGTTTCTGCAGTTAGTACATTACATTACACACAAATGCCACCGGCACAACATAATATGAAGCCGCTGTGATTATCACTGCCAGCGGTCAGAGTCGAAAGGCGACTTACCGCCGCCACGCCGGGTGGTGCGAGGTCGCACACCGTATTGGTGTTGGAGCTGTCTTCCGAGCGGGGGGCAGTGTTGTCATCCATCCAGGCACTAATATGAGGCCGCTGGCTCCACCACCAGCGGCTCGAATTCACCGCCGCCCGCGACCCGCGGTCTTCCAAGCGGGTTCTCCACCAATATGAAGCCACTGCTTGAAAGGTGAATTCACCGCCGCCCGCTACCCACATTCCGCGGTCTTCCGAACGCCTTGGTCCGTGGGCGGGATTCCCCGAGGTCATGCCCGGGATTCCCTGAAGTTCGTGACTGGGGTCCCCCCTCCGCCCCGACTTCGTCCTGGACTTTTAGCAGGGCCTCTAAGTAGAGGTTCCTGCAAGAAGATATAAACCTTAAAAAGTTTTTTAAAATAACTTACCTTCAGGTCTGCCGCTGGCAGGAGCATCATATCCACCCGGCCAGCAGTAACGCAATGCGATAGACGATATGACACGCATGCGTACTGGCGGGGTCTTCACGTAGTCACTCGCATGACTCCGAAGTAAAATGTGAGGTTATCCACTTTGGTAGCAAAAACAGGACGGCAGATTATTATCCGAATTGTGTCAAGTTGGAAAAAGGGGAAGTGTAACGAGATCTGGGGGTCCTTGTTCATCCGTCACTGAAAGGAAGCATGCAGGTACAGCAGGCAGTGAAGAAAGCTAATGGCATGTTGGCCTTCATAACAAGAGGAGTTGAGTAAAGAAGCAAAGAGGTCCTCTGCAGTTGTACCGGGCCCTAATGAAATGACACCTGGGGTATTGTGTGCAGTTTTGGTCTCCAAATTTGAGGAGGGACATTCTTGCTATTGAGGGAGTGCAGCGTAGGTTCACGTGGTTAATTCCCGGGATGGTGGGAGTGTCATATGTTGATAGAATGGAGCGGCTGGGCTTGTACACTCTGGAATTTAGAAGGATGAGAGGCAATCTTATTGAAACAGAAAAGATTATTAAGGGATTGGACACTCTAGAGGCAGGAAACATGTTCCCGATGTTGGGGGAGTCCAGAACCAGGGGCCACAGAATAAGGGGTAAGCTATTTAGAACAGAGATTAGGAAAAACTTTTTCACACAGAGGGTTGTGAATCTGTGGAATTCTCTGCCTCAGAAGGCAGTGGTGGACAATTCTCTGGATGCTTTCAAGAGAGAGTTAGATAGAGCTCTTAAAAGATAGAGGATGTGGATGATCAGCCATGATCACAGTGAATGGCAGTGCTGGCTCGAAGGGCCGAATGGCCTACTCCTGCACCTATTGTCTATTGTCCATTCTCTAAGATGACTGAACTTTATTGCCTTCCATCACTGTGAGGAATGTGGATTCCACTGTAGTGGATGTTTATGTTAAATTTTATTTTATGTGGCTCTGTGTATTGTTGCTTTTCACTAAGTATGGCTGTATGGTAACTCAAATTTCACTGTACCTTAGTTGGTTAAGTGACAATAAACGCGAACTTGAACTTGAAGATGAAATATAATTAAAGCAGAGACACGTTCCATACATTAGTACACATAGTTTAAAAAAATGCATTTACAGAAAATCATATTGCATACAAACAGAGCAACTGCAATGTGCATCAATATACTGAGGTATTGTTGCTGTGAAGCAAGAAACAAAACTGCACTATATTCAGTCCATTTCCGAATGCTTGAATTAAATAAACCTCTGAATATAAGTGGCTTCAATGCCACAGACAATATGGACTGGTTCTACATCAAGTTGGGCTGGAGAAATGCTTTAGTCTGTTTTGGTTTTAATGAACTACAATTTTATGGAGTTTTTCCACTCGAGGCTACGGCACTTGTTCATCAGTTCATTCTTGTAAGGGAAGACACCAAATTCTGATTTAAATGCCACAAAACATTCCAAAGATGTACAATTTTGTACACCAATCACCCAAGAGCGATCTTTTTGAAGGCACTTTCTTGCTATCAATTTTGCACCTTCACCCCAACCCTTTCCCTCCCCCCAACCTAACCCCATCCCCTCACTTACCAATTCTCTCTCCTCCAGTCCGCCAGAAGCTTGCTGAGATATGGTACCACCTTTCTTTAGATGGAAGCCACAACTCAAGGTCCTGATCACTTGGTTGGTTACGGCTTCACGAATGGGAACAAAAAACTATTTGCAACTACAGTACATGCCGTCATCAATAACTGATGACAAGAAATCTCACCCATTCCTCCTCAAAAAGCATCTTAAATTAATTTAATGCATCACCCATTGATACCTGACATGAGAATCAGGTGGTCTCAGGACAGGCTGCAATCTACCCTCAGCAACTGTAGTTTGAAGGAGGAGATTCTGGGCTCAGGCAGCTGCTCTTCAGCGACCAGTGTTGGAAGTTTGTACATGTGGAAAGAGGATCAGGAAATACCAATACTGGAGATTTTGAAGACTTTGAGATTTTGAAGAGGGCTATGGACAGCAAGGAAGAAATTAATTTGGGCAAGGAAGGGAGAAAAACCAGAGAAACTCGGCAAGAGAAAATAAGAAATTTGCCCAATTCATTTCATACTACAATAACTTTTAATCATACTTGTAAGTAGCTATCCAATTAATTTTAACAAAAATACATACCAAATGCTTACTAACCCAAACAATGAAAACGGATCATCACAAATGCTCCAAAACCTGTTTATGAACATATGTATAGTTTGTTATATTTATAACAGTACATAAACATTCATTTGTGTTGCTGTAAAATGGAGGCATGAGCGTTGATCGATGTTCTGTGAAGGTCAGTAGCACACTTGATGTTTCTCCTAGTGTGGAAGCCTACACTAGAACAAATCCAATCACTTCTGCGTTAGTGCAACAGTACCACGTGACCAGTGAAGGCACCTCCCGTCAAGAGTCCGCCTAGGTTCCACGTTGCTCAGGAAGGGGCCTCGGCCACTTTGAGTTCCTGCCCTTTCTTCCCTCGGCTTTGTGCCTCGCACAGTTTAAGGATGACGTTGCGGATTTCTTCCCGTTTCTTTTTAACCTGCTGCTGAGGGAACCAGTCCATCAAGTTCATGGGCAGCTCGAAACTCGGAATTGGATTCTGCAAACGACAGGGTGCAAGTACTATTTCAGTAGCCGAGTGCACAAGGTGGGGTCAAGGTGTGGGGGAAAGAGTTAGTGTCCCGCCGCAAGTATAAATGCCGGACGATGCTTTTTTTAAACTTGGAGAACAGTGAAACTCTTATAATCTACTATCCCAACAGTTTAGCATCTGGCTTGGCAGATTCTAATGGCCACACTCCATTTTATTCCACTTGGGTATCTCACAAACTGGAGGAACAGTGTCCGGCACAGTGGTGTAGCTAGTAGAGCAAGGGTTCCCAACCTGGGGTAAATTTGTTGATTCTGGATTTGGATCTGGATTTTTCTCATTGACCGACTGTGTTTGGTTCTGGTATATCGGTATCTGTTCATCATTAGTTGTTCATAAATAAGTGAAATAACATTGTTATGTGCTATTAAAGTTGCCAGGGTTAAACGGGACAAAAAGGGTTAGGAACCCCTGTAGTAGAGCATCTGCCTTATTGCGCCTGCGATCCGGGTGTGATAATGATCTTGGGTGCCGTATGTGTGTTGAGTTTGCATATTTCCCCCTGTGGCCGCGTGGGTTTCCTTTGGATGCTCCAGTTTCCTCCCACATCCCAAAGATGTGTGGGTTTGTTCGTTAATTGGCCCCATGTAAAATTGTCCCTCATGTGTAGGGAGTGGATCAGAAAGTGGGATGACACCAAACTTGTGTGAACGGGTGATTAATGGTCAGCATGGAATCAGTGGTCCGAAGGGTCTTTCAAACAAAAAAGTCAGCCAGTCAGTCCCATGATGTCATCTGTATACTGCAAAAACCCGCTGTACACTTGCATGGATTGAAGTGAGGTGAGATTTGGCCCAGCTATCGATAAACAAGCTGGTTGATCGAGTGAGGCGGTTGTTGCCGTTGAATATCCCTTGAAGCCTCATCCTTGTGGGTTAACGGGGAAAGAAAAGAATGGAGAGTCATGTTTTTTCTGCTCAGAGGGTGGTGGTGGTGGGTATATGGAGCGAGCTGCCAGAGGAAGTTGTTGAGGCAGGTACTATAACAGCATTTAAAAGACATTTGGACAGGTATATAGAAAGGAATGCAGCTTCTAGCGAGAGGTTGGGCCGGCTAGAACTTCATTCTTTGGAGCACAGGAAGCTGAAGGGAGTCTTATAAAAGTATGTTAAATCATGAGGAGAAAAGAGAGGGTGAATGTCTTTTACCCACGGTAGGAGAATCAAAAACAAGTGGACATATGTTTAAGGTGAGAGGAGCAAAGTTTAATATGAACCTGCAGGGCAACTTCAGCATTCAGAGTGATGGATCTATGGAACGAGCTGCCAAAGGTCGTTGAGGTACCATAAGAGCATTTAAAATACATTCGGACAGGTACATGGATTTAGAGGGATATGGGCCAAGGTTTAGAGGGATGTGGGCCAAATGCGGGTAAGTGAGACTAGCTTTACTTTAGATTTTAGAGATACAACATGGAAACACGCCCTTCGGCTCACCGGGTCCGCACTGACCAGCAATCACCCCATATTTAGCACAATCCTACACACTAGGGTCAATTTCCAATTTTACCACAGCCAATTAGCCGACAACCCTGTATGTAAGGCAGGTACGGGATACTGAGCTGGATGATCAGCCATGATCATATTGAATGGCGGTGCAGGCTCGAAGGGCCGAATGGCCTACTCCTGCACCTATTTTCTATGTATCTATGTCTTTGGAGTGTGAGAGGAAACTGGAGCACCAGGAGAAAATCCATGTGGTCAAGGGTAGAATGTGAAAACTCTGTGTAAACAGCACCCGACGTCAGCATCGAACCAGGTCTCTGGCACTGTAAGGCAGCAACTCTACCGCTGCGCCACTGTGCAGCCATGTGCCCACAGCTTAGCAGGGGCATATTGGCTGGCATGGATGAGTTGGGCCGAAACGCCCGTGTCCATGCTGGATAATTAAGACTGCCTATCATTACAAGGGTAAAACTCAACCAAATGCTTTCCTGTCCTGAAACTACTCCATAAGCCACAGGGAATGCTGATACCAACCTCAAAGAAGCTCTCCACGTACTGCAGGACGTACACCCCACAGTCGCTGAAGTTGTCCTGCTGAGGGACACGAGGGTTGGAACCCTTGATCATGTCTTTGGTGAAACACCTTCTGCTCCCCTTCCTCACTTCCCACTCCACTTCAAGGTACCTGTTCCAAACATCAAGAGGCGGGTAGTCAAATAGTTAGAATCCTCCAACAATTTAACAGCAAATCTCAAAAGGCAGAAGGTAACTGTTGCAGAAACGTCCTTACTCTCGCAGAATTTTAACCACGTTTGTTCGACTTGGTCCACGCAGAGAATCCATGATGAGAATGCACGGCCTGTGGAAAAGATTAAGATGTTGAAGCTGCAAGTGATTTGTTTTATTTTAGCCATTGTAGATGAGTACAGCACAGGAACACGACCTTGTGCGTGGTCCAATCCCTTCATTCTTTACACATGCCTAGCTAGATACCCTGCAGACTATTGCAACAGACTATTGGCGGTTTGTGGTCTGCAGGGGGAGCAGCCGAACCGGTCCATGCTCGGGGGATCCGTCGAACCGTGGCCTGGAAAGTGGAGGCTGCCAAGCCACCGCTGCTAGTCTCCCCCCAAGACCAGAGACCGGGAAGATGGAGTCGGCGACAACGACGGACGCGACGGGAGAGGAGCAAGGCTGGTAGGAGAGGAGAGGGAATCAGGGTCTGGCCATCCCTGTCCTCAAGGTCAGCAGCAGGAGGCACCCCCTGGGGAACAAAGCTGGATGGGCAAGGAGAGGGACGTTAGTTGCTGGAGGCCCGCAGCAGCCTGGATCGGGCAATGCTCATAACTGGACTGGACTTGGAAAGTGCATGCGGGATCGGTGGACTATTTCTGTATAATTGCTAATTATATGGCACTACTCAACTGGACTGTTTGGTAGGACATAATTTCACTCATTACCTGCCACGCTTTTTCCCAACTCCCCACTTTTCCAGCTTTCCTCTCCCTCCCCCCCTACAATCTGAAGAAGGGTCATGACCCAAAATGTCTCCTATTGGGTTGCAGCCTGACCTGCTGAGTTACTCCAGCAGGGTGTGTCCATTACAGATTACTGATGCTTCCCATCACCAGTCGAGTCTGGAGTACTCACTGTTTGGAAGGTTGCTGGTCCCAGGGCACACTCTCTGAGGAATTGTCTTCTGCCGTACTCCCAGTATCGTTGCTGTCCTCCTGAACACCAGCAAGAGTCAGCGTCAGGTATAATCGATTTTCACAAACTCATGAAAAGTACACAGTTTTAAACGGCAAGTTACACTCACCAATTTTTCTCTCAATATCCAACTAGTACTGTTACTGAGATATGGAGCAACGATTTGAAGTTGATCATTTGAATTGCTAACCTTTACGCCAATTTTGTTAGGAGTGGGTAGCAAGAACAGAAAATGCTGGAAACACTCAGGTCAGGCAGTAGCCATGGTAAGAGAAACAAGAGTCAACATTTTAGGTATAGGACACTTCATTTCCAATGAGGGCCCCAGACCTGAAACATTAACTCTGCCACTCATCCCACAGATTCTGCACGACCTGCTGAGTGTTTCTGAAATTTTCGGTTTTCATTTCAAATTTCCAACAAATCGGTAGTTTTCTTTTTGATTTTCATATTTTTAGGAGATGGTAGTGATGGTGGAAGTGTATCTATCTGCTGGCTAATTATATGTCAAAAAGCCAGCCTTTAGACTTTAGAGATAGTGCGGAAACAGGCCCTTCGGCCCACCTAGTGCACGCCGCCCTGTACACTAGCGCTATCTTACACACTAGGGACAATTTACAATTTTTACCAAAGCCAATTAACCTACTAATCTGTACATCTTTGGAGTGTGGGAGGAAACCGGAGCACCCAGAGGAAACCCACGCGGACACAGGGAGAATGTGCAAATTCCATACAGACAGCACTCATAGTCAGGATCGAACCCGGGTCTCTGGCGTTTTAAGGCAGCAGCCCTACCACTGCGCCATTGTACCACTCTTAGGTACTATACACTATACTTAGGTACAAGTGACAACAAAGTATCATTGAGCCACTGTTGTTATGGATTCTCAAATGGAGGTGAATATCCAAGATAAAAGTCATGGAGAACTACAGATGGGCCGGGAATGTTGGTGGGTTGCATGGATTTTGCAAGATTGAGGTTTATTCTTGTTACGTGTACCGAGGTACAGTGAAAAGCTTTGATTTTTATGCAATCCAAACAGATTGTCGCCAAACTGGCAACTCTGTATACTCAGTGTACTACGGCTATATACTTGCACTGCATCTGAGATGCTTATCTAATATGTATCTGAGCGCTAAGTATAGTGATACTGGTACTAAACTGTAAGCAAAAATGAATTCCACTGTAGCTCAGTACACGTGACAAATAAAGTCCCATACCATAGATCAGAAAATACTATACGTAAATACAATCAAGTCAAACACAAATAAAATAGGTAGAGCAAAATGGGAAGGTATATCATGCAGAATATGGTTAAAACACTCAAAGATGAGCACAATAAAACATTGTACAAATGCAGAAACAAGGGAACTGCAGATGCTGGCTGACTTTTAAAATAAATGTACTCCTGCCATTTGGACAGGTACATGGATAGGAAAGACTTAGAGGAATATGGGCCAAACATGGGCAGGTGGGACTAGTGTAGATGGGATATGTTGGTCGACATGAGTGAGTTGGGCCAAAGGGACACAAAGTGCTGATGCTCCACAGTGGGTCAGGCAGGATCGCTGGAGAACATACAAGTTTTGGGTAGGAAGGAATTTAGGTGCTGGTTTAGACCGAAGATGAACAAAAAAGGTTGAGTAACTCAGCGGGCCAGGCAGCATCACTGGATAGAAGGAATGGGTGACGTTTCGGGTCAAGACCCTTTTTCAGACTGAGAGTCAGGAGAGAGGGAGACAGAGATAAGGAAGGGTGAGGTGTGAAAACGAGTCATCAAAGGAGACGCAGTTCAAGGAGACTGCAGAACAGATCATTGTTAACTAGGAGAAGGTGACAACAAAGCATACAGAGATATATCCAAATGTGAGGCGCTGTTCCTCCAATTTGCACTGGGCGTCACTCTGACAGTGGAGGAGGCCCAGGACAGAAAGGTCAGTATGGGAATGGGAGGGGGAGTTAAATTGTTTAGCAAACAGGAGATCAGGTAGGTTTAAGTAGACTGAGTCGAGGTGTTCAGCGAAACGATCGCCGAGCCTGCACTTGATCTTGCTGATATATAGGTGTCCACACCTGGAACAGCGGATAGGTAGAGGAGGTGCACGTGGACCTCTGCCTCATCTGAAAAGACTGCCGGGATCCTTGGACAGAGTTGAGGGATGAGGGATGAGGTATAGGGACAGGTGTTGCATCTCCTGCGGTTGCAGGGGAAAGTATCTGGGGAGGTGGTGGTTTGGGTGGGAAGGGACGAGTTAACCAGGGAGTTGCGGAGGGTTTTGGGTTGGAACCCTTCTTCATACTGTATAAATGTATGTCATCTTTGCTGCTTCAACAGTAGATAAAATAATTTAAAAATCCAGTTAGAAAACTGCTGCCTCTTACCACGGTGACATTGGCATCAATTCATAAATGTTTGATACTTTTAATATTTCCCCATTGTCATAAGTATAATTTACTCATGCAAAGGCTCAGACAAGTTATAATCTCACCTGACTGTATTCCTGATCTGGCAAAAAGTCAAAGGGATCTTCACCGTCGTCAGCATAACTGACTTTGATTTGCTTTAAGGCATCTGCTCAGAAAATTCAACATGCATTAGCAGTCTTAATCCTGATGTCAGAAACACAGCCACCAATTTGTGAGAATTAAGCAACGGACGCTTCAACAGAACACATTAAAATCAGCACAAATTATCGCATGTCTATAGACTTAAAAAACGGTTTCAATAAACATTTTGCCCTTGAACTGCAATGCAAGGTTGTGGACAGTCAGAACCCTTTCCCCCCCAGAATGGAAATGTCAAAGATTACAGGGCATAGCTTTTAGGTGAGAGGGGCAACATTCAAGGCAGATGTGCAAGGCAAGTATTTGGGTTTGTTTTTTTTAAACAGATGGTGGTGTGTGCCTGGAAAATGCTGCCAGGGGAGGTGGTGGTAGCAGATAAGATAGGGGCATTCAAGAGGCTTTTATATAAGCATATGGTTATGCAGGGAATGTAGTGATATGGATGTCAACCATCGCACAGAGCAGAGAGAAATAAACTCTCCCAGCATCACCTCCCAGCCCCTGTGCATTTGTGGTCACAGGTGTCCCCTATCCACTAACAGACCTTTCCCAAAATGGAGCCCCGGGACATTGGATGTCCTGCCCAGGAGGCCCTCCACGCGGATTGTTCGATGAGGAAAATTTCAGTCATACAGCATGGAAACAGGCCCTTCAGCCCAACTTGCCCACACCGACCAACATGTCCCATCTACACTAGTTCCACCTGCCTGCGTTTGGCCCATATCCCTCTAAACCTATGCTATCTATGTACCTGTCTAATGTTTCTTAAATGTTGCGATAATGCCTGCCTCAACCATCTTCTCCGGCAGTTTGTTCCACACACCCACCAACCTTTGTGTAAAAATGTTACCCCACAGGTTCCTATTAAATCTTCCCCCGCTCACCTTAAATCTGTTCTCGATGCCCCTATTCTGGGTAAGAGACCCTGTGAACTTACCCAATCTATTCCTCTCATAATTTTGTATATCTCTATAAGATCACCCCTCATCCTCCTTTGCTCCAAGGAATAGAATCCTAGCCTGCTCAACCTCTCCCTACAGCTGAGATCCTCGTGTCCTGGCAACATCCTCGTAAATCTTCTCTACACCTCTTGCAGCTTGGCAACATCTTTCCTGTAACATGGTGTCCAGAACTGATCACAATACTTTAAATGTGGCTTCATGAACAACACAAATATAATTGCAACATGACCTCTCAACTTCTATACTCATACTCTGACTGATGAAGGCCAATGTGCCAAAAGACTTTTTAACCACTTTATCTACCTGTGACGCCACTTTCAAGAAACTATGTACCTAGATCCCTAAAAGTTCAATGCAATCCTGCCCTTGTGATGTCCAGGTCACCAGTCATGCCATCTTCTGCCCAAATCAATAAATGCAGAGGCTAAACCTTCAAACAGGTGACTGGTAATGTCAAGGTACATAAACCAGCTCCCGTTAGTACATGGTTGTTAGTGTTTATGGTCAATGTGACCCCAGACATCCAGCTTTACATTTTGCAGTCTCATATTATGCACAGAACTGGCACAAGAATAAACCTCGACTCACGTGAACATAGAACACAGAACAGTGCAGCACAGGAACAGGTGCTGAACATGATGCCAAGTTGTATTAAAAAGCACACGACAGTACAGAGCAGGAAAAGGCTCCTCAACCCACAATGAGCACACCGAACATGACACCAAGTTAAACTAATCTCCTCTGCCTGCACGCGATCCATATCCCTCCTGTCCCTGCGTATCTATGTGCCTATTGAAAATTCTCTAGATTTCCACTAGACTTTAGAGATACAACATGGAACCGGCCCCTGGGGCCCACCGAGTTCACGCCGACCAGCGATCACCCCATACACTAGCACTATCCAACACACGAAGGATAATTTACAATTTTCCCAAAGCCAATGAATCTACAAACCTGTACATATGTGGAGTGTGGGAGAAAAGCTGAGCACCTGGAGAAAACCCACGTAGGTCACAGGGAGAAGATACAAACTCCATACAGAATTGGATTGGATTGCACCCGTCGTCAGGATCGAACCTGGGTCCCTGGTGCTGCAAGGCAGCAATTCTAACACTGTGCCTCCGTGCCCCACTACTCTCTGTAACAACAAAATCTGCTGTGCACATCTCCTTTAAACTTTGCCCTACTCACTATAAAGCTTGTCCTCTTTGATATTTGATATTTCCATCCTGGGAAAAAGTTTTGACATTGCTCGTTAATAAACGGTTCCCAAAACATCATCTATCCATTGTCTCCAGAGATGCTGCCTGACATGGTGACTCCAACATTTTATGTCTATCCACAACATTTACTTCATGTTCACTTTCAGCTGTTTCATGAACATTTAGAAATCTTTGACATGGAATTTCATTTAAGATTTTCCCCAGCCTACTAGTGCAATTATAGAGTGATCTTTACCTAGCTGTTTTACTTCCAGGCCATTTTCACTCTTCTGGCTGGAGGTTTGGTGATCATCTGGCTCGGGGCTCAGCCGACTCAAGTGGCTAAGGACTTGATTAGCTGCAGACAAGCATCGCCTTGTGTGGAGCTTATCAAACTCCACACTCTCACAGTTACTGCCAGTGCAGAGCTCTGGCACACTGTCGACGGGGTCAGGTGTTCTTCTCTGCCCATCGGTGGCTAAATTCTCAGTCTCCGAATCCTCTTGCGATGAAGTGGGGTTACTGCCACTCTCCGCTGGGGCAGAGCTGCAGTGCTGCATTCCTTCATTTTCCTGCGACTTCGCATTTGGTTCCTTGCACAGGCCAGGAAAACAAATCACTGCCAAGAACCAATGAGCCCTGCAACAGAATCAAAAAGTAAAATGCTCATTTATTTCTAGACAATAAGAACGTCTAGTTCAAGCTGCTGGGATAAACAAATGGATGCAGACTTGATTAACTCATTGAGAACTTCTCAGGTGCAGAATTAGTGTAAAGATATGTAAAATGATAACATCTCAATGGACCTCGTACAGTGTCCTCCATAATGTTTGCGACAAAGACCCATCATTTATTTATTTGTCTCTGTACTACACAATTTGAGATTGAAAATCACATGTGGTTAAAGTGCACATTGTCAGATTTTAATAAAAGGCCATTTTTATACATTTTGATTTCACCATGTAGAAATTACAGCAGTGTTTATATATACACCCCCCCATTTCAAAGCACCATAATGTTTGGGACACAGCAATGTCATGTAAATGAAAGTAGTCTTGTTTAGTATTTTGTTGCATATCCTTTACATGCAAAGACTGCGATTCATGGACATCACCAGTTGTTGGGTGTCTTCTCTGGTGATGCTCTGCCAGGCCTGTATTGTAGCCATCTTTAGCTTATGCTTGTTTTGGGGGCTAGTCCGCTTCAGTTTTCTCTTCAGCATATAAAACATATGCTCAGTTGGGTTCAGATCAGGTGTTTCACTTGGCCACTCAAGAATTGACCATTTTTTAGCTTTGAAAAACTCCTTTGTTGCTTTAGATGTATGTTTGGGATCATTGTCTTGCTGTAGAATGAACCGCCAGCAGATGTGTTTTAAGGCATTTATTTGAACTTGAGCAGATTAAAGTGTATAGACACATCCTGAATTCAACATGCTACTACCATCAGCAGTTGTATCATCAATGAAGATAAGTGAGCCAGTACCTTTAGCAGCCATACATGTGCAGGCCATACCATCCCCACGATCGTATTTCACAGATGAGGTGGTATGCTTTGGATCATAGGCAGTTCCTTCTCTCCTCCATACATTGCTCTTGCCATCATTCTGATTTAATTTAATCTTCATCTCATCTGTCCACGACCTTTTTCCAGAACTGTGGTTGCTCTTTTAAGGACCTTGGCAAACTATATTTTTGCAGCTAACCAGTGGTTTGCATCTTGCAGTGTAGCCTCTGTATTTCTGTTAATGAAGTGTTCTGCGGACAGTGGTCATTGACAGATCCACACCTGACTCCTGAAGAGTATTTCTGATCTGTCGGGCAGGTGTTTGGGGATTTTTCTTTATAATAGAGAGAATTCTTCTGTCTTCAGCTGTGGAGTTCTTCCTTGGCCTGCCAGTCCCTTTGCGCTTAGTAAGCTCACCAGTGCTCTCTTTCTTCTTAATGATATTCCAAACAGTTGATTTTGGTAAGCATAAGGTTTGGCTGATGTCTCTAACAGTTTTATTCTTGTTTCTCAGTCTCATAATGGCTTCTTTGAATTTCATTGGCATAACTTTGGTCCTCGTGTTGATAAACAGCAATAAAAGTGTCCAAAGGTGATGGAAAGACTAGGTGCTGAGAGCTCCCTTATACCTGCATTAAGGTTTAAACACACCTGAGCAATTACAAACACCTGTGAAGCCATGAGTCCCAAACATTATGGTGCCCTGAAATAGGGGTGGGGGGGAAACTATGTACACAGCTGTAATTTCTACATGGTGAAACCAAAATGCATAAAGATACGCTTTAATAAAATCTGACTATGTGCACTTTAACCACATGCGATTATTTTCTATTACAAATCTCAAATTGTGGAGTACAGAGGCAAATAAATAAATGATGGGTCTTTGCCCAAAACATTATGGAGGGCACTGTATTTATCTAATATGCAGTAAATCGAGGGATACAGATCATGTGGAGGCAGATGAGATCGGTTTACTTTAGAATTAGAATTACCTTTATTGTCCTTTACCTTTACACTTCAGAGATACAGTGCAGAAACAGGCTCTTTGGCCCACCGAGTCCGCGCCGACCATCAATCACCCCATATACTCGCACTATCCTACACACCAGGGACAATTCACAATTTTACCGAAGCCAATTTACCTACAAAACTGGACATCAATGGAATTTGGAAGGAAACCAGAGCACCCGGAGAAAACCCACGTTGCCGCAACGTACAAACAGCACCCGTAGTCAGGATCGAACCCGAGCCTCTGGTGCTGTAAAGCAGCAACTCTACCACTGTGGTGCCCCTAATTACCTCAGCACCATGTTCAGTAGAGACATTGTGGGCAGAAAGCCCTGTTTCTGTAAATTTCTATGTTCTTTTTCTTAATAAACTCCTAAATTATAGGGTCATACAGCTCGGAAGCAGGCCCTTCGGCCCAACTTGTCCATTGTGACCAATGTGCTCCATCAACACGTCCCACGGCGTTTGGCCCATATCCCTCTAAACCTTTCCTATCTGTGTACCTGTCTAAATGTCTTTTCATTGTTGTTAATTATTGTCTTAAATGTCCATTCTAGATGTGTGAATTAATTCATCTCACTTGGATTACAGTAATTGAGTCAACACAAAGGAAATATCTGCCAGTGTTTCAACATGGAACGACCACCCTGTGAGTTTAAAACAAAAAAGACAAAATGTTGGAGGAACTCAGCAGGTCAGGCAGCATCTGTGAGGGAAATGGACAGACAATGTTTGGATTTGGACCCTTCTTCAGACCCATCCCAAACGTTGCCTGCATCTTTCCGTCTCATGGCCTGCTGAGACCCTCCAGCACTTTGTGTTTTGCTCAAGATTCCAGCAGTTTTGTGTATCTTCCGTGCACCCAGTGACCTTCGTTTTGACAAGTCAACCTCCTCACCGATCGCTTGCATGTTCTTAAACGAGGGACTTGTGAGGGGAGAGATTTAAGAGGGACCTCAGCAGCAATCTTTTCAGAGTTTAGTTTATTGACATGTACCGAGGTACAGTGAATAGTTTTTGTTGCCTGCTAACCAGTCAGCGGAAAGACTATTCATGATTACAATCGAGTTGTCCACAGTGTACAGATACAGAATAAAGGGAATAACGTGAAAAAATTTGTGCAAGATAAAGTCAGTAAAGTCCAACCAAAAGATGGTCCGAGGGTCTCATTGGAATTAGACAGAGGGTAGGCCTTATTTGGAAGGAACTGCCAAAGGAAGCTATAGAAAGGAATACAATTACGACTTCCAAAAGACATTCAGACATACGCACGGATAAGAAGGGTTAAGGGGCTATGGGCCAAATGCAGGCAGGTGGGACTAGCTCAGTACGCCAACTTGGCCCAGGCCTATTTCTATGATGTACAGCTCTCTGACTCTTCTTTGGTACGTCTCAAGGCCATTGCAGACCATGTGACTTAAATAGATACAATGAATAGCTCTATAATACTTACGTTTCATTTATTGGAACAAATACAAAGTCCTTTTGAAAGAGATCTACATGCCGTGTCCATGTTTTTACCCTGGCATGACGACGCTGTGGTAATCTAAAAAAAAAGACAAGACATGAGAAGATTTAAAGTTACGAAACATGCCTATACTCAACATGGTTACTATGCGGAGGAAATATGCTGGTGTACAGTGTATACAAATGAACAGTGGAGTGAATTAGGGCGCTAGAGCTGTTACCTTACAGAGCCAGAGGCCCGGGTTTGATCCTGACTACGGGTGCTGTCTGTACAGAGATTGTACCTTCTCTCAGGGACTGCATGGGTTTTTTCCGGGTGCTCCAGTTTCCTCCCACACTCCAAAGACGTACAGGTTTGTAGGTTAATTGGCTTCAGTAAAAATTGTAAATTGTCCCTAGTGCGTAGGATAATGTTAGTGTATGGGGTGATTACTGGTCAGCATGGACTCGGTGGCCCAAAGGGCCTGTTTCCGCATTGTATCTCCAAAGGCTAAAGTCAGTGCAGATCTTCCTAAATTAAGATCTTCTTAAGATTAAAAAATAATTAAACAATTAAAATAACTGGCATGAAGAACCAGAGGACAAGAACCAGAGGACATTGCTTTGGTGAGGGGGGAACATTTAATAGGAACCTGGGGAACAACTTTTTTTTTTTACACAAAAGGTAGGAATGAGCTGCCAGAGGAGTTAGTGGAGGCAGATACTTTCACAATGTTTATAAAACACTTGGAGAGGTACATGGATATGATAGGTATGGAGATATAAGGGCCAAACAGGCAAGTTGGATGAGTGTAGATGAGTGGCCGAGTGTAGATGGGGCATCTTAGTCAATATGGCCAAGTTGGATCAAAGCACTGTTTCCACGCTGTATAACTCAAAAGTGGTAGATCAGTAATTTGTTTAGGGGTTGTGGCCATTGCTGGCTATTTCTACCTTGACTGTCCAACCTTAAGGGCAGTCACAGTGGAGCAGCGGTAAGGAGTTACTGCCTTACAGTGCTTGTAGCGCCGGAGACCCCGGTTCGATCTCGTCTATGGGTGCTGTCTATACGGAGTTTGCACGTTCTCCCCGTGACCGTGTGGGTTTTCTCCAACATCTTCAATTTCCTCCCACACTACAAAGACGTACAGGTTTGCAGGTTAATTGGCTTGGTGTTTGTGTAAATTGTCCCTCGTGTGTGTAGGATAGTGTTAACATGCGGGTGTTGCTGGTCAGTGCGGACTTGGTCCACTTACGCCAACCAGTGATCACCCGTACACTATTTCTGTCCTACAAACTCGGGGCAATTTACAGAAGTCAATTATCCTACAAACCTGCACATCTTTGGGGTGCGGAGGGAAATCGGATCCAATGGTCACAGGGATAACGTGCAAATTCTGCCCAAACAGAACCTGAGGTCAGGTTCAAACCAGGTCTCTGGGGCTGTGAGGTAGCAATTGTTCCGCTTCACCACTGTACTGCCCAGTTGAGCCTGGAGTGTATGCGCCACGTTGCATAGCTCGCCGTGGAGCTCACCCACTGCCCTTGTGCTGTTCTGTTCCCAACAATGCTGGCAGCACCAACCCCACTCAGCCAGCACTGCTGGGCAAGACGGGAGAAGGAGATCAGACACTACCCAAGTCTTACTCCAGATATCAACTCCTCTCTCACATCAAGATAATATGGATAATATTAAACCTACATCCACACAAAGTTGGTGGGTACAATCCATTATATAGTGAGTACTGTCTGATGAAGGGATCCAAACCAAAACGTCACCTATTCCTTGTCTCCAGAGATGCTGTAGGACATGCTGAGTTACTCCAACATTGTGTGTTTGTCTTCAGTACAATCAGTATACAGGTGTCACACAGCATAATGCATCAACTAATGCACCTTGTGAACCTCCTACTCTAATCAATGCAAGTACTGAGGAGTTCCAGAAACATGTAGCAAAGCCAATTCTCTACAACACCGATTCCCACAGGTGCTTTCTGACCATCTCCCCTGATATTGTGCAGGCTGAGAAACATGATTAGATGATCTGATTAAGGGCCACAGCGCACTGAATCAGACCATCCTGGCCTGAAATGCACACTGCAATCTCTGGGTAAACTCCACCCAATAGAGAAGGCAGGAGAATGGGGTTGAGAGGGAAAGATAGACCAGCCATGATTGAAAGGGGGAGTAGACTCGGCAGGCTGAATGGCCTAATTCTGCTACTATAACTTATGAACAGGACAGGACAAAATTTCACATGGTCTTCTGCTCCAAAAGATTGGCTCTCTTTTAATAAGATTTGTACATTCAGTCATAAAGCACGGAAAGAGGCCCTTCGGCCCAATTTGTCCACACCGACCAAGATGCCCCATCTACACTAGTTCCATCTGCACGCATTTGCCCCATATCCCTCGAAACCTATCCTATCTTTAGAAGATTAAGGGGGTGATCTTATAGAAACTTACAAAATTCTTAAGGGGTTGGACAGGCTAGATGCAGGAAGATTGTTCCCGATGTTGAGGAAGTCCAGGACAAGGGGTCACAGTTTAAGGATAAAGGGGAAATCCTTTAGGACCGAGAGGAGAAAGTCATTTTTCACACAGTGGTGAATCTCTGGAATTCTCTGCTACAGAAGGTAGTTGAGGCCAGTTCATTGCCTATATTTAAGAGGGAGTTAGATGCGGCCCTTGTGGCTAAATGGATCAGGGGGTATGGAGAGAAGGCAGGTACAGGATACCGAGTTGGATGATCAGCCATGATCATATTGAATGGCGGTGCAGGCTCGAAGGGCCGAATGGCCTACTCCTGCACCTATTTTCTATGTTTCTATCCATGTACCTGTCCAAACGACTTTCAAATATTGTTATAGTACCTGCCTCAACTACCTCCTCAATCAGCTTGTTCCATACACCCACCTCTGTGAAAAAGTTGCCTCAGGTTCCTATTAATTATTTCTTCTCACCTTAAATCTACATCCTCTGGTTCTTGATTCCCCTACCCTGGGTAAAAGACTGTGCATTTACCCAATCTATTCCCCTCATTATCTAATACACCTCGAGAAGATCACCCCTCATCCTCCTGTGTTCCAAGGAATAGTCCTAGCCTGCCCAACCCCTCCCTATAGCTCAGGCCCTCGAATTCTGGCAACATCCTTGCAAATCTTCTCTGCACTTTTTCCAGCAGAACAACTTATTTTGTATAGCAGGGTGACCAAAACTAAATACAATACTCCAAACGTGGCCTCCCCACCATCTTGCATAACTGTAATTTAACATCCCAAGCTTCGATACTCAATACCCTGCCTGATAGATTGTTCCCGATGTTGGGGAAGTCCAGGACAAGGGTTCACAGTTTAAGGATAAAGGGGAAATCCTTTAGGACCGAGATGAGAAAATCATTTTTCACACAGAGAGTGGTGAATCGCTGGAACTCCCTGCCACAGAAGTTAGCTGAGGCCAGTTCATTGGCTATATTTAAGAGGGAGTTAGATGTGGCTTGTGGCTAAAGGGATCAGGGGGTATGGAGAGAAGGCGGGTACAGGATACTGACTTTGATGATCATCCATGATCATATTGAATGGCGGTGCAGGCTCGAAGGGCCGAATGGCCTACTCCTGCACCTATTTTCTATGTTTCTATAAAGGTCAATGTGCCGACAGCCTTCTTGACCACCCTATCTACCTGTGGCGCCACTTTCAAGGAACTATGTACCCATAATCCTCGATCCTTCTGCTCGACAACACTCCCCAGAGCCTCGCCATTCACTGTGAAGCTCCTGCCCTGGTTTAACTTCCCAAAATGCAACACCTCGTATGTATGTGCATTAAACTCCATTTTCCATCCCTCAGCGCACTTGCCCAACTGATCAAGATCACGCTGGAATTTTTCATAACCTTTCAATTTCTGCAGATATTACATTTACTGAACTTGACGCTCACGATTGGAAAACCTAAGAGCATGCACACATTTCCCCAACTTGTTCCCAACATATTCGCAGGGCTCCTGGTGGAAGGGTTGTCCGAAATTTACTCCTTGGTTGTAGCATCTTATCACGAATGACAGATGAAGAAACTTACATTTTATTCCAAAAGCCATTTTAAGGCTTTACTTAGAGAAATGGGATGCTGTACATACTGTCTTGCGATATTGAGTCGATAAAAAATAAATGGGTAGGAAGTTGCAGGCTGGGCACTGAAGGGGGAGCTCTCGCCATTCGTGACTGGGCTTGGAAATAGTGATGAGTCATGATTAGTACGGGTGTCTGGGGTTATGGGGAGAAGGCAGGAGAATGGGGTTTGGAGGGAGAGATAGATCAGCCACGATTGAATGACGGAGTAGACTTGATGGGCCGAATGACTTAATTCTGCTCCTCTCACTTATGACCTTATAATTTAGTAATACAGCGTGGAAACTGGCCCTTTGGCCCACTGAGTCCATGCGGATCAGCGATCACCTGCGTTGGGGGAGGGAGATGGAGGAGAAGTGGAGCAAGATTTCCCCCTTTTTGCCAAATCAATAGAGCAAAAGGAGACAAAATGCTGGAGTAACTCAGCAGGTCAGGTGGCATCTCTGGAGAACAAGCGGTATCCCTGGAGGCTGAAGAAGGGCCCTGACCCGAAACGTTCCCTGTCCATGTTCTCCAGAGTTACTCCAACGTTTTGCGCCTCTTATTTTGTTCTATTCATTTAGAAAAGGAATATCCTGAGTGAGCTCCAGATTATTCCACAAAACACTTTTCCCCCTCCCACACATTGTTGCATTTGGTTTTCTACAGAAAGCATGACATAGCTTACGATAGAGTGACGGATTCTGGAACATTACGCCGTTCTCGTTGATTCAGCCGTTTGTAAAAAAAGGAGCTGAAAATGTGTATTCTATCTGCATCCTGCTGCTTGATCTTTTCAAGAACTAAATACCTGCAGGGTCAGATGAGAAATGCACACGTTAAACATTTTTTTTTTTTCCGATGAAAAGTGCCCCACCTTCCCCCCTCTTTTCCTGCCCCCTATCTGGACTCCCACCTATTTCTCCCCTCCACACCAGGGACCCTGACAGTCCTTTCAGGTGAGGCAGAGGTTCACTTGCACCTCCTCCAACCTCATCTTTTGTATCCGTGGTTCAAGATGTGGACTCTTATACATCGGCGAGACCAAACGCAGACTGGGCGATCGTTTCTCAGAACACCTATGCTCAGTCTGCGTGAACCAACTTGATCTCCCAGTTGCTGGACACTTTAATTGTCCTTCCCATTCCTGCACAGATTTTTCTGTCCTCCATTGCCAGAGTGAGACTAAACGCAAATTGGAGGAACAGCATCTCATATTTCGCTTGGGCAGCTTACAGTCCAGTGTTATGAATGTATACAGGGGAGTGAACAAAGGGGAATGTTTGTATAAGTTAACTACTTTTTTCAAATTGTGCGATATAGCTTCTTGCCTACTGAGGTGTATCAACTAATTTTTGCAGTGCCGCGATCAGTCTTTGCAAGCTGTACGGCAGAGGGCAGCAGGCTGTAACTTTCAGGTTGCATCTAATTCTACTGTTGCCAAATAGTGAAATGCCTGGATAGAGTGAATGTGGAGAGGATGTTTTCACTAGTGCGAGTGTCTAGGACCAGAGGCCATAACCTCAGAATAAAAGGACGCACCTTTAGAAAGGGGATGAGGAGGAAGTTCTTTAGTCAGAGGATGGTGAATCTGTGGAATTCATTGCCACAGATGGCTGTGGAGGCCAGGTCATTGAATATTTTTAAGGCACAGATTGACAGATTTTTGATTAGTGAGGGTGACAGGGATTGAATGGTTTAATAGACTAGTACTTATGAACATGTCCATTAGATTCTCAGCAAAGCTGACCAGTGGGACACCGCCAAATCATTCTCCACGTTCAAACAAACTACAATAAGGAGAACCATTTCCAATTTCACACAGCATTGACAAAGAAACCAAGGCCGTTTCTCAGCAGGATTGCACTGCCTTATCAAGTCAAGTCAAGTTTATTCGTCATATACACATACGAGATGTGCAGTGAAATGAAAAGTGGCAATGCATCGATCACTTGGATATTTTTCTCTCAATAGGCTGTCACTGTAGATTTTTGTGGTTTTCCACAAAATGACTTCACCACTTCACCCATCGTTGACCAACAAGCCTGTTGCTGACTCGGTGAACAATCTCCCTCTTTAAATTAGTAATGATACTTTCTCCGTGTTGGTTCTTGCAAACAAATAAAATCAAAGAAAACAAATTTACTTACTTTAAATAAAAATCTATAATAACATCGTTCAAGAATTCACCCTCTCTCAGGCAGTAAAGATCTTCATTCGTCACAGATATGCCGCCCTTGGCTGGGGGAGGAGGATAAACTATCAGCCTAGTGACAAAAATGGGAGCTATATTTAGAATTGTCCTTGAAGAAATACTGAAGTAATTTCTCAATTTTTGCCCATGAAATACTTAAATGCACATTAAAATTATTAACACAAAGAATTAAGCGCTTATAAAGTCATACTGAGTGGAAACAGGCCCTTTGGTCCAACTTGCCCATGCTGACCAACATGTTCCATCTACACTGGTCCCACCTGCCTGTGTTTGGGTTTATCCCTCGAAACCCATCTTATCCATGTACCCGTTTAAATATTTCTTAAACATTGCGATAGTAGCTGCCTCAACTACCTCCTCCGGCAGCTCGTTCTATAACCTACCACCCTTTATGTGAAAAGCCATCCCTCAGGTTCCTATTAAATCTTTGCCCCCTCACCTTAAACCTATGTTGTCTGATTCAAGATTCCCTTACTCTGGGCAAGAGTTCAAAATACAGAAGTAGTGGGAGAAACACAAGAGATTGCAGATGCTGGAATCTTGAGCAACTAACAATCTGCTTGAGGAACTGAGAGCGACAGGCACCATCTGTGAGGGGAGGAGGGAGAAATGGATAGTCTCAGCAGTAGGATACGAGTCCTTCAAGTCACCTGTGCACCAGAAGCTTCAGCAATTCACCTGAGAGGGAAGAGGGAGGAAAGACTTCAAGCATGGCATTCAGTTGGACAGCTGGCAGAGTTGCTGTCTCACGCCGCCAGAGAACCAGGTTCAATCCTAGCCTCAGGCACTGGATCGGGAGTTTGCACGTTGTACCTGAGCCCACACCAATTTCTAAGTGACAAGCTGGATGCAACTAATTTTAACTATATGTTTGGTTCACACAGTCAATCTACAATGCACACGTTATTACTTTGTTAATGTTACACTTACTTTTCAATGGGACCCATAAAGGAAGAATGGACTGATCCCAAACTATCGACACCAGAATGGTTGGTTTTCCGCAAAGAGTATTTGGAGGGATTCTGGAAAATTAAAATTACAACATAGATTAGGCAGAGAAGGGAAAGAAAAAGGGAAGAGAAATATATAAACTGCTATGGTAGTCATTCTTTCAATTAAGATACTTCCATACAGTAGAGCAAAACAAACTGTAGGCGCTGAAAATCGGAAACGTAAAATGGCAGAAAGTCAGCAGTTCAAGCAGCAACTGTGGAGAGAGAAACAGATACCGCATTTCAGGTTTTGGATAAAGTTGAGATGTTCTTTATCCACAGATGCTGCCTGACCTAATGAATGTTTCCAGCAATTTTGTTCCTGAGTCCCAGGTATAATAGGTCGCGATCGCTCGTTCAACCAAGAGCAAGAGATCTTCTCTACTCAGTTTTCAAGGCAGAATGGTTATTTACTCCCCCTCCCCAAAGCTCAAATTTACTACTTATAAACCAAAATGGAGATGTCAGCATGGGACCCTTGGGAGAGCTTGGTGCTTTTCTTTTATGCAAATAAAAAAACTGACTGCAAATTACAATTTTGTGCTGATTATTTACAATAGCTTGATATTAAATCTAGATGTTGGTTTACAAAAAAACACACAAATGCTAGAGTCAGCAGCATCTCTGGAGAACTTGGCTAGGCGATGCTTCGGATTGGGAGAATGTTGCCTGACCCGCTGAGTTATTCTTGCATTTTGTGCTTTAAATTTTTTTTTTTAAATCTTATTGATAATATTAAATCTGCTGGTTCCTATGCATTCAGTATTTTTAAGGAGCAGAAGAGATGTATGCAAAATTTCACCATCCAAACAGTATGATGTACAAGTTGATATACAAGGCAAGACAAGGAACTGCAACTGCTGGTTTACAAAGAAGGGCACAAAGTGCTGGAGTAACTCTGGAGAACAGGAATAGGTGACGTTTTGGGTCAAGACAGAAGAAGGGCCCTGACCCAAATCTTCACATCCATGTTCTCCAAAGATGCTGCCTGACCCGCTAAGTTACTCCAGAACTTTGTGTTCTTACTTTTCATGTTGGCATCCATTTTTAGAAACCTAACTATTTTTTTTGTTTAATTTTCCCCAGGAGACTTCAGACTTGGGATACAATGTGGAAACAGGCCCTTCGGCCCACTGAGTTCGCGCCGACTAACAATCACCCCGTTTATTAGCACTGTCCTACACATTAGGGGCAAGTTACAATATTTACAGAAGCCAATTAACCTACAAACTAACCTACAAACCTGTACATCTTTGGAGTGTGGGAGGAGACCGTAGGAAACCGCAGCACCTGGAGAAGACCCACGTGTTCACAGGGAGAACGTACAAACTCTGTACAGACAACACCTGTACTCGGGATCGAACCCGGGTCACCGGAGCTTTAAGGCAGCAATTCTACCACGGCCCACTGTGCTGCCCCTGACTAATGAAGCCAGTCAGTTCATTTGTGCCAAATACCAACCTATTTACCCAGATAAATAAGAATTCAGTGTTTATCAATTCACACCTCCTCCTCCTCCTACCTGCTACACCAGGCTGAAGCAGCCAGTAACACTGCAATACGCTTACCCTGCCATCCTTGAGTAACAGATTGCTCTTGTGTTCTTCTAGGTTCAGTGTAAACATAAGAACTCTGTTGTTCGCTTCGACAAATGGGATGGAGTCAAAAAAGTTTGATATATTGTTCTTTTTGCCAACTTCAGTTAAAATTCTTTCAAAAATAGCAGCTGCGCGATGATCCAGAAGTGACTCAAAAATCAAAGCAATGTACCGTTCATCAGTAGCTGAAAAATACAACCGACAAAACCATTCAACCTATATAGAAACAAGGAATTGCAAATGATGGTTTACAATAGAGTATACAAAGTGCTGGAGTAATCAGAGGGTCAGGCAGCGGAGAACATGAAAAGGTGACCTTTCGGGACGGATCGAATTACGGTTAAATAGGGTGATCAAGAAGGCTTTTGGCACATTGGCCTTCATCAGTCAAAGTATGAGTACAGAAGTTGGAAGGTCATGTATAAGACGTGACCTCATGGGAGTGGTTGAGCAGGCTAGGGCTTTATTCCTTGGAGCACAGGGGGATGATGGGGTGATCTTAGGTGAGTAGAATCAAGAGAGGAATAGATCTGGTAAACGCACAAACACTTGCTCAGAGTAGGGGAATCGAGAATCAGATGGTATAGATTTATGGTGAGGGGGGAAAAAGATTTAATAGGAACCAGAGGGGTAACTTTTAAAAAAAACTCGAAGTGTATGGTACGAGCTACAGGAGGAGGTAGTTGAGATACTATGGCAACATTTAAGAAATACAGGTACATGAATAGGATAGGTTTAGGGCCAAACACAGATAGGTGGGACGTGGTGATGGGGCATGTCGGTCGGCACGGGCATGTTGGGCCAAGGGGCTTGTTTCCACACTGTATCACTAAGACTCCAACACTGTGTGTCTTCTGCCTGTAAAGTACCTACTTCAAAGAAGTTCTTTATAATTACATCAGTACTCTGATTTAATGAAGGCTTTTCAACGAGATTGCTTCTAGATACATGAAAAGTTAGTACTATGGGCCAGTTGGTTAAGTCAGACTAGTGTGCATCAAATCGTGGCTGAGGAAAGCAACTGGATGTTTATGCCAAACATGATGTTGTTGAGCTTGTCTCCTCTACCTGCATGCGATCCATATCTTTCCATACCCATGTGACTATCTAAAAGCCCCTTAAATATAGTATCTGCTTCCACCACCACCCATGGCAGTGCGTTCCAAGCACCCACCACCCTCTGTATAAAATAACAACTTGACATGGTGGGAAGAAGTCATACAGTATAGAAAACAGGCCCTCTGGCCCAACTTGCCCACGGCGACCAAGATGCCCCATGTACACTAGTCCCACCTGCCCATGTTTGGCCCATATTCCTTTAAACCTTGTAGCAACATTTTTTGGATTATAACAGGTGAGTAAAGTCAAAAGAACAATAATCTTCAAGAATGGGAGTAGAGAGCTGGGGATGGAGGTGGCCATGGATGTACACGACCGGGATAAACATTTTAAAACTGTGCTGCACCAAACAGAGGCAATGAATACTTGAAAGATATCAGGGTTGAAAAATTATTCTGATGAATTGCTACCAAACTCAACCCAGCAAAGGGCAAAAGGAATATTTGCAATACAGTATAGCATCATACAAAGAGAATCAAATAGCCACTTAGAGGAGAACAGAGCTATTATTTCTATAGAGTTGTTACGTAAACCTGCTACAGGCTTGTCATTTTAACAAGCCCAATACAGCTGTTTGCACTTACTGGATGCTTCAGAATCAAACCAGTTATTCTCTTTGCTCATATTGAGAGACGACCGAAGTCTGTGGCAGGCAACCGTTGTTAATTGCAAGAAAAGCACTGGCAATACATGTGCGTTGCACCATTCACACTTAGTGAAATCTGAAGCTTCTAAAACAATTTCTTGGGATGATTCCTGAGGCACTGCAAAAGGGACAGATAGAAAAGGCATTACATTCTATTCTCTTTGCTCTATCTATACGAGTTTGACGATTGTATTTATGTATGGTATTATCCAATCTGTTTTGATAACATGCAAAACAAAGCTTCTCAATGTATTTCGGTAGACGTTACCATAAGACATGGGAGCAAAATTAGGCCATTTGGACCATTGAGTATGCTCCACCATTCAATCGCGGCTGATCCATTTTTCCCCTCTCACCCCCATTCTCCTGCCTTCTCCCCGTAAATTAGATGCCCTTCTAATCAATAAACTTTTTCCCTCGCTTGTTCCACAGCGTGATCCCGCCTAACAGTCCGCCTCAACCTACCTAATCTTTAATCATTCATTTAACTTCCAAAATTAGTTCCAAGAATTAGAAACCACAAATCGGAGTATAGATTGGATAAGTTTAGGCAGTGTTGGGGCCATCGATTTTGTCATTTAAGTAAACTATTGCAAGCTAAGGAATTTAAAATCCACCTCTTGTCCTCTGGATCTTCTCCAATTCCCCTACTTCATCCAATTGGAAGATAAATGTGTAGAGTTTGAACACACAAGCATATCGTGATTCAGCTAGGAATACTTCCGCTCTTTTACCTTTGCCATAAATTATTTCAATGTTCACTTTGCAAGCAAAAAAGATACAATTATAATTGTTTACCAGCCAAAAGACTGAATACTAGACGCGAATGGGATGAACATGTTTGCCGGTCGGCATGGACTCAGTGGGCCGAAGGGCCTGTTTCCGCACTGCATCTCTAAAGTCTAAAGATCAGGTTTGGACTGAGTACACCAAATGCAGGTTTCTTTCACTGTAGCTTTATGTAATGAGGAAAGATGGTGAATTGAAAAGCTCTCAAAAATGTAGCTACCATTTTTCTGGTGGACTGCTTTTAAACAGCTTTTTTGCACACTTACAAACAATACGCTCTTTGTTCTTTGTTTATGCACATTTTAAAATCTATTTATGTGGACCACTGATTGGCAATTTTAGAAATAATGATTTGAGATGGACTTACCTCCCATACTGACCTTGATGAAGTCGAGGCTGAACTGAAAGAAGAATAATCTGTTTTAAGTGCAAATCAATCTATGAACAGATTGTCATAAAGCAAGAAAGGAAGGTTTACATAGCTAAAAACCACAATTTATTCATGATGTAATCACAGTTTAATAAAAGCAGTGGAATTTGTTTTTTCTTCAAATGAAGCAAAACACAAAGCAATCAATATTGAATTTAGTAGGGTCTGTCACCTCGCCTTTATTTAGGCATTACTACTTTGTTCATGCTGCAGTTCGCAGCTTAATGGGATTACAGTTATTTATCTCGGAGCTACTGAACTCTGTAGCCCATCTAATTATGGAAACCAGCCCACTTTAGGTGCTTAAGGCCGGTGTAACTCTGCGGGTCAGGCAGCATCTCTGCGGGAAAAGGAATAGGTGACGTTTCGGGTCGAGACCCTTTATCAGACCCGAAACATCACCTATTCCTTTTCCAGCGATACTGCCTGACCCGCTAAGTTACTCCAGCATGTTGTGTTTATTTTCGGTGTAAACCAGCATCTGTAGTTCCTTCTTACCCACTTTAGGTGCTCGTAAACACCTCCATCCAAGACCGCAGGAAATTGCAGAGAGCTGTAGACATAGCCCACGTCATCCACAAACCAACCTGCCCTTCCATTGACTCCATCTGCACTTCATACTGTCTCAGCCAAGGCCACCAGCATAATCATGAACGAGTCTCACCACGACCACTCCCTTTTCTCACTTCTCCCATCAGGCAAGATGTACAGAAGTTTGAAAATGCTTTTCACTGTATCTTGGTAAATGTGACAATAATAAACTAATCTAAACTACTTCCAGATTCAGAGACAGTTTCTTTTCAGCTGTTATCAGACAACTGAATCGTCCTCATACCAGCTA
The DNA here is from genome assembly GCF_028641065.1 of Leucoraja erinaceus. Lineage (NCBI taxonomy): Eukaryota > Metazoa > Chordata > Chondrichthyes > Rajiformes > Rajidae > Leucoraja > Leucoraja erinaceus. The sequence continues at coordinate 36,646,807 of NC_073384.1, read as the reverse complement.
GCGTGTGGTCCTGACCTCCTATACACTTCAATGGAGACCTCTGAACTATATCTGGACTTCAATGTTATACTTTACTAAATGTTGTACACTTAATCCGGGCACTGTGGATGGCTTGATAACCTTTTCTTTGACTGGATAGCATGCAACGTAACGTTTTCACTCAGTAAGCCTCCAAAGCCTCGGTACACGTAAAACCCCTGTCTCACAGTGCGAGTTGACACACGAGGTACCCCGAGTTAAAACTTGTGGTAACAACGTACGATTAACGGAGCTGTAACGTCAGAACTCGTGGACACAACTTAGAGACTCGTGGCGCTTACAGCAGGTACCCGTGAAACTTGTCAACTCTTGAAAAAAATTAAACATGTTTAAAGTTTTCCACGAGTCAAATTTACTCTTGTGGTTAAGAATTGAAACATTTTAACTCGTTGTAAGAACGTAGTGGCCCGTGCGTTTACCTTAGTATATCGTGAGTCTACCGTGGGAACTCTTTAACTCAGCGGGCAGGCAGTATTAGCGTTCATAGAGCGGGATCTTTTGAAGAATATCTGGGTGCGAGGATTGACCGGATCGGAAGATTTAGCGAGAGCCCAGTGCAATTAGCCATCTGGTTAGACAAGACCAGGCTTAAACCTAATGAGTTTGTGATATATCTATTTTATCCTTTAATCTTGGACGAGGTTTGGCAAAACACGTCGCCAAGTATGGATGACGTTTCCAGAAAGTTTGTCAAAGATATATTACATCTTCCAATTAGTGTTGGTGGTGGTCTTTTGTTCTGCAGGGTTCGTAATTGGGCCTTGATATCCCTAAATTGTTCTTCGTTACGATTATTAGAAAGTACTCCAGCACACATAGTGTGGCTTCACAGTTTCACGCTTGCAATACGAAGCCTTTTTAAGTTGCGATCGGAATCAGAGCTAAAATGTAATAAAAACGTCCTGCTCTAAGTCTAAAGTTCAAATTGAACCAAATGTTTCTCCCTAATGCCTCCATTTCAGTGGAGGGCTCCATTCGATATGCTCATGCACATGGCAGTGGTGAATTATCTATTCTCGAGTCCTATTCTTTATCTTCTTATATATTACTAAAAGTCTGATCTTGACCGCTTTTGGCCCACTGTGCTGCGATTTCCGAGAGAACGCCGCCACCAATGACCGTCATTTTTGGCCACCTCGCTCAGAGCCCCCCTCCGCCTTCCGGGACCAGAGGATTTTTCCCATTGATGAAAAATCAGAGAGATATTAATGTTTAAAAAAAAATCCCCATTCTCTCTGCTGCCCCGCTGGCGGCAGGGGGAGGGACTATAAAATCCAGAAGTGTAGTGCCTCACTCAGTCTCTGCCAGACCCAGGAAGCGAGAGGGTCACGGCTCTCTGAGCTGCGAATAACACTGAACGCACGTCTACTCCACGGTGAGTCCCCTCGTTGCGGCTGTAAAGTGGCTGCAGCCCAATTGTTTGCCTCGCCTTTTTAAAAGGTTTGTGTTCACAAAATGAATTTTGCTTGTCAGGTGGCTGCAGCCCAATTGTTTGCCTTGGCTTAGCTTTTAAAATTGTTGCAACAGTTGGATGCCAGCCCAAGAATCCATTCGGCCCACGATGTCTACACTAGCCCTCTGGAGACCAGTACGTTCGGCCCGCAACACCCATACTAGCGCAACAGACAGCCCCCCCCCACTGGTGAGCCATATTGGAATTGGTGGAGAGGTGGAATATTGCTTTGGTGACCAGCCCTCCCGTGTGATGCTGGGACCAAAGTAAATTTGTCCCAAATCGCTTCGGGCTATCACTGCTCCCATAATCCTCGCATGTTGTGAACTGCCACACCTCTTATCACTGCTTCTGCCCACCTCTTGCTTCGGGCTCTCTAACAACTTGCAGTTTTTAACATGCGACTTTATCAGAACGCTCAACATTAATGAAGCCCCCCCCCACTGTCCAACTGAGCCCTATTGGAATTGGGTGGAGAGGTGGAATATTGCTTTGGTGACCAGCCCTCCCGTGTGATGCTGGGACCCAACGGGTCCCACGTAGTCTAGTTGTTTATGTATGACTCCAGTTTGTCCCATGGTATTGTTATCCATCTTGCTTGCCTTACACACTGCCCGCCCACCAACACGCTTCATTCACACGAATACATGACACACATAATCCTCGCGTGTTGTGAACTATGCTGAAAAAAAAGGTTGAAAACATTAAGGTTTTCCCCCTGCCTACATCACTCACAATAACAGGTTCCAATACTGTCATGCGATAGGTCCCGATCCGTATACTTCGGCACTTTAGAATAATACTTTCACAATTGCTTTCCGCTTGCGTACCAAGACCATCCGTCTGTGACAATGCAGGCTCAATTTTTCTTTTCTTGCCCACTGTTTCATGGTAAGGATTTCCAAACTGAAGAGAGCAGACAGGATTAAAAAACATATGGGAACCTGGTGAAGTCAGCAAAAAAAACACATGAAATACAGAAGATATTATGAAAGCATTCTCTTTGTTGGTCTTAGAGTTTAGGACTCTTGTCTAGAAACCAAACACATCCTACATGTCCATACACACAAGAATTTCAACAGCATCTTAACGGCTACTTTTTAATAAAAGCAGTAAATGATGGAAGCATTCACCAGGCCGGGCAGCATCTATGGACAGAGGAAAAAGGGTTAACCTTTCAAGTCAAAGATCAAGATTTCTCAACCTTTTCACAGAACCATCTGACATCCACCATCACAATGTGCTTCCAGAGATTGGTGACATTAACTCCAGCCTCCCAGCCAGTTTTGATCCACGGCAGTTTGCTTACCATCGCAACAGTTCCACATCAGACACCATCTCCCTGGCCCTACACTCATCTCTGGAACACCTAGATAACAAGGACTCCTACATTAGATTCCCATTCATCAACTATAGCTCTGCCTTCAACACCATAATCCCATCCTAGACCTGGACACAGGAATCAGCTCCCCCCTTTGCCACTGGATCCATGGCTTTCTGACTGACAGACCTCAAGCAGCGAGGATAGGTGACAACACCTCCTACATAATAACTCTCTTCACTGTTCTATGTTCTAACACACTGGATGAGTTTGTTTTTACAATGAACATCTTCTCAAGTCTACTCAGCTCACTTTATCCATCTAGGGCAGCACAGTGGTGCAGCTGGTAGAGCTGCTGCGTTACAGCACCAGAGACCTGGGTTCACTCCTGACCTTGGGTACTGTCTGTGTGGAGTTTGCACCTTTTCCCGGTGACCACATGGGCTTCCTTCAATTTCCTCCCAAAGACGCAGAGGTTTGTAGGTTAATGGCCTCTGTAAATTGCCCCATGTGTAGGGAGTGGATGTGGACGTGGGATAACAAAGAAATAGTGTGAACGCATGATCAATGGTCATAGATTATAGATGATTATAAATGGTCAATGATTATAGATGAGGGTCCCCTCGATATGCTCCCCTCTGCTCTTGCTCCATTCGCAACAAGGACAGAGTCCCACTTGTCCTCACCTTCCACCGCATCAGCCATTGCATACAGCATACAATACTCCAACACGTTTGCTACCTCCAATGGGATCCCACCACTGGCCACATCTTCCCATCTCCACCCCTTTCTGCTTTCCGCAGAGACTGTTCTCTCTGCTGCTCCCTGGTCAACGTCCCTTCCCACCCAAACCACCCCCTCCCCAGGTACTTTCCCCCGATACCACAGGAGATGCAACACCTGTCCCTTTATCTCCCCCCTCGACTCCATCCAAGGACCACGAGTCTTTTCAGGCGAGGTAGAGGTTCACTTGCACCTCCTCCAACCTCATCTACTGTATCCGATGTTCCAGGTGTCAACTCCTGTACATCAGCGAGACCAAGCGCAGGCTTGGCGATCATTTCGCTGAACACCTCCACGCAGTCCGCCTTAACCTGCCTGATCTCCCGGTTGTTCAGCACTTTAACTCCCCCTCCCATTCCCAATCTGACCTTCCTGTCCTGGGCCTCCTCCATTGCCAGAGTGAGGCCCAGCGCAAATTGGAGGAACAGCACCTCATATTTTGCTTGGGTAGCTTACACCCCAGCAGTATGAACATTGACTTCTCTAATTTCAAATAGCCATTGCTTTCCCTCTCTCTCTCTCCATCCCCTCCCCTTCCCAGTTCTCCCATCAGTCTTACTGTCTCCGATTACAATTTATCTCTGTCCCGCCCACTCCGTTGACATCAGTCTGAAGGGTCTCGACCCGAAACGTCACCCATTCTTTCTCTCCAAAGATGCTGCCTGTCCCGCTGAGTTACTCCAGCATTTTGTGTCTACCTCTGATCAATGGTCAATGTGGACTCAGTAGGCCAAAGGACCTGTTTCCATGCTGCAGCTTTCAATCAAATTTAATCAATCCCATGCCCTGCAAGAAATCATTCTCATTCCCCCACTATGCTCCTTTTAAGCTCACGACAGTACAGCCAAATTTTACTCCATCTACAGGTTTGCAGAATACACTGTTGTGATGGGCTGAATCTCAAACCATGGGTACCTATTCACATACCTTGGGTATGCTAGCAAATAATTTTACTGTGATTCTAATGTACTTGAGTTAGGCTTTATTGTATCTATCTATGTATGCTATTTTCTGATGTTTGGATAGCATGCAAAACAAAGCTTTTCATTGTATCACTGTACATGCAACAATAGTAAACTTAAACCTAAAGCTAGAGAAGACAAAATGGGCTAGCTGGAACTGCATTCCAAATTACCTTGTCTTTCATCCTTGCTTTTCTTGGCAATGTGGCTGTGGAGTCCACTTCTGGGCAAAGGTTTTCCAAAATCTGTTTTGTTGCATTTTCATCAAGGGCCTCCTCTGAAGTTGCTTCCGAGGGTTTGGTGGGAAGCTCAGGAGAAAGACTTGTAGCTTCAGTAGTTCTACTAATGGAATTAACGCTATCCATTCGGCTACTTCCAGTGCTGGCATTGTCGTCATCTTCTCCCTCTTCATCACTGGACAGTACAACTGGGAGAAATCCCCAAATTAGCACAGAGAGCATAGAACAGTTCAGCAATGGAACTGGCATTCGACCCACAATGTCTGGTCCAACATGATGCCAAGATAATCCAATCTCACCTTCCTGCGCATGATCCATATCCCTACATATCTGAAGAAGGGTTTCGGCCCGAAACGTTGCCTATTTCCTTCGCTCCATAGATGCTGCTGCACCCGCTGAGTTTCTCCAGCTTTTTTGTGTAACCTCCCTACATATCCATGTGGCCATTTAAAAGTATTTTAACATAGAAACATAGAAAATAGGTGCAGGAGTAGGCCATTCGGCCCTTCGAGCCTGCACTGCCATTCAATATGATCATGGCTGATCATCCAACTCAGTATCCTCTACCTGCCTTCTCTCCATACCCCCTGATCCCTTTAGCCACAAGGGCCACATCTAACTCCCTCTTAAATATAGCCAATGAACTGGCCTCAACTACCTTCTGTGGCAGAGAATTCCAGAGATTCACCACTCTCTGTGTGAAAAAAATTTTTCTCAACTCGGTCCTAAAAGATTTCCCACTTATCCTTAAACTGTGACCCCTTGTTCTGGACTTCCCCAACATCGGGAACAATCTTCCTGCATCTAGCCTGTCCAACCCCTTAAGAATTTTGTAAGTTTCTATAAGATCCCCCCTCAATCTTCTAAATTCTAGCGAGTACAAGCTGAGTCTATCTAGTCTTTCTTCATATGAAAGTCCTGACATCCCAGGAATCAGTCTGGTGATCCTTCTCTGTACTCCCTCTATGGCAAGAATAATAATCATCATCATAATCGTACTTTATTAGCCAAGTATGTTTTGCAACATACGAGGAATTTGATTTGCCATACTAAGTGAAAAGCAACAAGACCATCAACCACATAAGATCTACTTCTATCAAATCTCCCCTCAACCTCCAGCATTCTAGAGAAAACAATTCCAGTCCATCCAACCTCTCCCTATAGCTAATACCTCCTGATCCAGGCATCACCAATGCCCTGAAGTTAACAGTAGGCAACATCCTTTGGTCCATTCATTGACGATGAAGGCCTGAATAGAGTGGATATGGATATGATATTTCCATTAGTGGGAGAGTCTAGGACCAGAGGCCTTAGCCTCAGAATAAAAGGATGTACCTTTAGAAAAGAGATGAGGAGGAATTTCTTGGGTCAGGGGGTGGCGAATCCATAGAATTTGTTGCCACAGATAGGCTAAGCAGACCAATTCAATGGATATTTTTACGGTGGAGATTGATAGGCTCTTAATTAGTACAGGTATCAGGGGTTATGGGGAGAATGGGGTTGTGATGGAAAGATAGATCGAATGGCAGAGTAAATTTAATAGGCCGAATGGCCTGATTCTGCTCCTATAACTTAGGAACATGAAGATTATACCTTGTGCCAGCTGATGGAGTTCTAAGACTTTGACCCAATGAATCTTTATGAATGATCAGAGACAGCTTAGTAGCATGTTGGCTAATGGATGGTGCAGATAACCCCCAGTGAGTAGGGAGTGGGTGAGAAAGTGGGATAACATAGAATTAGTGTGAACAGGGTGATCAATGGTCAGCATGGACTCGGTGGGCTGAAAGGCATGTTTCCCATGATGCATCTCTAAATGGGCGGCAGGGTGGTGCAGCGGTAGAGTTGTTGCCTTACAGCGTCAGAGGCCCGGGTTCGATCGTGACTATGGTCTATGGGTGCTGTCTGTACAGAGTTTGCATGTTCTTCCCTTGACCACGTGGATTTTCGCCGAGTGCACCAATTTCCTCCCACACTCCAAAAACGTACAGGTTTGTAGGTTAATTGGCTTCGATATAAATGTAAATAGTCCCTAGTGTGTGCAGGATAGTATTTATGTGTGGGTCAGCATGGACTCGGTGGGCCGAAGCGCCTGTTTTGCACTGTATCTATAAACTACACTAAGGTGGAATTGAATAACTGATTGGTAATGTAGGGTTGAGAGTGCTTTGAGAGAGTAGGGTTACTTTGAGAGTGCTCACATGCAAATTAACAGCTGCATTTCTATAATGTTCCACTATGCACAAGATGTTTTAATTGGTAGTAAAGCATTTTAGTATGTTCCAAAATTGCATTATATCTTTTAAATTCACTCTGCTGATTTGTTTCAATGCAGTATTTAAGGAGATTCTTCATTGCCTCAGAAGGCGATGGAGGCCAAGTTATTGGGAGTTTTTAAGACAGAGGTTGACAGATTCTTGATTAGAAAGTGTGTTATGGGGAAAAGCCAGGGGAATGTTGAGAGGTAAAGATAGATCAGCCATGATTGAATGGCAGAGTGGACACGATGGGCCAAATGGCCTAATTCTGCTCCTATGACTGCAAGTTATAAACATACAGTGTCATCGTGCACCTTCATTGCTACTGAAAGTATCTATACTCACTCGGATCATTCATTACATGTTTCTTCGAGTCCACGCGTCCTGTTGCATGCACAACTGTCCGTGGCATCAACCCTACATTACCATTAGTATGCAAAGTGCTGTTCCTGCTCGAATAGAGTTTGCTGGTCGATAATGGAGTCAATATTATGTCAAGAGGCCTGTTGTAAAATGTCTTGGCGCTGACGCCCACGCTGCCTTCAGCTTGCGTTGGGAAACATGTCCGTATGGGCATCCTGGGCTGGGGTGTGCCGACACATGCAGAGTCTGCAACGTATTTCGGACGCCTTGCTGCATCCTTGGGAATTGGTTTCTGGCAGTTTTCACACTTGGTATGGTCTTCACTCTTTTTACCACAATTGTTACATAAACTGAAGAATTCGTGAAGCGCTTGCCCCTGAAATTCGGAAAGAAAATCAGAGTTTTAAAATGGTCCCTTAACAGCTCTATTGCAGAAGTATATTATGGGTAGCACAGTGTCGCAGCAGTTAGGGCCGATGCATCACAGTGCCGGAGACCCAGGTTCAATCCTGATTACAGGTGGTGTATGTACAGAGTTTGTACATACACCACCAAATTCACCCCAGTGTGTAGGGAGTGTATGAGAAAGTGAGATAACAGTGTGAACAGGTGATCGATCAATCCAAGACCACAAGAAATTGCAGAGTGTTGTGGATGCAGCTAAGACCATCCTGCAAACCATTGACTCCATCTACCCTTCACGCTGCCTCATCAAAGCCATCAGCACGCGTGGTATTCCGCTCCTAATAAAACCCAGCTTAAAGCCACTAAGGAAAATCACCCCTACATCTCAGCTCAGCTTCTGCCTAAACTAGATTAATTTTCATTATTGTAGTCTTTTGGGTACAACACGTGATCCATTCCAACTTGTATCCTTCACAGCAGCTTTCTCCCACAAGTTTTGCCTCAACCTCTCTCCTGGTAATAGACTCCTTTAGCCAATTTCTCCCCTTTCCCATCAGGCAAGAGGTACAGAAGTTTGAAAAGGCATACCTGAGATTCCAGGACGGTTTCTTCCCAGCTGTTATCAGGCAACTGAACCATCCTATCAACAAATAGAGAGCGGTCCTAACCTCCCATCTACTTCATGCGAGATCCTTGGACTATCTTTAATCAGACTTTACTAGACTTTATCTTGCACTAAATGCTATCTCCTTAATCCTGTATCTGAACACTATGGACGGCTTGATTGTAATCATGCATAGTCTTTCCACTGACTTAATAGCATGCAACAAATAAGCTTTTCAATCTATCTCGGTACTAGTGATGATAAACTAAACTAATGGCTAATTGGTCGTATATTATACAAATGCATGTTCATGGATTGCAGTTAGTCAACTAATTGATCGCATTAATCCCTTACGGTTCCTAAAGTTCTGCGACACTTGAAATATGTAAATGATCCAAAACGGAGCCACAAAGTGCTGGAGTAACTCAGCAGGTCAGGCAGCTTTGCTGGGGAACATGGATAGGTGACGTTTCGGGTCAGGAGAAGAGTTCTGAACTGAAACTTCAGCTGTCCATTCCCTTCAGAGATGCTGCCTGATCTGCTGAGTTATTCCAGCATTTTGTGTCTTTTTCTGTAAGCCTGCACCTGCAGTTCCTTGTCTCCATGGAACCAAAGGCGGTCTTTATCTCGCCACTAACGGTAGAATTTGCTGCAGCCCCACATTGTCCATGCGGTAATGTTCAGTCTTACAAAGCTGAACAGTGAACTATTGCCCACCTCAGTATTCGTCATATCTTGCGTTGCAGAAGCATTAGAGTTCATTGATTCAGGCAACGCTGGCATTGTGTCATCTTTTGCTTGCTTCGTCAAAACACGCCTCTTAATGTTGGGTAGAGGATATGCCTCCTCTTCTAATTCAGCCGAGGCTGCACCTATCAAGAAAAAACACAAGGACTGCTCTTGTTAAAGAACTCAGGAGACCAACAGCACTAATTAGAAAGGAAACATAACAGAACCTGCAGTGTGGAACAATAAATATTGAACACGCACCCACAGCATATCAGTTTGAAAACAATTAGTTTAGCTTTAGTTTAATTTAGAGACATAGCATAGAAGCAGGGCCTTTGGCCTACCAAGTCCATGCCAACCATCGATCACCTGTTCACACACTAGCTCTGCACACCCCTTACATACTAGGGGCAGTTTACAAAGACCATTTAACCTACTGACCTACATGTCTTTGGAATGTGGAAGGATATGAAAAAATCCACTCGGTTCCCAGGGATAATGTGCAAACTCCACACAGTCGGGATTGAACCTAGGTCTCTGGCGCTGCAAGACAGCCGTGCTGCCAGCTGTGCCACTGTGCTGCCCAATTCTGCCTTAAAGGATCAAATTATGTGCTTTGTAGTCAGTGATTTCACCGAGGAGTGCCAGTCAGGCCATGAATGTATTTTCAGCAGTAAATGCCTTGTAAACAGTTGGCCGGTCCACAATCAACACAGCACCTACCAGCTGATTGTGACTGTGTGGCAATGAAAAAAATGAATAAACTTAGTGAGAATTAAATTGTTCTGTTTCAGTACATACGACAATTAATGACTCTCGACTCTCTTGGAAAAGCAGCAAGGAAGTTGGAAATTATACCAAAACCTTATAAGGCACTGACCGGTCAGACTTCATTTGGAGGATTGTGAGCAGTTTAGTTTAGAGATACTGCGCGGAAGCACTAATTCTGCGCAGACCAGCAATTCCCCTCACATTAACACTATTCTACACACACTAGAGATAACTAACAATGTTACCAAGACAATGAACCTACAAACCTGTTCGTCTTTGGAGTGTGGGAGGAAACCGAGCTCCTGGGGAAAACCCACACAGGTCATGGAGAGGTAGAAACTCTGTGCAGAGAAGCACCCGGAGTCAGGAATGAACCCAGGTCCCTGGCGCAGCAAGGCAGCAACTCTACTGCTGCCCAGCGTGCCCCATATCTGAGGATGCGTTGGCACTGGAGAGGGTCCAGAGGAGGTTTACGAGAATGATCCCAGGAATGATTGGGTTAACCTATGATGAGCATTTGACGGCACAGGGCCTGTACTCGCTGGAGTTTAGAAGGAAGTGGAGAGGATGTTTCCACTACTGGGAGAGTCTGGGACTAGAGGCCCTAGCCTCAGAATAAAAGGACATACCTTTAGAAAAGAGATGAGAGAGATTTTTTTTAGTCAGAAGATGGCGAATCCATTGAATTCTTTGCCACAGATGGCAGTGGAGGCCAACGCATTGAGTATTGTTAAGGTGGAGATTGAGAGATTCTTGATTAGTACAGGTGTCAGGGGCTCAGGGAAGAAGGCAGGAGAATGGGGCTGAGAGGGAAAAATAGATCAGCCATGACTGAATGGCAGAGAAGACGATGGGCCGAATGGCCTAATACTGCTAATTCTATAACTTATGAAAACCACTTAAATACTCACCTATTCCTTCAGATTCCATTAAAATAATACTGTCCACAGGAACCTTTTGAACATCAACTGGGTATTCTTTTCTGAAAGCATACAATTGATCTAAAATTAAAAACTGAAATTACAATAAACACTGAACATTATTCCCAGCCAGACACTGTTGTAAGCAGTGTAGATTTAAGCATTAAATTATGGAGTGATTATTAGACAGAAAGGGAAAAATGCAAAATAATGGGTTTCAAAATAGTTAAATGAACACTTGCCCCACTTTGGAACATCCAAAGATAAAACAAATTTACTTTTTGAATGGTAGGAAGTTCAAAAGCAGAGAAGCAGAGCGACACATCCCCATGAAAGCAGATTGAAATGTCAGGATTTGAAGAGATAAATAATGAAAAGAGCAAATGGAACACTATTCTTTATGTTCAGTGAACTAGAGCACATGCTGGAAAGAGTGCAGAGAAGATATAGTTTAGATTAGTTTAGAGAAAGAACATGGAACCAGGCCCACCAAGTTTGTGCAAACCAACTATGACTCTATACTCTAGTTTTATACAAACTATACTCTAGCTTCATGTTCAATTTTGCAAACATACTAGGGGCAATTTACAGAATGATGAAAGAAGGGTCCCGACCCAAAATGTCACCTGCCCATGTTCTCATGGGATGCTGCCTGCCCCCTCAGTTACTCCAGCATTTTGTGTCTTTCCTCAAGTGATACAGGGCGTAGCAGGAACAAATACTTGGGTGAATCATGAAAATATATATTTGTGCATTTCGTTTCCAGATTCAGAAACTACCCACACCATGGAGGCAAATCAAATTTATAGAGTGTCATTAATTGGGGGGGGGAGGGGGGGGGGCTAGAAGGAGGAGGGAGGCAGGAAGGTAGTATGGTTAATATCAAACAAAGTGTAAACTCCATTCTGAATCTATTTTATTATTTTGATAACATGGAATTTACTTGCAAAACAATGGTGGGAAAAAAAGGTGTTCAGTTCTGTTAAAAAATTTAAGTAATTCAATTCAGGAGATCAGAATTCACTCTGGAGGGCGGGGGCTGGAATAGGGAATGGAGCTACTGAGGTAAATAAGAAGTGCATTTAAGGGGAAAATACAGAAATTCATACTCAAAACTATGTAACACAAGATATACAAATAAGCTAAATGACAAAAAGAGCTGTGATACCACAGCATTTCAGAGTATCAAATGGAATTGATAAGGTAGAAACTAGTTTTGTCAATTATTGCCACGTGTATCAAGGTACAGAGAAAAGCTTTTTTGTTGCGTGCTATCCAGTCGCCGAAAAAACTATACATGATTACAATCAAGTTGTCCACTGTGTACAGATACATGATAAAGGAAATAACATTTAGTGTAGGGTAGAGTCTGATTAAAGGTAATTCGAGGGTCTCCAGAAGTAGTTCAGGACCACTCAGGGAATATATAGACCATGTTTCGGGTCGGGACCCTCCTCTAGCACTTCTTATTTTGGTCTAGATTCTAGCATCTGCAGTTCCTTCAAACCTATCTCTTTGACTGAACATTGGGGCACCTGCCCCTATATGTGCAATGTTGTGTGAAATGTTTGTGATATGGAGGGGTCAACCATGAAAATGTTTTATAAATAATGTTTCAGTGAAGTGTCTTGGATCATTTTACAACATGAGGAACTATATAAATGCATTTTACTATTGTTGAATGTCAAAACAATGGTATAGCCTTATGTTCTGTGAAAATGCTCAGACGATATATAGTTTGACCACAGTATAAAGCTATTAATATTTTAAAGAAACATTTCAGAACCAATCACTCCAATTCATCTATTGGATTGCCAATACTCCCAATAACTTTTATTTCTAATAGAAGCGTATAAAATTACGAGAGACATAGATTGGGTAGACTATCAGAATATTTTTCCCAGGATGGAAAAAAATCAAATATTGGAGGGCATAGCTTTCAGGTGAGAGGGTCAAAGTTTAAAGGAGAATTGTGGGGTAAACGTTTTTTTTAATTATCAAGTTTACCATGCAGTAATTATTTAGTGAACATTGACTCCTAGTTTGGCATGAACATTTAGAGAACACCCATCAAGGAAAATGGAAGGATATCATATGGGATAAGAAACCAATCCATGAGGATGGCAGAAAACAAATATGTTTGGATCTCGACCACAGACACTGTATTAAAGTTGCAAGAAAATGACATAAATACAAAGCATTAGCAGCAATGAAGCCATTTAAGAGACCTTGCAATGGTAATCCCAGCTGTTATGCAAGCACTTCAGTGACACTTACCCTTCATCAGGTAAGCCAAGATTGCTTTAAAAGTGAAAAAAATAAAAAGGCAATAATCTCACATTAATATTTGAAGATTGACAAATGAAAAATTAATATACAGATCCACCACCGAATTTCCAGCAACTGATGGTCCGGCACCTCCTTTAATCTGGACAAAATTATGAGAGCGCTCTTGAAATCCACCCCCCCCCCCCCCCCCCCCCCCCCCCCCCTAGTCCCCACAAAACTGTTGCGCCCGAGTTGGGCGAGGCGGCCAATCTCCACCTCATCAACAGTTCTACACCAATCAGCAGGTCGAATTTCCCTCCTGCGGCCGATCGGCGGGGTGGAACTTGCCTCCTGTGGCTGGGGGTCTGGAACTCCGGCCCAGCCAGAGCTGGCAGATTCGTTCCCGTGGTCAACTTAGCGGACCGGTATCTCGGCTCCTTGGCGAACTTGGAGGACCATTCACACACCGTTGGATTATTCTCGGAGGCCGTGACCTCTGCTAGTCTAGCAAAATGGATAATCCAGAAAGGCTCTGGAACCAAAGGTGCCGGAAAAATCGGTGTTGGACCTTTATTACCATTTTGTCTTTAAATTTTTATCAGTAGTAGTTTCAATGTTACAAAAGGCTGCATAAAACTAAATTTAGATCACCAATTTTAGCTCTAATAATCAAATAATAATAATGTAACTATTATACAATATACATCTCAATCAATAGTTATAATACTATTAAACCTGAACAATATTGACACGAGGTCTCCACCTCGAAATGTAGCAGCCATTTTCAATCGATTAGGCTTCATGGATGGGTTTAAACTGCAACACCAATTCTACTGCTTATGAATTTCAAAGCACCAACACCATATACTTTACGGTAACAATGTAATGACTCTATTTTAGAGGATATGGGCCAAACGCAGGTAGGTGGGACTAGTGTAGGTGGGACATGTTGGTTGTGTGGGCAAATTGGGCCAAAGGACTTGTTCCACGCTGGATGACAGTCTCTATGACTAATTAAGAGAGGTTGCAATTCAACATTTTGCCAACTGTTCTGAACTGCTCTAATACCAGACTGACAAGTGCAATTTTCAAACTGTGTAGAACCCTCTCACACTCAAAACAATAGACAACATCAAAAGGACACAAAATGCTGGAGTAACTCAGTGGGTCAGGCAGCATCTCTGAAGAACAGGAGTAGGTGATGTTTCGGGCCGGGTCTGCTCTTCAGACACTGAGATCGGTGTTTGAAGAAAGGTCCCTATTTGTGTTCTCCAGTGATGCTGCCTGGCCTGCTGAGTTACTCCAGCATTGAACTAAATTATTTTGGGTTCTGAAAATTGCTAATGATGCAAATAAAATACTATCAAAGCAGACTTGATGGGCTAAATGGCCTAATTCTGCTCCCATATGAAAAGATGTGATAAACAAATAAACCAGTTAGCACAGGGGAAGAAGTCCAAGCATCTTTTAAATGCAATTTTTTCCAGTTTGGCTTTGTTTAGATTAGAGATATAGCGCAGAAACAGGTCCTACGGCCCACCACGTCCGTGCCAACCAGCGATCCCCGTACACTCACACTATCCTACACACTAGGGACCATTTTTAATGAAGCCAATTAACTTGCACGTCTTTGTAGTGTGGGAGGAAACCGGAGCACCCATGGAAAACCTACATGGTCACGGGAAGAATGTACAAACTCCTTACAGGCAGCACCCGTAGTCAGTATTGAACCCAGATTTCTGCGCTGGCATCTCTACCTCTAGGCTACCATGCTGCCCACTATTACCTGCCTCAACTACTGTCTCTGGCATCTTGTTCCAAATACCCATCTTTTCCTTTTACAATTATATGTAAAAACTTTATCCCTCAGCCTCATATTAAATCTTGCTCCTCTCACCTTAAATCTGTCTCCCACACTGGAAAAATGACATTTCAAAAATAATTCAGGGACTGTGAAATGCATTGGTGACATATTCAGATAAGATCATGAACACACTCTACAAATTTTAAACACTTTTCCCAATGTGAAGTACAAAGCTTTTATTTTTTTATTATTTTATTCAGGCAAGCAACTTCCATTCTCAAAGGATCCACAAATTAATTGTAATGGCAGCTACATTTTGGAAGTGGAGCATGTTGGACCATCTACCCCAATGTTTTGAGCCTAGGTTATGCTGACCACTTAGAACAAAGTTTACTAACCGCAGCCAAAATGTACAAGCAGATCAACTATAAAGATTACGCCAGAACACACAACTACTTAGATTCCAACTGTGAACGGAGTTTATTGCATCAGGAAACTAAGATGCAAATGCTGGTACAGTCTACCCTCGTTATTCCGGACATCTTTGGAACGGATTTTGGTTATAGGAGATGAGGCATCCCCATGGTAATCAGACACCACTCTCGTTAAGAAGCTGCTTGTTACACTGCGGGAAGCCAGTGAAATTGTCAAGCGATTGCTTCGATCGACACTTGTGCAACTATGCTCTATTGAACAATGTAACAAACAGCCTTTAATATTTGTAACTTACAGTAACAAAAATACAATTTTAACTGTTAAAAAGAATTTTGTATTTGAAAACAACTCGTTCATTCACAGAGTGATCACTAGGAAGTTGAAGCGAATCCCTTACTCGTTTTTTGTGGGCAATCGGCTGTAACGGATAGCATTTCTCCACCAACCCCACTCCCGTCCATTATAATGAGGGGTTACTGTACCTGTATCAAGATTAATGAACTTACACATTTTTTAATCTTTTCCTTTTACAATTATTCCTTCCTACAAACATTCCCTCCAGAGATGCTGCCTAATCTGCTGAGTGAATCCAGCACATTGTCTTTTTTGTAAACCAGCATCTGCAGTCCCTTGTCTCCATGCTATTTAAATAAAAACAAAACTTGGTGGATGTGTTGTGATGGAGTGCATTGCTAAGTACTAACCAAAACCTGTGTAGTAGGTTTAGGATAGAAAGATATTTTTCAATCCGCTGTATAGCACAAGCAGCTGAAAATGTTAAGGATCCCACAAATAGAGCAGGGGGAGGGGGTGGGTTGATTGGCAGAACTTTGGTCAAAGGCCAGAATTGAAAAGACAAAAAGTGTGAGATAAGGAGACAAGGATAGCAGAGACATGAAGCCAGAGGAAGGAATATACGTGGAGGGGAACAGGAGAGGGAGAAATGAGTGCACATCCGGCTGGGGCACAAGGAAATTGGGAGTATTCTATATTCATACCATTGGGTTGTTCGCTACTCAAGTGGAATTGTTTAGAAGTAATAAAAGCATGGACCAGGGGTCAACTGTGCTTGTTCCTCAGCATAACTTGAATTACTGATTCAAAACTTGATCTAAAACCAGCATATGCTAAAGGTGAAAAAGTAAATATCTAATATCTCCAGCGTGTAGGCAGTTACAGCAACACCTTTGACAACACATACATGAAAGATGAAAACAATAATAATGAGTGTGCAGATGAACACAAAGTGCAGAACTTACCTTTGGGCTGCTGTTCTTATGATTGGTTGTGCATTGGCATGCTGAAAGCGCCTCCCACGAACAACTATTCCTGGCCCCATAGGGCTAGTAATTACTAAGCACTTGCTTCGATTTTTATCCATCTCCTTGCTCAGCGCATGGGGTGATGATGCAGTCGACATGCTTTCACTGTAAGCAAGTTACCATCTTAGTACACCATACATAGAGGAAATGCATCTGCTGAAAATACAATTTAGCATCGTTTGGGACAAGGGTGGGCAGGAAATGTGTGCATTGCACACAGCTGGAAGATAGGAATATAGGACACTTGGCATACAAAATCTTTACCTTGAACTATAGACAGTACCTAAAGACAGGATCGAACCCGGGTCTCTGTGCGGCAGCAACTCTACCGCTGTGCCACTATGCCGCCCTTGTAACTAACCTTATACCTAACAATTCCGAATTGCAGTTTAAAACTTGCAGATGCCTACTCTGAATTATCAGAGGAACCTCCATATTGATCAAAAGAACTGTCAGTTACACAAAATCAGTTCATATTGACAACAATCAACCCCAACTTTGATGGAAGCAGCAGGAAGAACATTTTTCTCACCCTACCTGCATCTTTGAAGTATCACCACTTTTTGCCATCTCTCGACCATTGAGCATTTTGCACATATGCAATAGCACCTGCCCCGATGCACTTGAAACAAAGTCCTCATGGTGCGCCCTCAGTTCACTGAATATTCCAGTTTCCATGTTATCCCAAATAAAGTTTCCCTCTCCTTTCTCACCTATATTCCTTCCACTAGCTTTACATGCACGCATTATTTATCCCAATCTCACATCTTTTGTCTTTTCCAATGGCCTTTGTCCAATTGTCCACCTGTCTTGCTGAGTTACTCCAGCATTTTGTGTCTATCTTCGGTTTAAACCAGCATCTACAGTTCCTTCCTACAAAGAAAAGCCCTCAAGTGCGTTCACCTATTATCTACCCTGCTTTGTCCTGCCCCTCCTCTACCTGATACGTCACCTATTCATGGTCTCTAGAGATGCTGCCTGACCCACCGAGCTTTCTATCCTTGCGTATGAGGAAGCATCTGCACTTCATTCTAACTATGTTATTCCACTTTCTCATCCACTCCCTCCACGCTAGATACAGGGACCAATTAACCTACAAATCCATTTGGTCACATGGAGAATATGCAAACTCCACGCAGACAGCACGCAAAGTTATGATCGAACCAGTCTTAGGTGGCAGCGAGGCAGCAGCTCCACCAGCAAGGATATGAAGCCAACACTTTATCCTGGGTGTGGACCTTAATGTACTCAGTCAATTAAATAAACATGTTTTGAATTGAACTGAATTTCTGGTTTAGGAACATAAGTATCAAAACTTTAAAAACAAATGCAGCTTATTCCAAAATACTCAAGCATAAACCAATCCATAATATTTCACAGACCTTAGTTTTCTGCTGGGTCCCAGCATGTTGAGTCCAATTGCATTTCCTTTCAAAGCTTTACAAATGCCAGGTGCTTGGTTTTTTCTGCTGTAGCTTCTCAATAAATTAGTTTTAATTTCTGATGAAAATTGAGATTTGGTCTAGAAGAGAAGGTAATCATAAATGGCAACTCGGGTAAAGACTTTTTTTCACATTTAAATTACGTTGCAACTGATTTTTAATCTTACTTTTTAATCTCTCACAGTAATAATGCACAATATATTTTGTCAACTTCAGTGCTATTTCTTTGAAACTCAAATTCTGGAGTTTAATTAATCTAAAATGAGAATGAATTCCTCGTATCCATTGCAAAGTATTATCATGTTTTCATGTTTACAAATCATTCTCTTTATGTTTCAAACAGTCAAGTTAATCTGAAAAACCAGCATTCATTCAGTCTTAGATGGAATAAGGATCTGCCTCGTGTTTCTGGTTTGACAAAGACAATATTTGCAATTAGTTCAACAACAATGATGTAGAAAATATCAAATGAGAAAGTTTGCTGAAATGACTGAACAAGTTGGACGCATCTGTTGTGAGAACACAACCAGTTCATGATACAGATGCAGACCTCTCCATGGAATTGCCTGAAGTTTCAAAAACACAGCATTGGATGGGCAAAGAAGTTGTCCTTACTCAACTTATTAATTTGTATTTACCTGAAGCACAAACTGATTTTTGCTAATGCTTCATTTGTTGATAACATTTTGAAACATTTCTTGGTTGGCTTGGAAAGAGATGTACAGAGGCAGAATCATAACAGATTAGGAAGTTCTTTGAGTAGAAACAACGACTTACACAAAGAACTGCAGATACTGGTTAATACACAAAGGCAGCAGCTCTACCACTGCACCACTGCCTCTTGAGACATAAATGTAATCACTCCAACATCATCCCCACTGAACCTTTGAGGGCGTTGCCAGTATTTGAGACGCTGAGTTACAGGGAGATGTTGGGCAGGCTAGGACTTTATTTCTGGGAGGGCAGGAGATCAAGAGGTGATCTTATGGCATATAAAACCACTAGGGGAACAGATAGGATGAATGCACAGAGTATTTTAACCCAGGGTAGGGGAAATCAGAAACAAGAGGAGATATGTTTAATGTGAGAAGAGCACATTTTAACAGGAACTTGGGGGGGCAACTTTATCACTCAGAGGGAGGTGGATATATGGAACAAGCTGGCAGGGGAGATAATTGAGGCAGATGCTATCACAGTAGTTAATAGAGATTTTGAAAAGTACACGAATGAGAAATGGGATATGGACCAAACGCAGGCATAGGACTAGCTTTGAGTAGCATCTTGGTCGGCATGAATGAGTTTGGCCGAAGGGCCTGTTTCCGTGCTGTAATCCGACTCTCTAATACCTAACCAACAATGAAGCATGGTACTTTAACCATTGCGATAATGTTGCATGCAATCTCATTTGAAATGTAGCTAATTGACTTAGATAAACTCAAATTCAGGTGGTGAAGATCCTATCCCTTTAATATGAGCTGTCACCATATAAAAGTTATATCCATCATTTTTTTTTTTAAAGCATGCACATTCCTCATTTGCAGCCTTGCTCAGGAATATTGTTTTATTGCATTCATATATGAAGTAAAGAAATATAAAGAAATTTGTTTCAAGGAGTTTTGTTAATCAGCTAACAGCAATCAAGAAAATGTTAAGTTGTCTCGTGAATGGCTTATGGCCTTGAGACTATAAACCATTACAAGGACTCAGCATTAAACAATGCCCATGTGTTAATGTTAGATTGGTTCTTTGAAGCTTGACAATTATCAATCATGATGGATATGTTTGAGATGCTTGTCTCTTGAATGGCCCCAGGTAATAATAGTTTTAACTATGTTGATTAAATTTATGAGCGTGCAAATTAACGCTATTCAACTAGAAAAGCAAGATTCATCACGTTTAATTAATTATTATCACTAAATATGAAGTCCCACGACACCACTGAAGGACTTTGAAAATAGCTCCCAAGGCATCCAATAGTCAAACGGGGAAAGGAGAATGCAGTAATTCAGGGCTAATCATTGTGAAATGTGGGCTTTTGCTTCTTGCTATACCAGAAATCCATTCAGAATTCTTACGAGATCAGAATGGAATTTTTCTTTTCCCTCCTTGCCCCCCCCTCACCTTCCTTGAATACAAGGTGTGGAAGATTCCATAATCCATGCCAAATAGAGATATAGGAAATCTCAACTAAAAGCAAGAAACATTTAGCTGATCAGGCAGCATTTACGGAAAAAGAGTGGATTATTCAGACCGAAAACCTTTCAGCGGACTGCTCGATCACGATGCTTTTTCTTTCCCACATGTCCAAACAAAATCTACTTCAGAAGAAGTGGGACTGGTGGAGGAAAACCAGTGGAGGAATAGGATTAGTTTCCTCAGATCCCATCTGAAAATGGTGTATTCTTGCAGTGGCAACACATGCATTTCAATTCTCACACACTTCTTTTTATCCTATTGCACATCTTCCCAACAATCCAGTTATTTTATCTAACTTTGTCAATTTGTAGACAAGAAGAACATAAAGCAGGTTAAGAGTCAAGTGTGTTTTTGTTCTTTTAAATCTTTTTATCCTGGGCCTTTTATTGTATACCACTGAAGGAGATGCACTGAAATTTTGTTGTACAGTTGCTGTGCAATGACAATAAAGTATTCTATTCTATTCTAAGTGATTTATTGTCATAAGTCCCAAACAGAACGATAAAATTATTTAAATTGCAGCAGCACAACAGAATTGGTAAACATAGTAGTCTGTAAACAATATTAATAAACAAAAACTTCAGAGCTATAAACAATAAACACGCATGCATGCACATACATATATACACACACATGTATATAGACATATACATAATATAAATGCGTACATGCTTACACATGTAGATACGTTCGCTCGCACACACGGTTTATGCTGCTGATTTCTTGGCCAGCAAAAGAGCAGAAGGACAATGGAGTACATGAAATGGCACCTTTTGGGGTCTGTTCAGCACAGCAGATAGTAAGTATGTCTGACCTCAGTAATACCCTATCAGCAATATCAGAAACACCTTAAACCAGGTTTACCTGCTTGCACGGTTGGTGTAGCTCATGGCTTCCTTTTGTTTGTTTAGATGGAGGTTCAGTAATGTTTATGAAATATTTCACGTCTATGAAAGAGCTCTTTGCACTTTTAGCCATCGGAAATATAAATTTGCAGTCGCAGGAAAGTAGCAGGCAGTCATCCATTATATTGGTGTCTCAAAGAGCTATCTCAGTCCACAACTTTCCCAAGATCCCAATAAGAATCATAATATTACAAAAATAAAGACATGGTATAAACTATATGGTATAAACAATGTAATATTTATGTACATTTTACATGCAAAGTTGTTAAACGCAGCTGAAGTAACAAAGAAATGCAATTTCTAGTCACCAATTGCAACATACTGTTTTTAGTTTAGTTTAGATAAACAGCATGGAAACAAGCCCTTCAGCCCACCGAGTCCATGCCGACCAGCGATTTCCCTTTCATACTAGTTCTATGTCATCCCACTTTCTCATCCACTCCCTACACACGAGGGTGAATTTACAGAGTATAATTAACCTACAAACCTGCACGTTTCTCGGATGTGGGAGGAAACTGGAGCACCTGGTGGAAACCCACACAGTCACAGGGAAAACAGGCAAACTCCACAGACAGCACCCAAGGTCAGAATCAAAGTCGGGTCTCTGGCACTGTGAGGTAGCAGCTCTACCTGCTGTGCCACTGTTGGATCATTATCACAATAGGCAACAAAGGTGAACTCTTGACAAGGAACACAAAGCAGATACAGACTATACAGAGCAGATGCCTTAAATCCAAGAATACATAACAGTTTTGATATTTTTTTAAATAATTCTACTGTGTGCCAACACACGTGGAACAGAAGCACAATATGTGCAAGGCATCGATATATTTACTGAGTTGTGCGCTTTTGGTTGTATGGAATCCATGAAGTCACAATGAGTCAAAGTAGCTCAGAATACCCGAATCATCAATGAAGAACTTGGCTTACAAGTTCTGAATCTAACTATGCAGAGACTCTCAAAGATTTTCAGGTCAGATAGACAGCATGAATAGTCCCAACCCAAAACATCAACCATCCCTTTTCTCCAGAGATGTTGCCTGACCTGCTGAGTTACTCCAGCACTGTATCTATTTTCGATGTACACCAGCATCTGCAGTTTGTTGCCAACTTGATCATTTTTGGTCAAAATAATACACATACAAGTATTCAAACTTTATTAGTATTAAAATTATGAAAATCTGCAATGCAAAATGAAACATTTCCGTATTCCAAGCGACCCCCATACTATGAAATTCCTCATCAGTTTTCTCACACCCCTTGACTGAAAAGGTTGGGTTCTTGGGAAGACCCAAGTGCTGAAATAACTCAGCAGGACAGGCAGCATCCCTGGATAAGATGGATAAGTGATGTTTCAGGTCGGGAAGAAGGGTCCTGACCCGATATGCCACTTTATCCATGTTCTCCAAGAATATTGCCTGACCTGCTGTGAGTTATTCCAACACTTTGTGTCTTTCCTTGGTAAAACAGCATCTGCAGTTCCTTGTTATTGCAGGATGGATTCTGCCCTGGCAGCACATGGATTTTAATTTGCACATTTTTCACTCCATTCTCTTTCTTAGATCTACAATAGTCTTCCTCTTGCCTTATTTTCATTTCACCAGCCTTCCATCTTCAAGGAATCAACCTCTTGCCATTTCCAGCAACTTTTGTTTGATTAGTTTACAGATACGTCACGGAAACAGGCCCTTCGGTCCAACGATTCAGTGCTGTCCAGCGATGCCCGCACACTAATACTGTCCTACACATACTAAGGACAATTTACAATTATACCAGGTCAATTAGCCTACAAACCTGTTCGTCTTTGGAGTATGGGAAGAAACCTGGAGATCCCAGAGTAAACCCAGGGAGAACATGCAGACTCAGTATGGACAGCACCCATGGTCAGGATTGAACCCGGGTCTCTGGCACTGTAAAGCAGCAACTTTACCCCTGCACCACCGTGCTGCCCATGTTAAAGAAAACTTCTTTAGCACGCCCTAAATAGAATTCCAAATTTTCTGGAATTTTATGGTATTTCATAAAAAAAATTTAAATTGCTTCCTGCGTGCTATTTGTCGGGTTTATTCGCGGGCACACGTTAACAACACAAAGAAGAACAAGGCAAAATAGATCTATGTAACTACACTATATCTGCCTTCTTCTGTTACTCACTTGTACAGTGTTATGCAAGGCAGCTTTTCTTGCCTCCAACAGCTTTCGTTGTCTTCGTTTTTTGAACCTGCTCTGTATCAGTCTCTGCTCTCTCTCCCTCCCTCTTTGTCCTCCCTCCCTCACCCTCTCTCTCTCGCCCCTTCCCTCCCTCACTCCCCCTCCCTCTATCGCCTTTCCTCTCTCTCTCTCCCCTCCCCCTCTCTGTCTCCCCCTCCCTCCCTCTCTCCCCTTTCCTTTTTTCTCTCCCTCCCTCCTATCCCCTCCCTCCCTCTATCCTTCTCCCTCCTTTCCACCCCTCCATTTCTCCCTCTCTTCACCCCTCCCTCCCTCTCCCCCTCTCCCCCTTGAGCCCACCCACTGTTCTGTACAAATTAATCCCAATGTAACTGCAATTCCACCACCCACTGGTAACTTTTCACCATTAGGCTTATCCAGAAGTCTACCACTGCCTGAAAAATAATTAAAGGCTCAACTTCCACTGAGAAAGAGAATTCCAAAGAACAGCCCCGAACAGTCTGTGACCCATAGCGCTGTGGCCATAGCACTATGTTTAAAGCCCATAGCGCTGCAGCCAGTAGCGCTATATTTAGAACCCTGATAGCACTGCAGCCGACAGCTCTTTGTTTAAATTCTCACGCTTAAACTGACATCGCTCTGTTTAAACCTTTGAGCGCCAAACCAGCAGTGCTGCGTGTATTACCTTTACACCCCTTTGCGGGTCGGATGCGGATATTTCCCAAAATTATTAAATTTCCCTAAAATTACCCAAAGACAACTCGAATTTCCCGAATTTCGGGTAATTTCCTTCAAAGTGGAAACACTGGTGAGGGATGAACTTATCTACCTATCTATTTTACTAAAAGTCTGTTCTTGACCGGTTTTCTTGTATTGTATTCTTGTATTCAAATTTTATTGTCGTTGCCTCACTTTGAGACAACGAAATGAATTTCCCGTACAGCAGTATCGTTAAAAAAAATCACAAGAAAAATAATAAAAATAAATAATAAATAAATAATAAACATATTAAAAAAATAAAATTGAAATTGAATTAAAAATTTAACAAAAGCACAAACACAAAAAGTCCACAACACAACATAACATAAATGGCACCCAGGTGAGGACGGCACCATAGTCCAGCCAGCCTCCCCTCCGTGTCCATCCGTAGTCGGGGCCTTCCGAGCACCTGCAGTCGCCGCCCCGGGTGGCCCGATGTTCAGGCCCTCACGCCGGGCTGGTGGAACGCTGACGCCGAGCCCCGACGGTGAGCATCCTCCTCCTCAGCGGCCCGGACCTTCTGATCAGCCGCCTCCCGCTGCCGGAGTCTGCAGCTCCTGAGTCCGCAGGCCGAGCTGGGCAGAGTCACAGGACCCCGCGCTGTCCATCAGCGCCGCCCGCGTTGGGAGCTCTGCAAACCGCAGCTCCTTGATGTTGGTGCAGCAGGTCCAGCACTCCGGGCTCCAGACGGCGACCCCCGGTAAGGCATCGCCAGCCCCGCGATGTTCCAGCGCTGTCCCGCCGCTGCTGGAGCTCCGGTCGATCCCGGCAGGAAAGGCCGCGCCAATCCAGGTAGGTAGGCCGCTGTGGGGGGGGGGGGGGGGAGGACGCGACTCGAATAATAGTCGCGTCCTCACCAGGAAGCGGCTGAAGTACGGTATCCCCCGCACCGTGCCCTCTTCCCCCACATAAAAAACACCAAAAAACACAAAAAAACACACTTTTAACATAACAAAATAAACAAAAAAACAAAAAGATACCGGGCTGTAGGTGGAGGCTGCTGGCACCAGCGCCACCGGAAGTACAAGCGATCTGTGCTGCGATTTCCGAGAGAATGCCGCCACCTACGGCCGTCATTTTTGGCCACCTCGCTCAGAGCCCCCCTCCGCTGCATGTGTGCCGAGGATTTTTCCAGTCGATGAAAAATGACAGAGATATTAATGATTTTACAAAATTCCCCATTCTCTCTGCTGCCCCTGCTGGCGGCAGGGGGGGGGGGGGTGGACTATAAAACCAGGAAGTGGTGTGCCTCAATTAGCCTGCAAGCTGGACGAAGGCAGAGGGTCACGTTTCTCTGAGCTGCGAATAACACTGAACACATGTCCACACAACTGTGAGTAAGTACCCTTAATGTGGTTTGAAAATGAAAATATGGTTAAAGTAAAAAAGCACTGCCTGCAAATGTTTGTTTGGGAGGTTTGGGTTGAAATAAAAAGGCACTCTCACTGCCCCCCTATACTCCTCTCCCCCCCCCCCCCCTCCTCTCCCCCCCCCCCCCCTCCTCTCCTCTCCCCCCCCCTCCCCCCCTCCCCTCGCCTCTCCCCCCTCATTCTCACCCTCTCTCTCTCCTCCCCTCCACCCCACCTTTCCCCTCACCCACCCTTCCTCTTCTCCTCCTCGCCATCCCCTCTCCCTCTTGCCCCTCTCTCTGTGTCTCTGCCCCTTCTCTCTCTGCCCTCACTCTCTACCCCCCCCCCTCTCTAGATGTGACTGCAAGGTGGGGGCTATGCATCAGTAGATAGGGTGGTTATGGGGTAAAAGAAGCAAATTAACAATATTGATATAATATCAAGGGGGGGTAATTAGCGTGAGTGCGCGGGGGCATAGTTAGTGTGTGTGACGCTGCATGCCGTCTCCCCCCCCCCCCCCCCCCCCCAACCGCAACGTTGGGGGGGAACAGACCCAACGGGTCTGCACTTGGTCTAGTAGGTTTATAAAATCACGAGAGGCAAAAGTAGGGTCGATAGTCACAGTCTAGTCTAAGAGTCATACAGCATGAAAACAGGCCCTTCGGCTCAACTTGCCCACATGGACCAATCTGTTCCATCTACATTACTCTAACCTGCCTACGTTGGTCCATATCCCTCTAAACCTACCCTATCCATGTACCTGCCTAAATGGTTTTTAAACGTTGTGATAGAATCTGCCAAAATTTACTCCTCCGGCAGCTCGATCCATACACCCACCACTCTTTGTGTAAAAAAGTTACCACTCGGGTTCCTATAAATCTTTTCCCTCCTCATAACCTGTGCCCTCTGGTTCTCGTCTCCCCTACTCTTGGCAAGAGATTCTGTGCGTTCACCTGATCTATTCCTTTCATGATTTTTCTACCTCTATAAGATCACCCCTCAGCCGCTTGCTCTCTGAGAAGTAGAGTCCTAGCCTGCTCAACCTCTCCCTATAGCTCAGGCTCTCAGGTCCTGGCAACATCCTCGTAAATCTTCTCTGCAATCTTCCCTACACTGGGCTAGACTTTAAGTCTTCCCCACACTGTTGAGTAAATGGTACAATTGCTTACCTATTTCAGATTTCAAGTATTCAAGGTGGAATTATGGGGACTAAATTATGGGGGTTAAATACAATTAATTATTTTCTGAAGGAAAGGTCACAGTGAAGCATGATGCATATTAAGAAATTCTAAACGATCAAATCACAGTCCAGGATGTTTTCAGTGGAAGAGATTGCCAAGATAATACAATATGGTCAAGGTATGGTTTGATTTTTACTTGTTGGGCCATTGCTTGCTTCCTCTGTGACAAGAATGTTACTTGCCATGTATCAA
Organism: Leucoraja erinaceus; assembly: GCF_028641065.1. Classification (NCBI taxonomy): domain Eukaryota; kingdom Metazoa; phylum Chordata; class Chondrichthyes; order Rajiformes; family Rajidae; genus Leucoraja; species Leucoraja erinaceus. The sequence continues at coordinate 36,619,878 of NC_073384.1, read as the reverse complement.
CTCGGGTCTCAATATTGTCTGGATTTTGGCACATGTAAGCATGTACAACTGCACAATCGGAGGGATTGCAAATGAAAATGAATGTTCTGCAACTGTCAGTGAATAGTGTTTCGATGAAGCAGATAAAGATGGTTGTCCCACGGAACTAAAATTTCCTTGTCTTTTGTGCTTCAAAAAAAAAGCACCATCCTCCTTTGTATCTTTTTTATCTAGTCCAAGGTAATTTACAAGAATTAATCAATATTATACTAGTTCCTACATTGTCAGGATGAAGTAACAAATGTAAATTACTCATTGGCTATTGATTATTTGAAACAGTAGAGATTTTATCCTCTGCAGACAGCAGGACATAGAATTACTATGTACACTAAAGTGTTAAGCCCCTGTCCCACTGTACGAGGTAATTCACGAGATCTCCCGAGTTTTCCCCCCTATTCGAACTCGTAGAATGTCTGTAGCGGGTCCGTAGGAGTTCGTGGATGTCTCGTAGCGGCTCGTAATGCTAACGGCAGGTACTCGGGAAACCCGGTAACTCGTGATGTTTTTTCACCACTGTGAAAAATGTCCACGAGTAAAAAAATACTTGTGATTAAAAAAGTTGTTACTTTTTACTCTTAGTTACTTCATGGGCAGACCGTTGTAGACTCGTAGATAATTCGCTGTCAACGAAGGAAAAAACGTAAGAACTCTGCCCAATGCGCTTTTAAAATTAGATGAAAAATGACACTGTTCACTCATTTAAAAATCACTTGTGTTTAGTCTTTCAGACCTACTGATACTGAGGAGAAAGGGTTGTTTTCTGTCCAGTTGCCATGAGTGTGTGTGTGTGTGTGCGCGTGTGTGTATGAGTGTGTGTTTGTATGTGTATTTGTGTGCATATATGTGAATTTGTGTATGAGTGTGTATGTGTATGAGTGTGTATGTACAATGTGTGTGTGTATATATGTGTATTATGTGTATGCGTGTAGTAAAGTGATGGGGGTGTGGGGCTGGAGCAGTGGTGGAAGGGTTCGTGAGGTGAGAAGAAAAGCAAAGACCACAGATAGAAACGTTTCCAGAAAAACCCATCTCCGGTGTATTTTTAGCGCTCAGGGCAGCGCACTGCGGTTCTGGCCTTTTGCTCAGTCTTGTTTCGCACGAGGCGGAACGGGAGATATGGAAACAGCCAATAAAACTGGGTGATTCCACTACCAAGATCCTTTGTTTGTCAAGAAGAAGAAACGGGGCATCTGATGCATGCCACCTCTTGACACGAAGGGTCTGTCGTTTAGAGTTTGTGAAACAGAAAGTACTTTTCCTCACACTCCAGATATATTCCCAGTGTAAAGCACAACATTGCAAAGTTGACCTGTCACAGTCAGAATTTAAAGCAAGCACACATGGTGCTGATGTGGAAAGGTGTCATATCTCTCTCTCTCACTCTCTCTGTTGCTCCCTCCCTCTCTCTCTCTCCCCCTCTCTCTCTCCCTCCCTCTCTGTCTCTCTCTCTCTCTCTCTCTCTCTCTCTGTCTCACCCTCTCCCTTTCTTTCTCCATCTCTCTCTCTATCTCTCTCCCTTTCTCACTATCTATCAATCTCTCTTTCTCTCACTTCTTTCTCTCTCTCTCTCTCTCTCTCTTCCCACCCCTCTTTCCCCAGTCTCTCTCGCACTCTCTATTTCTCTCTCTCTCTTTTTATCTCTTTCTTTCTACCTCTTTTTATCTCTCTTTCTTTCTACCTCTTTTTAAGGCAGCATCTCTGGATCTTTATAGTTTCCCTCTCCCCTGACTCTCAGTCTGAAGAAGGGTCTCGGCCAGACACGTCACCTATTCCTTCTCTCCAGAGATGCTGCCTGACTCACCCGCTGAGTAACTCCAGCTTTCTCTCTATCTCTTTCTCTCTCTGTTCCTACTGCGGAATCGAAAACATTTTTCTCCTAGTCCCCGGCGGTGTGTGGTTTACAAGTGTGAATGTAACCAGGCTGGGGACAGCAGCGCGCAACACAGGCATGAAACGAATTGTTGATTTGGAAAGGCATGTTGCGCTCTCTCTCCCCCCGCTGCGATCGTCTATCTTGGGGGCCAAAAGGATGGAGGATAGGAGGATCAAATGCTCCCCTTAAAGTGGAGGGGGAATCATGTGATCAATTTTCCACTTGTGGCTACTTGTAGTTGGTTCAAGAGAACCTCGGGAGAGGAACGTAGAATGAGAAGTCAACGGAATACGTAGACATACTCGTAGGACCTCATAGGAGTTTGTGAACATACTCGTGGAAGGTCGGAGGAGTTCGTAGAATACCACAAGTTTAATTTTTGTTTAAACTCGGGAGAGCTCTTGGGTAAACTCGCATCGTGGGACAGGGCCTTTAGGGTGATTTTAACTTCCAAATCCCATCAAAAGCTAGTGCAACAGCACAAAAGCCCATGCCAATCCTCAGTCTTGAACAATGCCAGAGACTGATTAAGTGGTTAGTCTGTCACAAATTGACTGAAAAGTTAACACTCAAGGGAAAAAATCAAAGGTAATTCATTGGTTGCGAATAAGTTCAAATCATGCGAGGATAAGTAAAGCGGTACATGAATGCACGTTTATTCACCGATAAAGTTAAAACCGAAAATCCCTCTCAAACAAATCAATTATCAAATGAAAACTAACTTTTTACACAAAGTACTGGAGTAACTCAGCGGCTCAGGCAGCATTTCTGTAGAAAAATGGGTGACGCTAGGTCAGAACCCAGTCTGAAGAAGAATTCCGACCCGAAACGTTACCTATGCTTTTTCTCCAGAAATGCTGCCTGAGCCGCTGAATTACTGCAGCACTTTGTGTCTATCTTTGCTATGAATCAGCATCTGCATTTACTTGTAAAAAGTTAGTATAGAAAGTATGTTCCAAAAATCCTCAGTCCTTTTCAGGAGACACGTTCATAATATGGTAAAAAAAAAAAGCAAATATCTTCAATGATTTTGAAATGTTAGTTCCTTACCTTTGGCTTTTCAGCTTCCATCTCTTCACGATCAGTACTCCAAAGACTGGGCACACTGCAAAAATGTAAAATGCATCAGTGGAAATTTCAAAACAGGCATTTAAAAATTGACAAAAATACTTTGATCTATTAAAGAGGCTTTGAATTCATCCATACTAGTACAAAGGCATCCATCGGTCATATAGCAAAGCAATCATAATCTTTATTCTCTCTCTCCATAACCAAAATCAAAATTTCAGCAATAGTCTCCAAAATCACTATCTAGGCAGTCCCTCAGGAACCAGCATGATTTGCATCCACTCGGGTTCTGATAGGTAGTGAGGTGCCTAATGAGACTACATATCTACCTACAAGCGGGTGATTGTTGGTCGGCATGGACTCAGTGGGCTGGATTCCATGCTGTATCTCTAAACATATAACCCAATAAAATGATAATCATCAGCATTAGAAAGAAAGAAGGGCAAGTGTCCCAAAACTGCACTTGGTCTTTATACTGAGATACTTCTATTGAACACATGATCGTGGGATAGATACACATCAGAACCAAGAAAAGGATACCACATAAAAACTGGTCTACTAAAAACACAATTTATCATCATAGTAAATATCCAGCTTTGGTTAGAAGCAAAAAAACCCATTAATAATATGGAAAAGCCATCAGCCCAGTTATCGTGCAAATTTAAATGCCAATTAAATATAATTGAACAACATCCTTACTCTTTTTCCAAATTCACTGGATAGTCTTCTTCCTCTGTATCTTCACAACTCCGTTTATTCTTAATACCACGATCATTCTGGGCTGCTGTTCGATCCAAAGCTGCAACAAAAACAAGTGTTCAGACCAAAAGGCAGCCTTTCTCTTTGCAAATTGCTTGGTAGAAAATACCATTATTCAGCATCAATAATCAATATGATCATAACCCAGCCTCAATTTACCAGCATCAAGGGAGCCAATTCTCGAGTACTTTTCATCAACTTGAATGCAATTTATAACCACAATTTGAGTGCGCAAATTATATAATTCTAGTGGCAAATGTAGAAGAATTGCTGCAAGCAAGTAGTAAGAGAAAATTCTGCTATAAAAAAGAAAACGTCAGAAATTTATGCCCATTCACACTCAACTATTTTCCAACCAGGTGAAGCCTAGGTTAATCATATACAGTAAAGTGCTGGAGTAACTCAGCGGGTCAGCCAGCATCTCTGGATAACGTGGATAGATGACGTTTCGGGCCAGGATCCTTCTTCAAATTGACTGCAATTTGGGGGTGTGGGGGAGAAATCTGGAAAATCTGGCAGAACAAATCCTGACAAGTGATAGGTGAAGGGGATAGCAGGTGAGATATGGATAGAGGAGGAACGAAATGTGAAGCCAAAGGAAGGGATATAGGTGGAAAGGGATTGGGGGAAGGGGGGGGGCGGTGTGGGCGAGGAGGGAGAAAGGTTGTTGATGGCTAGTTTCCTAAAATTAGAGAATTTAACGTTCATACCATTGGTTTTGTAAACCAGCATCTGCAGTTCCTTGTGACCATAAGACATGTGAGCAGAAATAGGCCATTCAGCTCATTGAGTCTGCTCTGCTATTCGATCATGGCTGAAGTGTTTTCCCCTCAACCCCATTCTCTTGCCTTCTTTCCATAACCTTTGACACCCTTACTAATCAAGAATCTTTCAGTCTCTGCTTTAAAAATACCCAATGACTTAGCCTCCATAGCCATTTTTGGCAATTAATTCCACAGATTCACCACCCTCTAGCTAAAGAAATTGCGCCGCATCTCTATTCTAAAGATATGTCCTTGAATCTGAAGCTGTGCCCTCTGGTCCTAAACTCTCTCACTGCTGTCAATCATAAATGGTCTCTCTTGAACTACTCCCTTACTGCATTGGTACTTTCAATTGGATTAGAAAACACCTGCTCAACACACCATTTCTGCTCTGCCCTCTGGGGCTCATACAATATTACCCAGTACTAGTCCACCACCAATTTTCCAGCAGCTGATTGTCCAGCACCTCCTATAATCCGGACAAAGTTATGAGAGTGTCTGAAGTTCACTGGGCGGTGTGTGGCGCATGCTCTCTCGGGACACGTCCTAAAAGAGTTCTGTTTACATCTGCAGTTGTTGGTTGTGACTTCTTGGTTTTGTGCAATTCTTAGCTTGTTTTGCTTATATTTAACCCTAGCTATGGCTTCTAAGCAAGGTCCAAGTGATAGTTGTGTCAAGCATCAGCACATTTAATATTTGTTTATTTATGTTTCTAGTGAACCAGGCTGATTTAGATACTGGGGTGGAACCCTCTCTAAGACAGACGTGAAGCTTACCGTTTGACCTGTTTTTACAAAATGTTAAATGGCCAGCTCGACATAGATTACAAAACCTACACCAAACCCAAACCAATTATTCAATCCAATTTGAGATACCAGCTACCAAGCCAGATGTGTACAGCAATTCATTCTTCCCCGCATAATTAAAGCATGGTCTTCACCCTACCATAATTACCCAACAAGATGCAACTAAATTTAAAGTAGCTCTTTCTTCCCAAGAACCCCTTCTGGCTTAAGTCCTCCCTCCACCGCCTCCAGTTTAAATTCCATTTGGAATATTTTGGAGGACCAGAAAACCAAGAACCAAGAAGGGTATAATTGGTGGGTCAGAGGTATTGTTGTGTCATTAGTACATGAACTCTGTTGGTCCGACTGTTGGATAATCCAGCAAGGCTCTGGAACCAAGGGTGCCGGAAAATCGGTGGTGGGCCTGTATTTTTAACACTAAAATCCTTGTCTCCAAGACAGGTATCATTACTGGAATCAGGTAACACTTCCTGTGATTTTTATCATTACTTTTATTCTTGTGGACGCACGGCCAACTTGTCTTGAACCAGGTTTGTGAAGTAAATTTTAAAAACTCACCAATTTTACTTTGTAGGCTAATTTGCCCCCACACAGGTGGCTCACCTTGGATAAGTATGGACCTTTTTAAAAAATATTTCAGGGACTGCACTAGGTATAAGCAAGAAGTAGGAACCACCTGCATATTAAGTTGCAAGTTGGGTGTGCGTCCACAAGAATAAATGTAATGATACCACCAGGGCGCCGCAAGATTGGCAGCCCTGTGTCTGTTTTTTCGTCTTTTTTTTAAAAAAAATTAGAAGTTCATGTAAATGTTCTCCGGTTTGTTTTCTGTGGGAGTTGGAGGAAACTTCTTTTCAGTTTTTTTACCTTGCCGGAGATGCAATTATTTTCTGGACCACATCTCCGGTCGCTCTGCGGCCTACCATCGAGCTGGAGGCCTCCTCGGGCTGACTTTGAGCCCCACCACGGGACATGGACTTAACATCGGAGCGATCTCTTGCTTGAGATCGCTCCAACCGTGGCCTTACATCGAGAGCTCGCAGTCTCAGGAGAGGATAGTCAGGAGCTCCAATGACGCAGAGGCTCGACCAACCCCGACGCGGGGTCCGATTGCCGGCGCGAGGAGCTGATGCGAGGAGCAGATGCAGGAGCTGATTGCCCCGATGCAAAGGGCCCAAACGCCGCCAGCTACAGCAGTAAAGATCGTCCCGTCAACGAGGGCTCAAGGCCCCTGACCGCAGGAGAGCAAAGGGATGAGATTTTAACTTTTATTCGCCTTCCATCACAGTGAGGAATGTTGAGTCACTGTGGTGGATGTTTATGTTAAAATATGTTTTGTGCGTTCTGTTATTTTTAATTTATATGACTAACATGGCAAATGAAATTCCTCGTATGTTGCAAAACATACTTGGCTAATAAATGATTGTGATTGTGATTACCATGCTGAGTAAAGGTTGCTTTGTAGTGTATATCTGGAAACTGATGACTAGTTCATTGCCAGATTCGAAAGAATTTAGAGACAGAAATCATTCTTAAAATAGAATACAGCTATTCTGAAGAGAGACACAAAAAACTGGGGTATCTCAGCGGGACAGGGAACATCTTCAGTGGGAAGAATGGTCTCGATCCGAAACGTCACCCATTCCTTCTCTCCAGTGATGCTGCCTGTCCCGCTGAGTTACTCCAGCTTTTTGTGTCTATCTTCGGTTTAAACCAATTGCAGTTCCCTCTTACACATATTCTATTTCGAAATCACCCACAATTATAAATTAGTTGCCCCAAATGAATAACTCATTTCATGGTAACAAAATTCCAACAATTTAAAATGCCAGTTGACAGAAATATTGAGACCATTCTCGATGAACCGCCATTTTCTAAATAATTTGTTGGAAGGAACTGCGGATGCAGTTTTACACCAAAGATAGACACAACATGCTGGAGTAACTCAGCGGGTCAGGCAGCATCTCTGGAGAAAAGGAATGGGTGACATTTCGGAATGTCTATTTTGTCTATTTTCTAAATAATGTGCATCTTTTACAAAAATTACACAAATTTCCTGTAGCCTGTTTTCCCCCATTCAAGATTTTGTAAACGAAGATGGAGCAAAATTTCTCCTCCAAGTTCTCAGACAATGAGAGGTTGAGCTAATAACTCAGTCGTGCATCTTCCTTGAAACGGCATGACATCAGGGGCATTAATTTTGCTGTGTACATGAGATAATTCTAACCAAGTAAGTAAAAACAGACTTATTTTGTATTTCCTAAACACATTGCAGACCTTGTTTAAAAGTTGTGATATTGCAGCATCTATTATTAAACGTAAGTACATACCAATCTGTATTTTGCATTCTGTAAACTATTTAAACTAGTTTGCAATTCAGAGCTTTTCACTACCTGAGGTGCTGAGAGAATTCTTCAATATGGCTGCCAGTATGTGCTGCTTCATGACACGACTGTTACAGAAAACAGATCCTCATAATTTTGTAGAATCAACATCGGAAAGGAGGATATCCATGCCATAGTCAGCTTGACTTCATTCATTAGCTGCATAGTTCACTTCAACATTGATTGCAAAACTTGGCTCACTTTAATAGAGTCCAATACCCAGCAAACCCGCTTGCTTTGACGCTGCTTTCAGTTTATTCGCCATAGCAACAGAGAATGCCAGCACAAATGGGCATCTGTTCCTTTTGCTTCTTGCTAAATCTTTGCAATACTAGTACAGATAGTTCCATTCCCAGGCCTGTCCACCTGCCCTGCAATTTTTCTTTTGTGTAAGAAAGAACTGCAGATGCTGGTTCAAATCGAAGGTAGACACAAAATGCTGGAGTAACTCAGCAGTGAGGCAGCATCTCTGGAGAGAAGGAATGGGTGACGTTTCCGGACAAGACCCTCTTCAGACTGATGTCAGGAGCAAAGGCGGCAGAAGATAGAATGTAGGCAGAGACAGTAAGACTGGTGGGAGAACTGGGAAGGGGGATGGGATGGAGAGAGAAAGCAAAGGCTATCTGAAATTAGAGAAGTCAATGTTCATACCGCTGGGGTGTAAACTACCCAAGCGAAATATGAGGTGTGTTCCTTGAACTACCGCTGGGCCTCACTCGGACAATGGAGGAGGCCCAGGACAGAAAGGTCAAATTCTTGCAGCAAGCAAGAATTTCAATGTTCTATCTGGGACACTTGACAATAAACTCTCTTGACTTGATTGGGAATGGGAGGGGGAGTTAAAGTGCTGAGCCACCGGGAGATCAGGTTGGTTAAAACGGACTGATCGGAGGTGTTCAGCGAAACGATCGGCGAGCCTGCACTTGGTCTCGCCGACGTAGAGAAGTTGACACCCTGTCAGCGGAAACAGTAGATGAGGTTGGAGGAGGTGCAAGTGAACCTCTGCCTCCCCTGGAAAGACTGTTTGGGTCCTTGGATGGAGTCGAGGGGGGGAAGTAAAGGGACAGGTGTTGCATCTTGTGCGGGTGCAGGGGAAAGTACCTGGGGAGGGGGGTGGTTTGGGACTAGGTGACCAGGGAGTTTCAGAGGGAACGGTCTCTGTGGAAGGCAGAAAGGGGTGGAGATGGGAAGATGTGGCCAGTGGTGGTATCCCGTTGGAGGTTGCGAAAATGTTGGAGGATTATATGCTGTATGTGACGGCTGATGGGGTGGAAGGCGAGGACAAGGGAGACTGCGTCCTTGTTCCGAATGGGGGAGGGAGAGTAAGAAGCGGAGCTGCGGGATATCAAGGATGCTGCCTCACCCGGAGTTACTCCAGTATTTTGTGTCTACCTGCAATTTTTCTTTCAACTTCCCTCGAAAAGCCATCCGCTGCTTCATGGTGGACACGGATCCTTACAGGAGATTGAAGGTGATCTTATAGAAATGTACAAAATCGTGCAGGAACTGCAGATGTCGGTTTACAGCAAAGAAAGACACAAAATGCTAGAGTAACTTAGCGGGCTAGGCAGCATCTCTGGAGAAAAGGAATACGTGACTCTTCTTCAATCTCAATCAGTTCCTGGGCGTAAATATCACCAACAATTTGTCCTCAACCAACCACATTGAAGCTACAGACACAAAAGCACATGAATGCCTCCATTTTCTCAGAAGACGAAGGAGATTCAACATGTCCAATAACTCTTACCGACTTCTAGAGATGCACTGCAGAAAGCATCCCATCAGGATGCAGCACCATATGGTTTGGCAACTTTCTGCCAAAGACTGCTAGAAATTGTGGATACTGCCCAGTCCATCACATCCAGCCCAGTCCATCACAGCCTCCCCACCATTAGCTCCATTTACACATCGTTCAACCTCAGGAAAGCAGCCAGTCATTCACCCCAGTCATTCCTTCTTCTCCACTCTACAGTTGGGCAGTAGATACTAGCCTGAAAGCGTGAACCACCAGATTCAGGAACAGGTACCTCCCTGCTGTTATCGCACTACTGAATGGTCCTGCCATAAGCTAGGATGTAATCCCGATCTTCCAAGTTACCTCATTACTAACCCTGACTTTTATTCCTCTGCAACTGCAGCACTATCATGCTGTAACATTCTATTCTGTACTGATATTTTTCTCTTTACACATTTGTACTTGTGCATGGTTTGATTATACTCATATACAGTATGATTTGACTGAATAATATAAAGCTTTTCACTATATTATTTTTACACGTGACAATAATGAGCAAAGCAAAACCACACCAAAGATGTTTTAATATTAAATTTAGACACAGTCTGTCACCCACCTAACGGTCGTTCTCACTAATATTACTAAGGAATCAAGTGTCTGACTTGAAGGAACTGAATCTTTCGTGTTAATTGGCAATCTCAAGCCCTTTTGGAGGCAAGCTGACTTCAGATCTTCATGAAACCTCCCACAGAGATGGTCAGTTGTCTCCGGAATGAAGTACACTCAATTCACTCACAACTCTACTCTAATCCCACTCATTTTCTGTGCTCTGAAAGGCTGACAGCACCCACCAATTCAGGCAGCATTTGTGGAAGGAGAATCGCGTGGATCGGGCCACTGGAGGCCACTGGAGCCGAACGTGCAGATCAGCTGCAGCCTGCAGCAGCACAGAGAGGTGCAGAAGTGTGTTGGAAGGAACTGCAGAAGCCGATTTATACCGAAGAGAGACGCTTAGTGTTGGAGTAACTCAGCAGGTGACGCAGCATCTCTGGAGAAAAAGGACGAGATTTTCTCAGTCTGAAGGGCCCTGACCCAAAACGTCACACATCCTTTTTCTCCAGAGATGCTGCTTCACCCTCCAAGTGACTCCAGCTCTTTGTGTCTGTGAAATGGGAACTCAAATTCCATTGTTCACTGGAATTGTTAAAGAGTGCCCTTTGTCATTACTGTTCTTTAACCTGTGATTAACAATGGTGCTTGTCATTAATCCATTTTTACAACGCTGCAAGTTTGAACCAAAGTACACTGTTCAGAAAGAGACTTCATACAGTTCTCATGCTTTCTCCAGACTAGCCTTCACATTCCTTTTCTCAAGCAGTAATGACAGGTATTTCCGCAACAAGTTCATTTCATATGTTGAAAAGTTCATTTCTGTCCAAAGTTAAACAAGAGCTCAATGATGATTCAGTTATATTTTATTATAACTACCAAAGCATACCTAGGTACAGTGAAAAGCTTTGTTTAGCATCCAACCCGGTAGAATCATACAGCAGACCTCACCTAGGCAGTACACAAGTGTCGCCGTGTTTCTGGCGCTGACAAAGTTACAAAAGTTTCCCGAGCTAGCAGGCGCAGTCTTTTCCTGCTGTCATTTGTTTACCATCACAGTTACACAATCCCAGGGTAACACTTGTTCCATAAGACCATAAGACAAAGGATCACAATAAGGCCATTCGGTCCATCGAGTCTGCAATCATGGTTGATCTAATTTTTCCCTCTCAATCCCATTCTCCTCCCTTCTCCTCGTAATGTTTGACACCCTTACCGATCACAAAAGATCATTTAGGTTCACATCTCTCCCAGGAGTTTGGTTTAGAAATCATTTCATGATTTGCACTATAACTATTTAGAACTATTTGGTCAATCCATTGAATCAGGAGAATTGTGGTGGTGTCGTGGTGGGGGAGGGGAAAAAGATAAAACAGTCCGAAGATGCAAAGATTTTTCTGTCCACACTGAAAACAGTGCTCGATTCTCATCCGAAGAGGACATTCTGTATTTTAAATCCAGCTAGTTGTTCTTGCAATAAAAACAACCAGAGATAATTACCAAAGCATACCTCAAAGGCAGACTTAGCAAAAATGTCCTACATAAAAACATGTTATTTAGCAATATTGATGTAAACAAAGTAGAAATGACTGGTAGAGTTAAAATATTACAGTTCTAATTTGTAGTCAGGACTGCAGGTCACTGTTTGCCAACATAATTGACTGCAAAAGGCTCAAGAAAAGAGAACTTCAGTTCAAATTACATACAATAAGTTCTTTGATCTTAACTGCCTTTTACGCAGAGAACCGAAAATCTCTCTCAATTCCAGATATTCGAGACAGCACTTGAATCTGATGAAATATCTACCGCCTGTCCATTCCTTCCCCAGATGCGGCCTGCTCTGCTGAATTCCTCCAGCACTATTATATGTTTTGCTCAAGATTCCAGCATCTGCAGCTTCATGTATCTCTAATGAAATGAAATGAAATGATTCAATTTATTGTCATTGTCAGTGTACAGTACAGAGACAACGAAATGCATTTTTAGCATCTCCCTTGAAAGGGAGACACAGGGCGTCGCGGTGTGCCCGCGCCTGCCGCCGTAACATTCCATTACAGGCAAAGGTGGGTGAAGTGTCTTGCCCAAGGACACAACGACAGTATGCACTCCAAGCGGGATTTGAACCGGCTACCTTCCGGTCGCCAGCCGAACTCTTAGCCCATTGTGCTATCTGTCGTCCCGATAAACTGACTTACTGAGAAGAAGACAAACCCACAGGTTACGACCTTTAATGATTAACTGTCTGGATTCTCTTTCTCCAGGGCTGATCGAATAAAAGGTACAGATACATTTTTTCACTAGTAGAAACATCGTCTCCTCATTTAAAGAAAGATGATTGGAAAGGCAAAATATATTTTTTAAATGGTCTTCCTGGTACTATCCTACACACAAGGGACAATTTATCATTTTACTGGCCAATTATCCTACAAACATGTATGTCTTTGGAATGTGGGAGGAAACTGGAGTACCTGAAAATAGCCCACAAAGTCACAGGAAGAACATACAAACTCCGTACAGACAGCACACATAGTCAGGATTGAACCCGGGTCTCTGGCACTATAAGGCAGCAACTCTACCGCTGCGCCACTCTAGGCAAACGACTCCAAAAGAACAATCTGGCAGAAATATTAAATATTTTGCCATAATATTTACGCAGCACACCTCCAAACTTGTTCGTTTTTTCCCCAAAATCTTTTTTAAACACATTTCTGAATGTAAAACCTGGAAGGTGACTAATATTAAAGAAACCTAAAAAGACAGGCAGTATTTATATCTATTACAAAAATTAGTGGTGGAATAGCAATGGATCTAATATACATACATTTAGAAATGCTATGTGAAAACGGCAAAAGCTTTTATTGCCCAACTAAAATAAACCAGCCACAAAAAACATCCCTGGACAGAGGATGGGGTGGGGGGGAAAATGTAAGAGAATTTTAAAATTACACGATAATTTTTATTGTATTGATTATTGATGGATAATTTGCAAGGTCTTAATTCGGAATTAAATTTATATATCCAATCTGGGGCTTGAGACAAGAAGAAAAATTCAGATCCAATAGAGAATTTCCTGCGAAAAATACTGCACTTGCTTTTTTTGATTTTCAATTTTGCTTATTTTCTGTGGAGCCATCTCATTATTATATAACATAATCAATGCATAATCGACAGTTTAATTCAGCTAACTATCACTCCGTCCTTTCTATGAAACAGCCTCATAGATCACTCCTTTTATTTTCACACCCCATATCCCACCCTTTTCCCACTTCAAACCCACTCCTTAACATTTTTAGATACCGTCAACATTAATTTCTCGTTCAAGCAAGTTTGATTATGAAGCGTCACAAACTTAACTTACTTTGAAAGACATTTTGTCAGAAATCAAACAAAAATACAAACATTCTTTAAAATTTCTATGTATCTCCGCTGAATTATCTACTCAACAGGATAGTGATGAAAGTGGAAATAGACTCATTTGGCAAGGGCTTGACTGGAGCTGGATGTTCAGCTTCTAAGATTTAGTGTTACAGGGAGAGTCGAGAGTCAAGAGTGTTTCAATGTTTTCTGTCCCAAACAGAACAATGACATTCTTACTTGCAGAATGTAAATGTTCAAACATGTAGACAGGATCAAACTTGGATCTCTGGCGCTGTAAGACAGCAACTCTACCGCTGCAACACTGTGCCACCCTGACGTCTGTAGCTGCAACATTAAGCTCCAGTTCATGTTATTGGTGAAAGAAAATAAAGTGCAAAATGCCTGCTTTTCGTTCTTGTTGATTTTCTGAAATTCTGTGATGCCATTATTAGGTTTCCCACTTCTGTACTTGCTGTTTGAACATAATACCACCTTATGGCACTAAGATGGAGCATATCAATCTCAATCAGTTTGAAATGTCACCTATCCAGGTTCTCCAGAGATGCTGTAGAAAAGAACTGCAAATGCTGGTTTATACCAAAGATGACCCAAAGTGCTGGAGTAACTCAGCAGGTCAGGCAACATCTCTGAAGAGGTTGAGTGACGTTTCGGGTCCGGACCCTTGTTCAGACTCTGAAGAAGGGTCCCTGCCCGAAATGTCACCCATCCTTTTTCTCCACAGATGTTGCCTGACCCACTGAATTACTCCAGGACTGTGTGTTTTTTAAAATTTATAATCATGCTACCTTCAATCTGTGCCTTTCAATGAGATGAAATGACAAGGATTCTGCTGCAACCGTCCTCGGTCAATTGCCTGTGCTGAGAAAGTTGGGAAATTGCGAGGAGCTTGTAGATTTTCAGTACATGGTCAATTTGCAAGTTTCCCTCTGTAATTAAAATGCATCATGAAGTGACTGGCTCTCTTTTAATTCTTAGCATTCTTTCAGTGTAACTCATACTCCCAACACATACAACAGAAGTGCTATCCCATTCATAGAACATAGAACAGAACAAGAACAGGCGCCAAACATGATGCCAAGGCCATCCCTTATCTACTTGCGCATAATCCGTTTCCCTCCATTCCTTGTATATACATCTACCTATACAAATGCCACCGTTGTATCTGCCACAACCACCAACCCTGATAACATTTCAGGCACTCACCATCCTCCATGTAATAAAAAACTTGCCCTGCACATCTCCTTTAAGCTTAGCCCCTCCCTCACCTTAAAGCCATGCCCTCTAGTATTTGATTTTTCCACTACGGAAAAAGGGTTCTGACTGTCTACTTTAACATAATGTAACATGCTCCTATCAGGCCTCCCCACAACCTCCGGCATGCCACAGAAAACAATCCAAGTGTCCAACCTCTCCCTGTAGCTAATACTCCCTAAACCAGGCAACATTCTGGTAAACCTCCTCTGCACTCTTCCCAAAGCCTCAATTTTCCTGTAATGGGGTGCCCAAAATAACATGCAATACTCCAAATGCAGCATAATCAGTCCTCTAAAACTGCATCATGACTTCCCGACTCTTATTACTCAATGCCCCGACCGATGAAGGCAACATACTATATGCTTCTTTTACCACTCTATCTACTTGTGTTGCCACTACCAGGGAGCTTTGCAAACAGAGGAGCATTTTGCCATGCTTGCATGCCATTGTTCTGTTAAACTGAAGGTCTTGCTTTAAGTCTTGCTCTTAAGGGGAGATGAACAAAGCTCTTGAGCACAGAGGGTGGTGAGTGCCTAGAACAGACTGTCATCCATGGAGGTGGTAGAGGCAGATATGATAGTGGCATTTAAGAGGCTTTTGGCTAGCCACATGTACATGCTGGGAACTGAGAAATGTGGATCACGTGCAGGCAGAGATTAGTTTATTTTGGCACCTTGTTCAGCACAGACATTGTGGGCCAAAGAGGCCGTTCCTATGTGCTGTTCTATGTTCTAAATCCACTTACTGTTAACAATGTAGACTGTGAAGTATAATATTGACTATTACTTTTGCAAGTTGGAAGCAGATAAAACTGTCTTTAGTTTCTCCTTTTGCTCCCTTATCCAATGTAACTGCTAGATTAATCCACAGGTTATGCAACTGCCTTTTTTTTTTAATTCATTACTCATCTTGCAGACATTGGGAAGACTAAATTTATTGTCCACCTTAATTTCTCTCAAGAAGGTGATGGCAAGTTTCCTAAACCACTGCAGCTCTTCTGCGTCTCTGAATTTTTCGGATAAGGATTTAGTCCCAGAAACATTGAAGGAGTGGCAATGGGGGAGGGCGATTAGCCAGATGTCATGTTCCCTATCGGTATGTGGGAAAACAAATAAGGACTTGTTGGAAAACTTTGAGGTAGGAGAGAAATATCACACGACCATAAACATAATTAGGCCATTCAGTCTGCTCTGACATTTGATCATGGCTAATCTATTTTTCCCCACTCAACCTCATTCTCCTGCTTTCACCCCATAACCTTTGATGCCCTCACTAATCAAGAACCTATCAATCCCCGCTTTAAAAATTCCACAGATTCATCACCCTCTGACTAAAGAAATTCCTTCTCTTCCTAAAGGAACATCCTTTAATTCTGAGGCTATGACCACTAGTCTTAGACTCACCCACTAGTGGAAACATCCTCTCAACATCCACTCTTTCACTATTCGGTAAGTTTCAATGAGAATTCCCCCTCATCCTTCAAAACTCCAGCGAGTACAGGCTCAGTGCTGTCAAACAGTCATCATATGTTAACCCACTCATTCCCGTGATCATTCTTGTAAACCTCCTCAGGACCCTCTTCAGAGCCACCATATCCTTCCACAGATATGCAGCCCAAAATTGCCCACAAAACTCCAAATGCAGCCTGACCTGCGCCACAGAGCCTCAGCATTACACCCTTGTTTTTATATTCTAGCCCTCTTAAAATAAATGCTAGCATTGCGTTTGCCTTCCTTACTACCGATTTGACTTGCAAATTAACTTTTTGGGAATCCTGCAACAGCACTCCAAAGTCCCTTTGCACCTCCAATTTCTGGATTCTCTCCCCATTTAGAAACTAGTCTACACCTTTATTCCAACTACCAAAATGCATGACTCTACACTTTGCTACACTATATTCCATCTGCCCTGTCTCTCAACCTGTCCAGGTCCTTCTGCAGGGTCCCTGCTTTCTCTACACTACCTGCCCCTCTACCTATTTTCGTATCATCTGCAAACTTGGCCACAAAGCCTTCAATCCCCTCATCCAAATCATTAATATACAATGTGAAGAGTAACGGCCCTAGCACTGACCCCTGCTGAACTCTGCTAGTCACTGGCAGCCAACCAGAAAAATCCCCCTTTATTGTCACTCTTTGCCTTCTTCCATCCGGTCAACATGCTATCCATGCTCGTATCTGCCCTTTGATATCATGGCCTCTCATCTTTAGCAGCCTCATGTGTGGCACCTTATCAAAGGCTTTCTGAAAATCCAGGTAAACAACGTCCACTGACTCCCCTTTGTCTGTCCTGCTAATTACCTCTTCAAAGAATTCCAGCAGATTCGTCAGGCAATATCTCCCCTTCACAAAACCATCTGATTTTGGCCTATTTGATCATAAACTTCTAAGTACTCCAACCTCGTCCTTTATAATGGATTCTAAAATCTTACCAACCACTAAAGTCAGACAAACCGGCGTATAATTCTGCTTTGCTCCATTCTTGTACAGCTGGGTAATATTGGCAATATTCCCAATCGTCTGCAACCACTCCTGACTCTAGTGATTCTTGAAATATCACTATTAATGCCGCCACAATCTCTAAAGCCACCTCTTTCAGAACCCTAGGGTGCAGACTATCCAGTCCAGGTGACATCCACCTTCAGCCCTTTCAGCTTCCCAAGCGCCTTCTCCTTAGTCATAGCCACTATACTAATTTCCACCCCCTGACTCTCTTGAATTTCAGGCACTGTGAAGACTGATGCAAAAAAGTTATTCAATTTCTCTGCCATTTCTTTATTCCCCATTATCACTTCTCCTACATCATTTCCAATGGTCCAACGTCCACTCTTGCCTGATGGTACAGTTGCCTGTTAACACCCGGGAAGAAACTGCCCCTGAATCTGAAGATGTGCATTTTCACACTTTTATACCTTTTGCCTGTTGGGAGAGGAGAGAAGAGAGAGTGACTGGGGTGAGACTCATTTATGATTATGCCAAGGCAGCATGCGGTGTAAATTGAGTTAATGGAAAGGGGTTGGTTTGTGTGATGGTCTGGGCTGCGTCCACAATTCTCTGCAATTTCTTGCGGTTTCAGATAAAGCTGTTCAAAAACCATAAGTAGCATCAGCAATGCCATGAAAGGATTATAGAGCACTCCAAAAATAAAATAATAATTTGTGGAAGGGCCAGTTTCAATGGGATGAGAGCCCATCAGACCTATGTACACTGGAAATCTCAACTTGGCAGGAAAAAAAATAATTGAACAATGGGAGGTCTTTAAGGTAGCAATGATTCAATTATATTATGGGTACATGCCCAAAAGTAAGAACAGTAGAAATTGTTCTGCAAGAAATTGAAGAGCATTGAAGAGGATTCTAAAAGGGTTCACGGTGGATATGCAATGGAAGACATTTAAAGACTGCATGGATGAACTACAAAAATTGTTCATCCCAGTTTGGCAAAAGAATAAATCAGGGAAGGTAGTGCATCCGTGGATAACAAGGGAAATCAGGGATAGTATCAAAGCGAAGGATGATGCGTACAAATTAGCCAGAAAAAGCAGCATACCGGAGGACTGGGAGAAATTCAGAGACCAGCAGAGGAGGACGAAGGGCTTAATTAGGAAAGGAAAAATGGATTATGAAAGAAAACTGGCAGGGAACATAAAAACTGACTGTAAAAGTTTTTATAGATATGTAAAAACAAAGAGATTAGTTAAAACAAATGTAGGTCCCTTGCAGTCAGAAACAGGTGAGTTGATCATGGGGAACCAGGATATGGTGGACCAATTGAATAACTACTTTGGTTCCGTCTTCACTAAGGAAGACATAAAGAATCTGCCGGAAATAGCAGGGGCCCGCTGGTCAAAGGAGTTGGAGGAATTGAGTGAAATCCAGGTTAGTCGGGAAGTGGTGTTGGGTAAATTGAATGGATTAAAGGCCGATAAATCCCCAGGGCCAGATAGGCTGCATCCCAGAGTACTTAAGGAAGTAGCTCCAGAAATAGTGGATGCATTAGTAATAATCTTTCAGAACTCTTTAGATTCTGGAGTAGTTCCAGAGGATTGGCGGGTAGCAAACGTAACCCCACTTTTTAAGAAGGGAGGGAGAGAGAAAACGGGGAATTACAGACCAGTTAGTCTAACATTGGTAGTGGGGAAACTGCTAGAGTCAGCTATTAAAGATGGGATAGCAGCACATTTGGAAAGTGGTGAAATCATTGGACAAAGTCAGCATGGATTTACGAAAGGTAAATCATGTCTGACGAATCTTATAGAATTTTTCGAGGATGTAACTAGTAGCGTGGATAGGGGAGAACCAGTGGATGTGGTGTATCTGGACTTCCAGAAGGCTTTCGACAAGGTCCCACATAAGAGATTAGTATACAAACTTAAAGCACACTGCATTGGGGGTTCAGTATTGATGTGGATAGAGAACTGGCTGGCAAACAGGATGCAAAGAGTAGGAGTAAACGGGTCCTTTTCACAATGGCAGGCAGTGACTAGTGGGGTACCGCAAGGCTCAGTACTGGGACCCCAGCTATTTACAATATATATTAACGATCTGGATGAGGGAATTGAAGGCAATATCTCCAAGTTTGCGGATGACACTAAGCTGGGGGGCAGTGTTAGGTGTGAGGAGGATGCTAGGAGACTGCAAGGTGACTTGGATAGGCTGGGTGAGTGGGCAAATGTTTGGCAGATGCAGTATAATGTGGATAAATGTGAGGTTATCCATTTTGGTGGCAAAAACGGGAAAGCAGACTATTATCTAAATGGTGGCCGATTGGGAAAGGGGGAGATGCAGCGAGACCTGGGTGTCATGGTACACCAGTCATTGAAGGTAGGCATGCAGGTGCAGCAGGCAGTAAAGAAAGCGAATGGTATGTTGGCTTTCATAGCAAGAGGATTTGAGTATAGGAGCAGGGAGGTTCTACTGCAGTTGTACAGGGTCTTGGTGAGACCACACCTGGAGTATTGCGTGCAGTTTTGGTCTCCAAATCTGAGGAAGGACATTATTGCCATAGAGGGAGTGCAGAGAAGGTTCACCAGACTGATTCCTGGGATGTCAGGACTGTCTTATGAAGAAAGACTGGATAGACTTGGTTTATACTCTCTAGAATTTAGGAGATTGAGAGGGGATCTTATGGGAAACTTACAGAATTCTTAAGGGGTTGGACAGGCTAGATGCAGGAAGATTGTTCCCGATGTTGGGGAAGTCCAGGACAAGGGGTCACAGCTTAAGGATAAGGGGGAAATCCTTTAAAACCGAGATGAGGAGAACTTTTTTCACACAGAGAGTGGTGAATCTCTGGAACTCTCTGCCACAGAGGGTAGTTGAGGCCAGTTCTTTGGCTATATTTAAGAGGGAGTTAGATGTGGCCCTTGTGGCCAAGGGGATCAGGGGGTATGGAGAGAAGGCAGGTACGGGATACTGAGTTGATGATCAGCCATGATCATATTGAATGGCGGTGCAGGCTCGAAGGGCCGAATGACCTACTCCTGCACCTAATTTCTATGTTTCTATGTTTCAATTGTGGACGCAGCCCACACCTTCACACAAACCAACATCCCTTCCATTGACTCCATCTACACTTCACACTGCAAGGCCACCAGCATAATCAAGGACCAGTCTCACCCCGGTCACCGTCAAGAATTTCACTGTGACAATAAAGTATTCAATTCAATTCAATTCTCCCTTCAGACAAGAGGTACAAAAATATGAAAACGCACACCTCCAGATTCAAGGGGAGTTTCTTCCCAGCTGTTATCAGGAATCTGAACCATCCTATCATCAACTAGAGAGCAGTTCTGAGCTACCATCTACCTCATTGACGACCCTTGGATTATCTTCAATTAGACTTTACTGGGCTTAATCTTGTACAATACGTTATTCCATTTATCCTGTATCTGTACACTGTGGACGGCTTGATTGTAATTGTGTGCAGTCTTTACGCTGACTTGATAGCACACAACAAAAAGCTTTTCACTGTACCTCGGTCTACGTGACAATAAACTAAACTAGAAAAATTGAAGACAGAACACCATGGACATGTTCTCTTCAAGAAATTATGAAGTAAAATAGAGCAGTAGAAGAACATACTTCAGAATCGAGTTGCAAACGCAATTGAGAATCAAGCCAGTAATCTAAAAATCTACGGCTGTCAGTTTGTCCTCGACGAAGGAAAAGCCTTAGACGTGATAATGAGTGCCAGAATTAGCAGTAAACAGTGATAGATTGATCAGAGAGAGCTAGCCAAGGTTACCTCAGTCACATTTGTGCAACTGGGATAAGCGTAGATGGGTAAAAAGGTGGGAATGGACATAATGGGCCAAAGGAGCTGCTTACGTGCTGAACAATTTGGTTACAAGGGAGAGTGCACAATTATAAAAGTGGTACAAAAACAGAAAGGTTATGTCAGAAAATCTGAGAAAGTGATTACAAAGGATGGGCACTGGCTTTATAAACAAAGGCAAAGAATTATATCACCATTAGCTGATAAAATAGCACCAAGAATTTGTCCTGCCTCAACCACATTAATGCTTCAGCACAAAAGCACATCAATGTCTCTACTTCTTCTAAAGGCTAAGGAAATTTAGTTTAAAGATACAGCGTGGAAGCTATCCCTTCGGCCCACCGAGTCTGCGCTGACCAACGATTACCTGTGCATTAGTTCCATCCTACACACTAGGGACAATTTACAGAAGCCAATTAACCTACAAACGTGCATGTCTTTGGAATGTGGGAGGAAACTGGAGCACCCAGAGGAAACCCATGTGGTCATGGAGAGAACGTACAGACAGCACCCCTAGCCAGGATTGAATCTGGGTGTCTGGCGCTGTAAGGCAGCAACTCTACCGCTGTGTCACTATGCCACCCAATGACTCTTACCAATATCTATAGGTACACCATAGAAAGCTTCCTTTTGAGATGTATCACAACTTATAGCAACTCTGCCAAAGACTGCCAGAAATTGTACAGAATTGCACTCGCAGCTGAGTCCTTTAAGCAAACCATCCTCCTCCCCCCCCCCCCCCAACCCTCCCCTCCCCCGCCAACGCCATCTGCATGTCATGTTGCCTCGGGAAAGTAGCCAACATAATCAAGGGTCAATCATACCCCAATCATTCCCTCATCAATCAACCAGAAGATAATAGCTTAAAATCGTGTACCAGAAGATTCAAGAACAGCTTCTTCCTGGCTATTATCAAACTCTAGAGCAGACCTTTCACGTGCTAAGGGTGGAGTCTCGGTCTCCCAATTCACCTCATTGCAGTCCTTTTTTTTTTTTTTAAACCACACTTGACCTGCAGCTGTAACACCATATTCTGCACGATAGACATAATCAGACTGAAGAAGCGTCTCAACCCGAAACGTCACCCATTCCTTCTCTCCAGAAGTGCCGCCTGTCCTGCTGAGTTACTCCAGCATTTTGTGTCTATCTTCGATTTAAACCAGAATCTGCAGTTCCTTCCTACACTATATATGCACTGGGTTTCCTTTCCCTCTTTGCACTACCTGTTGAAGTTATGTGTAGGGGTATTTCCCTGGAAAGCACACAAAACAAAGGTTGTCATTGTATTGCAGTTCACATGACAATAATAAACCAATGCCAGAGTTAATTCAAATATTGTGATTCAGAATGGAAAACCACAGAGCTGGCTTTTTTGATAGCAAGTTCAATTGGAATATGAAGGCACTATGAGCAAGAGCTTCCGCAAACTCTAAATGACATTCAATGCATCCTGGAAAACATCATTGGACATTGTGTGTGAGACAAGCATTGCACATTTATCTGTATTATGCATTAAAACCACCGAATTAGATATTCTATAAAAAAGAGAATTTGCAGCATGGATTATTTTGTAACTTGGATGAATCAATCTTAAGATATAAATATTGCTATTGGTCACTGGGTGACATCGAACTTCATGTTTAGTTTAGAGATACTGGGTGATCCCAGGCCCTACAGCCCAACAAGTCCGCGCCGAACAGCGATCATTCGTACACCAGTTCCATCATACACAATAAAGACTACTTACAAAAAACAATTAACCCACAAACCTGCACATCTTTGGAGTGTGGGAGGAAACTGGAGCACCCAGAGAAAACCCACACAGTCATGAGGAGAATGTACAAACTCCATACAGACGGCACCCATAGTCAACTGGGTCTCGGGCGCTGTAAGGCAGGAACTCTATCACTGCGCAACTGTAAGTGCTATTTCTCCAGTGAATTAGAAATGCCCACTTACACCGCCTCAGTAGGACTGTTAAAGCAGCAGACATTCTGAATCATTTCAATTAACCTTTCAAATATTTCTTCCTAATTTTTTCTAAGATGTTTAAAGTTTAACATCGGAATTCCAGCAGTGCACGACTCATTACAAAATCCACAAGCAAAAGATTGCACACACCACACCCTGGAAATGTGAAGCATCAACAATCTACCCAATGGAATATCAGATAAGGATTTAGATTTCCCATTCTGCCATCAAATTTGCCTAATTTCTGGTATAATTCAATAAACTTCAACTGATATGAATCCTCACCTAGACAAATAGAAGAACCTGCAAGTTGTTTTTAAAATTAAAAGAAGACAGCTGATAGTCTCCAACAAAATAGAAGATGATACTGTTGATTAAATATTATAAAGGCCCGCCTTGACCTCAGCCACAGAAGGAATCCCGATGTGTAGGAAGAAACTGCAGATGCTGGTTTAAACAGAAGATAGCTGTAGTAACTCGGCGGGAGCAAGAGAAGGAATGGGGAACGTTTCGGGTCGAGACCCTTCTTCAGACACGAAACGTCACCCATTGCTTCTCTCCAGAGATGCTGCCTTTCCCGCTGAATTACTCCAACATTTTGTGTCTATCTTCGAAGGAATCCCCATGGCAAGCAGACTTTGAACAACAATAATACAAAAAGCGGAAGAAGGGTTTGTGAACTGGTGACTGATAAAGAAGAGGGAACCTGGAAACCCAAGATCAAATTCCCAGCTTGTTTAATGGTTTCAATGATGTTAGGGTTCACAGTGAAGGGGTGAAGGGTGGGGGGGACCTCAACCCTAGCCAGAGAAAAGAAATGCCTGTGACAGGCAGTGTTTAAACAACAATTAGAGACTTTAAACAATAATAATAATAATAATAATAATAATAAAACAAAGAGCGATAGGTGGCACTGGGAACTAATAAAGAGTAGAGAACTTGGAGATCCAAGATCAAATTTATAAATTGTTAAATGGTTCCAATACATGCCAGGGTACACGGTGAAAGGAGGAGAGAAGTGCCCTCACCCACCTCGACCCCAGCCATAAAAAAAAGATCCATGCCAGGCAGAGTTTAAACAGCAATATTAGATTTTAAACAACAACAACAAATAACAAAGAGCGACAGGAGGGACTGGCACCTCCAAGACGGGTGCTACCACCGCCGGACAGGCTGTTTCACACCGATGGATCAGCTAGCTCCCCCGCATCCCACAATAACAACGTTTTCCCCCCGCAGGGTCGGCTTTAGTGTGGTGGGATGACGGCTGCACGGCCCCTGGTGCTCCCCGTTCTCCAGGCAGGGAGGTTTAGCCAGGCCTCCTTCCCTTGGAAGTAGCGAGGAGTGCCGGGTGTGTAAAAAATAACAGGCCGCCGGCTTCCACCCCCCCCCCGGACTTCTCCTTCCGGACTTCTCCTTCCTCACCCCTCCGCCAGGCCAGGCCCGGCCTCTCTCTATCCCCGGGCCCGGCCTCTCTCTATCCCCGGGCCCGGCCTCTCTCTATCCCCGGGCCCGGCCTCTCTCTAACCCCGGGCCCGGCCTCTCTCTATCCCCGGGCCCGGCCTCTCTCTATCCCCGGGCCCGGCCTCTCTCTAACCCCGGGCCCGGCCTCTCTCTATCCCCGGGCCCGGCCTCTCTCTATCCCCGGGCCAGGCCTCTCTCTAACCCCGGGCCCGGCCTCTCTCTACCCCCGGGCCCGGCCTCTCTCTAACCCCGGGCCAGGCCTCTCTCCCCGCTCACCATCCAACAGCAGGCTTCTCCTTCCCGCCATTTTCTTCAGTCGGTGGCGCCCTGGGCCGGGTCCCGGCGCTGGGAGCAGCGGCAGCGGCGGCCCATCTCACTCTGAGCCCGGGCCTAGAGCCCACCGCCGGGCCTGGGGCCTCACGTAGATCCCAAGCCCCCGGGGAGGCGAGCTACCGACCGGCGTTTGTAACAGCGGTGGCGGTGCCGGCTTCTCCCTCCCTCTCCCTGCCCGGGCTGCCTGCCGTGCGGGACGATGCCGCCTCTGCAGCCGGCGACAGGTCGCGGAGGAAGGGAGCCGGTGTAAGTCCGGGGCCTCCGCACCGTCCCGCCGCTGCTCCCTCTCCCTGCCTCAGGACGCAGCCTCCAGCCTGGCTGCACTGCTCGCTGCTGATACTACTACCGCACCCACCGGCTGCCCATCTGTTACAGTGGGCAGCTCCAACCCCCCAACCAAAATACCTGCCAGGTGCAAACTCCCGAATGTCATCCACTCCTCCTTTAGTTCAGAGCATCCCACCAAAATCTAAACAATGGTCAAAAGCAATTCCTTCAGGACATCCCACCAACCATCAGCCCCTTCCTTTTATTTAAACAATGCTCAAAATCTTTCCATCACTCCTCCTTTAGATCAGGACACCCCAACAAACATCATCCTCTCGTTTTATTTAAACAATGCTCAAAATATTTCCATCACTCCTCTTCAGTACGGAGCATCCCACCAATATTTAAACGATTCTCAACATATCTTTCCATCATTCCTCCTTTAGTTCAGGGAGTCCTACCAACCATATCCTCTAACTATGCTCTTACTCGTACCGGCCCGCTCCTCGCGTCTGTCATTGCCAGCAGCTTCCTCCCACTTGACTCTTTGGTCTTTGGGATTCTCATTTGTCTTGCTCACATTAGGGGCTAAATTGGGGGCCTGACACCATGACACTAGGTTCTTGAGCTTGTTCCTGTACCCCGTCTCATTGCTGTTGTAGATCCGGTCAACATCAGTGCGATCATCAGTGAACCTGAAGGGAGAGTTGATGTCATCTTTGGCCAAACAGTTATGTGCAAAGAGGGTAGAGCAGGGGACAGAACGCACAACCCTGAGAGGCAACAATGTTGAGATTCAGGTTCCAGGAAAGGTTATGATCCACTCTGAGGTCAGCATTTCAGGAAATCCAGAAGCCATTTGCAGATGGAGGCTCCAAGGCCAGAAGTTTAGGAATAAGCTTATTCGGTATTACGATGTTGAAGGCTGAGCTCTAGGCGATAAATTGCATCCTTACATACGTGTTCTTTTTGTAAAGGTGGTCCTGTGGTACAAGAGAGATGACATTTTCCGTAGACATAATTTACTTGGACACAAAATGCAAGGGGTCTAGATTGTGTAGAGGATTGGCATTGATGGGGGCCATTGCCAGTCCTTCAAAACACTTCTTTGTGGTCAATGATAGAGCTACTGGGCAGTAGTCATTGAGACAGGTCTCTAAACCTTTCCTGAGGACTGGAAAGATGGAGGTTCCTTGAAGCAGTTGGGGACAGAAGACTTGATTTGAAAGGTTGAAGGTATCTAAGGAAGGATGTGCTGGCTCTGGAGAGGGTCCAGAAGAGGTTTACAAGAATGATCTCAGGAATGAGTAGGTCAACCTATGATGAGCTTTTGACGGCACTGGGCCTGTACTCGCTGGAGTTTAGAAGAATGAGGAGGGGACCTCATTGAAACATACAGAATAGTGAAAGGCTTGGATAGAGTGGATGTGGAGAGGATGTTTCTACTGGTGGGAGTGTCTGGGATTAGTCATAGCCTCAGAATTAAAGAACGTTCTTGGAAGGAGATGAGGAGGAATTTGTTTAGTCAGAGGGTGGAGAATCTGTGGAATTCTTTGCCACAAAAGGCCGTGGAGGCCAAATCAGTGGATATTTTTAAGGCAGCTAGGTAGATTCTTGATTAGTACGGGTGTCAAAGCTTATGGGGGGGAGGCAGGAGAATGGGGTTAGGAGGGAGAGATAGATCAGCCATGATTGAATGGTGTAGACTTGATGGGCCCAATGGCCTAATTCTGCTCCTATCACTTATGATTTTATGTTGGTGAAGACTGTGGCCAGTGAATTGATGCATGATTTCAGTATCTGGACTCCATCTGGGTCTATTCCTTTCCGTGGGTTTACTCTCGTGAAAGGGATCCGTCTGACACCAAGAATATAGTCATAAAGCAATGGAGTTATACTGCACAGAAACATGCCCTCAGGCCCAACTTGTTCATGCCAACCAAAATGCTCCAACTAAGCATTTGACTGCATTTGGCCCATCAATATCTATTCTATCTATCTATCTGTCTGTCTGTCTGTCTGTCTGTCTGTCTGTCTGTCTGTCTGTCTGTCTGTCTGTCTGTCTATATCTATTTATCTATCTATCTATCTTCTATCTATATCTATCTATCTATATCTATACTCTATACTACTAAAACTCTCATCTTGACCTCTTCCGGTTTGCGTTTTTTCAAATTTGCGCAAAAAACGGCACCCTATATCGCAAGGATTTCTTCCCCACACTCCTTCCCCCCACCCCCCATCCCCAACCCCCCCCCCCCCCCCCCATCCCCCTTCCTCTCCCCCCCTCCCCCCCTCCCCTTCCCCACCCCCCCTCCCCCTTCCCTCCCCACACCCATCCCCCCACACCCCCCCCCCCACAACCCACCCCCCGACACCACCCCCCCCCCCCCCCACGCCCCCCCTACATCACAGGCTTAAGGTGAGAGTGCGAAGATTTGGGCAACTTATTCACTCAGAGGGAAGTCCGTATCTGGAACGAGCTGCCAGAGGATATAGAAGTGAATACAATCGTGACTTTTAAAAGACAGTTGGACACATGTATGGATAGGAAAGGTATAGAGAGATATGCGATCATCAGCCATGATCATATTGAATGGCAGTGCTGGTTCGAAGGGCCGAATGGCCTACTCCTGCACCTATTGTCTATTGTCACACACCCCCCCTTCACGTTTTGCTGCGACCAGCACGACAAGCCGTTGAGTGGAACCGGGAGCCGTGAGTGGAGCCGGGAGCCGTTGAGTGAAGCCGGAGCCGGACCGGAAGCCGTTGAGTGAGGCGAAAGCTGAAGGCTCGTAGTGAGCAGAGTGTGAGCTGCTCTCCACACCCCCCACCCTCCCCCGCTCCTCCTCCACACCCCCTCTCCCACACACCCCCCCTCCCCCCCACGCCCCCCTTTTCCACACCCCCCCTCCCCCACACACACACCCTCCACCCCCCCCTCTCCCCCACACATTCCGCCCCTCCCCCATATCCCCCCACAGTCCCCTCTCCCACACACACCCTCCACCACGCCCCCACACACCCCCCCCTCCCCCACACACACCTCCCTACCCCACCCCCACACACCCCACACCCCCCTCTCCCCACACACCCCCCCCCCCCCACACACTCTCCCCCCCCCCACACACCACCCCCCACACAACCCCCCTCCCCTCTCCCCCACACACCCCCCCTCCGCCGCATCCCCCCTCCCCCAACCCTCCTCCCTCACCACCCCCCCCTCCCCCAAACACCCCCCCCCCCCGGGTGCAGGATGCTTCCCCCTCCCGCACTGGCCCCCCGATAGCCCCCGCCTGAAGAACGCTACATGAGATGCGACACATACACACCTCCCCTCCCACCCCATGCTCTCCACCTCCACCTCCACCCCCCTGCCCACATACACCCCCACTCCTCTCCCACCGACACCCGCCTCCCCTCCTCCCACACATGAAGAGGAGGGGGGAGGAGTGCTGGGGGATGAGGGGAAATGAGCCGTGCTTTCGCAGTTAGGGGCTATGGGTGAGTGCTGGAATATTGCCTTGGGGGAACGGGTTGCATTGGGGGAACAGGTGATTGATGGAATATTGCATTGGGGAATTGGGGGTTGCATTGGGGAACCAGGCCTCCTGTGTGACTGGGACCCAACTGGTCCCACTTAGTCTAGTATTTCTCCAAATCATTCCTTTCCATGTACCTATCCAATTGTCATTCAACTGCTTTCTCTGGCAGTTCAGTCCATATATCCACCACCCTCTGCGAGAAAAAGTTGTCCCTCAGGTTTGTATTAAATCTTGCTCCTCTCACCTGAAACCAATGCCATCTGGTCTTGTTTCCCCCACCCTGGGTAGAATACTCTGTGCGTCCACCATATCTATTCTTCTCATGATCTTATACACCTTGGTTTTATACACCAGGTTCTGAAAGTTTAGTTCAGTGTAGAAACAGGCACTGCGGGCTATCGGGTCTATGCTGACCACAATCACCCTTACTCCAGTTTTATCCTATACTAGACAAAGTGGGACCCGTTGGGTCCCATGTTCATACGGGAGGGCTGGTCCCCCGACACAATATTCCACCTCTCCACCAATTCCAATATTGGTGGCCAGTGGGGGGGGCTTTCTGGAGTGCTGGTATGGGTTCTTGGGGTGACATCTCAGTCCCTCAAGCCTGATCTGCTGGCAGCTCACTCACGGTTGGTGGGCTGGCAGTTGACTCATGGCTATTCCTTGAAATTCCATTTCAAGCAGGGTGCAAGGTCATCAAATTCAAATCCATTTTCCTACCATTTCAAGCAGAGTGCAAGGCCACCAAATTCAAGTGCAGTTTCTTACCACTTTGAGCAGGGTGCAAGGCCAAGACTGAGTAAGATGGCCAAAAATCACAACCGTAAGTAGTAGCGTTTTATCTAAAATCTATATACAGTGCAAACAGGAAATAAGTGCATTTGCAGTAGTGCCTTTTAACTTCAAGCCAACGCACCCAAACCACCATTTGCAGTAAGTAGTGCCTTTTAACTTCAAACCAAAGCACCCAAGCCACCATTTTCAGTAAGTAGTGCCTTTCAAGCCAAAGCACCCAAGCCACCATTTGCAGTAAGTAGTGCCTTTCAACTTCAAGCCAAAGCACCCAAGCCACCATTTGCAGTAAGTAGTGCCTTTCAACTTCAAGCCAAAGCACCCAAGCCACCATTTGCAGTAAGTAGTGCCTTTCAAATTCAAGCCAAAGCACCCAAGCCACCATTTGCAGTAAGTAGTGCCTTTCAACTTCAAGCTAAAGCACCCAAGCCACCATTTGCATTAAGTAGTGCCTATCAACTTCAAGCCAAAGCACCCAAGCCACCATTTGCAGTAAGTAATGCCTTTCAACTTCAAGCCAAAGCACCCAAGCCACCTTTTGCAGGTAGTGCCTTTCAACTTCAAGCCAAAGCACCCAAACAACCATTTGCAGGCAGTGCCTTTTTACTTCAAACAAACCATATTTTCATTTTCAAACCACATTAAGGGGACTCACAGTTGAGTAAACATGTGTTTAGTGTTATTCAGAGCACCCAAGCCACCATTTGCATTAAGTAGTGCCTATCAACTTCAAGCCAAAGCACCCAAGCCACCATTTGCAGTAAGTAATGCCTATCAACTTCAAGCCAAAGCACCCAAGCCACCATTTGCAGGTAGTGCCTTTCAACTTCAAGCCAAAGCACCCAAACAACCATTTGCAGGCAGTGCCTTTTTACTTCAAACAAACCATATTTTCATTTTCAAACCACATTAAGGGGACTCACAGTTGAGTAGACATGTGTTCAGTGTTATTCAGAGCTCAGAGAGACGTGACCCTTTGGCTTCATCCATCTTGCAGAGACTGAGTGAGGCACACCACTTCCTGGTTTTATAGTCCCTCCCCCTCCCTCCAGCAGGGGCAGCAGAGAGAATGGTGAATTTTAAAAAAACATTAATATCTCTCTGATTTGTCATCGATGGGAAAATCCTCTGGTCCAGGAAGGCAGAGGGGGCTCTGAGCGAGGTGGCCAAAAATGACGGCCGTAGGCGGCGGCGTTCTCTCGGAAATCGCAGCACAGTGGGCCAAAAGCAGTCAAGATCAGACTTTTAGTAATATAGACTCTAGGCACAATTTATAGAAGGCAATTAACCTACAAACCTCCACATCTTTGGAATGAGGGAGGAAACCGTAGCACCTGGAAAAAACCCATGCTGTCACAGGGAGAATGTACAATCTCCTTACGAACTGCACCCATAGTCAGGATTGAACCTGAGTCTTTGGTGCTGTAAGGCAGCAGCTCTACCGCTGCGCCCCTGTGCCGACCCAAGGGGATACTGAAATAGTGAGAGCAGGCAGTTGTCTTTGCAGCTGTAGGTATGATTCCAAGATGGTAAGAAAAACAGAAAATGCAGACGATCCAGAGCAGGTCAGGCGGCACATATGTTAAAAGAAACAGTGTTTAACATTTTAGGTCAAAATGAAAAACAAACTGCAGGAAGAACTCAATGGGTCAGAGCAGCATCATTTAAGTTTGGACTTTAAAGATACAGAATGGAAACAAGCCCTTCACCAAGTCCACACTGACCATCGATCACACTAGCTATCCCACTTTCTCATCCACTCCAACACATACTCGGGGCAATTTACAGAGGCCAATTAACCTACAAACTTGCATGTCTTTGAGATGTGGGAGGAAACTGAAGCACTTGGTAAAATCCACATGGTTACAGGGAGAACGTGCAAACTCCACTAGCTGCACCACTGTGCCACCCTGTGGAAGGAAATAGATAGGCAAAATTTTGGACCAGGACTCTTAGATAGATAGATAACCTTTTATTGTCATTCAGACCGAAGTCTGAACGAAATTGCAGCAGTCATACATATAATACAATACAATAAAACAACAATAAACACATATTAACATCCACCACAGTGAGTCCACCCAGCATCTCCTCACTGTGATGGAGGCAAAAGTCTTAGGTCTGCAGACTAAGAAAGTCCATGCTGGTATAATTTCACCAATGCCTCCTGACCCATCTTTTTCTGTATTAATTTCAAATTTTCAGCACCTGCAGTTGATTTTATTTCCGGGATGATATATTGCCTGGTAGACACAAAATGCTGGAGTAACTCAGCGGTGCAGGCAGCATCTCTGGAGAGAAGGCATGGGTGACGTTTCGGGTCGAGACCCTTCTTCAGACTGATATATTGCCTCACTGGTGCTAGACTTAAGGAACATTCTGCAGAAGAAAGTAAACAGTGATAGATCAATGTCCAGTGATATGTAGAAAAAGGCTTGAAGTGAGCATGGAAAGAAGCAAAGTGCTGGAATAACTCAGTGGATCAGGCCACCAGTATAATCAAGGACAAGTCGTACTGCAGCCACTCCTTTTTCTCCAATCTCCAATCAGGCAAAAGGTATAGATGTATGAAAATATACACCTCCAGATTCAGGGACAGTTGCTTCCCAGCTGTTATCAAGCAACTCAACCATTCTTCCGGCAACTAGAGAGCAGTCGTGAGCTACAATCTACCTCATTTGAAACCTTCGGATTATCTGATCGGAATTTACTAGACTTAATCTTGCTTAACGTTATTCATGTTATACCCTTTATCATATATCTGTGCAGTGGGGATGGCTTGATCGTAATCATGTATTATCTTTCCACTGACTGGTTATCATGCAACAAAGCGTTTCACAGTTCCTCAGTACACATGACAATAAACTAAACTCTAAACTCAGGCAGCATTTCTAGACTACATGGATAGGTGACAATTTGGGTTGGGACCCATCTTTTCAGTTGAGCATGAAGGTTTGAAGGAATGAAGGAGATTAAATATTATGACCTCAAAAGTAATAATTTCCAGGTTACTTTCAGGACCAAAAGTATAGAAATAAGGAGATAGTGCACATGAATTTATGGCAGAGAGATGGTGTAGGAGTAAGAGGTTTAGATCTAAGATCCTATGGTCTAGATATCTGGGGGAGTGGGATCAGTTCAGGGGATGATATAATTTATTCATGCTCAATGCCTTGCAAAATAATCGACCCCTTTATCCCCATTGTGGAACAAAAAACAGAACTTAGTGGGTCAATTGGTATCTGCAGAAGCAAAAGGTGTGAGTCAACATTTTGAGTTGAGAGCTTGCATCAGACGTTATATTTCTTTTTTCTAGGTCCCAGCATCTTCAGTCTCTTTTGTCTTCATCTTTTTGGATATATTTGTGAATGCTCAGGGAGGGACAGTTGCTGTTAAACACCAGTTGTCTAGCCCAGGATCTGCAAACCTCTCCAAGACAAACCTTGGGAGAATCCTCAGCTGGCTATCCAGTACTGCTTCAACAGATCTTCTGGTAGTCTATGGCACAGAGTTAAAATAATTGGCAGTATGATTAGAGGGGAGATAAAGAAAACGTTTCACCCAATACGTGGTAGGGATCTGAAACTCAGCTGAAAAGGCACAAGAGGCAGACATCATCACCATATTTGCTCAGTACTTTGGGGTGTACTTAAAAAGCCATGACCCTACAGTGCTACAACTAATGCTGAAAATTGAATTAGACAAGAGAGCTGGTATTCGAGCAACACAGACAAATTTTGAAAAATTAGTATACTTTAATATCACTCCTTGCTTTTGTTCTCTGTATTTCTGAAACTTGAATGTATTTGGTGGAAACTACATATAGTGTACCTGCAACAAATTAAATATACACTTGATGTAGTTTCTACCACATATATTGAAGTTTCAGAAATATGAAAAAAGAGCAAGGAAGTCCTGATATTAAAAAAACACAAATTTTGCTACGTTTGACCGTTTATGAGCCTTGTTGCAAAATTAATATGATTTTAATATCACGACTCGCCATCGCCATCATTCGTTCTATGGAAGTTTATAAACTCAGTCTTGAGCAGCATGACTGCGATCCGGGCCAGTATTGACATTTTGCTTGTCAACTTTGCCTTGCATGACAGTTGAAAATGGCGGAGATATTATCCGGAATGCACTGCGCGGCAGAAACCGGTCAGTCTGTTGCTGTCAGTGAGCGTCTGTGTGCGGCAAAGGTGACGACGTGAGGCGGGGACGCGGTGGTTGGGCCCAAAGATACTGGAGGAGCGCGAATATATCTTTGGTTGGGCCGGCGCAGTGCGCATGCGCGGGGTTCAGCAGCTGGGGGACGAGCGCCGGGGGTCGGCGGCTCTGAGGTTGTCAACAATGGCGGTTGCGCTGTCTGGAACAGCGGGCCCAGTCGCACGTCTGTGGACGTCGGTGCTTGCTGGTGCCGCGGAGAGAACGGGATGAGGGTTGACGGCAAGTAACGGACGTGGTTTGATGCTCGGCCGGGCTGTGGTGGGTGACATTGAGGCCGGGGGTGAGGGCAGCAGGCAGGCAACACTCGCTTCTCCATGACAGCGCCACTGTCCAGCCAGCCACCCCTCTCCTGCACTACTCACCCCCTGCACTACTCCACCACCCACCCTTTATAAAGCCACAGCATTACACCCCTGCTTTTATATTCTAGTCCTCTCGAAATAAATGTTATTCCCCCCTCCCCTTCTCCACTCCTCCCCAACCTCCACTCTCCCTACCCCACTGCCCCCACACCGCGCTCCCCTCATCTGCCTGTCAAGCCAGGACTGGAGGAGGGTTAATGAGAGAATCTGGTCCTGTGCAGCCGATGCTTTGAAGGGTATCTCCGACCCAGAAAATCTGATATAACGCCAAAACCTGCAGGAAACGGCAGTCTGTGACTTTGATGCGCCCTATCGCTTGCCAGGCTTTGTCCCGCTCACCCCTCTTTTCCAGCTTTCTTCCCCCCGCCCCCTACTACAATCAGTATAAAGAAGGGCCCCCCTCCCTCCCGAAACGTCACATATCCATGTCCTCCAGAGCTGCTGCCTGGCCTGCTGAGTTACTCCAGCAATTTGTACTCCATGATAGATTCCAGCACCTGCAGTTCCTTGTGTCACCCTTTCTGTTGCTGTTTTGATTCTGCTTTTTTGCACTTCTTTTCCCCCAGAGCTACGAGATATATCTTTACCCTCTTTCAGAAGCAATCTGCATTGCTGCATGTTCCCAAAATTTGCACAAAAAAAATAATCAAAATGCACATTGTTTTAGAAAAAAATACAGGTATTGGAAAGAGGGTTCTTAATTCAAAAAGAACAGAGTGCTGCAGTAACTCAGTGGGTCAGGTAACATCTCCGGAGGATATGGTAGGCAATACCTATCCATGTCCCTCAGCGATGCTGTCTGACCAGATGGATTACTCCAGCACTCTGTGTTCTATTCAAGCATTGGCAGTTGTTTGTGTTTCTACAGGTCCACCACTGATAATAAGCCTTGTCGTACTATCTGTTTTACCGGATCAAAGAGGTCACAGTGTGGGGGGGGGACGAGATACCAGCCCACAAGGTCGACCCCAGAATTCAGCTATGGGAATGGATCTGCCTGTTCCAGCCGGGCTGGAGTTCCAGAGCCCCAGCCGCAGGAGGCAAATTCAACCTGCCAATTGGTATGGAAGTCCCAATGAGGTCGAGTTCAGCCGCCTTACCCAGCCTAGGCCCCACATTTTCACAGGCTTCTGGGGAGGGGGGATTTCAAGTGTGCTGTTGTAATTTTGTCCAGATTAAAGGAGATGCTGGATCACCAGTAGCCGGAAATTCAGTGGTGGGCCAGCACTTATTTAAAAGCTGCTTGTGGTGTCAACCAGTGGTCCCCATGATGTAATTCATGAAGATTCTTAACTGGTTGAGGCAGTGGTTTTGAACATGTAGTTTAAATGCAGTTGTCCTTATTGGAAGAAAATGCTGACATGTGTTTTTCATTTTCCTGAATTCAACAGATAATTTGTTGTGAGCCTTTCCCAAATTTGGTTCAAGTGATAACATGAACAATTACAGTTTTATAAATGTTGATTACATAAGTTAAAAAGCATTTGAATGTTAGCTTTGTTGTGATCCAGTTGCACTACTGCAGCGTGTTAGCAGCAACTTTTCACACAGAGAGTGGTGGTATTTGGAACAAGCTGCCAGAGGAGGTAGTTGAGGCAAGTACTATAACAACTTTTAAAATGCAGTTGGACAGTCAATGGATAGGAAGATTTAGAGGTTCAATGGTTAATTGTATGGTACTTTATTGTCATCTAGGTACAGTGAAATTCCATTTGTGTACAGTTGAGTAAAGATCTTACTGTATGTAGACACAAATATACTTAAGTATAACAGTGTATTAAACATTACTAAAACTCTGATCTTGTGCTATCCCGGTTCGCACGTTCTTTTTCTATTTGCGCAGCAACGGTACGCGATAGCACTACGATTTTTCGCCAGGTCACTCACCATTCTCCTGTGCTGTGAGTGCAACAAGTTTTGTTCCGATCGGTGGTATATTGTAAAAGTTACGGAGCTTTAAAAATCTTAAAAAACACGCTTGTGCAGATTTCTTTTTTGTTTTAAATAATATTTTTATTAGAAGCAAACGCATTATGGTAAAAACATTTCATGTATATCAGTCGTACATTATTAATATTATCAATTGTGGATTGATTCTGCTTCTAGTTTTTGTTTTATAGATAGGGAGTAAGAAAGAAAGAGAAAAAAACCCACAAATGTCAAGATAAAAAAAGAATGGAATGATTTACTAATAATACATCATTGGAGATAGGTTTGTGGATTATAAAGTCTAACTTTTCATCTAATCCTGAGTTCAAGCTTCAGTTAGGTTTCCATGCTGAACCGATGTACCCCTTCAAATAGTCAATGAATGGAGACCATATTCTAACAAAAAGTTCTTGTTTGTCCAATAAGACAAGTCTGATTCTTTCCAGGTGTAGGTGCGTGCACAGATTTCTTCAGTCAGCGCCACGCATATTGGTCTCTCCTGTCAGTCAATGCCACGGCCGGGGTGGTGACACCCCTTCCTGTCCCACCTCACTCACAAATTCCTCTCTCTCCTCCTCACAGTAACTTGTCTATCGTCTCCCCCACCACTGGCAGCGACCCCGGGGTGGCTCAGTGGAGGCCCTGGTCCCGTCTCTCTCTCCCTCATCACTCAGCCCTCTTCCCTCGCCCACCCTCTGCGGCAATGGCGGTCCCGTCTACCCGTTCCCCCGGGTCTGTCTCCTCCGCCACCGCCGTTGCGGTAACACACCCTCACGGCCTTCTCCACGAAACTCGTGGTGGCCACCTTCTCCAACTCATCGAAACTTGAGGGTGAAGAGGAGAGGGTGGGAGTTCTGGGGGATGAGGGGAAATGAGCCGTGCCTGCGCAGTTGGGGGCTATGCGTGAGTGGTGCAATATTGCATTGGGGGACAGGTTGCATTGGGGGAACGGGTGAGTGGTGGAATATTGCGTTGGGGAACGTGTAACAGGGACCCAATGGGCCCCACTTAGTCTAGTAGTAGATTAAACTGAGACAGTACACAAGAATTGACACGTTTATGCCAAGGGATATGGGTCAAACCTGGGCAGGTGGGGCTTGCATAGATGGGTCATCTTGTTCGGCATGGACAAGTTGGGCTGAAGGGTCTTTTTTCATACATAGAATACGTATTATTACTCTTCCTTAATATCAGAATTATACGTGACAGAATTTGACAAGGAGTTCACCACAGGCTCCGAGCTCTTTTTTGTTTTCTGATATATTTAACAAATGGAATATAACATGGAGAGATGAGAAATTCTTCAGCAGGCAACTTAAAAAAATGTGCATATCATCTAAATGGTGAGAGGGAGCTGGGTATCCTAGCGAGAAACTAACGACAGATTTGGAAGTGGGTACAGTAAGTAATCATGAAAGCTGCAGATGTTGTTTATGGCTAGGAGAATTGAATACAAACGTGCGAGGTTAGGCTATTGGAGAACTGTGTATCACTCAATTCCTGTGTAGGAAGGAACTGCAGATGCTGATTTAAACCGAAGATAGACACAAAATGCTGGAGTAACTCAGCGGGACAGGCAGCATCTCTGGAGAGAAGGAATGGGTGACGTTTCGGGTTTAAACCCTTCTTCACGGGAAAGGGAAACGAGAGATGTAGACAATGATCTAGAAGTACATATAGAACAATAATGAAAGATATGCAAAAATGTAACAATGATAACAGAAGCAGGTCATTGTAGCTGTAGTGAGGTGAGAACAAAAAGTTGGTGTGATTTGGGTTGGGGAGGGATGGAGAGAGGGAATGCAGGGGTTACTTGAAGTTGGAGAAATCAATATTCATACCGCTGGGTTGTAAGCTGCCCAAGCAAAATATGAGATGCTGTTCCTTCAATTTGCGTTTGGCCTCACTCTGACAATGGAGGAGGCTGAGGACAGAAAGGTCAGTGTGGGAATGGGTAGGGAAATTAAAGTGTTTAGCAACCGGGAGATCAGGTACATCCAGGCAGATGTTCTGCAGTGTTCCGCAAAACGATCGCCAAGTCTACATTTGTTCTCGCCGATGTATAAGAGTCCACATCTAGAACAACGGATACAACGGTTGGAGAAGGTGCAAGTGAACCTCTGCTTAACCTGAAAGGACTGTCGGCTCGAGGGAGGAGGTATATAGTGACAGGTGTAGCATCTCTTGTGGCTGCAGGAGAAGGTACCTGGGGAGGGGGTGGTTTGGGTGGGAAGGGATGATTTAACCAGGGAGTTGCGGAGGGAACGGTGTCCGCGGAAGGCGGAAAGCGGTTGAGATGGAAAGATGTGACTGGTGGGATTCCGTTGTAGGTGGTAAAAATGTCGGAGGATTATATGTTGGATGCGATGGCTGATGGGTGAAAGGTAAGGACGAGGGGGACTCTCCTTGTGACGAAGGAGAGGGTGAGCAAGGGAGGTACAAGGGGTACCATGGAGACACACGTGACGGCCTCATCCATGATGCAAGAGGGGAACCTCCATTCCCCAAAGAATGAGGACATCTCGGATGTCCTGATATGGAACACCTCATCTTAGGCGCAGATGCGGCGTAGACGGAGGAATTGGGAGTATGGGATAGAGTCTTTGCAGGAAGCAGGGTGGGAAGAAGTGTAGTCGATAGTTGTGGACCAGTGGATTTCTAATAAACGTCCGTCCATAGTCTATCTCCTGTGATGTAGACAGTGAGATCAAGAAAGGGGAGGGAGATGCCAGAGATGGTCCAAGTGAATTTGGGTGCAGGATGGAAATAGGTGGTGAAGTTAATGAAGTCCATGAGTTCTGCATGGGTGCAGGAGGTAGCACCGATGCAGTCATCAATGTAACAGGGATAGAGTTCGGGGATAGGGCCAGTGTACGCCTGGAACACGGATTGTTCAACGTACCCTACAAAGAGGCAGGCATAGCTGGGGCCCATACAAGTGCTAATGGCTACGCCTTGGATTAGGAGGAAATGGGAGGAGACGAAGGAGACGTTGTTAAGGGTGAGGACCAGCTCTGCTAGGAGGAGGAGAGTGTTAGTAGAATGAAATTGGCTGGTCGTGGTCAAATCTGCGATCGAGGAGGAAACGGAGGGTTTCAAGACCTTCCTGCTGGGGGTTGGATGTGTAGAGTGACTGAACTTCCATGGTAAAGATGAGGGAGTGGCTCGGAAAGCGGGTCATTAAAAAGATGAAGGGTGTGTGAGTGTATTCCTGTAATTGATAGGTTGCCATCTGGACAGCTGGAGTTCAGAAGTGCAAATGAGGAACTTAATTGTGATATAAAGGATCCTGCAAAGTTTTGAAAGGGAGAAGATGTATTTCCTTTTGTCAGTGAATCACAGGGGTTCCAACAATGGGTCATTGTAAGGAGTCACCCGCTTAAAAGGATGAGATTCTTTGGAACTCTCTTCAGCATGGTTTGTTGGAAACAGTGCTGTTAAATATTTCTATATTTAAAAGGACATAAGATGAGAGAGGTAAAGTTTAAAGGAGATGTGGGGAGGGGAGCAGATACGACAGTAGTTATTGAGGCTTTAAATTAGACACATGCATATGCGGGGAATGGAGGGAAAAACAAGTTTCCTTGTATTTTATATCCCCCTATGATCATGTGTAGGCAGTGGAGATTAGTTTACCTTGGCATTATGATTGCCTTGATCCCACCCGAGCCTGTTATCACTCAACAGTTGTATCCCCATGGTACACAACCCTCCTATTAATGTG
The DNA here is from genome assembly GCF_028641065.1 of Leucoraja erinaceus. Classification (NCBI taxonomy): domain Eukaryota; kingdom Metazoa; phylum Chordata; class Chondrichthyes; order Rajiformes; family Rajidae; genus Leucoraja; species Leucoraja erinaceus. Next base: position 36,580,314 of record NC_073384.1, on the reverse strand, counting down.
CTTTAAAATACTTTACAGCAGTTTTTATCATATTTATTTGAACAATGCTGAAAACAAAATATGCAATCATGGTTAATACTCTTTCCATCACATTTTTCCCCAGATTTCTTGCAGTGATGTCCAGGAAAATGTTTAATTAAAGAGACTCCAAGACATTTGCAGAGGACTAGTAAACTTTATTTTGTGCATTCAAAATGAACATGAGGAAATGTAAATTGTGGGGACATTTGTATGATAGGAATGCAATGAAATGTATAATGTGTGCAAATAGGGAGCAACGATGAATTAATGCCTTAACTGCAGGCTCTTGGATTCTGGCAGAATCAGGCAGCAACGTGAAGAGCTAACAAAGGAAGAAATCACTTCATGTGTTAAAAGAGAAAAGCTCAGCAGGAATTGGGGTCAGCTAACAAACCAGGCGTACAAAGTAATCACGAGGAAAATGTGATCTTCGGGTTCCCACAGGAAATTCAGTAGCAAAGGAGCACGAGGAAGAAAAAGGGAAGAGGGAAAGAAACTAGGAACAGAAAAGGCAGATATCCAACTAAATCTTTAGATTAGGCTAGATGCAAAGAGATTAGATAAATCAAAATAAAGAAGTGTTTGAGGTTGAGAGAGACGCAGATTGATAGAAGTTGTCAAGAGAACAAACTACATTGAATGTCAAAAGAAAATTGATATTTCCATTGTCTGAAGACTGCTATCATGCATTTAAAATGTAGAAACAAGGACTTTGTTTTGGTTTACAAAAAAGGCACAAAGTGCTGGAGTAACTCAGCGGGTTAGGCAGCATCTCTGGAGATCATGGGTAGGTGACGTTTTGGGTCTTTTTCGGACTCTCTTTAGTAGTTAAACATTTTCTGTAGACACAAAATGCTGGAGTAACACAGCGGGACAGGCAGCATCTCTGGAGAGAAGGAATGGGTGATGTTTCGGGTCTGGGGAGGGGGAGACAGAGACGAAGGATCTCGACCCAAAACGTCACCCATTCCTTCTCTCCAGAGATGCTGCCTATCCCACTGAGTTATTGTCCACCTTCGATTTAAACCAGCATCTGCAGTTCTTTCCTAAACATTTTCTGTGGCAAGTTTAGATGACCTCTGGGGGAAAAAAAGAGATAAAATTTAAGGAAAAGTCAGAAGAAAACAGTATTATAGTTGTATAGACAAAAATGCTGGAGAGACTCAGTGGGTGAGGCAGCATCTATGGAGCGAAGCAAATAGGCAACGTTTCGGGCCGAAACCCTTCTTGTGATGTGTGGGAAAGGAAATAGTCTGGACATGTGGGTGGGTGGCCTTCAGTGTTATTAATGTTTAAGATTATTCGATTAATGTGTTAAATTTGGATGCTCACTTCGGGAGTAGTTACTGTACTGTGAAGCTGTGAATAGAAATTCGATTGGGGTACGAAATGTTTGTACAAAAGAACAAGCAACTTGGAATTTAGAAAAATGAGTGAATCAGAGGAGTGATTAACAAATAGGATCCTGTAACATCTAATCTAATATTTTTAAAGGGGGGGGGGGAGGAATAGGTAACAATCTCTAACAATTATTTTATCTAAGTAAAAGACAGCTTCACGATTTAAAATGCTGTACAAAAATGACTTGGCATTAGAATGAAGGTTGTTTTGTAGAAATTGTAGTTACGAAGTATAACAAATATAAAGTGAAGGAGAATTCAAGATGGAACCAAGAAAGTAGTATGAGTGAATAACAGAAGTAAAGGGCCTGTCCCACTTTCACAACCTTATTCACGACCTCTGCCGAGTTTTCTCTTGACTCATACTTGCAGCATGGTCGTAGGAGGTCGTAGGCGGTCGTGATGCTAGTCGTAGGTACTCATGGCATCAAGTAGGCCGGGGCATTCTTCTAGCATGATGAAAAATGTCCACGAGTAAAAAAGGTCGTGAATTAGGTCGTGAAAGTGGGACAGGCCCTTAAGAATATAAAAGCATACAAAGATCTGTAACATATGATTGTTATATGTTGGACACTGTGGAGCAAAGGGAGATGATAATGGGAGGGGAAGGATTTAATAGGATCCTGAGGAGCAGCTTTTTCACATTGTGTGGTTATATTCTTGATCAGTAAGGATGCCAGGGGTTATGGAGAGCAGGCAAGAAAATGGGGTTGAGAGGCAAAGATAGATTGGCCATGATTGAATGGCGGAGTAGACATGCATTATTTCTCGAGTTATTAATGAAAATGTTCAAAAATCTCAAAAAACGTGGGGAAAAAAGAACTGTTTATTCCCTGTGCCTACAGGTGTGACGTCACAGTGGGATTGTAGCCCTGCTCGCAACATTGTTGCTATCCAAGTACACTGAGTCCTGCTAGCCCTAGCAAGTGCAAATGCATTTTTTTAAGTCATAGTACACTGAGTTCTGCTAGCTAGCAAGTGCAATTGCATTTTTTTTAAGTTTAAAAATGAGTGAGGGTGAATAAGGTGAAATGAGCAGCCTCTGCGCAGTTGTCTGCTATGGGTGAGTGGTGGAATATTGAGTTGGGGAACGGGTTGCATTGGGGGACCAGGCCTCCCGTGTGACAGGGACCCAACGGGTCCCCCTTGGTCTAGTAACCTTTAAAAAGAGTTATGATATAAATACTTTGTAGGCACTATAAGGCAATAAAAGCTGCAGAGTTGTGAGGAGTTGGGGAATGAAGGCATCACCTATTTAGTCTAGAATGATAAGGGATTTAAGGGTGTGTTCTCACTTCTGGAAGGGCAAGCTAGAAGAGAACTGCCTTGTTCATAGGGTGAGCTTCACCATTACGAATAAGCTACTTTGGCCTCTGGTTCACCTCATGGAATTCTGTGAAATCGGTTAAGGTGAGAGGGGAAGGATTTAACTGGAACTACGGAGCAACTTTTTCACACCGAGTGGGTATATGGAGCAAATTGCCAGCTTGAGGTGGTTGAGGCAGGTGCTATAACAACATTTGAAAGACATTTGGCCAGGTATATGGACAAGAAAGGCCCAGAGGGATATGGGACTAAAATTCTGTAGATGGGGTATCTTGGTTGGTGGGGCAAGTTGGGCAAAAGGGCTTGTTTCTGTGCTGTATAGCTCAATGCAATAGCTGTGTTGGTATGGAACATGAATGAGATGTTACTAAAAGAAATGCAAATCTACAGATTAGAGTTTTGATCTGTTTCTGAGTGACACAGATAAATATGAATGGTGGGGGGGGGGGGATGGAAGCATATGCTGATGTGAAAATATGAGAACATTCGATAAAGCAGGAATAAAGGAACAGAAAAAGATCAACAGAAAATTATTTTATAAATCTACCAACAATAAAAAAAAAACAAGAACTTCTGAGAAGAAAATAATGTGAAGAGGACAAGTAGAAATAACAAATATAGAATTTCCATATTTCCAGAAGGATTTGATTACTAGATTAATTAATGCTACGAGAGATGTGAAATGGAAAATAAATTGGAAAATGATGGAACTTCCTGAAATATTTCCATGAATTCTAAAGCACATTAAAGAAAAATAATGAAGAACCTGCAAATGTGTAGCACAATATTAATTAATTGCTAATAACTCACTTTTCAGAAGAAAGATAGCGAAACAGGATAATTATGGGACAGTTGGAATAACAAATCTAGCAATGTAAATTTTGGAAAATGTAATTAGGGGTTAAATTACCAAATGAGCAAATGAAGAAAAAATAACCAAAAACCAAGCATGTCGATTTTAAACAGAAAGATTATATTCACAGAATATTTGAGGTGGCGATAAATTTGGTGGATGTGCTTGACATATCAAAAATATGGTAGGGTTGAGAAAGGTGAATGGAATTAAAACGGGTAATGAATGAGAACAAATTAAATACTTTATTATCATATGCACAAGAATGGTAAGGCACAAGTTCAATGAAAATCTTGTTTGGAGCAGCATTACAATCACATAGATTCGGACAGCCACACAAAACCGTAAAATACGCACAAATCGAATGACGGATTAAAAAAAGAATGCAAAAAATAACACGTTAGTGCAAAATACAATTAGAAAACAAGTCCGTGATTGTGCCAAAGATGGTTGGTAGTGTTCTATTGTCAAGGTAAGATTACGGTTTTGCAGATCGGTTCAAGAACCTGATGGTTGTGAGAATGTGGCAATTTGTGAAACTGATGATGTAGTACTTCAAGCTTCTGTATCTCCTGTTCAATGCTGGCCGCCAGAAGAGAGCATGGCCCCCCGGATAGTGGGGATCCTTGATGATCGATACCACCACCTTAAGGCAGCACCTCAAACAGATGCTTTAAATGCATTTGATGGACTGGGCTGAGTCCACCACACCCTGCACCCTATTAGTTTGCTATGCATCAGAATTGCCATACTAGGCCATGTTGCAAACTGTTGTGATACATTCCACAGTACATGTTTGTTAGAGTATTTAGTGACGTGATCTCTTTAAACTTCCAAGAAAGTACAGGTAGACACAAAAAGCTGGAGTAACTCAGCGGGACAGGCAGCATCTCTGGAGAGAAGGAATGGGTGACGTTTTGGGTCAAGACCCTTCTTCAGGCAAGAAAGTACAGGTATGCCGCCTTTGCAATTACTGCAGCTGACACTAAAGTGGCATTGTAGACAGTGAAAATGATTATCAGAAATTACAGTAAGATCTTGGTCAGCTGTCCAAGTGGGCTGAGGAATGGCTAATGGAATTTAATGTGGACGTATGAGATGTTGCAGTATAGGGAGTCAAACCAGGGCTGGACCTTTGTGTTGAATGGTGGGTCCCTGTGGAGCAATGTATAGGAGAAGGATCTATGAGCACAGATATTTGGTTCTTTGAAAGTGGCGTTACAGGTGGATAGGGTGATTAAGAAAGCGTCTTCATATTGGCCTTCAGTCAAGGTATGAGTAAGAGACTGGGATGTTATGTTACGTTGTACAAGATGTTGGTGAGGCTGCATTTGGAATATTATGTTTGATCACCCTTCTCTAAGAAGAATGTCATTAAGCTGGAAAGAATGCAGAGAAAATTTATGGGGATGTTGCCAGGACTTGAAGACTATAGGAAGAGGTTGAACAGGCGAAGACTTTATTTCTTGGAGCGCAAGAGGATGAAGGCTGATCTTATAGAGGTGTATAAAATCAGGAGGGGAATGCAGTTACACAGAGTAGGGTAATCACTTGCCTGGTTTTGCCTTGAGTCTGATGACGAGTCAGACCCAAAAAGTTACCTGTTTGTTCCCTCCACAGATGCTATCTGACCAGCTGAATTCCTCCAGCACTTTATATTTGCTGAAAATTTCAGCATCTGCAGTTTTTTGTGTCTCAACTATATTTCGCAAAGCTGTTCACGATCCAGTCGACTTTTATCCATTTATAATCAGGTGGCCTCTCAGCAGAAGCTTAGTGATATTCTTAACAGCTACAATCCCTGTGAGAATGTTTAGAACATACTCAGCCTTAATGCTAAAATACCAAGATCGATTGTTGGTGAGAACTCACTTGGAGTACTGTGTACGATTCTGGAAACCCAGCTATAGGAAGAACTAGACTAAGTGGGACCCATTGGGTCACACGCACACACACACACACACACACACACACACACACACACACACACACACACACACACACACACACACACACGCAGACATACACACACACTCACTCGCGCACACACACATAGACTCACGCACATACACACACACACACACACACATACACACACACACAGTCACACATACACACACACAGACACACACATACGCTCACACACACACCATATATATGACAGTAAACCTTCTAGAATCTACTCGCATGGCTGAGCGGGGCCTCTCCACTGTGGGGCTTCCGTAGCCAGCGGCACTTCCGCAATCTGCGTGACCTCTGCACTTACCGGAAATTATGCAATCAGCTCGACCTCTGCACTCACCGGAAATTTACGCAATCAGCGTGACCTGTCCACTAAGCGGAAGTCACGAAATGAGCGGGACTTTTGGACTAAACGCAGTTGGACCTAATAAAGTATTTATTCCTTCTATACACAGTCGGACCTAATAAAGCATTTATTCATTCCCAACACAGTCGGACCTAATAAAGCATTTATTCCTTCCAAACACAGTCGGACCTAATAAAGCATTGCAGTTTCAAGCACAGGCAGGGCAGCAAGTCAAACAACTCACGGCATTGTCATTTAGTTTCATATAATTTCCAATTAAGCATTGCACTTTCAAGCACAGGCAGGGCAGCAGGCCAAACAACTCATGGCAATGTCATTAAGGGCTAACAAATCATTTATTGCAAGTACATTGCAGACTCACAGTTCAGTTGATTCACAGCGTAGAATGACAGTCGTGGCATCTTCCTTGCGATCTTGCAGAGTGACTGACACGTCCAGGCATCCGGGGTTTTATAGTCCAGCCCCCCCCCCACTGCCCCAGAAGGGAAGTTACCTTAATCGCAGTGATTGACAGGAGAGAGGACCAATCAGCTGATCTCAAAGTTTTTTCACTCCTAACCTTTTTATTTTTCAATGATGGGAAAATTCCTCAGGGCTGGCTCAGCGGAGGAGGACTGTGTAAGATGGCCAAAAATCACACTGATACAGGGTAGTGTTTTTTCTAAATTCATTAAACAGACAGGAAGTGGTCAAGATGAGACTTTTATTTATATAGATACTCGCGGGCACTTTTTAACATATTGAAAAAAAATGCTGCGACCTAGCTGAGGCCTCGAGTATGCGGAGACCACTCTCGAGCATGAAGGAGAGTTATGAAGACCTCCTACGACCTCGTGTCGACCGTGGTGCGAGTACGAATCGAGGGCAAACTCGCCAGAACTCGCGGATTAGGTCGCCCAAGTGGGACAGGCCCTCAACTTTTTGGGAATGCACCAGCACTCCCAAGTCAAGTCAAGTCAAGTTTATTTGTCACATACACATACGAGATGTGCAGTGAAATGAAAGTGGCAATGCTCGCGGACTTTTGTGCAAAAGACAAACAACCAAACAAACTATAAACACAATCATAACACACATATTATTTTACATATGTCCCTTTGCACCTACGATTTCTGGATTTAAACCCCATTTAGAAAATACGCCTTTATTCCTAAGATAGAAGGGTATTGAAATATATGGGCCAATTGCATGCAGCCCAGTTTACCAAATTGGTCATCATGAATAAGATAGACATAAAAAGCTGGAGTAACTCAGCGGGACAGGCAGCATCACTGGAGAGAAGGATTGGGTGACGTTTCGGGTCGAGACCCTTCTTCAGACTGGTTAGAGATAAGGGAAATGAGAGATTCCCACAACTATCTCGACTACAATTCTTACCACCCTGCTTCCTACAAAGACTCTATCCTCTACTCCCAATTCTTCCGTCTTCACCGCATCTGCACCCAAGATGAGGTGTTCTGTGCAAGATTTCCTCATTCTTTAGGGAACGGGGGTTCTTCTCTCCCATCATAAATGAGGCCCTGACTCGTGTCTCCTCGGTACCCCGCAGCTCCACCCTTGCTCCCCCATCTCCTTGTCGTAACAGAGACAGAATCCCCCTAGTCCTTACCTTCCACCCCATCAGCCGTCGCATACAACACATAATCCTTCAAAACTTCTGCCACCACCAACGGGATCCCACCACTAACCACATTTTCCCATCTCCACCCCTTTCCGTCTTCCGCAGAGACTGTTCCCCCCTCAACTCCCTGGTTAACTCATCCCTTCCCACCCAAACCATCCCCTCCCCAGGTACCTTCCCCAGCAACTGCAGAAGATGCAACACCTGTCGCTATACCTCCTCCCTCGATGTTGTCCAGGGACCCTGACAGTCATTTTAGGTTAGGCAGAGGTTCACTTGCATCTCCTCCAACCTCATCTACTGTATCCATTGTTCAAGATGTGGACTCTTATACATCGGCGAGACCAAACGCAGGCTGGGTGATTGTTTCGTGGAACACCTTCGCTCCGCCCGTGTGCACCAACCAGATCTCCCAGTGGCTGGACACTTTAATTCTCCTTCCCATTCTTACGCAGACATTTCTGTCCTCGGTCTACTCCATTGTCAGAGTGAGGCTAAACATAAATTAGAGGAACAGCATCTCATCTTTCGCTTGGGCCACTTAAAGCCCAGTGGTATGAAGATTGATAGAGGAAAAACATGTAAGCGGAATGAAATAAATAGTAGAGACATGACTAGTACACAAAGTAAAGACAGAATTCAATTCAAAACATAATATGAGGTAATTCAAGCACAGATGAAAAGGGAGGGGGACGTGGGGCTAAGGATAGGCAGAGGTGAAGAGATGGGTCTTGAGGCGGGACTGGAAGATGGTGAGGGACACAGAATTGCGGATCAGTTGGGGGAGGGAGTTCCAGAGCCTGGGAGCTGCCCTGGAGAAGGCGCTGTCCCCAAAACTGCGGAGGTTGGATTTGTGGATGGAGAGGAGACCAGCTGATGTGGATCTGAGGGACCGTGAGGGTTGGTAGGGGGAGAGGAGGTCAGTGAGATGTGGGGGGGCCAGATGGTGGAGGGCTTTGTAGGTGAGGACCAGGATTTTGTAGGTGATCCGGTGGGAGATGGGAAGCCAGTGAAGTTGTTTGAGGACTGGAGTGATGTGATGCCAGGATTTGGTGTGGGTGATGAGTTGGGCGGCTGCGTTCTGGACCAGTTGGAGTCGGTTGATGTAGGTGGAGCTGATGCCAAGGAGAAGTGAGTTGCAGTAGTCCAGTCGGGAGGAGATGAAGGCATGGATGAGTCTTTCAGCAGCGGGAGGTGTGAGAGAGGGTCTGATTTTGGCGATGTTGCGGAGGTGAAAGAAGGAGGTTTTAATGACATGGCGGATGTGAGGCTCAAGGGAGAGGGTGGAATCAAAGATCACGCCAAGGTTGCGGGCCTGGGGAGATGGGGAGACAGTGGTGCCATCGATGGTGAGAGTGGGGTTATTGATTTTAGAAACAGTAAGATTTTGTAAGAAACAGATAACAAAGAAGGAAGCCAATGTTAGGTATAGAAAGCTCAGATACTTCAAAACAAAAAGACCTGAGGTGAGAGACATTGAATGATGGAGCTTAAGAAGTGCAAAGCTAAAAAAAATAATCAAATTTTACAAAAGTAATAGAAGGCATCAGCGATTGTTAAAGTGAGGTCTAAATATACGATAGTCAGACAATGGTTATATGATGTGTTCAGCATCAGTGTGACGTAAATGGAGGCAATGTGATTAATGGTCTTCAACAGTTACACTGAGCCTTAAATATACAATAATCAGATCACGTTGTGGTGATATGATGCATTCAGTCTCATTGTGAAGTTTTAAGGAGGCAACGTGATACATTGTAAGATCCTGACCATTTGCAGAATATTCATGCAATCATTTTCTTCAGTGGGGAGGGGTATGAAACAACAGTGTGATGATGGATTTGCTGCAATTCCAGTGTTTTGATGCCTGTGTAGTGACCATTCTGTCATGGATTGGAACTGTACCTTCATATGCAAGATATCAATACCCAATATATATGACTGTTACTGCTTGTTCATCATTAAATGTTTATTTAACAAATGTAACATGAATATGACATTGTGCTCTGTTACTTAATTCCAATAAGCAAAAAAGATTGAGACACAAAGTGTCGAAGTAATTCAGTGGTACACAAAAATGCTGTAGAAACTCAGCGGGTGCAGCAGCATCTATGGAGCGAAGGAAATAGGTAACGTTTCGGGCCGAAACCCTTCTTCAGACTGATCGGGGGTGGCGGGGAGAAGGAAGGAGAAAGGAGGGAGAAAGGAGTCAGGCAGCATCTCTGGAGAACATGGATAGGTGACGTTTTGCGTCAGAAAGGGTCCCGACTCGAAATGTCATCTATCCATGTTCCCCAAAGATGCTGCCTAACCCGTTGAGTTAATCCAGCACTTTGTGTCCTTTTCTGCAAACCAGCATCTGCAGTTCCTTGTTTCTATAAGAAAAAATTATTGTTATTCTGGCTTTGTTACTCAACGTCCATTCAGAAATCAAGGCTTGTTTAAAAAAAATAATCTTGGACGGAGATGCAACTTGCCAATGAGCTGATTTAAAAATGAAATGGACAAAAAAGGTTGGAATACAGAGAGACAGGAACTGCAGATGCTGAGATCTCGAGCAAAACAAAGTTTTGGATTGGGTTAGGCAGCATCTGTGGAAGGAGTGGATAGGCAACATTTTAGGTCAGGTCTGAAGAAGGGTCCAGACCCGAGATGTCGGCTATTCATTCGTTCTGCAAATGCTGCCTGATCTGCTGAGTTACTCCAGCATTTTGTGTTTTCCAAGAGGTTGGAGTATAATGGGTGGGAAAGCTTTGGTGCAAATCTTGTTCGGCAAGGCAGATTGGAAATCCTAGTATTTTTTAAATGGAGTATTTCTTAAGGGATGTAAGAAAATAATCAAATTGTTCAGCTTTTGATTATTCTGAGGTGGTTGCTGTAGGATCTATGGCTGTGAGGATGATGCAGAAGAAAGGATATACGCCATTTGCTTGGCCTGCATATAAAAACAAAGAACTACGGATACTAGTTTATACCAAAGATGGACACAAAGTGCTGTGTCTCCGGAGATGTTACTTGACCCGCTGAGTTACTCCAGCACTCTGTGTCTATGCTTGGCCTGCAGACAGTTTCTATAGAACATATCCTAAAAAGAAATCAACACCTTATAGGAAACTGGGAGTAAACAAAATGATTTTATTTTCTAGGAGGATCATATTGCACAGAGCAGAGGGTGAGAATGGATGCCACGGTCAGAACAAAGTCATTCCCTGAAAAACAATTGTATGGTAGTAACTCGGGAATTATGACATCGATGACTGCCCAAAGTTACACTGAAAGTACTCGGGAAGATAAACCATATTCAATACATTTAAATGGTCAGCACACCAGTGCTACATCATCCGACCTTAACCCATTCAGCAGTGCTGAGAACTTCATCAGAAGGGGCATTTTGGAAGATGCAACTGCTGTAGGTTGTTCACGAGAGGAGATGCAAAGTCCTTCAATTGGTGTAGGTGGTGTGAACTTGGCCATAGACCGTGCCAGGAAGGAACAATTTAGATGTCCTCACTGTGGAAAGACCTTCGAAGAACTATCCTCCTTCACTGCTCATAAGCAGACCCACAGGGACGACAACCCATTGAAATGCAAGGTGTGCGATAAGATCTTCATGCACTTGTCCAGCCTCCTGAAGCACCACCGCATACACACTGGCGAGCGGCCCTTTAAGTGCGAGGTGTGCGGAAGGGCCTTCTCGGTTTCCTCCAGCCTCCTGCAACACCAGCGCATCCACACGGGGGAGAAGCCATTCAAATGCGACGTGTGTCAGAAGCGCTTCACCGAATCCACCTCCCTTAGGACGCACCAGCATATCCACACCGGCGAGAAGCCATTCAAGTGCACCGAGTGCGGCAAGGGCTACAGCAGGTCTTCGCAGCTACTGATCCACCATCTCACGCACACCGACGAGAAGCCATACCAATGCACCATCTGCCTGAAGGGCTTCATCCAGTTCACCCACCTGGCCAACCACCAGCGGGTACACACTGGGGAGAAGCCCTTCCAGTGCGACCTGTGCCAGAAGCGCTTTGTCTCCTTCTCCTCCCTCGCCTCGCACCAGCACATCCACACGGGCATGAAGCCCTTCAAGTGTGAGATGTGCGGCAAGACTTTCACGCAGTCGTCCAACCTCCTGAAGCACCGGCGTATCCACACGGGGGAGAAACCCTTCAAGTGCGAGGTCTGCGACAAGACCTTCACCGTGTCCTCCAGCCTTCTGAAGCACCAGCGCATCCACACAGGCGAGAAGCCGTTCAAATGCGACGTCTGCGCCAAGTGCTTCATTGAGTCCTCCTCCCTGACCAGGCACCAGCGCATCCACACAGGCGTGAAACCATTCAAATGTGAGGTATGCAATAAGGTGTTCACGCAGTCATCCAGCCTCCTAAAGCATCAATACATGCACACCAGGTAGAAGACCATGCACCATGACGCCTGGAAAAGCTTCACCTCCTCCTGTGGGGTCAGGTCCTGGAAGTACATCTACGCAGGACAAAGCCCTTCGCATTTCTGAAGGGCTCCAGTGTGTCGAGCTGATAAGTAATTCATCCCAGCACACCGGTTTAAATTATTTCACTGTCTCCTGGTGCAAGCAGCTCAGCTCAGAGATGTTATACGAGTGTGAGAGGTTAGCAATTAAGTTTTTATTTTGCACTCATAATTTCATCACAGTAAGCATGGAAACGGCTGAACTGTACATAAGGTCAGGCAGTGTTAAACTTGAGTTGTGACCAAAACGGTACACATTCATGCTTTTCACAATATTTTGTATCTAGCTTCATGATTCAGTAACCCAGGATCAAAACTTAATCCACCAATGCAATTATATGAAAGGACAGAAAGTACTGGATTAACTTGGCAGGTTCTCTGGAGAACATGGAAAGGTGCTGTTTCAGGTCGGGACCCTTCTTCAGACTCCAGTCACTTTGATTTGAAGAGACTGAAGTCTGAAGAAGGGTCCCGACCCGAAACGTTACCTATTCATGCCCTCCAGAGATGCTGCTTGGCCCATTAAGTTTGAAACATAGAAAATAGGTGCAGGAGTAGGCCATTCGGCCCTTCGATACAGCCAATCAATACGATCATGGCTGATCATCGAGAATCAGTATCCTGTTCCTGCGTTCTCCCCATATCCCTTGATTCTGTTAGCCCTAAGAGCTATATCTAACTCTCTTGAATGCATCTTGAATTGAGTTATTCCAGCACTTTGTGTCCTTTGTGTAAACCAGCATCTACACTTCCTTGTTTCCACTTCATGCTATTAAATGGTTGACTGTATACAGTGATAGAGAGCACAGCATGGAAATAAGCTCTTTGGCCTACTGAATTCACACCAACCATTGACCACCTATTTACTGTATACTAATGCTACATTAATCGCATTTTAAATTGATCCCCACATTCTTATCAACTTTATTTAGGAGATAGAGGAGTTGTGAATAAAATTACTTGGGGCATAGATAGGGTGAATATAGGGTGAATGCACACACTATTCCCCAGCACGATTGGGGAACCAAGAACTAAAGGGCAACGGTTAAGGTATCTATTAAATCTTTACAAACAGAAAGTTGCAAGTGGAAGGGGTTGAGACATTGTAGCCAAAATGAGAACATTTAAAAATAATTTGGATTGGTAAGTACACAGGAAAGGTTTAGAGGGATGTGAGCAAATTGCAGGCAAATGGGACAAATGGGCATCTTAGTTAGCATGGATGAGTTGGGTCAAAAAGCTTGTTTCAAAACTAGATGACTCTTGAACTCTGTAACTTATCTCAGATTCTACAATTCACCTTCAGAATAAGGGCAATTTTCAAAGATGGAAGCCACCCCATTACAGAAATGATATGGAGGCTTTGGAGAAGGTGCAGTAGAGGTTGACCAGATTGCTGCATCGATTAGAATGTATTAGTTATAAGGAGAGGTTAGACAACTTGGACATTGGAGTTTCAGGCAAGACCTGATAGAAGTATATACAATTATGAGAAGCATAGATAGGGTAGATCCCAGGGTGAAAAGGCATAGCTTTCTACTCATGCTGGCTCGAAAGGTCGAATGGCCTACTCCTACACCTATTGTCTTCAAGGTTAGTGGGGCAAAGTTTAAAGGAAATGTGCAGGGCAAGAGTGGTGGGTGCCTGGAATGTGCTGCCGAGGGTGGTAGTGGAGACTGATACGATAAGACATTTGAAATGCTTTTAGATAGGCACATAGATATCCAAAGAATGGAAGGATATGAATTTTGTGCAGGGAGAAGAGATTAGTTTAACCTGACATCGTAGTTGACATTGACATGTGGGTTGAAAGGCCAGTTCCTGTGATGTACTGGTCCATGTCCTTGGTATCAGGGGACAATTAATTTAAAATGTTTATTTTTACTGATCAATCTACTTTTAGCTGTATTAATGCAATTCCTGTCGCGTTAATGTGCAAGTCTTTTACACATAGATTGGCAGGTGGTAATAATGCACAGCCGAGAGAGGCAGTAGAAGCAGATATGTCTCGACTGGCACAAGAAAATGTAGGGGATAGAGACCATATGCAAGCAGATGGGACTAGTTAGATTAGTTGCCGTAAATCAGGTGGGCCAAATTCCCTGTGCTTGTATCGTGCTGTACTTTAGTTTAGAGATACAGCGTGGGAATAGGCCCTTCGAGCCACCAATTCCGCACTGACCAACGATCCCCACACACCAGCACTATTCTACGCACACAACGGACAATTTACAATTTTACCAAAGCCAATTAACCTACAAAGCAGTACGCCTTTGGAGGGTGGGAGGAAACCCGAATTCCCAGAGAAAACCCATGCAGGTCACGGGGAAAACGTACAAACGCCATACAGACAGAACCCAACGTCGGGATTGAACCCACGTCTCTGGCGCTATAATGCACCAGCGGTACCACTACCAGTAGGTACTTTTCCACATTTTTTTTAATCACTGAAAATTTCCCCTATTCTGTAGGTGAGTAGTAGAATGTTACTCTGCATTCTACAGTGCTGGTTTATCAAAACAAAAGACACAAAGCGCTTGAGTGATTTAGCGGGTCAGGCAGCATCTCTGGAGAACATGGATCGGTGATGTTTTAGGTCTGGACGCTTCAATCTGAAAAAGGTCACAACACAAAATATGACCTATTTAACCAGACTCTGGTGACCTTGAGAATTAGTGTGAGTGTCTTTAATTGATTTAGCCCATGTAAAAGATGGCCCACAATTTTGTAAAGGCAGAGAGTTCCGGGATTTCGATTTGGCAAGAATGAAGGATCAAGATTTTACTTTCAGCTGGAATGATATGACATGAAGGGAAATATGATGGTGGTGGCAGTCCCATGTACCTGCTACCTTCATGCTCCAAGACTGTAGAAACTGGGGATTTGAGCAGCATTTTTGAAGCTTTGACCTACAGAAGTGAAGGTTGTAGTTGGCACACACCTAAATATTAGTGTTCTAGCTAATGTGGTACAGCGTCACAACTGGTAGAGCTGTTCCCTTGCAGTGCCAGAGACCAGGGTTCGATCTTGACTTCAAGTGTTGTCTGAGTGGAGTTTGCACGTTCTCCCTGTGACCTGCATGGATTTTTTCCGGGTGCGCCGGTTTCCTCTCACATCCAAAAGATGTGCAGGCTTTGTAGGTTCATTGACTTCTGTAAAAATTGCCCCTAGTGTGTAGAGTGGATGAGAAAAAGGAATAGCATTGAATTAGTGTAAACGGGTGATCAATGATAGGAGGGGACTCTGGGTGTAAGGGCCAGTTTCAATGCCGAAATCTCTAAACAAAACTAAATGGGTAGCTTTCTCCTGTATATTCATAAGCATTTCCAGTGTTGCTGGGACTGCAGGTATCCAGGCAGGTGGAGAAGGATCCCTTATACGCCTAAGTTGTGTACACTGTTTGGTGGAAATTCAGGAAGTTTGTCATTTGCATTAAAATATACTGTGTGTTGTAGCTACATGTTTTCAAGCTTCACTCCCATACCTGACTCCTGAATGTTGATGTGGAATATAACAACAATAATTCCAATGAATGTTCAGAGTAAGTGATTAGCTGTTTTTTGTTGGGGAAGTCATAGCTGGGCCCTCTTGTGGATGAGTGTAACAGGTTTACAAAAGAGAGGTTATAGTTGGAGTCATACTGTATGAAAACAGGCCTTTTGGCCGAGCTCATCCATGCCGACCAAGATGCTCCATCTAAGCTAGATCTGCCCATGCCTGGCTGTTATCCCATCTCCCAATCCATAAACCTGTCCAAATGAACAATGACACTCCATCAAAAGTAGCTCTTAAGCTGGAAAGCACTTTGGAGCTTGTGAAAAACATTTCCTGAAAAACATTTTACGCAGTTGAAACTGAAAAAGGTGGGTAAACAGGATATGGGGATTTTAGTGACTTGTATGACAGTGGGGTGTTATTTTTTGTCATAGCTAAAATGAGAATGCTCCCACTTTTTAACCTGTGCCTGAATGTTGTCCAGGTCTAGCCGCATGAAGATATGGGTTGTTACGCTGTCAGTGGAATTGCAAATGGAGCTGAACCCTTCCATCATAAAACATGCCCACATCTACACTACTGTTGGAGCACAAGCCATAAAGTAGGCATAGGTAGTTGGGCATAGGGAACTAATTGGAGGAGCTCTTGGTGGGTCTGAGATTGGATCAGGTGCAGACAAAGGAGATTAGTTTATCTTGCCTGAAGAAGGGCCTCGACCCGAAACGTCACCCATTCCTTCTCTTCAGAGATGCTGCCTGTCCCGCTGAGTTACTCCAGCATTTTGTGTCTACCTTGGATTTAAACCAGCATCTGCAGTTTTTTCCTACATAGTTTATCTTGGCATTGTGTTGGGCATGGACATTGTGGGCCGAAGGCCTGTTTCCTGTGCTGTACTGTTCTAGGTTCTATGGTTGTGATTGTTATAATCCAACTATCTCCCTTTGTGCTGTCTATTACTCCGGCTGGCAGAGTGTTTCAACTTCAATTTCCATTGACAATTTTGCTGAGGCTCATTTGTAATTATGTTGAGGTCAAGGGCATACATGGCTCTCTTCAATGGCTCAAGCAATTAGAATTAGTTTTAGTTTGGATATACAGCATGGAAACATGCCCACTGGCCCACAGAGTCCAAGCTGACCATCAATCATCCATTCACATTAGTTCCATGTTATCCTACTCATCAGGGGCAATTTACAGAAGCTAATTAACATACAAACCTGATTGGAATGTGGGAGTCAAACGGAGCATCCCAAGAAAACCGACACGTCACAGGAAGAACGCCCAACTCCACAGAGACAACACCCGAGGTCAGAATTGAACCTGAATCTCTGGCGCTGTGAGGCAACAGCTCTACCAGCTGCGCTACTGTGCTACCACAGATCTTATAAGTATATCAGTATTATAATTTAGAGAACACTAAGCAATTAGCTCTACAAATAGTGATGAATACAAGTTAGAAACTCATCTGCTTTAGGATTGATTGAGCAATGAATAGATAGGCCTCGATAGAGTGGATGCAGAGAGGATGTTTCCAGTAGTGGGAGAGTCTCGGACCCGAGGGTACAACCTCAGAATAAAAGGACATACCTTTAGAATGGATAATAGGTTGTCAAGTCATGTTTTATTCGTCACTTGCACATAAAGTGCAGTGAAATGAATTTGCCTGCAGCGGTACAATAAAAAAAGAACAATCAAAGATATTCAACACAAACATCCACCACAGCATTCCTCACTGTGGTGGAAGGCACAAAGTTTGGTCAGTCCTCCATTTTCCCCCGTGGTCGGGACCACAACCCTCCGCAGTCTCTGCTGCCGGCGTCCAGATGTGCAGAGAAGGTAAGTCCAGGTAAGTCCCGAATCGGCGCCTCCCCACCGGAGACCGCGGCTTCAAGATGGTGTAGGCCGCAGGCCGGCGATCGAAGATCTAAAGTCCCCGCCGCAGCCAGAAGCACCGCAGACAACAGGGTCATCGGTCGGAGCTCCTCTCCAGGGATCCCCGTCGAGGGGTCCAGCTCCGGAAGGTAAGCCCCCGCCGCGCCCACCGAAGTTGGCGCCCGCGGTCGGAGCTCTTCTCCGGGGTCCCCAACGAGAGATCCCAGGCTCCGGACGCCACGGCAGCTGGAGCTCCCCAGACCATGGCTTCAGGCTGCCGCGGGTCAGCGAACGGAGCGCTTCCCTCCGGCAACCCCAGCATGGGCTCGCCCGCTCCGCGACGAAAGAGTCCTCGCTGCGCCCGCTGCTGAAGCCCCGGAGGAGGCGACCAAAGCGGTTTCCCCCTGAGCCCCCCCCACACCCCCCCCCCACACAAGACACACAGAGAAAACATTAAAAACACACATTATGACACACTAAAAAAACAAAAGTAGAAATAAATAACATGCTGCTGGCTGGGCTGCCAGCTCGCAGCGCCCCCACCCTCCACTGAGGAGTATTTTCTTTAGCCAGAGGGTGGCAAATCTGTGTAATTCATCTCCACGTACAGTGGTGGAGGCCAAGTCATTGGGTCTGTTTAAAGCAGAGCTTGATAGGTCCTTGATTAGTAAAGGCATCAATGGTTATGTTGAGAGGGCAGAAGAATGGGGTTGAGAGGAAAAAACAGTTCAACCATGATCGAATGACAGCAGATTCGATGGGCTGAATGGCCTAACTGTGCCAATGTCTTGTCATCTTCTGAATCTTGACGGGGAAGTTTACAAATCACTGAAGATAGACACAAAATGCTGGAGTAACTCAGAGGGACATGCAACATCCCTGGATAGAAGGATTGACTGATGTTTCTGATCAAGGCCCTTCTTCAGACTGAGAATCATGGGAGAGGGAGACACAGAGACAAGGAAGGATAAGCTGTGAAAACGAGATATCAAAGTGGATGAGAATAAAGAAAATGTAGAATAGACCATTGTTAGCGAGGAGAAGCTGACAACGAAGCATACAGAGATAAAATTTAATCGGGGACAGTCAGACTAGTTGGAGAACTATGAAGGGGAGGGATGGAGAGAGAGGAAAGCAAGGGTTACTTGAAGTTAGAGAAGTCAATATTCATACAGCTGGGGTGTAAGCTGCCCAAGCGAAATATGAGGTGCTGTTCCTACAATTTGTGTTGGGCCTCACTCTGACAGTGGAGGAGGCCCAGGACAGAAAGGTCAGCATGGGAATGGGAAGGGGAGTTAAAGTGTTAACTCATTGGCTGAACTTCTATACCTTTCTGTGCTAAGTAGTCCATGTAACTTTTTCTCTGTAACACATGACTTGTCAACACAGAGATATATAAGTGTATCTCCTAAGACCTGTACTTCATCAACAAATTGCCAGCTGCTGGTGTATTATAATTTAATTGTAGAATTTGTACGATGGAATTTCTAGAAGTAGGCCGAGTTCTCGCCAACATCCTGCTAAGATTCATATATGGAAACAGAAGAAATTGTGTTTCAGCACAGTCGGTGCTTTGGAGAAGATGATCGAGAAATTCCAATACAAACTTCATCACCAAGGACCTGAGCATTATGTTATGCGGAGAAGTGATGGCACGAAAAGTACTAGGTGATCAACTCTGTAGCTGATGCATGTCAAGTTCCTGAACCATTTGCTTGTTAGGAATAGAAAGTACATCTCTGAATTCTGATCAGATTACACTAAGTGAGGATGGCTGTGAATGAATGGAATGATATCTGATGCTAAAAAACTGTTTTGCTGATCAACTCTTGTATGTTATGAATTAAAGGAACAAAATGTGCTTAAGCTTCTTTCTGTTGTGGTGTTTTCTTTACCTGCATAAAATAAATCTATGAAATAATTGCCATGTGAAGTTGTTTCAGAAGAAGGATAAAGAGTTTATATTTTCGGAGAGGATCTTAGTATCTTTCTCCATTCACTGAACAGTAGAACCCCCCTCCCCTATACTTTTCCTAAACATGAGCAAATTGGTACAAATTTGTCATAGTAAAAAGATGGTTAGATTGAGTTAATTTGTGAAAAACAAGTATGCTGTTGAAACGGAGCCAAGCTTGAAATCAATACTTCAACGTAAGCCTCCCATCCCGGGTGAGTGCGTAGTTTAGAGTCCGACATTCATTGGCATAGTTAACTTGTTCTGGATAAAGCAATGGTGTGCACCGGCTTTAGCAGGATCCAAATGTTTCGATAGAATATAGATCCAAGCCAAGCTTGACCCAAGTAATCCAAGATCCAAGATCCAAGCAATGAGAATCCGAGCGCCGGGAAATGATGGCGGCCCATCTTACCCAGGATGCCGAGCGGTTGTGAAAGTTCCCTATTACTCAAGGCTGAACCAAAGATTATAGAGGAGCTCTGCTATAAGATCTTTGGACTGAACCATCTGCGCTTGGTGGGCGCGCGGTGCGGGTGGCGGTTGGCTGGGCAACGGCTGGAGAGGCCAGAGGCCGCTCGCCCTGACACACAGCGGCTCAATGTCGCTGCACCAACAAGGGTACTAACCACCTTCTCAACCTGTCTTCACGGACCACTCCCTCATCTGGGAATCAATCTAAAAGAACGGTATATTTGCCTTAAGAGAATTGGCAACAACTCTGTTGTCAAACTGGAAAAGGTGCAGAGGAGATTTACGAGGATAGACACGAAATGCTGGAGTAGCTCAGTGGGACTGGCAGCATCTATGGCGAGAAGGAATGGGCGACGTTTCAGGGTCGAGACCCTTCTTCAGACTGATGCCAGGGGTCGGGACAAAGATAAAATGTAGTCGGAGACCGGAAGACTAGTGGGAGAACTTTGAAGGGGATGGAGAGAGAAAGCAAGGGCTATCTGAAACATAGAAACATAGAAAATAGGTGCAGGAGTAGGCCATTCGGCCCTTCGAGCCTGCAGCATCATTCAATATGATCATGGCTGATCATCCAAGTCAGTATCCTGTACCTGCCTTCTCTCCATACCCCCTGATCCCTTTAGCCACAAGGGCCACATCTAACTCCCTCTTAAATATAGCCAATGAACTGGCCTCAACTACCCTCTGTGGCAGAGAATTCCAGAGATTCACCACTCTCTGTGTGAAGTTAGAGAAGTCAATGTTCATACCGCTGGGGTGTAAAATACCCAAGCGAAATATGAGGTGCTGTTCTTCCAATTTGCGCTGGGCATCACTCTGACAATGGAGGAGGCCCAGAACAAAAGGTCAGATTGGGGATGGGAGAAGTTGCAGTGCTGAGCCACCGAGTGATCAGGTACTGAGCGGAGTGTTCAGCAAAACGATCGCCGAGCCTGCGCTTGGTCCCGCCGATGTACGAGGATGTGGCGAGGACTCAAGGGCCTGAGCTATAGGGAGAGTTTGAGCAGGCTATGACTCTATGCCTTGGAGCGCAGAAAGATGAAGTGTGATCTTAAAGTGGAGTACAAAATCATGAGAGGAATAGATCGGGTAGATGCACAGAGTCTCTTGCTCAGAGTAGGGGAATCAAGAACCAGAGGAGGTTTAAGGTTTAATAGGAACCTGAAGGGTAACTTTTTCACACAAAGGGTGGTGGGTGTATGGAACGAGCTCCCAGAGGAGGTAGTTGAGGTCTGTACTATCGCACCATTTAAGAAACAGGCAGGTACATGGATAGAAGAGGTTTACAGGGATATGGGCCAAACGCAGGCAGGTATGACTACCATAGATGGGACATGTTGGTCGGAGTGGGCAAGTTAGGCCAAAAGGCCTGTTTCCACATTGTTTGACTCTATGACTGTAATAAGGGCTGATTACATTGATTCCTAGATGAGGGAGTGCACATTATTGGAACCTGATTTGGTGATGGAGTTGTAAATATGGTGGTGGCATAGAGCATAGAGCATCTGTTTTTCCCAAGGTTTTAATGTTCTGGCCCTTTTGGCCTGTTTGTAGCAGCTCCAGTTGTTTACAAATCCGGATGCAATAGTCAAGAGAGTTTATTGTCATATGTCCTGAAACAGCATCATGAAATTCTTACTTGTCAGTAAATTCTTACTTGTCAGTAAATGTCAGTATATTTATACTCTAAACTTTATGTATATATATACATAGAATATGTTATATATTTTGGTGAGATACTGAGGTTACTGTTAATTTATAAGGTTTCTACTCGGCAGTTCGCGCACAGTGCCTTTCCTCTTCAACTCTGTGCTGCCATCTACTGCAATGAAAACTAAGAACTTTAAACATTTCAGTGCATTTTTAGAACATAGAACAGTTGTTCAAAAACAGTATCAAATATGCAGAAAAACTTAAATGAAAAACAGAAAGTGCAAAAAAAACAGGTTTAGGCTGTGTTCATGTCCAGAGACACTGAGTTAGCACTGCGAGTCACTGCAGATGCTGGTTTATATCGATGATAGACGCAAAATGCTGGAATAATTCAGCGGATCGGCCAGCACCTTTGCAGAAAAGGAATAGATGACGTTTCAGGTCGAAATGAGTTGGATGATCAGCCATGATCATATTGAATGGCGGCGCAGGCTCGAAGGGCCGAATGGCCTACTCCTGCACCTATTTTCTATGTTTCTATGTTTCTATGAAACTCTTCTTCAGACTGAAAAATAGTAGGGGGGAGGGAGGGAGGTGTGACGGGGATGGGGGGGGGGGGGGGGGGGGCAGGACGACTGGAGGCAGGAAAGGCCAGAACAAATCAGGACCCGAAATAGTGACAGGAGCATCAAATATACTCTGCCATTTACTCATGGCTGATCTACCTCTCCCTCCGAACCCCATTCTCCTGCCTTCTCCCACTAACCCCTGACACTAATCAAAAATCTATCTTAAAACTTTAATGCCTTTAAAATACCCATTGACATGGCCAACACAGCCTTTTGTGGTAATGAATTCCACAGATTCACCAGCCAATTCCTCCTCATTTCCTTCCTAAAGGAACGTCCTTTAGTTCTGAGGCTATGACCATCGGTCCTAGACTCTCCGGTTAATGGAAACATCCTCTCCACATCACTCTATCCAGGCCTTTCACTATTCGGTAAGTTTCAATGAGGTTTCCCCCTCATCCTTGTAAATTCCTGTGAGTACAGGCCCAGTGCTGTCAAACGCTCATCTCATTCATTCCTGGAATAATTCTCGTAAATCTTCTCTGGACCCTCTCCGGAGCCAGCACATCCTTCCTCAGACATGGGGCCCAAAATTGCTCACAATACTCCAAATGCGGTCTGACCAGCATTTCGTGTCTATGTTCACTCATTAAATATATTTTTGTGGATAGACACAAAATGCTGAAGTAACTCAGTGGGACAGGGAGCATCTCTGGAGAGAAGGAATGAATGGGTGACGTTTTGTATCGAGATCTTTTGTCTGAGGAAGGGGTGACGTTTTGGGTCAAGACCCTTCGTCTGAAGAAGGGTCTCGACTCAAAACGTCACCCATTCCTTCTCTCCAGAGGTGCTGCCTATCCCGCTGAATTACTCCAGCATTTTGTGTCTATTTTCGGTTTAAACCAGCATCTGCAGTTCCTTTAGCGATATACACAAATATATTAATGTGATGTATCACTTTCCCGCAACACTGAGCAATAAGCAGAATCATTTTGCTCAGTAAGATGCAACTTGGCTGGTGAATGGAGATGAAACTCTTGTCATTTTTATAACTCCAGCATTTTTATAACTAAACAAGTTGAAATAAAATATTCCTAAAAAGTCAATTGTTTATTGGCCTATGACTTTTATCCTTAAATCATTTGCAGCGTTTACTTAGAGAATACTATTACATTCCTGACAATTCCAAGAGAACGGCGGAAAACTGGCAATCCAAAGTGGATCATTGTAAATCTAAATTATTATTTTTTTTAGTTCTTGTCAAATACTCTCCCATTTCTTAATGCCAGATTTATCCCTGCCCTCACTGTTCACATTTGATGATCTAGATATTGCACAAGCTTGATGTTCTTTTTAACTTTACGCTCCATTACTGGTAACTACAGAGACGCAGCTGGAAGAGCCAGAGACCCTGGTTCGATCCTGATATCAGGTGCTGTCTGTGTGGAGTTTGCACGTTCTCCCTGTGACCATGTGGGTTTTTCTCTGAGTGCTCCAGTTTCCTCCCACATCCCAAAGAGATGTGGGTTTGTTGGTTTATTGGCCTCTGTAAATTGCCCTCTAGTGTCTTCTTGTGTATGGCGTGCACAGCCTAAAGTTGTAGGACAACTTGTTCTATTTGATCTTATTTGATTGTGCACTTATTTGGTTGTTTGCATTCGTCGAAACACGTGAAGGTTGCAGTCTTCCGCCCCTCTAGTGTGTAGAGATTGGATGAGAAAATGGAATAAGATGGAAGTAGTGTGTATAGTTGATCAATGGTCAGCATGGACTTGGTCGGCCGAAGGGCCTGTTTCAATGCTGTATCTCTGCATTAAACTAAATTGATCATTGATGCTAGGTCACTTGTTGATTGTAAGCCTGTTAGTTTCTGATAACAAAAAGTCACAAGGGATGTGGTGAATATTGGTATGTGGAGTTAGGCCACACATCAGCTGTGGTCTCATTGAATGGTAGAAGTGTATAAATAAATGACTCCTAAACCAGAGTTCATGGATTTGCCCTGGAATTTGATTCCCCCCCCCCACCACCAACCCACCGCCAAACCTGATCTGTTTCTGCATTGCGCATCAGTTCTCATTATATCACGTTTGTCACAGACATTGCAGGCCGAAGGGCCTGTTATTGTGTTGTATTGTTCTATGTTCAATCATTTTAGTTTATGTGCAGCTCATTCCACAAATCTCATATTTGTGCCCATAATGATGGGGTGGCGCGCTGACACAGCGGTAGCGTTGCTGCCTTACAGTGCCAGTGACCCAGGTACGATCCTGACTACGGATGCGGTCTGTATGGAAATTGTACGTTCTCCCAATGACCGCGTGGGTTTTCCCCGGGTTCCCCGGTTTCTTCCGACAATCCAAAGACATATAGGTTTGTCGGTTAGTTGGCTTTGGTAAATTGATTGTAAATTGTTCCTAGTTTGTAGGATAGTGCTAGTGTATGGGGATCACTGGTCGGTGCGGACTTGGTGGACCAAAGGGCTTGTTTCACGCTGTATCTCTGAACAAAACTAAACATGCTCCTGGCCTCCTTGATGCGATCAGGTTATCCTGAGAGAATCTATCCTAGAGGATAGATGGCCACTAAATTCTATGCTGGCAAAGCACCAGGATAGATGTTAATAGTCAAATATCCTGGTGCATTGCCAGGATAGTTAGCCCCTAAAATGCACAGGGAAATGCCAAGCATTTCTTGAATGCAGATTTAACACCCACTGTAGTGGTTATGTATTGTCTTTGTGTACAACATCTATCACAGTTTTGCAGTATTTGGTTGGATACAGGTTCACCATTGAGTATCCTGCTGCAGGCGAGGTACCAGAGGACTGGAGAGTTGCTAATGTTGTTTATTTATTTGAGAAGAGAATTATTAAGTATCAAGGGAATCACAGGAGTTTGGTTTAGGCCACATTTGGGGTATTGTGTGCAGTTTTTAATCGCCCCATTGCAGGAAGGATGAGGAGGCTTTGGAAAGGGTGCAGAGGGATGATGCCTCTGGATTGGATGGTATTAGTTACGGGTGGGGTTGGGCAGATTTGAATTGTTTTTTCTGGAACGCTGGAGATTGTGGGGAAGACCTGATAGAAGTATATATAATTATGAGAGGCATAGAGAAGGCAAAGAGTCAGAACCTTTTTCCCAGGATGGAAAAATCAAACAGCAGAGGACCCAGCTTTAGGGTGAGAGGAGCAAAATGTAAAGATGTGTGGGGCAAGTTTTTTACACAGAGGGCGGTGAGTGCTTGGAACGCACTGCCGGGCGTGGTGATTGAGGCAGATATGATTTAGGAGACTTTTGGATAGACATATGGATATGCAGGGGTGGAAGAATATGGATTGTGTGCAGATGGTTTAAAATTTAGTCCTGGCATCATGTTCGGGTCAGCATAGTGGGCAATCATAATCACAATCACAATAATGCTTTATTAGCCAAGTATGTTTTTTCAACATATGAGGAATTTCATTTGCCAAGTCTGTCATACAAATAAAAAGCAATGGAACACACAAAATATAGATTAACATAAACATCCACCATAGTGACTCCTCCACATTCCTCACTGTGATGGAAGGCGAAAGAAGTTAAAATCTCTTCCCTTCTTTGCTCTCTCGTGGTCGGGGGCCTCGAGCCCTCCATTGACGGGACGATCTTGACTCCCATAGCCGGTGGCGTTTTGGCCCTCCGCATCGGGGCAATCAGCTCCTGCATCGGGGGGGATGTCAGCTCTCCGTGCCAGGCGATCGAACCCCGCGTCGGGGCTGGTCGAGCCTCTGCATCATTGGAGCTCCCGACTAGCCTCTCCGCAGTCTGCGAGCGCTCGATGTAAAGTCCGCAGGCCGCAGTTGGAGCGATCCCAGGCAATGGATCGACTCTGATGTTAAGTTCATGCCCCGCGGTGGGGCTCAAAGTCGGTTCGAGGAGGCCTCCAGCTTCATCGATGTTAGGCTGCAGAGCGACCAGAGATGCGACCTGGCTAGGTAAGAAACTGAAACAAAATTTTCCCCCGAACCCCTCCCACTCACCCCACATAAAACAAACTGGAGAACATGTACACAGACGCACTAAAAATGTAAAAACCGTTTAAAACGCACTAAAAATGTAAAATAAATATGAAAAAACAAACAGTTGGTGTGGTTGCCAACCATGTGGCACCCGGGATATGTTCTATTTAAAAAGATTTTTGTAATTGAAAATCCTGTAGGGAAAAATACCTTGGTTATTGTGAGTTTGTATCGCCCTGTCCCTACCCCACTTCCTCCATTGAAACGATTGGTTTTCTTATATATTTTCTATAACGTGGTCTTCTATAACCTGTCACGTTATAACAGACCTACCTATAGTTGAACCTTAAAATAGCTTTGACAACTGTTTAGTACAGCTGTAGACCATTTTGAATCACTTAGCTCCATAGCTGAGAGCTAGAATTTCATACTCCTTGATAGTCCTTTAATTTGGAAAATTTATTACGTTACACTGACAATAGATTGTGATATATCAGTGAATAAATAAGCAACATTGCATTCTAACTCACCAATTAGTCCATACAGCCATTCATTAGTTAAGGGTGACCTACTTTCCGTCAGTCAGGTATTTTTCTATCCACTTAAAGAGATCAGGAACACATGGTGGCATCTTATTATTTTTAGCACATTCCAATGGCTTGCTATCTCAGTTATTTAATGAATAGGAAGCTTGGGCTTAGTAATGGAAATTTGCTGGTGCCAAATTTCTAAGCTTTTGCTGCTGCTGATATTTTGCCTGCCAGCGTTGCTGCCTACATTTATTTTGCATGCAAAACCGCCTTCTGTCTGGCAAAACAATGGGAAATAATTAATGTTTAAGAAGGAACTGCAGAAGCTGGAAAATCGAAGGTAGACAAAAGTGCTGGAGAAACTCAGTGGGTGCGGCAGCATCTATGGAGCGAAGGAAATATGCAACGTTTCGGGCCGAAGAAGGGTTTCAGACTGAAGAAGGGTTTTGGCCCGAAACGTTGCCTATTTCCTTCACTACATAGATGCTGCCGCTCCCGCTGAGTTTCACCAGCACTTTTGTCTACCCAGGAAATAATTAACATTCAGTTTCTGCGTTTCCATTTGTTCAATGTCATCAACTAATTCATAATAAAAGCTAACTTTTTATTAAAAATGTTCTGTCATCTATGCTTGCTAAAATCCAACATAAAACAGTGCTCTAAACACCAACTTTGAGTTTAGTTTAGTTTAGTTTATCTTTGTCACGTATACAGTGAAAAAGTTTTTTGGTGCATGCTATCCAGTCAGCACGAAGGCTATACATGATTACAATTGAGCCGTCCACAGTGTACAGATACAGGAGAATATTGTTTTGAGTAACATAAGGTCTAATAAAGTCCAATTAAAGATAATCCGAAGGTCTCCAATGAGGTAGATGGTAGGTCAGGACTGCTCTCATGTTGGTGATAGGATGGTTCACTTGCCTAATAACAGCAGGGGAAAAACTGTCCCTGAATCTGGAGGCACACATTTTCAAACTTCTGTACCTCTTGCCTGATGGGAGAGGGGAGAAGAGGGAGTGACCGCGGTGAGACTCATCCTTGATTATGCTGTTAGCCTTGCTGAGGCAGCGTGATGTGTAGATGGAGTCAATGGAAGGGAGGTTGTTTTGCACAATGGTATGAGCTACATCCACAACTTTCTGCAATTTCTTGCGGTCTTGGATGGAGCTGTTCCTAAACCATGCTGCGATACATCCTGATAAAATGCTTTCTATGGCATATCTGCAGAAATTGGTGAGAGTTGGAGGGGGACATACCAAACTTCCTATAGAAGTAGAGGTGTTGGTGTGCTTTCTTGACCATTGCTTCGATATAGCTGGTCCTAAGAACTTGCAGCTTTCAACCATTTGGCACCATCAACCTATACCGGGTTATGTGAACCACTTCACTTCCTGAGGTTGATCACAATCTCCTTTGTCTTGCTGACATTGAGGGAAAGATTGTCTTTCTTTTGTAGTTTGAACATAGAATATGGAACAGTACACTGCAAGAACAGACCTTTCGGCCCACAATATCAATGCGGAGCATAATGCCACGACCATCTCTTACAGTATCTACCTACACATCACCCATATCCCTCCATTTCCTGCATTTCCATATGCCTATCCAAACGTTGTTTTAAATGTTTTGGTCTATGAGATACTTTGCATCAACTTGGTACAATACAAACTGTCTACTGCTGACAAATGGAAACTGTTACTTAAACAGAAATTACAAACTTCAACTCTCATCCCTTGTTTAGTTAATATTATAAACGGTATTTATTACATGGGAAACAAATTATTATTACAGTTATTGATTGTTCTTTATTTCATGTTATGTGTGGATATATTGAGATATAGATCATCTTCAGGCAGCTGAGATCAGTTCAGCACAAATATTGTGAGCCGAAGGACCTATATCTGTGCTGTACAGTTCTATGTTCTACGTGGGTGTTCTCTGAAACATCAGATGTTGAGGAGAGACTTGATCGAAGTAAAATTATCAGAGGCACAGAAAGGGTAGCCAGTAATAACCTTTTTCCCAGGGTAGAAATGCCTGACACCAGAGTGCATAGATATGAGGTGAGAGGGGGAAGGATTAACAAAGATGTGCATGGCAAGTTTTTGTACACTGGGAGTAGTAGGGGCCTGGAACATATTGCCAGGGTTGGCAGTGGAGGCTACGATGGTGACATTTAAGAAGCTTTTAGATAGGCACATGGAAGTGACAGGAATGGATGCATAGGCAGAGGGATCAGTTTAACTTGCATCATGTCCGGCACAAACATTGTGGGCCAAAGGGCCTTTTCCTATGCTGTATCGTTCTATGTTCTATGTGTGTTATTGTGTTTACAATCCCGTAAAGCTGCTCCAAGTACAAATGTCATTGTTCCATTGTCAGTACATAAAACATTCATGACTCTTGATATTTCTCTATAAATTTTGGTTGAAGAGAAATCTCAAAGTTATTTGAGAGAGTGGGTGTTTGTCATTGTGCAACATTCTCAAGTGTTTCTGTAAAGTTCTGGAGGTTGGCTGAAATGCTGCATCAGTGCGATGTGGGATTTTGAGAATACATCGACAAAGTCTGGGTTCAGAGCTGCTCACAGAAAGACGCTGACTGCGTTATGTTTCAATAACATTACGTTTCATAGCTTATGAGTTAGTATTAAGTACTTACCGTATTTCCCGGCAATGAAGACGCTATTTTCTTTCACAACGTGTGGGGAGTCTGGCCCGGGTCAGCACGGGCAGGAGCATTGAGAAGGAGGGGGTCGGGGATAATGCCAGCAACTCACTAACTCACAGGTGCCGCGACGCTCCGGGCACGGAGCCACCGTATTGTGGCCGGGGAGGGAAGTAGCTCGGGTGGCTGCGAGCGGCCACCGGGACCGGACAGTGGAACTGGCCGCCACCTCATGGCCATCTGCCAGCCAACCACGGTGTCCTTCGGCACAGGCGCAACCGGTGGAGGTGGTGGTTGGTGGGTAGCCATTGGACAGAAGGCTGGCTGTTCCATCCTGGGCTCGCTCTCTCTCTCTCTCTCTCTCTCTCTCTCTCTCTCTACACTAGTCCCAGGGCAGGCGACCTGGGCGCTACAGCCAGTCCTGAGGCTCGCAAGGGACCTGGGAACTGAAGCCAGTCCCGACGCACGCAGGTGATGTTGCCGACCCCTGGACTAAACCAAACCCTTGATCCTGTCCCGCCATCCTTTTCTCAAAATTTAGCAACTTAATTGGGGGTGCGTCTTTATTGCCAGGAAATACGGTATATAATACGTAGAAGAGTACAGCACAGGAACATTTCCTTGCACTTCATGTGCATATCGAAAAGTCTCTTAAATGCCACTATCGTAACAGCCTCCAACACTGCCCGTGACAATGCGTTCTAGGCCCCCATACTCTCTATGTAAAAAAACTTGCCCCGCACATCTCCATTAAACTTTCCCCCTCTCACCTTACAGCTATGCCCTGAGGTGTCAGACATTTCCTCCCAGCAAAATGTTCTGACTGTCTATCCTATCCATGCCTTTCATGATTTGATATACTTTATCAATCTCTGACATTTCAGAAAAAACAATCCAAGTCTATCCAACCTCTTCCTGTAGCTGAAACCCTCTAATCCAGGCAGCAGTCTGGTAAGCTTCCACTGCACCCTCTCCAAATTAAGTCTGAAAACGGGGTCTCAGTTGAAACGTCACATATTCATGTTCTCCAGAGACTTTGCCTGCCCCGCTGAATTACTCCAGCACAGCCTCAGAATAAAAGGTTGTGCTTTTAGAATGGAGATGAGGAGGAATTCCTTTAGCCAGAGGGTGGTGAATCTGTGGAATTCATTACCACAGATGGCTATGGAGGCCAAGTCATCGGGTATTTTTAAAGCGGAGATTGATAGGTTCTTGATTAGTGAGGGCATCAAAGGTTATGGGGAGAAGGCAGGAGAATGGGGTTGAGATGGTGAAATAAATCACCCATGATCGAATGACGGAGTGGACTCGATGGGCCAAATGGCGTAATTCTGCTCCTATGTCTTACCATCTTATACA
The DNA here is from genome assembly GCF_028641065.1 of Leucoraja erinaceus. Lineage (NCBI taxonomy): Eukaryota > Metazoa > Chordata > Chondrichthyes > Rajiformes > Rajidae > Leucoraja > Leucoraja erinaceus. The sequence continues at coordinate 36,549,700 of NC_073384.1, read as the reverse complement.
GCATGGAAGCGGGCCCTTTGGCCCAACTTGCCTATGCAGATTAAGATGCCCCATCAAACCTACACATGTCCATGTACCTGTCTAAATGTCTTGTAAATATTGCTATAGTACCAGTCTCTCCACTGGCAGCTCATTCCATATACTCTAGCAGTGTCTTTCTTTGTAAACAAGCATCTGTAGTGAAAGGGATAGGTGACATTTTGGGTCGAGATTGATTCTTCAGACCGATTGTGGTGGAGAGGTAGAAAGGTGGAAGAGAGGTGCAGCAGGACAAAGCCTGGCTACGTGAGGATGGTTTTGATAGGCAGATGGTTGGACAAAGACCAGAAATGATATAAAACTAGAAGTTTGAGATAAGGATTGACGAAGTATGAATTGTGAAGCCAGAGGAAGGAATATAGCTGGAAGGGAAGGGGGAGGGGGAGAGGGTGAAATGGGTGTGAGTCCAGGTGGGATACAAGGAAGAGAGGGGAAGGAAAGGAAGGAAGGGAAAAAATAGTTTGTTTGTTGGTTAGTTACCTAAATTTGGAGAGAGAATATTCTTATACTTTTTTCCACCTTTTTCCTATATTTTCAGAATATTTAAAAATTTGTTCCAAAAGCAAAATAAGAATGTCTGAACCTCTAAAAGACTATTGTATGTATTGTTAAATGTGCTGTATCTATGCAATTGCATTTCAATGCTAAAAATATAAAGCGATATGTTTCTACTAAAGCTGTCGTTGAGTATGTCTTTCCTCATATTAGATTCATTCCACCGTAATATTACATCAAATCCACAAAGGAAAAGTCAGAAATACCACTATTAGCTTTCCCACAGACCTCCACGTTTTGAAACAACTGGTTTGCTCCATGGAATTTTTGTCCTTTACAATTACTGTTTTCTGGACAAAATGGTTTACAGGTGCAGTATATCTGCAAGTGAAAGAAAATATCTTGCTCATGCTCAAAATATTTTGTTGTAAATCATTGGCAATGTTTCCCACCACAGATTTCTTCAGAAATCTCTATGTTCTGTTGGAGATGTGGAGCATAGTATGTTTTGCAGTCTGTAATCTCCATTACAATATGTACTCTGCAGTAGATGTGCAGGGCATAGCTTTATGGTGAGAGGGGCAAACTAAAAAGGAGGTGTGCGGGCAAGTTTCTTTATACAGAGAGTGGTGAGTGCCTGGAACATGCTGCCGGGAGTGGTGGTTAAGGCAGATATGATAGTTTCATTTGAGAATTTTGGATAGGTACATGGTTATGAAGGGAACGGAGGGATATGTGCAGGCAGATAAGAGTTGGTCTTGGCATCCTTTTCGGCACAGACATTGTAGGATAAGTTCCTGTGCTGGACTGTTCTATGCTCTATTTAAGAGGGAGTTGGCCCTTGTGGCTAAAGGGATCAGGAGGTATGGAGGGAAGGCAGGTACAGGATACCGAGTTGGATGATCAGCCATGATCATATTGAATGGTGGTGCAGGCTCGAAGGGCTGAATGGCCTACTCCTGCACCTATTTTCTATGTTTCTAACCTTCCAAAACCAAAGGCTGTCCAATTAGCTGTTAATGGATTGACCCACCTACACCTTATCACCATCCTCTTCAAAAACCAAGACAGATCCAGCCAGGGGAGAGAAGGCGAAAACGAAAGCGGTCGAGAGACTGACTCCCCCACTAGCTGTGTTTCCCTTGTGCAGGCTTGGAGGAAGATGCTGTGAAAAGCTCTAAACAGCCAGCGTCTCCTTTGTGGCCAAGACTGAGCGACCAGGGCAATTTCAAGACTCCCAGTACCTCCTGGACACCTGCCCATAAACAACGAGGGACTATGCCCCATGTGGAGTGCAAAGACTGAACCACCAGGATGCCCGAGACTGCCAGCGTTTGTTTTGAGGCCAAGATCTAGCCATGGGGACAAACTCTATACAGCCAGCACCTCCTCTTCAAGGACAAGCCCGTATCTCTTATCAAGGCAAGGGAGAATGGTGGGGACAAGCCCGAGACTGCCTGTGCCCCCTTTTCGAGGTCAAGTCTGAGTTGTCGGGGCAAGCCTGAGACCGCCAGTGCCTACTCTTCAAGACCGAGACTGAGCTGCCAGGACAAGCCTGAGACCACCAGCGAGAGATCTCAAGGTAAGAGTGAGCTGCCGGGACAAACCCAAGATTGGCGGCAACTCCTCACATGCACACGGACGATGAGAGAACACCTCCCAATGTGGACCCCGACTCTCTTGTCACTATCGCCATTCACTCTAAATAAACCTTATCACGCGAGTTCACCCGTGAATGTCAACCCAGCATTTTCTCCAATGCCACATTAGATTAACGGCAGTTGTCGGAAAGATAATGAAAACACACGCACTCACAGGAAGAACGTACAAACTCTGTACTGACAACACCCGTAGTCAGGATTGAACCCGTGTCACTGGCGCTGTCAGGCAGCAACTCTACCATGGTGGCACTGTAGCTATTCCCCAGAAAGAAACTAGTAATACATTTTGCACTGAATGGGATCATTATAGCATTATATTTAGGGGGAGACCCTGAAATGACAACGTTGCTGTGTCGGGCGCCTGCTACAAAGCCTTGGCCTCTGCCCTTGAACCTGTGGTGGTATGTAGAGGCTGCCAATGAACGGTGATGTTGGAAGGGCTCAATGGGACCATGGTTCAATGGTATACTACAAACACCAACTACACTTCAAACTGTCTTGGTTGCACTAGGGACTCTGGGCTTTTGTTTTGCACTTATATTGGGGCTTTTTAAAAATTAATTGAACTTTCCTTTATTTATTGTGTTATCAATTAGTACGGTGTTTACGGACCTGTTATGCTGCTGTGAGTAAGAATTTCATTGTTCTGTTTTCAGTATATATGACAATTAAACACTCTTGACTTGACTCTTGAGACCGAATCTCCTCATTCTGAAGTAGTTCAAACTGCTGAAGCAATGCGCAGAGACACTGCACCAAATGTAGAGAAGATGGAAGAGGGCGTTGCTAGGATGAATGTGTAGGAAGGAACTGCGGATGCTGGCTTATACCAAGATGCTGGAGTGGTTGACCAAGCTGATTGCATTTTCTGAGGAGTAAAAGAGAAAGTAGATAATGGTAATGCAGTGAGGTAACATGTCTGCATTTTCCAATGGCAGTTGATAAGGTAGCCCACAATGGATTAAGTGGAGAATGCAGGGTCAGGGGACAGGTTACAGAATGCATTTCTGTTTGGCTTCAGGACAGAAAGTAGAGAGTGGAAGTGGAATGAAATATTTACAGTGGTAGAAGGTGGGTAATATTGTTCCACAGGGATTGGAGCGGAGACCAGAACTGCAAATCAATTCATGATTTAGATTCAGGAATCAAGTCATACAATATTTGTCAATTATGTCATATTGTGGGAATGATAATCAGTATTGAGGAAAGCTGCAACTAAAATCAGGAGGTATTTAATATCCTTGCAGCAGGGGCAAATAATTGGTAAATGAAGTCCAAAGAAGATAAACACAAAATGATGGTGTAACTCAGCGGGGCAGGCAGCATCTCTGGAGAGAAGGAAATGGGTGACTAGACCCTACTTCAGACTGAGAGTCATGGAGGAGGGAAACTAGAGATATGGAATGGTAAGATGTGAAAACGACAGATCAAAGCATACGATGATCAAGGAAATGTAGAATGGTTCATTGTTGGCCAAGGGGAAGCTGACAACGCGGCATACAAAATTAATCAGGAGGACAGTGAAACTGGTCTTGGATCTAGGGTGGGGGAGGGATATATCGGAGACCACACCTGGAACAGCGGATATAGTAGATGAAGTTGGAGAAGGTGCAAGTGAACCTCTGCCTCACCTGAAAGGACGGAGTCGAGGGAGGAAGTATAGGGACAGGTGTTGCATTTCTTGTAATTACAGAGGAAGGTACCTGGGGAGGGGGTGGTATGGATAGGAAGGGATGAGTCAACCAGGGAGTTACGGGGCAACGGTCTCTGTGGAAAGGGGTGGTGGTGGGAAGATGTGGATCTACTGATCTATGGTGAGATCTGTTGGAGTTGGCGAAAATGTCTGAGGATTATGTGCTGGAGGCGATGGCTGATGGGGTGAAAGGTGAGGACTAGGGGGACTCTGTCCCTGTTGCGACTGGGGAAATGGGGGAGAAAATACAGAACTGCGGGATGCCGAGGAGAACCATGTTAGGGCCTCATCTATGATGAAAGAGTGGACTCCGTTCCCTAAAGAATGAACACGTCAGATATCCTGGTATGGAACACATCATCTTGGGTGCAGATTTGGCATAGACGGAATTAGGAGTAGGGGATAGAGTCTTTGCAGGAGGCAGGGTGGAAAGAAGTGTAGTCTAGATAGTTGTGGGAGTCACTAGGTTTATAATAGATGAACATTTGACGGCACTAGGCCTGTACTCGCTGGAGCTTAGAAGAATGAGGGGTGACCTAATTGAAATGTACAGAATAGTGAAAGGCTTGGATAGCGTGGATGTGGACAGGATGTTTCTAATTGTGGGAGAGTCTAAGACTAGAAGTTACAGTGCATTCAGAAAGTATTCAGACCCCTTCACGTTTTCCATATTTTTTTACATTACAGCCTTATTTTAAAATGGATTAAATTCATTTTTTTAATCATCAATCTACACACAATACCCCAGAATGAAGAAGCGAAAACAGGTGTTTAGAAATTTTTGCAAAATAATTAAAAAGAAATAACTGAAATATCATATTTACATAAGTATTCAGACCCTTTGCAATGGCACTTAAAATTGAGCTTAGGTTCATTCTGTTTCCAGTGATTATCCTTGAGACGTTTCTACAACTTGATTGGAGTCCACCTGTGGCAAATTAAATTGATTGGACATGATTTGGAAAGGCACACACCTGTCAATATAAGGTCCCACAGTTGACAGTGCATGTCAGAGCAAAAACAAAGCATGAAGATGAAGGAATTGTCCGTAGACCTCCGAGATAGGATTGTGTCGAGACACAGATCTTGGGAAGGGTAGAAAACAATTTCTGCAGCATTGCAGGTCCCGAAGAGCACAGTGGCCTCCGTCATTCTTAAATGGAAGAACTTTGGAACCACCAAGACTCTTCATAGAGCTGGCCGCCCGGCCAACCTGAGCAATCGGGGGAGAAGGGCCTTGGTCAGGGAGGTGACCAAGAGCCTGATGGTCACTCTGACAGAGCTCCAGAGTTCCTCTGTGGAGATGGGAGAACCTTCCAGAAGGACAACTATATGTGCAGCACTCCACCAATCAGGCCTTTATGGTCGAGTGGCCAGACGGATGCCACTCCTCAGAAAAAGGCACATGACAGCCCGCTTGGGGTTTGCCAAAACGCATAAGAACCAAGATTATCTGGTCTGATGAAACCAAGATTGAACTCATTGGCCTGAATGCCAAGTGTTACGTCTGGAGGAAACCAGGCACCACTCATCACCTGGCCAATACCATACCTACGGTGAAGCATGGTGGTGGCAGCATCATGCCATGGGGATGTTTTTCAGTTGCAGGAACTGGGAGACTAGACAGGATCGAAAGAAAGATGAACGGAGCAAAGTACAGAGAGATCCTTGATGAAAACCTGCTCCAGGACCTCAGACTGGGGTGGAGGTTCACTTTCCAATAGGACAATGACCCTAGGCACACAGCCAAGACCACGCAGGAGTGGCTTCTTGACAAGTCTCTGATTGTCCTTGAGTTGCCCAGCCAGAGCCCGGACTGGAAACCGATCGAACATCTCTGGAGGGACCCCATCCAACCTGATGGAGCTTGAGAGGATCTGCAGAGAAGAATGGGAGAAATTACCCAAATACAGGTGTGCCAAGCTTGTAGCGTCATACCCAAGAAGACTTGAGGCTGTAATCGCTGCCAAAGTTGCCTCAACAAAGTACTGAGTAAATGGTCTGAATACTTATGTAAATGCGATATTTCAGTTATTTCTTTTTAATTACTTTGCAAAAATTTCTAAACACCCGTTTTCGTTTTTTTAATTATAGGGTATTGTGTGTAGATTGATGATAAAAAAAGAATGTAACCCATTTTAGAATAAGGCTGTAACATAGCAAAATGTGGAAAAGGTGAAGGGGTCTGAATACTTTCTGAATGCACTGTATAGCCTCAGAATTAAGGGACGTTCTTTTAGGAAGGAGATGAGGAGGAATTTCTTTAGTCAGAGGGTGATGAATCTGTGAAATTCTTTGCCACAGAAGGCTGTAGAGGCCAAGTCAGTGGATATATTTAAGACTTAGATGGATAGATTCTTGATTAGTACAGGTGTCGGAGGTTATGGGAAGAAGGCAGGAGAATGGGTTTAGGAGGGATGGCCATGATTGAATGGCTGAGGAGACTTGATGGGCCGAATGCACTAATTCTGCTCCAATCACTTATGTCAGTTGATAGTCTATTTCCTGTTATGGAGACGCTGAGATTAAGAAACAGAAGGGAAATGTCGGAAATAATCCAAGTGAATTTGCGTGCAGGATAGAAATTAGTAATGAAGTTCGTGAGTTCAGCTTGGGTGCAGGAGATTGCCCTGATGCAATCATCAATGTAGCGGAGATAGAGTTCGGGGATAGGGCCAGTGTACATCTGGAACAGGGATTGTTTGACGTACCTTACAAAGAGACAGGCATAGCTGGGGCCCATACGAGTGCTCATGGCTACGCCTTGGATTTGGAAGTGGGAGGAGTCAAAGGAGAAGTTGTTGAGAGTAAGGATTGAAAAATATGGAGAAGGAAAATATGTGGAAGAAAGAAGTACGAGTCTGAAAAAGAGTCCTGACCTGAAACATCACCTATCCATATGTTCGTAAAGGACATAAAATGCTGGAGTAACTCTTTCTTCTCCAGTCTCCAACATTCCCCCTCCTCTTGAATTCCTTCTGCCTACCCTCTCTAGTCTTCTTCCATCCCTATGGAAAGGAATCCAAGCCTACCGAGGTGTAGTGAAAAGCTTTAGTTGCATGCTAACCAGTCAGCGGAAAGACAATACATGATTACAATCCAGCCACCCACTGTATACAGATACAGGTACATGATAAAGGAAATAACGTGAATAATGTTTGGTGCAAGATAAAGTCCGATTAAAGATAATCCGAGGGTCCCCGATGAGGTAGATGGTAACTAAGAACTGCTCTCTGCTTGTTGGTAGGATGGTTCAGTTGCCTGATAACAGCTGTTCCTAAATCTGGAGGTGTGCATTTTCATACTGCTTTACCTCTTGCCTGATGGGGGGTGGCGAAGAGGGAGTGTCCAGGATGCGACTCGTCCATGATTATACTGGTGGCTTTGCCAAGGCAGCGTGAGATACAGCACAGAAACAGGCCGCTTGGCCCACCGAGTCCATGCCAACGATTGATCACTTGTCCACACTTGTTATCCCACTTCTGCATCCACTCCCTACACAGACGAGGGGCAATTTATAGAGGCCAGTTAACCTATAAACCTGCACTTCTTAGGGATGTGCCCAGAGGAAAGCCACGGAGAACGTACAAAACACAGGGAGAACATACAAACTCCACACATACAGCACCCGAGGTCAGGATCAAGCCCGGGTCTCTGGCGCTGCAAGGCAGCAGCTCTACCTCTACGCCATTGTATTTTGTGAACTAATCCTTAGTTGCCTAGATTAGTTGCCTTAAATAATAAAGAACCAACACCGCTTGAACGGTAGAACAAATACATAAAGTGGAAATAATTTGATCATTTCCTACTGAAAGCAGTCAAAAGTTCAGGGTGGGTAACTTTCAATGCTATTCATTTCTTTTGCTGTTTTTCTCTGTAGAAACGAGACACACGCAAGCGCACACACACACACACACACACACGCACACACACACACACACATACACACAGGCACACAAAAACACACACACATATACACGCACAAACACACATTGCACAGTGTCACTTGGTAAAAATGTTAATTCATTCAAATTGCTCAAACTTTATCCTTTTTGCTCAGATTTGTTACTGACTGTCAATTCCTCCTGCAATCATTTGTGGGCAGTGTGCATTTTTACTGATCAAATAGGTGCTGACATTAAAAGGAAGGCTGTGTAACCTAAAATAGTGCTTGTATGCAGATGAAATGTTTGGCAGAGGGCCACAGCAGGATTTGATAGTTTCGCTCATTCTTCCTCCAGCCTGTGTCCGTGGGTCTTCATAACTACAAACAGCTCAGCTGTTTGATGGCAAAGGGAACTGCTACAAAGTCTTCAGCTGTTGACAGACTTGACTTGCTGAGAACGCAGGATAAATATAACTCAGGGGAGCTGATTCTTACATAGCCACAACTGCCTGAGTATCCGAGAGCGGGACGTATTAGCATTGGCAGACACAGCAGTGAGACTTTACACAGGAGAGCAGCACATTTTATGCTCCAAACTCTGGCAGTGTGAAAGCGGGAGTCTGCGTGAACCTTTTATGGTAGTCAGCTTTATCTGAGCAAAGAAATACGCTCTCCTCTCTTCTCCACTACTTCCTGTATGATCTCAGCAGATGGACTAAGAGGAACGAGGAACTCATCTTCACTGGTTCTATACTGTGGGGGATGTTCGGCCAAACCAACTGTGGAACAACGACATTTCTCTCCACTGAGCCTTCCTACCCCGTTCTTGCCTTGATAACTCCAGTTCCAGGTAAGTGAGGCTTTTTCTCATCTCAGTAATCAAAACCAAAAATGAAACGATATGAAGCAACTTTTACATTATCTAGGTATGGATATCTTTTAAACCAGGAATGTTGATGCTGTTTTTCTCCCCAAATCCAAATGAGCAACAATAGATCTGTTTTTTCTTGTAGCGTTAATGAAAACTTTGTAAGCACACACAAACGATATCACGGTTTATCAGAGTCATTAGGCTGTTTGTTAGACTCAGTCTGTGTGAAAGTTTGGAATGGTTCTGATTATGACAAAAAAAAAGTCACAAAATAAGAATCATTATTTTCTATTTCTTAATGAGTTCCCAACACATTAAATTTATAGGTCACCTGTACTGCTGCAATATTTTCAGTAGTTTTGAGTGATTGCAATGTGTATTTCTGCCGGAAAGCCAAATAATGTAAACTAATTTGCAAATCTAGCCGAGTGAAATCTTCTTATGCCATCAAGCTCTTTGTAGTTTGGATATATCATGGTGTGTTATTGACATAATTGTGTTCTCCAGCTACCACCGTCTGTTGAATGTGTTATTTGCCTGGCAGTGAGTATGCAGGACAGAGGTTCTGGGTGTGATGGGCCACACAAGTTGCAGAAGTCTTTCTCCACAATCAAAGAGAAACACCAGCTTGAGCAGATTTAGCTTCCGTTAAAAGCTATCTCCCTAAGACCATCATTTTCAGCCTCAGAATTTATGTAAATTCGATCTGGAAAGAATCAACCTACATACATAGAAGTCATATTGCACAATTTAAAGTCAATTTATCATCTCAAAGATTCTTTCATGAGGCTGGGAATTGTTCATTATTCTGAAACAGTCAATGGCTCAGTATTCCCAGGATCCATTCTTTGCTTTCGACTGATTAATTTTTCTCTCTCTGTTGCTTACAAATATAATGCTGTGATGAATTGTGTCATTGTTGGCAATTTTGGAAAGTTGTTTGGCAGTAACATCTAATCTATTCTATTGAGATTTCTCTCATAAATATTAACCCTTATTAATGATCATTGCTCATTCACAGATATAGCTTGGAAACAGTCCATTCGGCCCACTGAGTCCACACCGTCCATCGATCATCCGTTTACACTAGTTCTGTTATCTGACTTTCTTATCCACTTCCTACACACTAGAGGCAATTTACAGAGGCCAGTTAAGATGAGGGCATGGTCATTGGATTCATATAGCAGGTTATGCAATGTTTCAGTAAATATGAAGCAACTGGTAAAAACTTAAAGCACAATGTGGGTGACTTATTGAAGCGTATATTCTCCAAATCTTTTTTGTTAAACCAAGTACATGTTAATTATCGAGACACAAGGAACTGCAGACGATGCAGTTACAAATGATGCAGGTCAGGCAGCATCTCTGAAGAAGATGGATAGGAGATCTTTCAGATCAGGGACCTTCTTCAGACTGAGTATTGAGTCTGAAGAAGGGTCCCGATCTGAAATGTCACCTACCATGTTCTTCAAAGATGCTGCCTGACCCGCTGAGATTTTCAGCTCTTTGTGTCGCATATCAATTATCCACTGGTTTGGTATTTAATCTGGCTACATACCAACATAAGTAGCATTATCAATAACCTACAATGTACGGATACACAGATCTCGCTGTGTTTTTAGTTTGGTTGATATCACAAATAAGGACCTGTTAAGGCGCATTTCCAATTCACCAAATGTATGAAAGTGATATTAAAGATGAAATGCAAACAACAGTTATCTGCGGAAAATAGATATTACGGTTGCAGCAGCAAAGCTTCTGCAGCATCAAAGAGATGTATGGGTGGTTCTGCCTCAAAGGCAGCCAGCATAATCAAGGACCCACACCTCCCTGGCCACGCTCTTATCTCGCTACTACCATCCAGAAGCAGGTACAGGAGCTGGAAAACAGTGGCCACCAGGTTCAAGAACAGCTTCAATATGATCAGCCATGACCATATTGAATGGCGGTGCAGGCTCGAAGGGCCGAATGGCCTACTCCTGCACCTATTTTCTATGTATTTATGTTTCTTCCTATTAACCATCAAGCTTTTGAACACTGTACAACACTAACCACAACCTTGCCTCAGCAACTATGCTCTACTATGGACTTTGAAATGAATAGTGCAATCAAAACTTAAGGGCCTGTCCAACTTGGCGATTTTTTCGGTGATTGCCGGCATCATTGACTGACGTTTCAGGTCACCAAAAATGACGTGGCGTGATAACATATTGACACGCGGTGTTTCCTCAGGTGTCTCAACATTTTTTTTGTCGCCGCTGGATTTTGAACATTTCAAAATCCAGCGGCGACTGCCGGCATCAATCAATGAAGCCGGCAGTCGCCGAAAAAATCGCCAAGTTGCACAGGCCCTTAAGTCCCTAGTGAATTGTATAATAAACTAGACTAAGTGGGACCCGTTGGGTCCCAGCATCACACGGGAGGGCTGGTCCCCCAACGCAATATTCCACCTCTCCACCAATTCCAATATTGGTGGCCAGTGTGGTGGCGGGGGGAGGAGGGGGGCTTTCTGGAGCGCTAGTATGGGTATTGTGGGCTGAATGGACTGGTTTCTAGAGGGCTACTATGGACGTGGGCCAAATGGATTCTTGGGCTGGCAGCTCAGTCACTCAAGCCTGTTGTGCTGGCAGCTCACTCACGGCTGGTGGGCTGGCAGTCGACTCATGGCTATTCCATTTCAAGCAGGGTGCAAGGCCACCAAATTCAAGTGCAGTTTCTTACGACTTCAAGCAGGGTGCAAGGCCACCAAATTCAAGTGCAACTTCATACCATTTCAAGCAGGGTGCAAGGTTACTAAAGACAGCGAGTCGTGACCTCTCCCTCCTCCATCTTGCAGAGACTGAGCCACGCCCACATTTCTGGGTTTTATAGCCCCTCCCCCTCGAAGAGGTGTGGCCTTCATGGCGTGATTGGCAGGAGACAGAATTTCAACATTTTTTAAACACTAATAACTCTTTTATTTGTCATTAATGGGAAAAATCCTTGGCATCTGGTGAGTGGAGGGGTAAGATGGCCAAAAATCACAGCCATACGTGGTAGCGTTTTTTCTAAAATAAATATAAATCGCAAACAGGAAGTGGTCAAAATTAGACTTTTAATTATATAGAAAGCAAGGCAACTTTCATTGGGCAAGGCAACTTTCATTGGGCAAGGCAACTTTCATTGGGCAAAGCAACTTTAATTAGGCAACACAGATTTAGCATTTCCAAACCAAAAGCTACACAGCTTTAGCATTTCAAAACCAAAGGCAACACAGCTTTAGCATTTCCAAACCAAAGGCAACACAGCTTTAGCATTTCCAAACTATATTTTCAAACCACATTAAGGGCACTGACAGGTCAGTAAAACCACTCACAGTTTAGTAGACATGTGTTCAGTGTTATTCACAGCGCAGACTAAGAGACTTGACCCTCTCACTCCCCCCATCTTGCAGAAACTGACTAAGGCACTCAACACTTCCGGGTTTTATAGTCCCTCCGGAAGGGGCGTGGCCTTCAGGAGAGAGAATCTCAACATTTTTTAAACACTAATAACCCTTTAATTTTTCATCAAGGGGAAAAATCCCCTTGTCCTGCGCAGCGGAGGGGGACTGAGTAAGATGACCAAAAATCACAGCCGTAAGTGGCAGCGTTTTTTCTAATATCATTATACAGGACAACAGGAAATGGTCAAGATCAGACTTTTAGTAATATAAGATTAGTAAACGGTAATACTCGGTAAACAGGCCGTCATAGTGCAAAACTGAAGTGTGGACATGCAATCAAAACAGTTTTGCACTAATATGGTCTGTTTATGGCGTACTACTGATTATTATTTTTTTGTATTATTGATTATTAGATAATTATTTGTATGTTATTGCATTAATTGACCAGTAAAGCTGCAGCAAGTAAGAATTTCATTGTTCTATTGCCGATACACATGACAATGAAACATTCAGATTCTCCACACAAAGTGCTGGAGTAACACGGGGGTCTGGCAGCACCTCTGGAAAAAAATGATGGCATCTCCAGAGATGCTGCCTGGCCCGCTGAGTTACTCCGGCACTTTGTGTCTATCCTTGTTATAAACCAGCATCTGCAGTTCCTTGTTTCTACATTGTCATGATTCAGTTGACTCCGATGGAGCAGGTCAAAAGGCAAAGCTAACTAGCCCCTTGATGGGCCTCCTGTTTATCAGTAATTGATCTTTACTCCGACTGGATCGTAAAGTCATAAATAGCAACAGCATCAGCTCTTTCGCATTCTTCTTGGTCAGTTTTTGGATACAAAACACATTGACCTGCATGCAGAGTTCCTGCTAGTATGACCTGCATAAATCTATGACCCTGAAACACATGTACATGTGTATCTATACGTATAGTGCAGTGTCCCAACCATGGGGTAGGGGTAAGTGAAGGTCAATTAGTTGAAATGCAAAGCTGTATAACCCATATTCTCAGCAAACTTATCGCATTCGAAAAAACTATCTTTTAGAGTTGAATTTATGGCTTGCCCATGAATAACAGGCTAAAAAAAACTTGCATTTAATTAGTACTTTCCATATCTTGTGGATGCCACAAAGCATAGGAAGGATGAGAAGAACTTTTTTCACGCAGAGAGTGGTGAATCTCTGGAACTCTCTGCCACAGAGGGTAGTTGAGGCCAGTTCATTGGCTATATTTAAGAGGGAGTTAGATGTGGCCCTTGTGGCTAAGGGGATCAGGGGGTATGGAGAGAAGGCAGGTACGGGATACTGAGTTGGATGATCAGCCATAATCATATTGAATGGCGGTGCAGGCTCGAAGGGCCGAATGGCCTACTCCTGCACCTAATTTATATGTTTCTATGATATGGAGGCGTTGGAAAGGGTATAGAGGAGCTTTTCAGGAATTATGTCTGGGTCAGAGGGAGAGATGGATTGCTTTCTCTATCTGAAATATTACCTCTGTTTCTCCCTCCACAGATGCAGCCAAATCTGATGAGTACCTTTAGCATTTTCTATTTTATTTCAGATTCTCAACATCTGCAGTTATTTTATTAGGGGTGCAGAGGAGGTTTACCAGAATGCTGCCTATAATTAGAGAGTATTGGTTAGAGGTTTGACAGACTTGGATTGTTTTCACATGAACTCCGGAGTATATGAACTAGAAGTATATAAAATGATGAGAGGTATCAACAGAATAGACAGCGAGAACCTTCTTCCCAGGAAAGAAAATTCTTTACTAGAGGGCATAACTTTAAGGTGAGTGGGGCAAAGTGTAAAGGAGACGTGCAGGGCAAGTGTTTACCCAGAGGGTGGTAAGTGCCTGGAATGTGCTGCTGGAGGTAATGATTGATGTAAATACGATAGTGGCATTTAAAAGACAGTGGGATAGGCACATGGATATGCAGGGAATGGAGGGATTTGGATTATGTGCAGGTAGATAAGAATGGTTCCTGGCATCAGGTTCAGCACTGACATTGCCGGCTGAAGGCCTGTTCATATGTTGTACTGTTCCATGTTCTATGTTTTGTGCAAATAGCTATTTTGAAATCTCATGTTTAATATTGCCAGTTAAAGCTTGTAAGTGTTTAGGAGTGATTGGCACTAAATTGGAAGTAGATCGATACCATTATACTAAATTTTAATCACTAAACCATTTTATTAATTCAATAAATAGGTTAAAACATTTGATCAGCACTTTACTGAATAATTAATTAGTTGCCTCACAGCGCCAGAGACCCAGGATTGAACTTGATCTCGGCTGCTGTCTTTGTGGAGTTTGCACTTTCTCTCTTCCACCGGGCGGGTTTCCCCACATCCCAAAGATGTGCAGGTTTGTAGGTTGTTTGACCTGTGTAAAATTGTCTGTAGTGTGTAGGGTGTGGATGAGACCGTGGGATTACATAGAACTAGCGTGATTGGTGGTTGGCACAGGCTGAAGGACCTATTCCCATGCTGTATCTCTAAATTAAACTACACTATGATAAATTTTAAAAATGGTGGGCAGGAATCGTGTACTTCAGTATGCAGTGGGTAACTTAAATCTACACGTATGTTGGTCAAATCAAGTTAACAATAGTATTATGAAGAATGAATTCCTGCAGTGTGAATATAATATTTTTTAAACTAGTGCATTGGGGGGGGGGGGGGGGGGGGGGGGGGGGGGAGATCATATGATAGAATTCAGATGGAAAGTGAAGCACTTCAAAACAAAACAAAGGAAACTTTGAAGGTACCAGGAGTGAGGACTGAGATGGTTATGACAGATTGGAGAACTTCACTGAAAGGCATGACCAACAATTAAGAAAGGAATGCAGGGATTGTAACTATTAGACATTTCGTTCTGGTGCAAAATCTCAAAAGGAAACATGACCCAAAGATTTATAGCAAAATAAGTTAAAGGAAATAAATTTAAAGGTAAGTAGTCAAAAAAGTAGGAAAATCTGAGGATTGAAAGCAGTTTGAAATTCTGTAAGGAAGACACAAAGTGCTGGAGTAATTCAGTGGGTCAAAGCAGCATCTCAAGAAACATAAAAACGTAGAAAAATAGGCGCAGGAGTAGGCCATTCGGCCCTTTGAGCCAGCACCGTCATTCAATATGATCATGGCTGATCATCTAACATCAGTACTCCGTTCCTGCTTTTTCCCCATATCCTATGATTCCTTTAGCCCTAAGAGGTAAATCTAACACTCTCTTGAAAACATCCAGTGATATGGTCGCCACTGCCTTCTGTGGCAGAGAATGCCACAGATTCACAACTCTCTGGGTGAAGAAGTTTTTCCTCATCTCAGCCATAAATGGCTTACCCTTATTCTTACACTTAAGAATTTTATATGTTTCTGTAAGATCCCCTCTGATCATTCTAAACTCCAGTGAATACAAGCCCAGTCTACCCATTCTTTCATCATATGTCAGACCCGCCTTCCCGGAAATTAACGTTGTGTACCTACACTGCACTCCCTCAATAGGAAGAATGTTCTTCCAAAATTGCACATTGCAATGAAGGCCAGCATGCCATTTGCTTTCTTCACTGCTTGCTGTACCTGCATGCTTACTTTCAGTGACTGATGTACAAGCACACCCAGGTCACATTGCACCTCCCCTTTTCCTAATCTGACACCATTCAGATAATAATCTGTTCTTGCCACCAAAGTTGATAACCTCACATTTATCCACATTATACTGGATCTGCCATGCATCTACCCACTCAACCAATCTATCCGTCACCCTGCAGCCTCATAGCATCCTCATCGCAGCTCACACTGCCTCCCAACTTTGTATCATCCGCAAACTTGGAGATGTCGCATTTAATTCCCTTGTGTAAATCGTTAATATACATTGTAAGTAACTGGGGTCCCAGCACCGAGCCTTGCGGCACCCCACTAGTCACTGCCTGCCATTTTGAAAAGGACCCATTATAAATTCACCTGTCTCTGATTGTAAGGGACGTACATTTGTCTTTGTTAATCTTTTCCTTTTTACATATCTAAAGAAGCTTTTAGAGTCCGTTTTTATATTCCCCGCAAGCTTTCTTTCATGCTCTTTTTTCCCCCCCTTTTAATAACCCCTTTGTCCTCCTCTGTTGAGTTCTAAATTTCTTCCAGTCCTCCAGTTTGCTGCTTCCTCTGGCCAATTTATATGCCTCTTCCTTGAATTTAACACTATCCTTGATTTCCTTCGTTAGCCACGGTTGAGCAGTCAAGAGAACAATGCTAGGTGACGTTTCGAGTCGAGAGCCTTCTTCAGACTCGAGACCCTTCTTCTGACTCACTTCAGACTTCTTCAATCTGATGAAGGGTCTCGACCCAAAACGTTACCCTTCTTTCCAGAGATGCTGCCTGTCCCGTTGAGACTCCAGCATTTTGTGTCTACCTTCGATTTAAACCAGCATCTGCAGTTCTTTCCCACACTGATAGGTGACGCATTGGGCCTCGACCTTTCTCCAGACTGAAGAAGTCTGAAGTGAGTAAGAAGAAGGGTCTCGAGTCTGAAGAAGTCTCCCTATCCAAAGCTTTAAGGGTAGAAGAGTAAAGTGTAAAGGAAATGTGCGGGGCAGGTATTTTAGCAGTTGACAGTGAATTCAGCGTAGTTCATGGCATCATGTTCAGCACAACCATTGTGGGCTGAAGGGCCTGCTCCTGTGTTGTACTGTTCTATGCTCTAAGAGAGTCTGGATAGGCTGAGAGTGGTTTCCCTTGCGCGTTTGTAAAATCATAACGGGCATAGATGTGATGGAGGTCACAGTCTGTTTCCCATTGTGGTTACAACTCAAGGGCATATATTTATGGAGAGAGAGAAATATTCAAAGGTGACGTGAGAAGTAAGAAGGGTGGTTTGCAGATAATTTGTCATGTGGGGGAAGGATGGCTGAAGATAGCGACTGAGATTGGGAGGTAGTAAGTGAAGAACAAAAGTTTGCTGCTTCTGGAGCTGCAGCCACCCATACATCCTTGATCCACTGCAATTTGTCTACTGCCTCCATAGGCCCACGGTCCATGGAGCCGCAAACTGAGAATAGACAACAAAACATCATCCAAGGAACTGCAGACGCTAGTTTACAAAAAGATAGACACATAGTGGTAGAATAATTCAGCAGGTCGGGCAGCATCTCTGGAGAAAATGGATAGATGACGATTCGGGTCGGGACCCTTCTTCAGACCTCCTCCATGATAATTCCCACCACCGGTGTGTAAAGTTTAGCTGAGAGGTACAGCATGGAAACAGGCCCTTCTGCCCGCAGAGTCCATGCCCACCAGTGATCATCCTGCATACTATGTTATCCCATTTTCATATCCCACACAATAGGGGCAATTTGTAGAAGCCAATTAACATACAAACCTGCACGTCTTTGGAATGTGGGAGGAAACCCGAGCACCCGGAGAAAACCCATGCGGTCACAGGGCGAATATACAATCACCGCACAGACAGCACCCAAAGTCAAGATCAAACCCGGGTGTCTGGCTCTGTGAGGCAGCAGTTCAATCAGCTGTGCACTGTGCCACCCAAAAGGTTGATGTATTTTAGTGAAAGTAAGGAGAGAGATTGTGACTGCTCAGATTAAGTTAGCCCATGCATTGGCAAACATATAGACATGTTATCATTCTGAGTTCCATTTAAACATCGTGTTCAAGTACGCTGAAAATGTTTCTCATTGCCAGAAGCCATTAGGTCATGTTTTTAAATAATGTTTTGAAACGTTTTGATGACGAAGTTAAATGCTTTGCAGAACAGGGAAGTAATTGCCAATCTTCCTAATTTGTCCCGAAGTTTCTCGAGAATAATCTGCATCCTACGCAACCCTTACATGCATTGCCAAATACTTCTTGCCCTTGCTTTCATCTCATTATTCTGGGCAGCGCTGCCATTACTTAGTGGAGATAGTGAAGTTCTGGTATCTAGCTTGCAGAGTGGAAAGGGGAACTGTAAAGAAAGCCTGTGCATTGTGATTGTTGAAACTTTTGTCCATGCTTCATGAAACAAAATGTGAGCTGGACAATTGCTGAGGGACATTACTCAATCTGTGTTATTTTGATTTTTAATAGATCAGCATAACCTTTTCTTACGTGCTCCTTAAACTAAATGGGCAGTGGCTGTGGGGTAATGGCGCAGTTGAGTGAACACTTGGAAAGAGGCATTAACATTGTATAGCACGGAGAGAGCTACGGCGGCAGGCGCGGGCACACCGCGACGCCCTGTGTCTCCCTTTCAAGGGAGATGCTAAAAATGCATTTCGTTGTCTCTGTACTGTACACTGACAATGACAATAAATTGAATCATTTCATTTCATTTCAGAGGCCCTTCAGCCCAACTCATCCATGCTGACAAAGTTGCCCCATTGAAACTCGACCATTTTGTCTATGTGGAAAGGAACTGCTGATGCTGCTTTGTACCAAGGATGGATGCAAGGTTCTGGAGTAGCACAGCGGGTCAGGCAGCGTCTCTGAAGAAACCTAAAACGTTGCCCATCCTTTTTTCTTCAGAGATACTGCCTGGCCCGCTGAGTTAATCCAGAACTTTATGTCTGTCTTCCCATTTGTCCATATTTGGATAGGAAACCATGCGCCTGTCCAAATGTCTTTTAAATGTTGATATTGCACTCAACTGGCATTGCGTTCCATTTACGTCTTGCTCTCTGTGTGAAAAGGCCGTCTCTTAGTTTCCAATTAAATCTTCCCCCTCCCTACCTTGGGAAAAGACAGGTGCATTCATCCTATCATAGTCATAGAGAGCCATAGAGTGTGGAAACGGGCCCTTTGGCCCAACTTGCCCACACCGGCCAACATGTCCCAGCAATACTAGTCACCCTGCCTGCTCTTGGTCCACATCCCTCCAAACCTGTCCTATCCATGTAGCTGTCGAACTGTTTCTTAAACGTTGGGATAGTCCCAGCCTCAACTACCTCCTCTAGCAGCTTGTTCCTTACACCCACCACCCTTTGTGTGGAAAAAGTTACCCCTCAGATTCCTATTAAATCTTTTCCCTTTCACCTTGAACCTATGTCCTCTAGTCCTGGATTCCCCTCATGAATTTATACATCTCTATAAGATCACCCCTCAGTTTATCGCACTTCAAGGAATAAAGTCCTAGCCTGCCAAACTTCTCCCTTTTGCTCAAGCACTTGAGTCCTGGCAACATCCCCGTAAATCGTCTCTGCACTCATGCCAATGAAATGACATCTTTTCTGTAGCAGGGTGACAAAAACTGAACACAAAACTCCATGTGTGGCCTCAGCAACGTCTTGTACAACTGGTGTTGCCTTGGTTTTAAATATTTTTGTAGTGTGTTATGTGCACATTAAAATCTATTGCAAAGTACGTAACATGGAAGCAGTATGGAAATTTACTTGGAAATATTTGTGGATTATCAACTTGAATTTGCCTTGAAGCTGTAACGATCTGTTTACATGAACATTGAATTGTGGGGGTTTTCCATTCTGACCCAACTCGATTGGTGAACATTTCTTGCTGGATGATGGATGGTGAGTCTGGCTTTTCTTTTGCTGAATCCAGTGCAGTCTAATGTGTTGTAGTACCTTTTGGTTGAAAAGATAGATAGGCATCATGTTCGGCATAGACATTGTGGGCTGTTCCTGTGTTGTGCCGTTCTATATTCTATGGTTTAATAAATTGTGGAAAGCAAAGAGATTTTTGTAATAGTAGTAGTGGTTAGTTTATTGTTACATGGAACTAGATACAATTAAATACATTTTTTGCATTTATTCCACTAAAATCATACCATACATAAACACAATCATATACAAGTAAAAGAGTGCAACGATTCCGTAAGTTTCTTCTGAGGCAATATTTCAGTTTAGTTTAATTTATTGTCACATGTGCCGAGGTGCAGTGAAAAGCTTTTGTTGCGTGCTAACCAATCAGCAGAAAGACTATACTGTATGTGATTAAAATCGAGCCATCCACAGTGCACAGATACATGATAAAGGGAATAACATTTAGTGCAAGATAAAGTCCAGTAAAAGTCCGGTTAAAGATAGTCCGAGGTCCTCCAGCGAAGTTGATAGTAGCTCTGGACCATTTGCTAGTTGTCTATAGGATGGTTTAGTTGCCTGATAACAACTGGGAAGAAAATACACAAAGAGTCGCCACTTTTCTAATGACATCTCATAGCTTTCAAGTATCAAATTCTTCAAAATATTGAGTCTTATCTTGACTCTAGAGGCCTATTGTCCTGGCTTTGGTGATGTAGGGACATTTTGTGCTTATGCAAAGTATTGGTGAATTGCCTGCAGTGCAGGGGGAGACTGAGGGTTGGTGTAATAAAGATGGTTGGAGGTGCAGTGTGTGTGACTGAAGAGATGGGAATGTGTGGAGCAGACTCCAAGGAACGTAGGATGGCTGTTTTGTAAGATGAGAGGTAAGGAGAATGAGATGGGAACACGCAGCACTCACAGGCAAGGTCCCTAGCTTGATAATAGCAGCTTGTATAATATAACTGCAAAATATCCCTGGATACTTCACGGCAGCATCTGACACAGAAGACGTTGGAGCAAGTACCCAGAAGCTTGATCCAAGTGAGATATAACTGGGGACGTGCGATGTGAAGCAAGGATGGGGACAGAGTCAATGCACAACTCAGGGCTTTGACTGTTGGTTCAGACAGGAAGCCAGAATTAAGGGAGGGCACAGGTTTTGGAGAGTTGTAGGGATTGATGCCAGTGGCGGCATGGTGGTGCAGTGGTAAAGTTGCTGCCTTACAGCGCCAGAGCCCGGGTTCAATCCTGACTACGGATGCTGTCTGTACGAAGTTTGTACGCTCTCTTCGTGATCCTGTGGATTTTCTCCAGGTGCTCCAATTTCCTCCCACATTCCAAAGACGTATAGGTTTGGAGATGAATTGGCTTGGTAAAAAAAAATGTCCCTGGTGTGTAGGATAGGACTAGTGTACTGGGACTGCTGGTCAGCATGGGCTGACGGGCCTGTTTCCGCATTGTATCTCTAAACTAAGGAGGTGCTTTCACAACATTTATATGACATTTGGACACATGGATAGGAAAGGTAGAGAAGGATATCGACCAAACGCAGGTAGGTGGGACTAGTGTCGGCCTGGGCAATTTGGACCGAAGGGCTTGTTTTCATACTGTATGATTCTATGAATAAATGACTATGACTTATCTTCAGATTGTCCTATTATTAATGTGCTATACAAGAACTGTGAATTACAAGTGCATTCATGCTGCTTAAAATAAAAGCTCCTTCATGTAGGAAAGTGGTTGTGTTTGCTAGCAACACGAAATAAAAATATTGGCTGACATTACACGAGTGCCTGTGGCTTCATGTGCAGTGTTATGACAGAGGCCTGCAGCTGCTGCCTCCCTGATCCTCAGCTGAAAGCTCCAGCTGTCAGGTTTAGTACTGGCTTCCTTTGAGACCAACGTTGTGTGTAAGTGGTACTTTGGAAGGCTTGATATATAGCTGGATCTGCTGCGCCATGCTGCTTGGTCTGCACTATACATACAACAATCAACAAAACAGCACACGGACAGTCTGAAGGCATTTGAACAGTCTGATGAGGGGTTCCAACCCGAAACATCACCCATCCATTTTCTCCAGTGATGCTGCCTGACCCGATGAATTACTGCAGAACTTTATGTTCATCTTCAGCACCGGAACAGACTCTTCGATCCTCAACGTCTGTGCCGATCTTGACGCCAAGTTCAAGTCTTATTTGCCCTCACATAATCCAATTCCTCCATTCCCTGCAAAACAAACTATGGACTTTAGAGGTACAGTGAGGAAACAGGCCCTATGGCACACTCCTCCACGCCCCCCCCCCCCCCCGGGTTATTCACGATCCCCCCCCCCCCCCCCCCCCCCCCCCCATCGGGGTTATTCACACCCCCCCCCCCCCCCCCCCCCCAAGTTATTCACACCTACCCACCCTCCCCCCCCCGCCGGCTGAATCCACCCCGCCCCCACTGCCAAAATCATCAAAGACCCACACCATCATGGCCACACACTAATTTCACCATTGCCATCAGGAAGAAGGTACAGATGCCTGAAAACTGTAACGTCCAGGTTCAGGAACAGCTTCTTCCCTACAGCCAAGCAAGCAAGAATGTCATTGTCATATCTGGGATATATGACAATAAAACACTCTTGACTCTTGACCCCTGCACCCCCCACCACCCCCCCCACCCCCTCCTCCCCCCTGACTCGCCTCCATAAATATGATTGCCTCCATAAATTCCATAATTTTCCTTGTGGGGGGGTGATTTGACTCCATGGGGCGCCTGTCTCTGGGTGAGTGCAGATGCCACGCCCCCCCCCCCCCCCCCCCCCCCCCCCCCACCTCTCCACATTGGGGGATGGGGCCTAACGGGTCCCACTTCATCTATCTATATTACTAAATATCTGATCTTGACCGCTTTTGGCCAACTGTGCTGCGATTTCCGAGAGAACGCCGCCACCTACGGCCGTCATATTTGGCCACCTCGCTCAGAGCCCCCCTCCGCCGTATGAGTGCGGAGGATTTTTTCCGTCGATGAAAAATTAGAGAGATATTAATGTTTTTACAAAATTCCCCATTCTCTCTGCTGCCCCCGCTGGCGGCAGGGGGAGGGACTATAAAACCAGGAGGTGTCGTGCCTCACTCAGTCTCTGCCAGACCAGGAAGCGAGAGGGTCACAGCTCTCAGAGCTGCGAATAACACTGAACGCACGTCTACTCCACGGTGAGTCCCCTCGATGCGGCTGTAAAGTGGCTGCAGCCCTTTTTAAAAAAGTTTGTGTTCACAAAATGAATTTTGGTTGTCGGGTGTCTGCAGCCCAATTGTTTGCCTCGCCCAAGCATCCATACGGCCCACAATGTCTATACTAGCCCTCTGGAAACCAGTACCTTCAGCCCGGAACACCCATACTAGCGCAACAGACAGCCCCCCCCCACTGGCGAGCAGTATTGGAATTGGTGGAGAGGTGGAATATTGTGTTGGTGACCAGCCCTCCCGTGTGATGCTGGGACCCAATGGGTCCCACTTAGTCTAGTATCTCTCTAAATCTCTCCTTGCCTCCCATGGGGGCTGTGAGTGAGTGGTGTAATATTGCGTTGGGGGGACCAGGCCTCCCGTGTGTGGGACCCAATGGGTCCCAGTTGGTCTAGTACGTATAAAAAGTCTCATCTTGTATGTGTGTATGTGTTATTCTACCTTCGTCAAAAGCGCCACTTTTCACAGATTATTAATCACATTAACCCCGTCTACAAAGTAAACTGCTCCCCGTCACATTTCATGTTATATTTCACAGGTTATAGCGTTTTATAAATAGCTAAAACCACGTTTTTAAATAGCAAACCTTCTTCAACCCGCTTCGAGTGACATTACAAAGAGGTGGTGGGCGGCCACCAAGGAGGAATGTGCAGCCACCAACTTTCAGTGACATCAGGGGGAGGGCTGCATTTAAATTAACATTCCGCTTTTTCCGACTCAGGCTTCTACCTGCTGGGGTTTTACGTTGCCATCAAGGAGGCATCGAGACCGCGGCGAAGGAGACATTGAGACCACAGCGGTGAGGCCTCGTGACGATGGGGCCACTGGGGAGGTCAGGAGGGAGAGTGGGGGGATTGAGTGAGAGGATGGGGTAAGGATCGTAGTTGTCACGTCTAGACTCCCCCTCTCGCCCCCTCCCTCTCTACCCTCACTCCCCCTCTCTACACCCTCCCTATCTACCCTCACTCCCACCCTCTTTACCCCCCTCCCTCTCTACCCCTCTTCTTTCCTCGCCCTCTTTCTCTCTTTACGCCCCCTCCCTCTGCCCCTCTCCCTCTCTACCCTCCCCTCCCTCTCCCTCTCTACCACCCCTCCCACTCTACCAGGGCCTCGAGATCTAGGGGGGCCTCCGGCCAAGGCGTTTTTTCCCAGAGTAAAAAAAAATCCAGAGAAAACAAAAATTGTAGCGCTATCAGCGTTTCCACTTTGACGGAAATTACCCGAAATTCTGGTTCCAGCCCGCTGGAAGTTTAGGGGAAAAGAATTGTGACCATCCACGCCTGCGCAGTTGGGGGAAGCCGGTGACGCAGTAGCGACGCAAAATGACACTGTCTCTCCACGTGTGCGCAGTGGGCTCGGGCGGGTTCAGATCTCCATTTGCACTCCACACAATCACTTCAATGCCTCGTGTCTACCAAAGATCCTAGGTGTCTACTCCAGTTAAGTAGTGGAATATTGCGTTGCGGGAATGCCTGTTTCTCCGGGCCGGGGGGGGGGGGGGGGGGGGGGGGGGGCTGCGGTGTCTGCGGCGTGGAGTTGGAGCCTTGCTGCATGGGAGGGAGGAGAGAGAGAGAGGGGGCGTTGAGGAGGGGAGGAGAGAGGGAGGGGAGGGGGTGAGAGAGGTGGAGGGAGAGAGGGAGAGAGGTGGAGGGAGAGGGAGGGGGAAGGAGGCGGGGGAGACAGAAAGGGGATTATCTTTAGTGATATTGCAAAATTAAGGTAGGTTTTAGAGCAATTATATTTTCTCCTCCATATGAATAATATCAAACAATTGGAACTGCTTTCTTTTCCTTGATAACAATACTGAAAAATATGTGTTCCATAGTTTGCAACTTTCATTTTGCATCATATTTCTAATGTGTACACATTAACACAGTCGAACAGTAACAGGCAATCAAATCAACACACAAAACATTTTCTTAAAAAATGTTTTATTTACTGCAAAAACGTACAGTATTTTTTTTTTTATTTACAATGTTTGCATGCTCCTTTATAACATTTTACATAACATTTTACAGTACAACTTGATTATTAAACAAGGACAGCTCCAATTCTTGATTTAAAAAAATGTACAACTTGATACAAGGACAGCTCCAATTCTTGATTTTAAAAAATGTATACAACAATGACTCCAATCATCCCATTCCAACCACTCATTATTCTTGACTCAACCAAAATTATTTCTGAAATATTGGTCTTAAATTTGGTGCAGAAATGCTCCAAAATAAGGCTCAGAATGCACCAGAGAGCATCTAAAGCTCCACAGCTTCCATGGTCCTTAAGCGGGCCCTGGACCCTGGCCCCCGGCCGCAAGGGTCTTTGAGCTTCGCGCTTGTGATATGCGCTGCGTGCACATATTTCACATAAAATTTTTGTAATCCTGCCATGCCACCCCCGTTTTGAAAAGCTTCGTAAGGGCCTGGTGTGTAATATTTTTGACACTGTCATAGGCCTTTCTTACATATGCTGTCACAACGCACTGTAGTCTCTAAACAACACTTCAGTAATTTTCCTTGCCCTCCGTTTCAGAATAATAGTGCTTTAAGCCGATAACTCAACACTAGCACTGGCAATAAATAAAAAGCGCAGCTTTCCAGCCCTTATCTCATTGGCCACGCTCGGCTGCACATCGGTGTCAATCTGGTGGACTTTTCCATCTTCCTCTCGTCGTGGGGGTGATGGATTGGGAGGGGCCTCACAAGTGGAATAGCCTAGGACCTCTCTTCGTCTAAATCTGGCCCTGCACTCTACCACCCCTCTCTCTCTACCACCCCTCTCTCTCTACCACCTCTCCCTCTCTACCTCCCTCTCTGCCTTCTCTACCTCCCTCCCTCTCTAGGGATGGAAGAGGAGGAGGAGGGAGTGCTGGGGATGAGGGGAAATGAGCCGTACCTGCGCAGTTGGGGGCTATGCATGAGTGGTGGAATATTGTGTTGGGGGAACGGGTTGCGTGGGAGGAGCAGGTGAGTGGTGGAATATTGCGTTGGGGAGCAGACCCAACGGGTCTGCACTTGGTCTAATATGACTATAAAACACTCTTGATTCATTGAGCGACAGCTTCAGTGAAGTTGAGGAAGCCCACATCATGTGGCTGATGCTGCTCCCTGTATTTCTTTTAGTTGTCCATCATGTAGTGTAGATCATGTCCACTGGTCGACCTCAAGATGTTCAGAATCCACTCTGAGATACAGGGAACACACCTTGGCTGCTGGTGGTTGAGAAGAAAATAAAGCAATGGCTTTCCCTGTGCTAACAGCAGGGGGACCCCAAAGTAATCTTCTTTCCTGAATGATCATGGTATCCCTGTGGTCCATTAGAATGTCCTTCTCTTTCCTGATGTAAATGATGATGTTGTGGACTGGCAAATGAAGTTCATCATCATTGGGTGTAAGACCTTTATCAGGTTAATTGCCTGCGCCCAAGCCCTTGTTATTTTTTGACTTGGTACATTACCCTTTTCAGTTTTGTTTCGGCCATGAATAGAAACACAGAAACATAGAAAATAGGTGCAGGAGAGGCCATTCGGCCCTTTGAGCCAGCACCACCATTCAATATGATCATGGCTGATCATCCAAAATCAGTACCCTGTTCTGGCTTTTCCCCCATATCCCTTGATTCCATTAGCCCTAAGAGCTAAATCTAACTCTCTCTTAGACGGGGCTATCCTGAATAACGTTGTAGGACTTAGTCAATGTTCAAGACAAGGACTGAGACATGGTTGAGGAGGTCTTCAAATTGTCTTCCTCCCTCTCCATGATGAGTTCACAACAGTTCTTGGTTCTCAGTTGGAGGAGGCTTTCGTGTTTGGGGCCATAGATAACATTTACAGCAGGGAAAACCCACATGAGCCATGGCCTTGATGTGTTTTGGAGCCTCCTGCTCTCTCTCCAGCCACAACCTGTTCTGTAGGTCGCTGGGTTTCATTGGACCTTTGCCTTCTGGTGACTGTCTAGTCGTTTCTTTTCACTTGATAAAAGGTAGAACTTCCAATTCACAAACACCATAGGTTTGTGGGTGATTAGCTCCTCAACCTACTTGTCAACTCAGTCCCACTTCTTCTTAAATAAAGAATTGCATTTACGTTAACTCAATGTGTTTTAAAACACTCACATGACTAGCAACCTGCATCTTCACCAAGGACCGATCCTCTTCATTGAACTGGATAGAGTTGCTGAATCTGTGCCACATCGAACATGCAGCAGCTTCAGTGGGCAAAACTACCCGTGTAACAGTTGGAACAACAAAGCTCTCAAACTGTGTTCTCCAATTCTGCGCTGGCATTTCCCATGTGTGTACCAGTGAGTTGAGACTTTTGGTCAGGCATGTCAAAAGGTGGCTGTTCCATACTTGCTCAGATGGGACCCCAGCACTTAGAAGTTGTTCTGAACTGCCATCATCAGGAATGGAATTCTCCTCACCTGACCTCACTGGAGAATATTGTGATTTGAATAAAATTGTCTTGGTATTCTTAGAGTTTTCCAGTTGCTTCAACTCGTAGAAATTGTTAAAACAGCAAAACACAAAGTAGGTGGCTCGGTGTCGCAG
Organism: Leucoraja erinaceus; assembly: GCF_028641065.1. Classification (NCBI taxonomy): domain Eukaryota; kingdom Metazoa; phylum Chordata; class Chondrichthyes; order Rajiformes; family Rajidae; genus Leucoraja; species Leucoraja erinaceus. The sequence goes on along the minus strand of NC_073384.1, from coordinate 36,522,328 downwards.
CGGCAGCGCCAGAGACCAGGGTTCAATCCTGACTGGTGCTGTTCTGCTTGTGACCGCATGTGTTTTCTCCAGATGCTGTGGTTTCCTCCCGCACTCCAAACACATACGGGTTTGTAGGCTAATTGACTTGATAACATGATTAATTGTCCCTAATGTGTGTAGGATAGTGTTAGTGTTCAGGGATCACTGGTCTTCACTCACTTCACCACCAGCAAACTGGGCAGCAGCTACAAAATGCATTTAACTTCCACGCCCCAGACCTGTGATTTCTACAACCTTAGAATGGTTCGGATTCTTGGCACTTGAAATCGTTAAGGCACTCCTTAAAGCCTCACACCATTCTGAGTTGGAAATATCTCACTGGTCCTTCAGTGACACCAGGTCCAACTCCTGGAACCCCCACCTCTTCAGCACTATGGGAAGACCTTCACTAAGTGGACTTCAGTGTTTCATTAAGGTGGCTCACCACTTACTTCTCGAGGGCAAATTGATTTCCAGTTCCTAGAAACATAGAACATACTGTCGATATGTATAGTACAGCAACAGTCCCAGCAGCATGGTGGTGCAGCGGTAGAGTTGCTGCCTTTACAGCGCTATAGATGCGGGTTCGAACCATGACTAAGGTGCTGTCTGTACGGAGTTTGTACATTCTCCCCATGACCATGTGCGTTTTCTCCGGGAGCTCCTGTTTTGTCAGACATTTCAAAGACGTACAGGTTTGTAGGTTAGTTGGCTAACGTAAGAATTGTAAATTATCCCTTGTGTGCAGGATATTGCAAATGTACGGGGATCACTGGTCAGCATGGACTCGGTGGGTCGAAGGGCCTGTTTCTGCGCTGCATCTCCAAACTAAACAAAAGTTCTTTAAGCCCACAACGTCCGTGCCGAACATGATGCCAAGATAAACTAGTCTCATCTGCTTGAATATGATCCATATCGCTCCATTCCCTGCATATCCATATGACTTTCTAAAAGCCTCTTAAATGCCACTATTATACCTGTCTCCACCATCACCCTTGGCAGTGCGTTCAAGGCACTCACCACCTTCTTTGCCGCTCTCACCTTAAAGTTAAGGAGATGAGGAGGAATTTATTTAGTCAGAGGGTGGTGAATCTGTGGAATTCTTTGCCACAGAAGGCTGTGGAGGCAAAGTCAGTGGATAAATTTAAAGCAGAGACAGGTGTCAGTGGCTCTGGGGAGAAGGCAGGAGAATGGGGTTAGGAGTGAGAGACAGATCAGCCATGATTGAATGGTTTGATGGGCCGAATGACCTAATTCTGCCCCCATCACATGATCTTATGATCATATGCCCTCCAGTCATTGACATTTCAACCCTTTTTAGTTTAGTTTACTTTCTGACTGTATACCCTCTCTTTGCTTCTCATAATTTTATATACTTCTATCAGGTTTCCCATCAGCCTCTGGCATTCCAGAGAAAACAAACCAAATCTGTCCAGCCTCTCCAGATACCTAACACCCTCCAATACAGTCAACATGATTTCTAAGAAAGATAATTCTGAACATGCCAATTGCAAAGCCACATTTTTTAGTGTTTTATAGCAGTTTCCAAAATTATATATTTCACTGGTTGGGCAGGCTAGGACTTTATTCCTTGGTGTGCAGAAGGCTGAAGGGTAATCTTAAAGAGCTGTATGAGGAGAAATCATGAGGGGAATAGATAGGGTGAATGCACACAATCTTTTACCCAGAGTAGGAGAATGAAATACCAGACGACTTGGTTTTAAGGTGAGAGGGAAAAGATTTAATTGGAACCTGAGGGACAACTTTCTCACACCGAGTGTGTGGATATACGGAACGAGCTGCCAGAGGAGGTAGTTGAGTCAGATACAATAACAATATTTCAAAGACATTTGTACAGGTACATGGATAGGAACGATTTAGAGGGATATGGGCCAAACGCGGGCAGGTGGGACCAGGATAGATGGGCATCTTGGTCGGCATGGACAAGTTGTGCAGAAGGACCTGTTTCCATGCTGTATGACTATTTGACTTCATCATCCTTAAGTCCAGGCCTCTGTTCCCACGTATCTATGCGCACATAGCATTTCAAAGCTCTCAAGCCAAAGCTATTTTTAACACTCCTCTTGACACTTAGTAATTACAGTTTTACTTGCAAATGATACACACTACCACTGAGAGAACAGACCTCCCATAACAATCCCTGAGGTACAACATCCAACTCTTTTGAAACATGAATATTGGCTTCCTATGATAGTCATGTAACACAATAGAAGGCATGTATATTTCTACAGCTGGATGTGTTCTAGACATTACTGTACTGGCTGAGCAGTGTGCCAATCAACTCATGGACCAGCCTCTTGACATTCCTAAGGAATGAAAGTTGTAATCCAAACCATACAAAACACTTCATTGGGTAGTAGATTGAATATCAGCTTCAGCAACAGGTTATGATGATCTTGCTTGTTTTAAAGTTGCATCATGTATTTGCAATTTATCATTGCCTTAGTTCCAGCTTTCTCACGCTGACCCTGTTTAGGTTTATTATTGTCACGAGTATCAAGGTACAGTGAAAAGCTCGGTACACATGACAATAATAAACATTAGACTTTCAAATTTAGATTTAAGAGATACTGTTTAGAAACGGGCTCTTCGGCCCATTGAGTCTGCACCAAGCAGTGATGACCCCATACACTAGCCTACTTACACACAAGACAATTTTACAACTTATCAAAGCCGATTAACCTACACACCTGTACATCTTTAGAGTGTGGGACGAAACCTGAGCACCCAGAGAAAACCCACAGGCCAAACCCGCCTTTCTGGCACCGTAAGGCAGCAAATCTACCGTTGCGCCACTGTGCCGCCCCAAACACTACAATAAAGTTAAAGCTAAACCTAAACCCTGGTAGCCTCCTTGCTGTAAGTGTTTGGCTGTAGATACTGAGGGGGGCCGTGGTCACCTTGCAGAAGGAACGTGTCTACTGTGGGCAATGCTCTTCACCAGCCTGTCCAGGTCTCTCTGACCACCCCTCCTTGGGAACACTCTCCCAATCCTCCCCTCCCCACCTTCCCCAACATTGCAGCACCCATTCTTAAACCAGTGTCACGTACAAGGGTTCTGGAAGGGTATCGTGCTCGTATTACTAGGCTGTGCCAACAGCTGTGCGAGCGTGCAATGGATGAGTGGAGTAGGTTGTGCTGTAATTGATACAGTGCATGTTATGCAGGGGAACCCAGTAACACTGCTCGGTGAACCATGCAAACAAAGTTCACAACATTTATGGGATGTTTAATGCACAATATTATTTTCACACCATTAAAAGTTAGTAAAGGAATTGCTGAGCCAAAATTTGCTCTCATTGACCTACATATGCTGAAGGTATTTGGTAAACCCACACGAGAGTTTGGAACAGAATACTTAGCTACCCAATGTTTTGTGATATGTTTAGCACTTTAACTCCCCTCCCTATTCTCACACTGGCCTCTCTGTCCTGGGCCTCCTCCATTGCCGCAGTGAGGCCACACACAAACTGGAGGATCAGCACCTCATATTCCGATTGGGTAGTTTTCAACTCAATGGTATGAATATTCGCCAATTTTGGGTACATTTCGGGTAAACCCCCCACCCCCCTCCCCCTTCCCTGTGCCCCACCTCAGTGCACACCTATTTCTCCTACTATCCTAATCACCTTTCCCCTTCCCCTCTCTCTATCCCCTTCCACCCATATCCCTCATTTACATTTACACTCTTCTTTCTCTCCTTCTCTGACACGCTTTTGTATCTTTTTCATCTCTAGCCTTTGTCCACCCATCTGCCAAGCATCCCTCTTCACACCTGTATCCACCTATCGCTTGTCAGGCTTTTTCCTGCTGCCCACCTCTCTTTTCTAGCTATCTCATGCCCCCCCCCCCCCCCACTACAATAATTATCAACCAACCAGAAACATCACCTATCCGTGTTAACCAGGTATGCTGCCTGACCTGCTGAGTTACTCCAGCACTGTTTTGTTTTTAACTTTACCATATGATGGGTTGTTCAGTTTTGTTTAGGGATATAGCATGGAAACAGGCCCGCCAGTTCTGGGCTGACCAAGGATTACCCATACACTAGTTCTATCCAACACACTGGGGACAATTTACGGAGGCCAATTAACCTAGAACCCTGCACGTCTTTAGAATGTGGGAGGAACCCGGAACACCCAGAGAAAGCCCACGTGGTCACAGGGAGAACGTGCAAACTCCGTAGTGATCCTCTGTGCTGCCCCCAGTGACAACAAAACAAAATCCCCCTGAAATAATTGTTACAACTAACAATAACATTTGGATGAAAAAATGTAAATTGTATGAAACTGTTTCAAACCTCCAAGAATTGCATCCACAAAGGCAGAAGTGAATTGTGTTCATTTGTCAGTTCCCCTTTGACAATAATTCAGGGAATGAGGACCAGCTATTTTCAAACTTGAGTAAAATTAGTTTACCTAATTGGTCAGGCTGCATATGTAACCAAGGTACTGCAATATGGTTTAAAATGATCACTTATATAGTAAATGGCCACCTTCAACATTGTTATAAAGCACTGTGGTGCAGCGGGTAGAGCTGCTGCCTCACAGCGCCAGAGACCTGGGTTTGATGCTAACCTGGTTGCTGTCTGCGTGGAGTTTGCATGTTCTTCCTGTGACCACGTGGGCTTTCTCCAAGTGCTCCAGTTTCCTCCCACATCCCAAAGGACATGTGGGCTTATAGATTAATTGGCCACTGTAAATTGCTCCTAATGTGTAGGGAATGAATAGGAAAGTAGGATAACGTGGAACTAGTGGGAACAGGTGATTGATAGTCAGCGTGGACTCAGTGGGCCAAAGGGCCTCTATTCTTTCAATCATTTCAAATTCAATCAACCATCTTTAGGTATTTGTCATAGACTAATATGACTTTTTGTTAAGTTTAGTTTAGAGATACCAAATGGAAACAAGCCTTTCAGCCCACCGAGCACGCCGACCAGCGATCCCCCGTACACTAACACTATCCTACACACCAGGTATGATTTACAATCTTTAGTAAAGCCAATTAACCTACAAACCTGTGTGTCTTTGGAGTGTGGAAAGAAATTGGTGTACCTGGGGAAAACCCACGCGGTCATTGGAAGATGTACAAACTCGTACAGACAGCACCCGTAGATAGGATTATACCCAGATCTCTGGTAGATAGATATAGATATGCCATTTATTGTCACTATACATGTACAGTGAAACTGAAAGCTGCTCGTACTCAGTGCATACATACAATTTTACACAAAAAACAAGAAACAGAAAAACAAAACAGAAGGGAGATGGGGGGGGGGAATAGGTGCACAAATTCTACGGCGCTACATACATATATACATATATACAGATGGAAGTCCGTGTTGGGCGGTGTAGTCTGTGCATGTGTGGATTTGAATTTATGGTAGATATAATTCTCGGGAAGCAGCTATTCCTGAGTGTTTGTCCTGGATTTGATGCACCTATAGCGCCTTCCAGAGGGCAGCAGGTCGAACAGTCCAAACGCAGGATGGGAGCTGTCTTTGGTGATCTTCTTTGCCCTGCTAAGGCAGCGGGAGGTGTAGATGTCCATCAGGGAGGGGAGAGGGCAACTGTAAGGCAGCAACTCTACCGCTGCACCTCCATTTGTTTCATCCTCCTCACAAGCTCTGATTTATCGAATAGTGCTCCATAGCAGACCTGGTACAAAGAATGTAGTTAGCACATGGAAGAGAGAGAGATTTGGGCTTCTTCCATTGCATGAAATTCTGCCTCTGCCTCACTGCCTCACCCGCCACCTCCCCTTCGATGATGTAATCATCATTGATTCACTGCTCAGGAATTAGGGTCACACAGCTAACATAGAATTACTTGTGGTTTATGATTCCTGTGGTTTGAAATCGTTTGCTTTAAATTATATCAGCGGTCCATTGGAAATACAAGATGAGTGTTTCAGGACTGCATGACATCATTGCAGCGGAGGTCCAGTTACTGAGCTTTCAGTAACTGCCTTGTTCCTCTTCAATGTCCCATCTCCCCGACATCCTCACTGTGTTGAAACTGAGAATTGGTGCATTGTCTCGTGTTTGAACCCAGAGCCCCAAACTCTGGTACTCATTACCATTTCTCCCTTCTGCAAATTGCTGCTTCTTAAAACTCAATCCTGCCGTCAACTACTCCAGTGGCCTCATGTTTTTTCTTTCTCTTTTCAATAATCGCTTTTATGTTTGCTTTTATTTCGAGAGGACTAGAATATAAAAACAGGGATGTAATGCTGAGGCTTTATAAGGTACAGGTCAGACTACATATGGAATTTTGTGAGCAGTTTTGGGCCCCAAATCTGAGGAAGGATGTGCTGGAGTGTGAGAGGGTCCAGGAGAGGTTTACGGGAATGATCCCAGGGATGATTGGGTTAACGAATGATGAGCATTTGACGGCACTGGACCTGCACTCGCTGGAAGAAGGATGAGGGGGTACCTCATTAAAACTTACCAAATAGTGAAAGGCTTGGATAGAGTGGAAGTGGAGAGGATCGCGGGAGAGTATAGGACCAGACACCATAGCCTCAGAATAGGACTACCTTTAGAAAGGAGATGGCGAGGAATTTCTTTAGATGGTGGTGAACCTGTGGAATTATTTGCCACAGAAGGCGGTGGAGGCCAAGTCAATATATATTTTTAATTGATGTGTAGGAAGGAACTGCAGATAGACACAAAATGCTGGAGTAACTCAGCGGGTGAGGCAGCATCTCTGGAGAGAAGGAATGGGCAACATTTTGGGTTGAGACCCTTCTTCAGACTGCTGCCTCACCCGCTGAGTTACTCCAGCATTTTGTGTCTACCTTCGATTTAAACCATCATCTGCATCTTCCTTACACAAAGGAACTGCAGATGCTGGTTTACACCACAGATCAGGCAGCATCTACGGAGCGAAGGCACGGGCGACATTTCGGGTTGAGACCCTTCTTCAGACTCAATGGATGGATGACACCACATGGATTGATGGCTGATTCTCCGCTTCAATCAATGCATCAGTGACAAAGACATGTTCCGCTTGGGTAGCTTACAACACAATGGAATGAACGTAACACCCCTCCCTCCCCCTCTCATTTCCTGGGCCCACCCCTCCTCCTACAGTGAGCTCACAACTGTGTTTTTTCTCTCTGTCTCTCTCTCACTCACGCGCTAACTGTAACTTTCAGTTTCTCACACTCAATCTTTCTCTCATTTCCCCTCTCTTATTGACTTTCTCTTCCTGTCTCTGTCCCTCTCCTTTCCTCTCTCATTTTCTCTGTACCATTTCTCTCACACTGGTTCAATCGCACGTGTGTGTGTGTGTGTGTGAGATCAGCAACCTCTAAAATAAACATCTGTGGTAGTTGTCACTCGGTGACCGCAGAGGCAGTGACTGAGGTCAGAGAATCCATCTTCCCCGTAATATTCCTTGAATTAAAAGAAAAAAAACATTGTGGCCAACTAATTTTCTTACCTCATCCGCCCTTGTTGCTTGGAGACATAAATGTTTCTCGGGTTGGTGTGACAGCACCAAAGACCTCTCAGGAAGTTTGGGAGAGCCACTCTTGCTTGAGCTAACTCTTAAATTTCCGAATCGTTAAGTGGGAAATATGGCTGGTGCTACATGCAGATCTGCCAGCTTTTCTAAACAAACAGGAGTCATTAACTTCCTCTAGTACAATGAGCCAGTTCAAGACCATTCGGAAGGCCAATGGAATGTTGGGCTTTCTTACAAAGAGCATGGAGAATAAGAGTGGAGAAGTTTTGATACTACTTTGCATGAAACTGGTGAGACCACACATGGAGCATTATGTATAGTTTTGATCTCCATGTTTAAGGAAAGATACACTGGCATTGAACATAATGCAGGCACGGTTCATCAGTCTGATTTCTGATTCCTGGATTGACACATATATAATCATAAGATCAAAATATATTATGATACAGAATTAGGTCATTCAGCCCATCGATTCTGCTCCATCATTTGATCATGGTCAATGTATGTTAATTTTAATGTAAAATAACATGGCAGTAGGAGTACCTTGAATGTGCTGTTAGGATGAACTATGAAACAGCTTTTTTACCCAAACGTAATAAGAACTACTTGTCCTGCACTGAACTAAAACCCTGCAAGTGTTGTGCCGTGAGATGATTAGAACTGAGACCAGAAGAAAAGAATGGCATCTTGCTTCACCCAACACCTGTTCCAATTTAGAAAAGTATGCAAAGGATGGACAATAGCTGAGACTTTATTTAAGGCCAGCGACATTCTTATGGCAGGCCCCTGCAGGGTATGTCGTTAACCCAGAAATAACTTCTGTCAAGTCACAAGCTTGTTCAAAATACCCAAAGCTTTTCCATTGTAACAGCTTATATACCGATGAGTAAGATAGACATGGAGCACTTTGATGCAAGATTAGCCAACTTCCCTTGATACTGCTCAATTTGTATCCCTTGGATCAGTACACCAGTTCACGCCACCATCCCGCTGAGTTACTCCAGCATTTTGTGTCTATCCTGCCTGATCCTTGGATTCCCCATAGTCCCCTCAGCCATGAATCGACAGTAATTCAACCTTCAGCTGAAGGGAAACAATCTCCAAGGACTCAATGCGCTGAGGGAAGGAATTCCTTCTCATCTCTGCATTCATGGGGGAGTTTTATTCAGAAGTTCACAAGTTATAGGAGCAGAATTAGGCCATTCGGCCCATCAAGTCTAATCCGCCATTCAATCATAGCTGATCTATCTTTCCCTCTCAGCCCCATTCTCCTGTCTTCTCCCCATAACCCCTAACACACTTACTAATCAAGAACCTATCAATCTCCGCCTTAAAAATATCCATTAACTTGGCCTCCATAGCTATCTGTAACAATTAATTCCATAGCTTCACCACCCTCTGACTAAAGAAATCCCTCCTTGTCTCCTTTCTAACGATACGTCCTTTTAGTCTGAGGCTGTGGCCTCTGGTCCTAGACTCTCCCACTAGTGGAGCCATCCTCTCCACATTCACTCTATCCAGGCCTTTGTTCTGAAACAAGGACAAGGGGTCACAGCTTAAGGATAAGGGGGAAATCCTTTAAAACCGAGATGAGGAGAACTTTTTTCACACAGAGAGTGGTGAATCTCTGGAACTCTCTGCCACAGAGGGTAGTTGAGGCCAGTTCATTGGCTATATTTAAGAGGGAGTTAGATGTGGCCCTTGTGGCCAAGGGGATCAGTGGGTATGGAGAGAAGGCAGGTACGGGATACTGAGTTGGATGATCAGCCATGATCATATTAAATGGCGGTGCAGGCTCGAAGGGCCGAATGTCCTACTCCTGCACCTAATTTCTATGTTTCTATGAAACTAGATTCCCTCATGCCAGACTCCCCCTGGGGGAAGGAATCATGTCAGCATTTACCCGGTCAAGCCCCCCCAGAATCTTGTATGCAATCATCTCTCATTCCTCTACACTCCAGAGAAGATAGACCAAACCTGCTCAACATATCCCCATCACAGGAATCAACCTCATGAACATTCATATCTCTGCACCAATTCCTTCCTCCAAATGTGATTTCACTAAAGTCCTGTTCTCATGTAATTTTTTTTATCATTTGGCACGCAGGCCAAGCTTCCATTTGCCTTCCTAATTGCTTTCTGCTTGCATGTTAACTATGTATGAAGGTATTTTATTTTATTTCATTATTGTCACATTATTGTATGGTGAAAAGCTTTTCTTTGCACGCTATCCGGTCAAGGAAAAGCCGATACGTGGACCGTTCTCTAGCTAGATTGCACTGAAGATATAGCACTCTTTAAGTTGAAAAGAGCGCAGAGAAGATTTACGAGGATGTTGCTAGGATTTGAGGGCCCGGGATAGATGAAGAGGTTGAGCAGACTAGGACTTTATTCCTTCGAGTGCAGGAGGCAGAGGGGTGATCTTATAGAAGTGTGTAAAACCGTGAGGGTGAAGAGATAGGGTGAATGCTCAGTCTTTTATCCAGATTACTCAGTCTTTTACCCAGATTAGTGAAATCAAAAACCAAAGGACATAGGTTTAAGGTGAGAGGGGAAAGATTTAATAGAAACCTGACAGGCAACTTTTGCACATACTGGGTAGTGGGTAGATGGAACGAGCTGCCAGAGGAGGTAGTGGAGGCAGGTACGATAACAACATTTGAAAGACATTTGGACAGGTACATGGATAGGAAAGGTTTAGTGGGATATGGGCCAAATGCAGGTTGGTGGGACTGGTGTAGATGGGCATCTTGGTAGATGTGGGCCCGGAAGAGGGGCAGACAGTCGGCCTAGGTGGTGATCTCGGCTTCTCTCACCACCCGTGGGGGACTGGCTCAACTGAAAGCAATTAACCCCAGTTCTTCCAGTGGTTTGCTGATGCTCTGGTTCATTTCCTTAGCCCTGTCCACACGTGGATACATTAGTTATCTAAAATTGGAGATATCAGTGTTCATACGGTGGAAACGGGGGTTCCTCTCTTCCATTATAGATGAGACTCTCACTAGGGTCTCCTCGATATCTCACAGCTCTGCTATTGCTCCCCCTCCCCCCATTCGTAACAAGGACAGAGTCCCCCTTGTTCTCACCTTCCGCCCCATCAGCCATCACATACAGTGTATAATCCCCCAACATTTTTGCCACCTCCAACGGGATCCCACTACTGGCCACGTCTACCCATCTCCACCCCTTTCTGCTTTCCGCAGAGACTGTTGCCTCCGCAACTCCCTGGTCAACTCGCCCCTTCCCACTCACACCACCCCCTCCCCAGGTACTTTCCCCTGCAACCGCAGGAGATGCAACACCTGTCCCTTTACCTCCCCCTCTTGACTCCATCCAAGGACCCCAACAGTCTTTCCAGGTGAGGTAGAGGTTCACTTGCACCTCCTCCAACCTCACCTACTGTATCCGCTGTTCCGGGTGTCAACTTGTGTACATCTGCGAGACCAAGCGCAGGCTCGGCGATCATTTCGCTGAACACCTCTGCTCAGTCCGCCTCAGTAAAGGGACTCTCCATCCTCTCCCCTTCCCAGTTCTCCCAGCAGTCTTACTGTTGCCGACTACATTCTATCTCTGTCCCACCCACTCCCCTGATATCAGTTTAAAGAAGTGTCTCGAGCGGAAACATCACCCATTCCTTCTCTCCAGAGATGCTGCCTGGCCCGCTGAGTCACTCCAGCATTTTGTGTCTACCTTCAGTGTTCATACCATTGGGTTGTAAGCTACCCAAGCGAAATATGAGGTGATGTTCCTCTGGTTTGCGAGTGGCTTCACTCTGGCAATAGAGGAGCCCAGGACAGAAAGGTCAGTATGGGAATGTGAAGGGGAGTTAAAATGCTTAGCAGCTGAGAGATGTTCAGTTGTCCTGTATGCAGTGTGATGGAGGTGAAGGCTCTTCTAACGCTTAAAATAATGTCCAGTCCAAGTTAATTGAAGCTAAATGGCAAAGGGATGGCAGTGCAGGTTACAAAAGGGTTCTGCTCCTGAGAACTGTTTGTGACCCAAACATTCAGATTTCGTCACAAGATGCAATGATATTACTGCAATGAACCGAGGTGGTGGACCACATGGCTATAAATGCCCGCACCTCAGCAAAGCCGGCAAATCCATCCTGCCGGTGTCCCCGGTGTTCATACGTAGCGGGCATTCATAAGTCGGGTGTTCATGAGCTGATGAGGACCTGTCCTGACATCAGCCTAAAGTAGTCAAAGACATCAAATAAATGTTTATTTCCAGGTTTTTTTTAAGAGGAAATGTATAAACAAGGATAGGCAAATGCTGGTTTACTGTATACCAAAGAAAGACACAAAGTGCTGGAGTAATTCAGCTGGTCAGGCAGTATCTCTGGAGGAAAAGGATGGGTGATGTTTTGGGGATGGACCCTTTCAGTCTGAAGAAGGGCCCTGGCTCGAAACATCACCCATTCTTTTCCTCCAGAGATGCTACCTGACCCGCTGAGTTCCTCCAGCACTCTGTGTCTTTCTTTCTTCTTAAGAGGATACTGGGACAAATGATCTGAAGGTTTGTCAAAAAGGTGTTGGAAAGAACATCTTGAAGAATGAAATAGAGGTGGCGATGGAGAGGTTTGGGAAATTTGGGAGACGAACATATTTTCTGTTGGGATGATTTTTAAAATATCAAGTAAAACATGCCAAGTCAGAGTTTCGGACAACACAAGAATAATGTTTGTAAGAAAATAATTACCTTGCGTTTGCACTTCGCCCATGTGACAATAAATCATTGAACCATAATGAGTAGGAATAACTCACTATAAGCAGGTGACAGAGACTATTTTAATACTGTGGTAAGAGATTTAAACAAAGTTGACCACATCAGGTTCCAGGATTGGGAGACTGGAGAGGGACCACAATTTGCAAAAGAGCAGCCGTCCTAAAATACTAAGCCCATAGCTTTCCCATGACAGCCACTGGTCTTGATGCCCTCCCCTCGTCACTTGTTGTCCACTGACAATCACATGATGTTCAAATAATTGGATGATGTGACCAGAATAGCTTCAGTGAGCCCATGTTGTCTAACTGAACTTTAACTTGGATCTGCCCAACTGCCGATGCCTTTTCATCAGACACCCGTGGAAGTTACCATTACCTGAGTAAGTAGCCAGAGCACGTTGGCAGTGAATCAGAGAGACCGCGTGACAGTGACACGTATGAATACGCACCTGTTGTTGTTCCAACCTCCAACTAAATCGTTGTCGGGATTTGTGTCAGGATATGGTCATCAGCATGTTCTCACAGCTAGGAACATTGTTTTCCTTACAAAAACATAATTACCTACAGTAATGCATTAGACTTTAGACTGCAGAGATACCGTGTAGAAACAGGCCCTTCGGCCCACCGTGTCAGCGCCAACCAGCGATCACCCCGCACACTAGCACTACCCCTACACACACTAGGGACAATTTACAATTTTACTAAACCAATCAACCTACAAATCCATACGTCTTTGGAATGTGGGTGGAAACCAGAGAAAACCCACGCGGTCAAAGGGAAAACGTCCAAACTCCGTACAGGCAGAACCCATTGTCGGGATCGAACCCAGGTCTCTGGCGCTGTAAGGCAGCAACTTTACGGCTGGGAGCCGGAGCACCTGGAAAAAACCCATGCGGCCACAGGGGAAGCATACAAACTCTGTACAGCTAGCACCCATAGTCAGGATCGAACCCGTGTCTCTAGCGCTGTAAGGCAGCAGCTCTACCGCTAAATCTCTTCGGCATTTCTTACTTTAGTTTAGATGAAGAGCCTCACCTGAAATGTCACCTGACCCACTGAGTTACTCCAGTACTGTGTGACCTTTTGTGTAAACCAACATCTGCATTTCCTTGTTTCTCCCTTAGTTTACTTTAGAGTTACAGCATGGAAACAGGCCCTTTGGCCCATCAGGATCACCTGTTAACACTAGTTCTATGTTGTCCCACTTTCGCATCCACTCCCTACTCACTAGGGGCAATTTACAGAGGGCTAATTAACCTGCAAACCCGCACGTCTTTGGAATGGGAAGAAACCGGAGCACCCGGAGGAAACCCACCCGGTCGCCGGGAGCACATGCAAACTTCACACTTCTGTCCAAAAACTTTGGAAGTAAAACAAAACAAACATCGCAAATGCTTGCGATCCAAAGCAGTAAAACATAGCAGTTTTGGTCAACATCTGCTACACATCATCAGCTCTGCTGAACACATCTGCTGCTGAAGATTTCCTCTTTCAGCCATTAACTTCCTTTTCTTTCTGTGCTGACAGGCAGCTATGCATTTACAAATAAAGTCCACTTCCACGTTAAGCTCTGCACTCCCTGATCACTGTTGGTGTGGCTGTCAATCTTAATCGGGAAATTAAGCTTGTGTGATCTTTGAGAGGGTTCTTCAGATATTTTTGCCATCTGTCTCCATTGTACCTTATTCAGATAATGAATCTGTGGGTGTAAAATGGTGCTTCTCACCAGCACTTGGTGATAGGTACTAATTTGTTTTCAGATTGTTTATTATCGTCATGTGTACCAAGATACAGTGAAACGCTTTGTTTGCCTGCTATCCAGTCAAATCATACTATACATGAGTATAATCAAGCCATACACGTACAGCAGGTAGTACAAAGATGTAAAAAAAATTAGAATGCAGAAGATAATGTTATAGCATTGCAGTTACAGAGAAAGTGCAGTTACGAAAAAATACAGGGGTAGAAATTAGGTAGGTTGGAAGATCATGACTATACCCCAGCTTGTGAGAGGACTGCTGAGCAATGTTATCACAGTGGGGAAGAAGTTGTTCCTGAATCTTGTGATTCATGCTTTTGAGCTTTTGTAGCTTCTGCTCGATGGGAGAAGTGACAAGAGGAAATGACCAGGGTGTGAGTGGTCCTTGAAAATGTTGCCAGTTTTTTCAATGTGTAGCTGCTGGTTTGACTTTAGATTTTGAGTTTGGGTTAAGTTTATTGGCACGTGTACTGAGGTACGATGAAAATATTTTGTTGCGTGATAACCAGTCAGCAGAAAGACTATACATGATTACAATCATGCCATCTGTAGTGTACAACTATATGATAAGATTCAGATTCAGATTCAATTTTAATTGTCATTGTCAGTGTACAGTACAGAGACAACGAAATGCATTTAGCATCTCCTTTGAAGAGCGACATAGATGAAAATTAAAAAAATAAATAATTGTCCGTGGGGGGGGGGGGGGGGTGATGGGCAGTCACCGAGGTACGTTGTTTAGTAGATTGACAGCGGCCGGAAAGAAGCTGTTCCTCGACCTGCTGGTTCGCAACGAAGAGACCTGTAGCGCCTCCCGGATGGTAGGAGGTAAACAGTCCACAGCAGTCCTTGCCATGCTGAGCGCCCTAGACAGCGCTTGCTTTGGACAGACTCATGGAGGGGAGCGTGGAAGTGATGCGTTGGGCAACACCCTCTAAAGACAGAGCAGTTTGCCATACCATACTGTGATGCAGTTGCAAGGATAAAGTCCACCAGGATCTGAGGAGACAGTCCGATCAGGAAGATGATGTCCAGAGTAGAGGTATCCAAGAGAGGTCATTGGATGTTGACTCCCAAACCTGAAGTAGAAACCCACCTCCGTCCCGTTAGTGGATGGGGGTGTGCGTGCCGCCTCTGGACTTCCTGAAGTCTACAATGAGCTCCTTGGTCTTCTTGGAGTTAAGTGAATAACGTAAAAAACGTTTAGTGCAATAAAGTCCAGTAAAGTCCGATCAAAGATAGTCCGAGTGTCTCCAATGTGGGTCTCCAAGTACCACTCCCTAGTTGTTGATCGAATGATTCAGTTGTCTGATAACAGCTGGGAAGAAACTGTCCCAGGATCTGATGAGTGCATTTTCACACTCCTGTACCTCTTGCCTGATGGGAGAGAGGAGAAGCGGGAGTAGCTGGGGTGCGACTTGTCCTTGATTATGCTGATGGCCTTGCCGAGGCAGTGTGTTGTGTAAATGGACTCAATGGAAGGGAGGTTCGTTTGTGTGATAATCTGGACTGTGTCCATAATTCTCTGCAAGAGACATTTAGACTAGAGATCAGTGCAGAAACAGGCACTCCGGCCCACCGAGTCCACGCCAACCAGTGATCACCCCATACACTAACACTATCCTACACACGAGGGGCAATTTACAATTCCTACTGAAGGTAATTAATCTACAAACCTGTACGTCATTGGATTGTGTGAGGAAACTGGAGAAAGCCCATGCGGTCAAAGGGAGAACGTACAAACTCTGTACAGGCAGAACCCATTGTCAGGATCAAACCCAGGTCTGTAAGGCAGCAACTCTACAGCTGCGCAATGCCTAATGATATTGAGAATGATATTGGTTAAAATAATTTAGAAACAATGGCTATTTCTCTCCGTTGATTTGATTGAAGTCAATGAATTTGCAGCAAGTCAAACTTGGCAGGCGTTTTTCCAGCTTAAGTGCTGAGATAATGGCAGCGGAATTAATCTAAGAGCTAACGAGTCTTCAAAATGAACACTCTGTTTCTCTATCAAAAATCTGAGCATCTTTTGCATGTGCTGATCGAAAAATGATCTCTCTATGCAGTTCCATCTGTAAACCATAGGTGGAGTCTGAGAGTAAAAGGCAGAAAGTTGTCCAAAGTTTTAACAGACCTGTTCCTTGAATGTGAGTGGAGGCAATTTTTAAAAGACACAACATTTTTCAACCATCGTTGCTGTTGTTTAGTTATTTGTAGGATTTTTTCCCCCAAAATAAACTTTGTTCAGAATATAAAATATATACTAAACAAAAACTGGGAGACCGACGTTTCGGAAAGACCAATAGACAATAGGTGCAAGAGTAGGGCATTTGGCCCTTCAAGTCAGCACCGCCATTCAATGTGATCATGGCTGATCATCCACAATCAGTACCCTGTTCCTGCCTTCTCCCCATAACCCTTGACTCCGCTATCTTTAAGAGCTCTATCTAACTCTCTCTTGAAAGAATCCAGAGAACTGGCCTCTGAGGCAGAGAATTCCACAAACCCACAACCCTGTGTGACAAAGTATTTCCACATTTCCGTTCAAAATGGCCTACCCCTCATTCTTAAACTGTGGCCCTGGTTCTGGACTTCCCCAACATTCCTGTCTCTGGCGTGTCAAAACCCTTAGTAATCATATATGTTTCAATAAGATCCCCTCTAATCCTTCTAAATTCTAGAATATACAAGCCCAGCCGCTCCATTCTATCAACATTTGGAGACCAAAACTACACACAATAATCCAGGTGTGGTGTCATTAGGGCCCTGTACAACTGCAGAAGGACCTCTTTGCTCCTATACTCAACTCCTCCTGTTATGAAGGCCAACATGCCATCAGCTTCCTTCACTGCCTGCTGCACCTGCATGCATCCTTTCAGTGACTGATGAACAAGGACCCCCAGATCACGTTGTACTTCCCCTTTTCCCACCTTGTCACCATTTAGATAATAATCTGCTTCCTGTTTTTGCCACCAAAGTGGATAATCCCAACATTTATCCACATTAATCTGCATCTGCCATGCATCTGCCCACTCACCCAACCTCTCCAAGTCACCCTGCATCCTCATAGCATTCTCCTCATAGTTCACACTGCCACCCAGCTTTGTGTCATTTGCAAATTTGCTAATGTTACTTTTAATCCCTTCATCTAAATCATTAATATATATCTATACATAACTAAAACTCTGATCTTGTGCTCTTGCGATTTGCGGGGTTTTTCTATTTGCGCAAAAACAGTATGCGATAGTGCTACAATTTTTCGCCAGGTTACTCACCATTCTCCTGCGCTGCAAGTGTAACAAGATTTGTTCCGATCGGTGGTATATTGTAAAAGTTCTCGAGGTTTAAAAATCATAAAAACCGCGCATGCGCAGATTCCTTCAGTCAGTGCCATGCAAATCGGTCTCTTCTCCTGTCAGTCAATGATAATAATAATAATAATACTTTATTGTCATTGTGAATACATACAACGAAACTTCACGTGTACTGTCCGAGCGGAGCTCCAACGTATCAGATAAATAATAAACAAATAACGAATAACAAAAACGGCAAGAAAATGTCAAGTCATAATGTGCAATATTTCACAGTATAGTGTTGTGGCGGTACAAAATATTGGCTATGGGGGCTGTGTGTTCAGTGCAGAGTTCAGAGTGGTGATGGTCTTGGGGTAGAAACTGTTCGTTAATCTTGTGGTGTGTGATTTGATGGACCTGTGACACTTTCCTGAGGTTTTATGATGGTGTTCGTGCAGAAGGGCAAACAAGTGATGTGGGGGATGAGATGAGTCCTTTAGTATGTGTGATGCCTTCCGAAGGCAACAAGAGCTATAGATCTCTTCCAGGGCAGGCAGGTGTGTGTTGGTGATCTTCTGGGCTGTATTGATAACTCTCTGCAGAGCCTTCTTGTCAGCCATAGAACTGTTGCCATACCATACCATGTGGCAGGACACTCTCTATGGAGCAACGGTAGAATGACACTAGCAGCTGTTGACTTTCCTGAGTGATCTTAGGAAGTAAAGCCGTTGTTGTGCCTTCTTTACCAGGGAGTTTGTGTTAGTCGACCACCTGAGATGTGGATGCCCAGGAAACTGAAACTGGAGACACTGCCCATTCTTTCTCCGTTTATGTTCGTTATCTCCGTTAAGTGGGGGATGGTCACCCTGTTCTTCCTGAAGTCAATGATGAGCTCTTTTGTTTTTTTTTGTATTGAGTTCGGTAGTTCTCTGAACACCAGCCTATTAACGTCTATACCTCCTCCCTGTAAACTGACTCATCGCCCTCAGTGATCAGCCCTGCCACTGTCATGTCGTCTGCAACTTTTATGATGGTGTTCGTGCTGTGGGTCGGTATGCAGTCATAGGTATAGAGGGAGTAGAGGAGGGGGCTCAGCACACAGCCTTGTGCTGAGTGTCAGAATGAGGGAGTGGTGGGGTCCCTATAGCGAGCAAGATAGTCCACTCGACAAAAAAGACGTAGTACAGTCATGGACAGATTCATGGGTAATTTCCGTAACCGGCTTCCGTCTCCGCACCAAAGATCCCATAGGATAATAGTGCAGAGACGGAAGCCCGTTACGAAAACATCCTCGTAAAAATAGAAGTTATTTGGTAAAAATCTCCTCATTTTCACAAATTGTTCCCCCGCAACGTTGATTACACTGCGAGTCGGGTCCGGTTACGGAAATGGAGAAAAAAAGGCCCACATTCTGCTCCGTTGCTACACGGCAGCCCATTGCATTTAGCAGGAGTGGTCTTCGATCCGCCTGCTGATTTACTGCAGCACTTTGCACCAAAGATCCAACAGTTCAATACTTAATGTAAAATTCAGTATCTGCGATCTTTGCAAGTTCATTGAATAATTTTTCTATTCTTTGTTTAATGACAAGCCCCACAAACGCAGGGCATCAAAAAATTAGTGAAAACTCTGAGTGTTCCTCTCCACGGAAATCTTTAGTAAAAGGCGAAAGATTTATACGATCTGAAGAGAAACCAGAGTGTACTGAATATGTCGCGTCCACAGCTCTCACCTCACTCTGAACCTACCCTCCTTCGGCAACGGTGAGCTGACTCATTAATAATCAAAACCCCAATAGCGACAATAACCCTCTTTCATTTAATTAGTTTAATGGTAAAAGGTTAATCTCCACTTCCTAACGTGGATGGACCACAGAAAAAGGAATTACAATTAATAGCCATCTGCGCAAAGCATTCTGGTATGTTAATGAATGGGCGGGGATGCGTTTGCAGCACCAACCAAATGCAAGCACTGACGTTGTGACTTTTAATACCAAAATAAACTTATTAACAATAACAAAAAGCTGAAATAGGGCACAGTGTAAAGCTTAATATTCTGTATATTCAGTGTTGGTGCTTTTTTCTACCCAGTAATGTTAGCACCTCCCTTTTTCGCAGCACATCGCATCCTGGCCACACATGTTGCCCCCTGGGGTGATCTCCCTACCCTTGTTTCAGGTAGGGAGATCACTCCGCTGGTAGGGACATTGAGGAGCAGTCTGTCCCTACCAGACTCTGCTCCTCAATGTCAGTCCAGCAGAGGAAGGACCCTGGTCTGCAGTTCTCCCCCACAGAGCCGCGTTTGCTGCACCGAGCTTCAGTGCTTCCCTCAGCACGTACTCCTGCAGTCTGTGATATGAGCCAGTCGGCAACATTCCTTGACGGATATCTCGCTCTGCTGGGAGACCGATAAGTTTCAGGAAGACCAACGAGCTTCGGATTACATATCTAATACCTGTTTCACAACATGGCAGAGATTAAGGGAAATCTACGTGAGACATTTCAGCAAGGAATGTATCTTGGTTGGCAAAGATGACACAGTGGTGCAGTGGTAGAGTTGCTGCCTTACAGCACCAGAGACCTGGGTTTGATCCAGACTAAGGGTGATGTCTGTACGGAGTTTGTACATTCTCCATGTGAACGCATGGGTTTTCTCCGGGTGCTCCAGTTCCCTCCCACACTGCAAAGTAGGTTGATTGGCTTCTGTAAATTGTAAGTTGTCCCTAGTGTGTAGGATAGTGCTGGTGTATGGGGCGATACCGATTTGTGTTCGTCGCGGACTCGGTGGGCCAAAGAGACAGTTTCCCATTCCTTCTCTCCAGAGATGCTGCCTCACCTGCTGAGTTACTCCACCATTTTGTGACTACCTTTGATTTAAATCAGCTTCTGCAGTTCTTTCATACACACTGTTTCCACACTGTATCTCTAAAGTCTAAAGGACGAATTGGGTTGAGGGGCCTATTTCCGCGCTGGCCAGTAAATCTTTGCAATAACGGACCATTGGGGGGGTGCGGGGTTATTGCCGATTGTCTGCTATAACTGAAGGGATAAAATTTAAATCAAGGCTGAGAGGGAAAGAACACAGCATTGGGGTGGGGGGTTAAACCAGGGTGAATTCACAGACCGGTGAGCATCAGAAGCCCCAGCACCACACACAGTGTGCCGGAGATGGGCCCGGTACCCTTGCCACGTTCATGCTGCTTGCTCTCTCCGCTACCACAACTGGAACCCCCACCACTCAGTGGGGAACCGGCGGATGTGGGGTGGGCGGTGCAATGATGAACTGGGCAGGCAGGACTAGCAGGTATGTAGTGAACTGAAAGAGGCATTGCAGGTAGATGAAGAAAGTTTTTGACATGCTGGCCTTCATCAGTCAGGGAATTGAGTATAGAAGTCGTGTCATGTAGGAAGGAACATCAGATGCTGGGCTACACAAAAGATAGACACAAAATGTTGGAATAACTCAGCAGGTCAGACAGCATCTCTGGAGGAAAAGGATGGGTAACGTTTCGGATCGGAACCCTTCTTCAGACTAAAGTGGAGGTGGGTGGGGGGTGGGTGTGGGGGGTGGGGGGGGGGGGGGAGTAAGAAAAGGCCAAAGCAAATCAGGAGCAGCATTAAATGACCAAGGAATGGGTGGAGTCCATAACGGTCCATTGTTGGCTGGGGAATTTACATATAATAAAGGTATACTGGGATGTGAACTGTGGCCGATAATGTGGTGGCGGTGGGGGGGGAGGGGTGAGGGGGGGGGGGGGGGGGGGGGGGGGGGAGGAAGTACAGGGATTACTTGATATTAGAGAAATCATAATTCATAATGCTGGGTTATAAACTGCCCAAGCAAAATATGTGGTGCTGTTCCTCCAATTTGCCAAGTTGGTACGTTTTATTACAGTTGTGTAAATCAGTTGGTGAAGCCACATTTGGAATGCTGTGTTTTGATCACCCTGCTAATGGGAAGATCCCAATAAGTTGGAAAGGGTAAAGAGAAGATTCACAACGACGTTGCCAGGACTCGAGGATTTGAGTTATAGGGAGAGGTTAAACAGGCTAGAACTTTATTCCTTGGACGGGGAGTGATCTTATAGGAGTGTATAAAATAATGAGGGAAATAGATAGGGTGAATGCGTAGTCTGGTTCCCAGGATAGGGGAATCAAGAACCAGAGGACATAGGTTTAAGGTGAGAGGAGAAAGATTTAATAGGAACCTGAAGGAACTTTCACTCAGAGGGTGGTGGGTTTATAGAACGAGCTGCCAGAGGAGGTAGTTGAGGAGTATAATAACACCATTTAAAAGACACTTGGACAGGTATGTGGATAGGAAAAGTTTGGAGGGATGTGGGTCAAACACAGGTAGTGTAGATGGGGCACCTTGGTTGGCAAGGGCAAGTTAGACCAAAGGGCGGTTTCAGTGCTGTTTGACTCTGGTGTTATATTTAATTTTTGCATATTTGATTTTGGTGAGTGGATTCATGGAGAAGAAAGATTATATTTGAAGTTTCAGTCTGCGGTAGAGTTGTCCAGGTTGGCCAAGGGCTGAAGTTACATCTTGTGAGTCAGTGCACTGAGCCATGTGCTTCTGTCTGTGCAGGAGGGAGGTAGCGAGATTGCGCCTGCTGTTTCTGGCCAGCGCACAAATTTAATGAAAAGAATAAATATAAACTCGCTGGCTTAACTAGTAGAAGCTTCACTTACCAAGGTGTACAAATATTGCAGCTACTACAGGGTCTGACTGAGTAAATGTCCTGTGATTAACACAATGAAGGCTTCTGTTGTATTTTCTTATTGTCCAAAGTAGAATTTGGGTCTGTATAGTTCCTGGAAATCTGGAAATCGTGAATCTTGATTCTGAAAATAGACACAATTTGGGCGGCATTGTGACGCAGCTGGTAGAGTTGCTGCCTTTCAGCGCCAGAGACCAGGGTTCATTTCCAACCTTGGATGCTGCCTGTGTTGAGTTTGCACGTCCTCCCTGTGACTGCATGGGATTCTTCTGGGTGCCCTGGTTTCTTCCCATATCCCAAAGATGTGCGGGTTTGTAGATTAATTGGACCTCTGTAAATTGCCCCCAGTGTGTAGGAAGTAGATTAGAAAGTGGGATAACATGGAAGTAGTGTGAACGGGTAGTCGATGGTTGGCGTAGACTCGGTAGGCTCAAGGGCCTGTGTCCATGCTGTATTTCTAAACTATTGTCTACTTATAAAATGTCACACAACCATTACTATAACATTTAAAAGGCATTTGGACAGATACATGGTTAAGAAAGGTTTGGTGGTAAAGGCCTGTTTCCATGGTGTATGACTCAAAGACTATAACACATATCCCCGTGTATTTCCTCCAACATAGGTCGGGATGAGATCCCGCAGCAGTGGTGGCGAATCCCCATCCCGCGGTCACACTTCCTGCAATAACAGCCATGAGGATGAGAAAGGCAGCAAAAAGAAGAACAAAACCCAACAGCAAAGTAATGGAGAAAAGACGTTGGGGTTGACAGGTCCTGCAAAGAAACCGCAGAAGCCTTTGGAAGAAGGTGAACGAAGGAAGAAGTTGCTGGAACTCTCCAAGGATGATCTTCTGCGCTTACTCAGTGTAATGGAAGGAGAAATAGAGGTGAGAAGCATGCACAGCACTCCTTTAATATTTGCAAACCCGTATAATAAATTGAGAACCGCTGTCAAATGAACTTGAACCAGCGTGTCCTGGTGTTGTGCTGCTGATTTCAACATGCTTGGTAGGACCATTGTGAGTTAATAGTAGAACACAAAGTGCTGGAGTATGTCAGCGGGTCAGACAGCATCTCTACACAACATGAACACATAGATACATAGAAAATAGGCCAGTCAGCACCGCCATTCAATGTGATCATGGCTGATCATCCACAATTAGTACCCCGTTCCTGCCTTCTCCCCATGTCCCTTGATTCCACAAATTCACAACTTTCTGGGTGAAAGTTTTTCCTCATCTAGGTTCTAAATGGCCTAACCCATATTCTCAAACTGTGGCCCCTGGTTCTGGACTCCCCCAACATCGGGAACATGTTTCCTGCATCTAGCGCAGGGATCGGCAACCTATGGGACCCGGGCCAAATGTGGTCCATAACCCAAAATCATCCGGCCCGCAGGTGTAATTTTTTTGCATAATCATCCGGCCCGCAGACGTCCGTCATCTCCAGTACCTCCCGGGCCCGAGGCTGCGGCTCCCAGGTGCTGTGATGCAAGGACGCAAGGAGGCCTGGGCTGGCGGTCGCAGTGGTGGAGCCACCGAGTGCTGAGCGGATGTTAATCTTAAATTGTGTTTCAGATTAACATAATTTAAGTGGAGTGGAGTTGGCCTAGCAATGTCACTCTTGTAGCTGCTCCACGGAACCTGCGATGCCTTTGACCCTGGAACTGTGTGAAGTGGGAAGCAGCTGTAAAAGGACAGCGACACTTGGGGGGGGAGAGTTCCTTTCCACAGTGTGTAGGGAGTCTGGCCTGGGTCAGCACAGCTTGGGCTGCACAAAGTAGCAAACTTGGCTGGGCCGCCAGGGGTAAAGTTGCGAGGAGGGCAGGAGCGTTGAGAAGGAGGGGGTCGGGGATCATGCCATCAACTCATTCACTCACTCAGTTGCTCGGGCGGGTGTTAGCGGCCGCCGGGACCAGACAGCGGAACAGGCCGCCACCGCAGCGCCTTCTGCCGGCCGGCCCGCCAGCCAGCCACGGGGTCCTTCGGCACAGGCGCAACCGGTGGAGGTGGTGGTTGGCGGGTAGCTACTGGGCGGAAGGCTGGCTGCTCCTTCCCGGGCTCTCTCTCTCTCTCTCTCTCCCCCTGTTATGTGACCTCCCTGAGCCAGGAAGTCCCTGTGACCAGAACCACACAGTGCATAGAGGGACAGGCAAAGATGGAGGCTGCCCGGTCCACATTGCCTCCTTGAAGGTGTTTCACATCTTCCTTTCTACTGACTAAACCAAACCCTTGATCCTGTCCCGCCAACCTTTTTTCAAAATTTAGCAACTCAAATTGGGGGTGCGTCTTCGACGCAGGGAAATCCGGAACTCAAATTTCACTGGTTAAGTGCAATAAACGCAAAGTTGATCTTGAGGGTTGTTTCAATACCAGTATCTCAAACTAATCCCTATGTTTAGTAGACATAATATTTCTTAAATATATAACTATGTCAAAGTTTATTAACTATGGCGATAGATGTGGCCCTCCAACCACTCACAGACATGGGACCCGGCTCCTATGCACAACAAGGTTGCCGACCCCTGATCTAGCGTGTCCAATCCCTTAAAAAATGTATATGTTTCTATAAGATCCCTCTCATCCTTCTAAATTCCAATGCATACATGCCCAGTCCCCCAATCCCGGGAATTAACCTCGTAAACCTGCGCTGCATTCCTTCAAAAGCAAGAATGTCCTTTCTCAAATTAGGAGACCAAAACTGCACACAATATTCAAGGTGTGGTCTCACCAGGGTGCTGTACAACTGCAGAAGGACCTCTTTACTCCTATACTCAAATCCTCTCATTATGAATGCCAACATGCCATTTGCTTTCTTCACTGCCTATTGTACCTGCACGCTTACTATCAGTGACTGATGCACAAGGATACCCAGGTCTCGTTGTACTTCCCCTTTTCCTAATCTGACGCCATTGAGATAATAATCTGCCTATTTGTTCTTGCCACCAAAGTGGATAACCTCACATTTATCCACATTATACTGCATCTGCCATGCATCTGC
Organism: Leucoraja erinaceus; assembly: GCF_028641065.1. Lineage (NCBI taxonomy): Eukaryota > Metazoa > Chordata > Chondrichthyes > Rajiformes > Rajidae > Leucoraja > Leucoraja erinaceus. The sequence continues at coordinate 36,497,313 of NC_073384.1, read as the reverse complement.
CCACTCACCCAACTTATTCAAATCACCCTGCATCCTCATAGCATCCTCTTCACAGTTCACACTGCCACCCAGCTTTGTGTCGTCTGCAAATTGCTAATGTTACTTTTAATTCCTTCATCTAAATCATTAATATATATTGTAAATAGCTGTGGTCCCAGCACCGAGCCTTGCGGCACCCCACTAGTCACTACCTGCTATTCAGAAAGGGAACCATTAATTCCTACATTTTGTTTCCTGTCTGCCAACCAATTTTCTATCCATGTCAATACCCTACCACCCAATACCATGTGCTCTAATTTTGTGCTCTAATCTTCTGTGTGGGACATTATCAAATACTTTCTGAAAGTCCAGATACACTACATCCACTGGCTCTCTCTTATCCATTTTAATTGTTACATCCTCAAAAAATCCCAGAAGATTAGTCAAGCAAGATTTCCCCTTCGTAAATCATTGCTGACTTGGACTGATCCTGTTACTGCTATCCAAATGCGCCGTTATTACATCTTTAATAATTGACTCCAGCATCTTCCCCACCACCGATGTCAGGCTAACTGGTCTATAATTCCCTGCTTTCTCTCTCTCTCCTTTCTTAAAAAGTGGGATAACATTAGCTACCCTCCAATCCACAGGAACTGATCCAGAATCTATAGAACTGGAAAATGATCACCAATACATCCATGATTTCTAGAGCCTCCTCCTTGAGTACCCTGGGATGCAGACCATCGGGCCCTGGAGATTTATCTGCCTTCAGTCCTATCAGTCTACCCAACAACATTTTCTGACTATTGTGAATTTCCTTCAGTTCCTCCATTCCCTAGTACATCAGGGAGATTGTTTGTGTCTTCCTTAGTGAATAACCTGTTCAACTCGTCTGCCATTTCCTAGTTTCCCATAATAAATTCACCTCTTTCTGTCCAAGGGGCCCACATTTGTCTTAACTAATCTTTTCTATCCTCCTTTATATTCTTTGGCTAGTACCACATCTTTCCTTCTCGTATTGCTTTTTTAGTTACCTTCTGTTGTTCTTTAAATGTTTCCAAATTCTCTGGCTTCCTGCTCATCTTTGCTATGTTATATGTCTTCTCTTTTCATTTTATACTGTCCTTGACTTTTCTTGTCAGACATGGGTGCCTCTTACTCCCCTTAGAACCTTTCCTTCTCTTTGGAATGAAATGATCCTAGATTATTCCCAGAAATACCTGCCATTGCTGTTCCACCGTCATCCCTGCTAGGGTCCCTTTCCAGTCAACTTTGGCCAGCTCTTCCCTCCTCCCTCCCACACGTGACGCTTCGGGTTGGGACCCTTCTTTAGACTACTGGAGATGGGGGAGAAAGCTGGAAAAGAGAGGTGGGGGCAGGATAAGGCATGGCAAGTACATGGCAGGTAAATGGATAGGAAAGGTTCAGAGGGATATGGGCCAAACGTGGGCAGATGAGACAATTGTAGATGGGGCATCTTGATCAGCGTGGGCAAGTTGGGCTGAAGGACCTGTTTCCATGCCATATAACTCTTTGATTCTATAACTCTAAGTGATAGGTGGATACTGTGGAGGGGGACTTTGATTGGCAGATGGGTGAAAGGCTAAAGATGATAAGAAGCCAAAAGGGTGACAGAGGGAGACAAAAAGGAGACAAAGAGACAAAAAGGAATCAGAGAAGAATCAGTGAAATGTAAAGTTAGAGGTAGGGATATGGATGGAAGGAGGTGGGGGAGGGAATGGAGGGGGGGGGGGGGGGGGGGGGGGGTTAGTGGGGGAAATGGTTGTGCATTGAAGTGGTGGGCACAGGAAAGAGAGGTGAAAAATAGAGTGCTACCTAAAGTTGGAGAATTCACTGTAGCTTATGCTGGGTTGTAAGACACCCAAGTGGAATATGAGGTGCTCATCCTCCAGTTTATGTGTGGCTTCACTCTGGCTATGGAGGAGGCCCAGGACAGGAAGGACTGTTCAAATGATTTGCAATCGGGAGATCCAGCAGCCTTGACGAACAGGGCGCATATGTTGGATGAAACGGTCGCCTCGACTCAGTTTAACCGTGCTGGCTAGATCCTGCATGTTCTAACAGCCACTTTGGGAAGCTCGGGAATACTGAGCCATCTGTTTCCTCTGGAGGCGATGAGTGGCTTGGATTCAGAAGACTGGAAAAGTGTGAAGGAGAAAATAATTTGGAACAAAAGAGAAAGATATGCCCTCACTGGCAAACAAGCTGCAATTGATTCAGTTTACCATAAAAAAATCTTTCCCATTACCGTGCTGAAAGCAAATCTCAGCCAAGAGAGTAAAAGTGTGAAAGGCTTGTGTTTACATTGACTGAAGTATGGTGAGTTCCCTCTGAGAGATTTGAACAGGACTCTGGTCACAGATGGAGATTCACAGTTGAGGTAGGTGTTCCACTGGGTCCATTTTGACTAAAACACAGTGGATTTGTTAACAGTCCCACAGTGGCTTAGTTTAGAGATACAGCGTTCGATTCTGACTGCGGGTACTGTCTGTACAGAGTTGGTACGTTCTCGCTATGACCGCGTGGGTGTCCTCTGGGTGCTCCGGTTTCCTCCCACACTTCAAAGATGTACAGGTTTGTAGATTGATTGGCTTCCGTATATTGTCCCAGTGTTTAGGATGGTGCTAGAGTGTGGGGATATCGCTGGTTGACGTGGACTTGGTGGGTGAAAGGGCCTGTTTTCACGCTGTAGCTCTAAAGTCTAAAGTAAAGTCTTAGATGGAGCATCTTGGTCGGCATGGATATGGTGCTATGACATTTGTACAGGTGCATGGAGAAAAAAGATTTAGATGGATATAGGCCAAATGAACCATCCTACCGCAACTAGAGAGCTGTCCTGAACTACTATCTATCTCATTGGTGACCCACGGACTATCTTTCAACAGACTTTACTGGCTTTATCTTGCACTAAACGTAATTCCCTTATCGTGTATCTGTACACTGTGAATTGGCTCGATTGTAATCATATATTGTCTATCTGCTGACTGGTTAGCACGCAACAAAAGGTTTTGACTGTACTTCGGTACACATGACAATAAACTAAACTAAAACTGGGCGAGCTTAGAGGGGGCTTCTTGGTCGGCATTCCGTGCTCTATGACTATGTCATTGCTCTTGAAGTTGCCAGCAAAGCAATTATGGATGAATGATTAAAATCTTTCTGTGTTATTGACTAGTTTATGAAATAACTAGGCTTAGAATTATTCCATTTCAGTCAGGGAGCCAGTTGAGGGACAATTTAATTTTTGTGAAAGATCTTATCTTGATAACGGCGTTGGCCAAGTCATGCTATAACTAAATATGTGACCAGCTATAAAATGCCAAGAGGATTTGTTTTCAGTGAAGAAGAATGATAGGGATGTAATGATGAGGCATTATAAGGCACAGGTCAGACCCGTTTTTGGTGTATTTTGAGCAGTTTTGGGCCCCATATCTGAGGAAGGTTGTACTGGCATTGGAGAGGTTCCAGAGGAGGTTGATGAGTATGATCCCAGGAATGATTGGGTTAACATTTGATGAGTGTTTGATGGCACTGGGCCTGTACTCGCTGGAGTTTAGAAGGGTGAGGGGGGACCTCATTGAAACTTACCGAATAGTGAGAGGCCTGGATAGAGAGGATGTGGAGAGGATGCTTACACTAGTGGGAGAGTCTAGGACCAGAGACCATAGCCTCAGAATAAAAGGACATACATTTAGAAAAGAGATGATGAGGAATTTCTTTAGTCAGATGGTGGCAAATTTTGGAATTCATTGCCACAGAAGGCTGTGGAGGCCAGGTCATTGGGTATTTTTACGGCAGAGATTGGCAGGATTAGTACAGATGTTATGGCCTATGGGGAGAAGGCAGGAGAATGGGGTTGAGAGGAAACGATAGTCAGCCATGATTGAATGGCGGAATAGACTTGATGGGCCGAATGGTCTAAATTCTGCTCCTATAACATGAATTTATGAGAGTACCACAAAATCCGATTGGAACCAAACTCTATCTACAGTTTCATGTTTTAATGTTCCCAGTGAAATGTGGGATTGGACTGGCCAGCCTCAGTTTGAAGAGAACTCTGAGAGATTGCAGGAACAGCAGATTTTCATTTTGATTTGTCTGAATTGAGCCCAGGGGTGAAAGAATAAAATGAAGTGGAATGATTTATTGTGTCATTAAGTTAAATGTTGCAGACTAGCTCCCCAACTGTGAAAAGCTCATCCAGTAATCTGAAAGTCAGCCTGCTGCCAACATTTTCAGCCCATTAAGTTTAGTGCACAGGAAACCCTGTGGGAACTGCTGCTTTCCACAGGAAAAGACCTTCAGCCCAGACCACCAGACACTTTAGACTTTAGAGCTCCAGTCTAGAAACAGGCCCTTCGGCCCACCAAGTCCTTGCCATCCTGCGATCACCTCGTACACTAACCTACACACACTAGGGATAATTTTACAACTTACCAAAGCCAATTAACCTACAAACCTGTATGTCCTTGGAGTATGGGAGGAAGCCTGAGCACCCACATGGTCACAAGGAGAACGTACAAACTCCATACATCCGTAGTCAGGATGAAACGCAGGTCTCTGGCGCTGTAAGGGAGCAACTCCACCGCTGCGCCACTGTGCCGACACATCGAGCAAATAGCGTGGAATGCATTCAGCGTTGCACTGTTTGTTAGGTTCAGGTTTATTATTGTCACGAGCACTGAGGAACAGTGAAAAGCTTTGCCTTGTATGCTATCTAAACAGATCAGATAATACTATACATCAATTCAATCAAGCCTAACTCAAGTACAATAGGTAGAGCAAAGGAAAAAATCCAGAGTGCAGAATATAGTTCTCAGCATTGTAGCACAACAGGTCCAGAGACAAAATCCAATGTCCTCAATGGGGTAGAGGTTAATTGGAACAGTTCCCTAGCTTATACAATGACCATTCAGAAGCATAACTCAGAGAGTCAGGCAGCATCTTTGGTGAACATCGATAATGATGCTTCAGATCGGAACTCTTCTTCAGATGAAGGGTCCAGAACCAACATTTCACCTATCCATGTTCACCAGGGATGCTGCCTGACCTGCTGTGTTACTCCAGCACTTTGGGCCTGTTTGGGATGCTGCATCTATAAACTAACTTAAACAGATTGGTTATTTCATGCAGGAATGCACGTGGCTACTCCCACAAACTGTTCGACTGTCATTATCCTTCCAAGAGGAGGGAAGGATCTTTAGTATAGTTTATAGGTAGACACAAAATGCTGGAGTCACTCAGCGGGACAGGCAGCATCTCTGGAGAGAAGGAATGGGTGACATTTTGGGTGGAGACCCTTCTTCGGACTGATGTTTGAATTAGTTTAGTTTATTGTCATGTGTACTGAGGTAGTGAAAAGCTTTTTGTTGCGAGCTAACATGCAGTGGAAAGTCTATACATGATTACAATCAAGCCATGCACAGTGTACAGATACAGGATAAAGGGAATAATGTTTAGTGCAAGGTGAAGTCCAGTAAAGTCCGATTAAAGATAGTCCGAGGGACTCCAATGAGGTAGATGGGAGGTCAGGACAGCTCTCTCATTGGTGATAGGATGGTTCAGGTGGCAGAGCATAAGCTTTAGGCCACCAGTCCCCTTGTTGACATGACAGTCTGGTCTCAGCCTTGAATCTTTTCCGTGAAGGTCACACACTATCAGCAGATCACAGGCCCAAGGCCGACAAAATATATGCTTTCGTTGGCAAGGAAACTATCCTAATCAGATCCACAAACAACAGACATTAATCCACAGAAATACCGGCACTAATCTTAAACATTTCCTGATCTGAGGCCTGAACGGAAACAGGAAGAAATGTGTAACAATTACACCAGACCCGTCTGACACTTATTGTTTGGAATGGAGGGTCAATTGCAATCACTCGCCTTCCCTGAGAAATGAGCCTTTATCATGCTGTATTGTACCATGCTATCGCTGGCAGAGTCCGAGTGAAGATCACTGGAAGTGTCCACTTCATAATCACCACCTTTAGACTTTCAAATGCATCGATGCCAGAGATAAATGATGGTGACATGCTGGAGTCACTCGGGGAGACAGGCAGCATCTCTGGAGAGAAGGAATGGGTGACGTTTCGGGTCGAGACCTTTCTTCGGACTGATGTAGATGCTGGAACCTTGCGTAGAACTCAAGAGTGCTGGAGTAACTTAGCAGGTCAGGCAGCACCTCTGGAAGATGTGAATAAGCGATCATTTGGGTCTGAAGAAGAGTCCCAACTCGAAACATCCTAAGGCTGGGATTATTCCTCCCACATTCCAAAGACATGCAGGTTTGTTGATTAATTGGCTTCTGTAAATTGTCCCTAGTGTGTAGGTTAGAACTAGTGTGTGGGTGATCCTTGGTCGGCATGGACTCAGTGGGCCGAAGGCCTGTTTCCACGCTGTATCTCTAAACTAAATTAAACACCAAACTTAGGAAAGGTTTCACCCTCTCTATGTTATTGTAGGCCTTGGTCTTCTTCTCTGTAACTGTGATGCCACAGTGCTGACAATTACATTCTGCACTCTGGTATTTTTCTCTTTGCTCTACCTATTTCACCAGTGCATGGCTTGATTGTTTTTATTTATAGTAAGTGATTTAATTGAATAGCATGCAAACAAAAGCTTTTCACTGTATCTTGTTAGGCGTGACATTGATAAACAAATAACCAATACCAATTATTCAAATTAGATTTAGAAACATAGAAACATAAAAAATAGGTGCAGGAGCAGGCCATTTGGCCCTTCGAGCCAGTACTGCCATTCATTTCGCCTACAGAGCCAACAGAAGTACAGATGATGCAGTGTCCCTCTGTGCGCACTCCGTCCTCCAACACCTGGAATCCAGATCCACATATGCTCGCATTCTTTTTGTGGATTTCAGCTCCGCTTTCAATACCATCGTTCCTGTAAAGTTGATACACACTTTACAGGAACTGGGGGTCAACTCATCTCTATGTAAATGGATCTATAGCTTTCTATGTGACAGGAAACAGGTGGTAAAAATTGGTAACCATGTCTCACTGGCTAGGTTCCTGAACATTGGCGCCCCCCAGGGTTGCATTTTATCACCTCTTCTGTACTCTGTATACACACATTTTTGCTGTTCACACTCTGACTCTGTCTTGTTATTTAAGTTTGCAGATGACACATCTGTGGCAGGTCTTATTACTAATAACATCAAAACCGTTTACCGTAGTGAAGTGGAGGAGCTAGTAAGGTGGTGTGAGAACAACAACCTCATACTTAACATCTCAAAAACTAAGGAGCTGGTTGTTGATTTCCGAAAGAGGGCCACCCCCCGACCCCCTCTCTTCATCAATGGAGAGGTGGTTGAGAGGGTCACCTCCTTTAAGTTCCTCGGGACCACCATGCATCAATCCCTATCATGGGAGCTCAACACCAGTCTCATAATCAGTAAGTGCCATCAGCGACTCTACTTCCTGCGGCAGCTTAAAAAATTCAGGGTCGGTCGACCAGCCATGACCCACTTCTATAGGTCTACCATAGAAAGCATACTCACATTCTCTATGCTTGTCTGGTATGGCCACACAACCTCGCAGGATAAGATTCGGCTGGAGAGAATAGTGCGCCGAGCTTCTAAGATCATCGGTTGCAGCAGACTTCCCTCAGTGACATCACTTTACTTAACAAGACTCACCAGAAAGGCCAGGAAAATCATAGCAGATCACTTTCACCCAGCACATTACCTCTTTAATCTCCTCCCATCAGGAGGGAGATATAGAAGCATTAAAAGTAAAACATCTCGCTTCAGAGACAGCACCTACCTCCAAGCCATCAGATATTTGAATTTGCACTAATCACTTTGCACTTTCTTTTGCACTTGCACTTACGCTTAGTATGACGCTGCTGGGTACTGTCCTTCCTGTATATATTGTCCTTTGTACGGTATTGTCTGTATTATTTAGTGGTGTATGTGGTGGTTGTATTGCTCTGTATTGTGTTTGTCTGAGAGCGAACACATTCCTATCAACTTGTTGACATGGCAATAAAATGTCTTGAATCTTGAATCTTGAATATGATCATGGCTGATTATACAAATATCCTGCTTTCTCCCCATATCCCTTGATTACGTTAGCCCTAAGAGTTATATTTAACTCTCTCTTGAAAACATTTGTCCTGCATTTTGTGAACACGACGTATCTGGGCAATCTTCCTCATTGTCAGTTAGATCCCAGTGTTGTTGTTGTTCCTGTCACAGCTCATCTGGTTCTGAAGCATATATCCCAGTGTAGCATTTGCACAGCCCCCCATTAGCACACTGACCTTTCTGTCCTGGGCCTTCTCCATTGCCAGAGTGAGGCCACATGCAAAGTGGAGAAACAGCACCTCATATTCTGCTTGGGCAATTTGAGCCGTCAAATTGATTGTACGATACAGCATGAAATTAGGCCCTTTGGCCCATCGAGTCTATATCGACCATCGATCACCCATTCACACTAGTTCTTTGTTATCCCACTTTTGCACCCACGCCTACAGTAGGTCAATTAACCTGCAAACTCACACGTCTTTTGGGATGTGCCCCGGTAAAACAGCAAACTTAATCAAAGGTAATCCCTTCTTCTCTCTGCTCCCAGCATGCAGAAATTTGAAAGTACGCACCACCAGACTCAGGAATAGTCTCTCCCGCTCTATTATCAGGCCCTTTGGCCCACCGAGTCCATGCCGACCATCGATCACCCATTCACAGTAGTTCTATGTTAAACCATGTTCCTGAGTCTGGTGTTGCACACTTTCAAGCCTCTGCACCTTCCCATAAATGAGGGCACTGTCCGACTTACATCTGCACCTTTGCAGTCATTGGACTTTGTCAATGGAACTGATGCACTGCAATGCTCAGCTTTATATTCTTCACTCAGTATCTTCCCCTTTGCTCTACCTTGTGCAAACTCCACACAGACAGCATATGAGGTCAGAATTCAACTTGGGTCTCTGACATTGTGAGGAAGCTTATTGTACCAACGCCAATACCACAGGACTTTCTTTGTACTACCTGAGTCCCAGCCTAGACTAGGTAATTAGTTCTTCTGGTTTGCATCTTGAGTCCACAACCTTCAGACTCAGAGGAGGGAGAGTTGCCAGACTGAGCCACCCGCACATCTCCTTATCTACTGATGTCGAATCACTTTCACATATGGTCAGTCACGCACTGAGGCAGACCATGTAAATTAGTCTTTGATGTCAGTTGTGTGCTCAGCATGTGGTATATTTACTGGGAAGTAAGGTCTGTAGTTTAGTTTATTGTCATGTGTACTGAGGTACAGCTTATAGTGAAAAGCTGCTGTTGCGTGCTAACCAGTCAATGGAAAGACAATGTATGATTACAATCGAGCCATCCACAGTGTACAGATACATGATAAAGGGAATAACTTGAATAACGTTTAGTGCAAGACAAAGTCCAGTAAAGTTCGTTCGCCAGTAGTCGTTGCGGAAGGTCTTCTGGTCCCGGGAGTCGGAGAATGGATAGATGTGAGAGGAGATTTAGAAGAGTATAGTTAAAGTAAGTCGGTGTAGAGAGCAAGTGAGAGCGGAGCGATTGTAATGAGTGATCGCAGATCCACTTCTGTGACTTTCACACGAAGAGTCGCCTGGCTTGGGCACAATCTTAGATCTGATGAAGGACTCCAGATTACCATTTTATCCCAGTCCTATTAAAATCAAAGAAATATTCCAAGGAATTTTAAATTCTATGCAAAGTTTCAGCAGATATTGTGAGAGGTGAGAGTCTGAACCTTTTTCCCCGGGTGGAAATGTTGAACACTAGAGGGCATAGCTATTAGGTGAGAGGAGTAAAGTTTAATGGAGACATATGCCAGGCAGGTTTTTTTACAGAGTGGTGGGGGCCTGCAACGCATTGCCGGGGGTGGTGGCGGAAGCAGAACGATGGGGGCATTTAAGAGGCTTTTAGATAGGCACAGTGAATACTGATCATGCATAGGCAGATGAGATCAGTTTAACTTGGCATCATCTTTGGCACAAAGTTTTATTTTTAGTTTTAGAGATACAGCAAGAAAACATCAGGTCCTTTGGCCCATGAGGGCTATGCCAATCATCGATCACCTGTACACTGGTTTTATGGCCTACATATGTAGAGTAATTTACAGAAGCCAATTAACCTACAAACCTGCACGTCTTTGGAATGTGGGAGGAAACTGGAGCACCCGTAGAAAATATATGTGGTCGCAGGTAGAACTACAATCTCTGCACAGACAGCACCCACAATCAGGATTGAACCCGGATCTCTGGCGGTGTGAAGCAGCAACTCTACCATTGCCCCACTGTGCTGCCCCCTCATTGTGGGCCAAAGGGCCAGTTCCTATGCTGTACCGTTCTATGTTCTATGTTTTATGTAGCTTTCAAAGTTTGTTACTGAGAAATATTTCCCCCATTACTATGAATGTCATAATCTATATTTACTGGAGAATGTTAACCTTTGTTGATTCAGTGATTCTTTGCCGATTGGTTTAATAACTAGCTGTTTCAGTAATGTTCCCAGGCCACTATTCTTGCTGGGGTGATCTCATTCGTTCAAGAATGCACTGGGCTGATTCAATAATAACTCCCTTGAGAATAACAGAAGCGCCTCTCTTTCAAAACAGAAGAAGATTGAAACCACACTGTGACAGATTAGTAACGAATATGTCACCACAATTCACTTCCACTTACGCTAATAGATCAGCTCTTCATTAAACAATTGAAGAAGGAATTTTGTTCCGACTGGGTAGCACTTTTCAATCCTTCCCTGCTCGTGAGGATTGTGGATATGAATGTATTTGTGTGTGAGGTAGATCTGTATCCGACAAACAACAGCAACTTTTATCGATGAACCTTCATAGTCTGCATGTGCTACATTGATGTACATAGGGATCTTGGGGTCCAAGTCCATAGCTCCCTGACAGTGACAACATGTAGAAAGAGAAGGCATGTGGTATGTGTGCCCTCATTGATCAGGGCATCAGGTAGTTATGGTGCAGCTTTAGAGGATGGTTAGACCGCAATTGATGTATTGTGTGCAGTTCCGGCCGCCCCTTTACAAGATGGATGTGGAGGCTTTGGAGAGGGTGCAGCCAGGTTTTACAAGAATGCTGCCAATAGTGGAGGGTATTCGTTATAAGGAGAGGTTGGACAAACTTGGGTTATTTTCTTGGGGACATCGGAGGCTGGGGGAAGACCTGATAGAAGTACAGTTCTACCACTGATTTTCTGGCAACCTTTGTTCCAGAGCCTTTCTGGATGATCTGTTTAGCCAGACCAACAAAGGTCACGGCCTGGGGGGGGGAGGGGGGGTTAAGGTTAGATTAGTTTAGTTCAGCCTATCACTTCCCATTTTCTATCTCATTTCTTTGTTCCCTCATGTTTCATGGGATCATGTTTTGCCCAATGATTTTTTCTGTGAAGTATCTTGACTCATAACAAAACTCCAATAATCCAGCGTCCAATGATTTGGAAATCCTGATGATCACACTTCTATAGGAAAAATGACGTTAAGCTGGATAGAGTGCAGAGATTTATGAGGATATTGCCAGGACTTGAGGGCCTGAGCTCCAGGGAGAGGTTAGGCAGGCCAAGACTATATTCCTTGGAGTGCAGGAGACTAATCCTATAGAGGCGTTTAAATTCATGAGGGAAATAGACAGAGTGAATGCACAGTCTTTAACACAGGGTAGGGGAATCAAGAACCAGAGGACATAGGTTTAAGTTGAAAAGGGAGAGATTTAGTAGCAACCAGGGGGCAACATTTCCACCCAGAAGGTGGTGGGTCTATGGAATGAGTTCCCAGAGGAGGTAATTGAGGCAAGTACTATAACAACATTTTTGGACAGGTACATGGTTAGGAAAGGTTCAGGGGGATATGGGCCAAATGCAGGCAGGCAGGACTAGTGTAGGGCAGCTTGGTCTTTAGACTTCAGATTTTAGGCTTTAGAGATTCAGCCCTTTGTCCCACCAAGTCCGAAGCCAATTAACCTACAAACCTGTACATCTTTGGAGTGTGGAAGGAAACTGGAGCACCCAGGGGAAAACCCATGCCGTCACAGGGGGAATGTACAAACTCTGTACAGGCAGCACCCATAGCCAGGATCAAACCCGGGTGTCTGGCTCTGTAAGGCAGCAACTCTACTGCTGTGCCGCTGTGCACCATCCATGGTCAGCACGGATGGGGTGGGCCATGGGACCTGTTTCCGTGCTGCATGACGCCGTGACTGCCGCATCCTCCAACCGCTCCCGTATCACAGTCAGAATGAGTAGTACAGTGGTCGGCCCTGTAGAGGAATGTCATTTTCTCTTAGCCCTGCCTCTACATAATCCTTGTGGATCAGTTGGATTCGACGCGGATTTGAGCAATTTTCACACCTGTCTGTAATTTGCTGAGAAGCACCGTTTAGCAAAACGGCACAGAGAGGAAGGAGGTGAATGATTTACAGCTGAGCCACTACTGACCAGGAAACTGTCAGGCTGAGAAAGACCAAGCAGAGGCCAGCTAAGAATTTGAAGTCATAAAATTAAGATCGTATATTGTTCAAAACATCTGCCTGTTACGGATGTAAGTGGCAGGCTGGATATTAAAGGAACAATTGCATCTCAGTCTGGTGCCAGCAAGTAACATATCTTTCTGCTACTTCTCCTAGTCTGGGCCATGTTGATCCTGTCCCCGTGTGTGGACACTGCCTATGGCCCAGACACTTACCTGGGCCAGATGTGAAGGGGCTTTATCATTTACAGTGGTCTGCAGACAAACAGAGCTTTTGGTGGATAGACACAAATGCTGGAGTAACTCAGCCAGTCAAGCAGGATTCTTGGAGAAAAGGAATAGGTGACGTTTTGGGTCGGAACCCTTCTTCACACTCAGCTTTTGGTGGAATAGTCAGCTGGCCTAGAAAAACCTTACAGCCTTCGACAGCTGGTAAAGCTGGGAACAAGGCTTTGTTGGCTGTCAGTGGATAATTAAAAACACATAGACAAAAATCAAAACTGAACAAAACTAAGTAATTGAAGTCTTAAGTCACTTACCTCCCCCATTGTGCCCAAAATGTTTGCCCAGAGATCTTCTCTAGTAACAAGGGGGATTCAGATCGGCTCTGGGTAGTGTACGTGAACCTTGTTCTTTTTCTTTCCCTTGCTCTCCCATTCTCTCTTTAGCCCTCTCTCTTTCTCTCATTCCACAATCTCCTCTCTCTTTTTCTTTCTTTCACCCTCACTCCTCTCTCTTTTCTAGCTTTGTCCCTCTCCCCTTCTTTTTCCCCTTCTCTCTCTTTCTCTCTCCTGCACTTCCTGTATCGCAATCTTCTCTCCTCCTTTCTTTTTTCTCTTTCTCCTCCCTCCTCTCTCTTCCTCTCACATTCTTTTTCCCCTTCTCTCTCTCTCTCTCTCTTTCTCTCTCCTGCTGTCACTATTTCTCTCTTTCTCTCCCCTCTCTGTTTCCCGTTGTTTCTATCTTTCTCTCTTCTCTCCTTTCTCTCTTTTGCTCTCACTTTCTTTCTCCCTTTCTTTCCCTCTCTTTTTCTCCTGCTCTCTTTTTCTCTCTCACCTCCCTCCTTTCTCCCTCTCTCCATCCATCCTTTGTTCTCTCTCCTACAGAAGTCTCCTTCATCAAACCCAAAATACTTCCATACCTGTGTTAGAGTGTATCAGCAAAAAGGAGAGGTTGGACAAACTTGGATTCTTTTCTCTGGCGTGTAGGAGGTTGAGAGGAGACCTGATAGAGGTATAGCACAGGAACAGGTCCCTCAGCCCAGCATGACTATGCCGAGCATGATGCCAAGCTATAATATTCTCACCTGCCTGCACATGACCCATATCCCTCAAAAATTATGGGAGGTAGACAGTGAGAAGCTTTCACCCAGGGTGGAAATGTCAAAACTAGAGGGCATAGTTTTAAGGTGAAGGGGCAAAGTTTAAAGAAGATGTGTGGGGCAAGTTTTTTTGCACAGAGAATGCTGGGTATGGATCATGCTAGCAGGGGAGGTGGTGGAAGCGGATGCAATAGGGGGTTTTATGAGACTTTTAGATGGGCGCATGGATATGCAGGAAATGGAGGGATATGGATCATGTGCAAGCGGATGAGATTAATTTATCTTGACATCATGTTTGTTTGGCACAGACATTGTGGGCTGAAAGGCCTGTTCCTGTGCTGTACTGTTCTATGTTCTAGGTTTTGTGTTTAGACATGCAAGGACTTATGAAAAAAAAATCTAAAAATCGAGCGAGGAAATGGACGCTAGAGCGGAGGGAAGAAACGTGTGGTGCGTGGGATCCAAGAGACCCACAGAGCATTTCACTTGGTTTCAGCTTCTGGGGCCAAGCACATGTTCATGCCCCTTGTGCTTCATGCAAAGCTTTCAGCCAATTCGATAAAATTAGTGAACAATCTGAATGATATATTTCCTCAATAATTGAATCTGATGCAGAGATTTTGCAATGAATATTTTCTTACAGCTTCACATTTGCTATTTGTTAAATTGTCCTGAAAGGTTATTTTTTATAAAAATTACACCCGGTCTGCATTTTCCACACGGTCACTGGCTGCTCCCCAACTGATGGTGACATGAATGTTTGTGGTGTATTATTGTCACGTGCATCGAGGTACAGTGAAAAGCTTTGTTTTGCATGCTATCCAAACAGATCAGATAATACTACACATAAATTCAATCTGGTCTGAAGTTCGAGTCTTCACCCGAAACGTCAGCAATTCCTTTTCTCCAGAGATGCTGCCTGACCCGCTGAGTTACTCCAGCATTTTGTGTCTATCTTCCAACTCTTATTGACAATAGACAATATGTGCAGGAATAGGCCATTCGGCCCTTCGAGCCAGCACCGCCATTCACTGTGGTCATGGCTGATCATCCACAATCAGTAACCCGTTCCTGCCTTCTCCTCATATTCCATGACTCCGTTATCTTTAAGAGCTCTATCTAACTCTCTCTTGAAAGCATCCAGAGAATTAGCCTCCACTGCCTTCTGAGGCAGAAAATTCCACAGATTCACAACTCTCTGGGTGAAAAAGTTTTTCCTCATCTCTGTTCTAAATGGCCTACCCCTTATTCTTAAACTGTGGCCCCTGGTTCTGGACTCCCCCAACATTGGGAACATGTTTCCTGCCTCTGGCGTGTCCAATCCCTTAAGAATCTTATATGTTTCAGTAAGATTCCCTCTCATCCTTCTAAATTCCAGTGTATACAAGCCCAGTCGCTCCATTCTATCAACATATGATAGTCCTGCCATTCCGGGAATTAACCTTGTGAACCTACACTGCATTCCCTCGATAGCAAGACTGTCCTTCCTCAAATTTGGAGACCAAAATTGCACACAAAACTCCAGGTGTGGTCTCACTAGAGCCCTGTGCAACTGCAGAAGGACCTCTTTGCTCCTATACTCAACTCATTGTTATGAAGGCCAACATGCCATTCGCTTTCTTCACTGCCTGCTGTACCTGCATGCTTACTTTCATAGACTGATGAACAAGGACATCCAGATCTCATTGTACGTCCCCTTTTCCCAACTTGACACCATTTAGATTATAATCTGCCTTCCTGTTCTTGCCACTAAAGTGGATAACCTCACATTTATACACACTAAACTGCATCTGCCATGAATCTGCCCACTTACCCAACCTGTCCAAGTCACCCTGCATCCTCATAGCATCCTCCTCACAGTTCACACTGCCACCCAGATTTGTGCCATCTGCAAATTTGCTAATGTTACTTTGAATCCCTTCATCAAATCATTAATGTATATTGTAAATAACTGCGGTCCCAGCACCGAACATTGCGGTACCCCACTAGTCACTGCCTGACATTCTGAAAGGAACCCTTTAATCCCTACTCTTTGTTTCCTGTCTGCCAACCAATTTTCTATCCATGTCAGTATCTAGTTTTGGTAGTTTAGTTCAGTTTATTATTGTCACGTGTACCGAGGTACAGTGAAAAGCTTTTATGTTGCATGCTATTCGGTCAGTGGAGAGACACTACATGATTACAATCAAGCCGTCCACAGAGTACAGGTACAGGATGAAGGCAATAATGTTTAGTGGAAGATAAAATCCAGTAAAGTCTGATTAAAGATAGTCCGAGGGTCTCCAATGACGTAGATGAGAAATTAGGACTGCTCTCTAGTTGGTGATAGGATAATCCATATCCCTCCATGCCCTGCATGTCCGTGTGCCTCTCAAAAGGTATGCATATCCAATAGATCTGTGAGAATACAAGGTATCCTGGGAACTTCCATCATTGCTCACGTCAGGTGGAAAGTGCTAAATGACTCTTGATAACACACAGCATGCAAACAGATTGTTGTGTTCAATGGACAGCTCTCATCTCTTTAACTTCTACAAGTGTGCAGTAGAAAGCATATTGGCTGGTTACATCACAGCCTGGTTTGTCAATATGAGCGCTCAGGAGCGAAGAAGATTGCAAAAAGTGGTAAACACTACCCCGTCCATCACAGGTACTGACCCCCTTCCCACCATCGAAGAGATCTACAAGAGTCGCTGCCTCAAAAAGACAGTCAGCATCAGCAGAGACCCACACCATCCTGGTCACATATTCAATTCACTCCTGCTTTCGGGAAGAAGGTACAGGAGCCTAAAACTGTAACATCTAGGTTCAGAAGTAGCTTCTTTCCTATAACCATCAGGCTATTAAACACTAGAACCATCAAATAAACACTGAACTACATAGACATGGAGGCATTGGTATTGTCTTTTTGCACTTTTATTGTTTGTTTATTTGTTTTATGTGTGTGTGTGTATATGCATACACACCTATATATATATACCTATATATATATATGGGTGTGTATGGATATATATAAACATTTATTATGTTTATGATATGGTTTACAGGGTACTATGTTTACATGTTCTGTGGTGCTGCTGCAAGTAAGAATGTCATTGTTCTGTTTGGAACATATGCTAGAACACTCTTGACTCGCGACTCTCATCGTGTCGATAAAGCAAGTGGTACTGTTGACCTTGTGTAGATCGGACCATTGTGATTGCTTACCAGACAAGTTCTATTTGTCAGTCATTTGGAAACGCCACATTGTTAGGGTTAATGTTCAGAGACCTGCACCGCAGTAGACTTTGGCTGAAAGCCTGTGTGGAGATAATTAATTACGTAAGCACCAAACTCCCTGCCTGACTGCTCTGTTCTCAGAAAAGTGACATCATCCCGTTGAATGTTTTGGCATTGGAGCAGAACAGGCTTGCGTGGGCAGGGTTTAAAAAAAATTAAACATCTCCGACTGCTTAACTGGAACCATGTGAAAAGGACAAAGCCATTAGTAGTCCAGCAGAAGTTTGACGGTGTTGTAAAGTTGTGAGGGAGTTGTGTTGTGGAGTGTCTGGTCTTTAAAATAAATTCTGGTCTACAGATTAGAAAAATGGATTCACTCTCCAATAAGTAACTACCATGCAGATTATCCTGGGTCGTTTAAGAGCCAGCACATGTGCACCGTGGGGCTTTTGATCTGTGAAGCCCCACAGCCCCAGCCACACAAGAAATAAAAATCCAAAAACCTTGAAGAGTTTTACTTTTAGTTTTCGAGATACAGCATGGAAACAGGCCGAGTCCACGCCGGCCATCGATCACCTGTTCACACTAGTTCTATCGACAATCAACACATCAGGGGCAATTTACAGAGGCCAGTTAACCTACAAACCCACACGTCTTTGAGATGTGGGAGGAAACCCACACGGTCACAGAGAATGTGCAAACTCCACACAGACAGCAGCTGAGGTCAAGATCGAACTCCATGCCACTGGTGCTATGCAGCAGCAGTTCTACCAGCTGCACCACTGTGCCACTCTGAAACGTTAAACTATTTCGCTGAACCCACTGGTGTTGCTTGACCTGCTGAGTTCTTCAAAGCACCAAGGCCCCTTATAAGAGTGTAGAAACAAGGAACTGCTGATGCGGGTTTACAAAAAAAGACATGAAATGCAGGAGTAATTCAGCGGGTCAGGCAGCATCTCTGGAGAATATGGATAGGTCACATCATGACCTGAAACATCAGTTATCCATGTTCTCCGAGGGATGCTGCCTGATCCACTATTCCAGCACTTTATGCATTTTTTCCATAATAAGAGTGTAATGTTTCACTTGCTCACAGGTTTAGGTTTGTCTTTGTCAAGTCTACTGAGGTACAGCAAAAACTTTTTTTTTCGTGCTATCCTGTCAAGTCAGATAGAACTACACATGAAAACAATCATGCCATACACAAGTACAAAAGGAACCTCTGGCAAATCTCATCTGGAGCCTCCCTGATGCCTCCACATCTTTCCTACAATGTGGCAGGCAGAATTGAACACAATCCTCAAGCTGAGGCCAAACCAGTATCTTATAAAGGTTCATCAAGTCTACTCCGCCATCCAATCATGGCTGATCCATCTCTCCCTCATAACCTCATTCTCCTGCCTCCTCCCCCTAACCCCTGACACCTGTTCAGCATGACTTCCTTGCTTTAACACTCTGTCTCTTCACTGATATAACCCAGAACTGTGTGTGTCATATGAACCATGCTTTCACCCTGCCTTGCTGCCTTCAGTGGTTAGATCACCAACTCTCCCAGGCCCCTTTGCTACGTCACCCCATTTAGAAGGGTATATTTTATAGAAGCAGAGACAAAATGCTGCAGTAACTCTGATGGACAGGCAGCATCTCTGGAGAACATAACTCCGGAGATCCTGCCTGACTGGCTGAGTTATTCGTGCAGCTTGTGTCCTTTTTGTAAACCAGCATCTGCAGTTACTTGTTTCTACACACTTATAATGGGTCTTGTTTGCTTTGGTGAACTCAGCAGATCGGGCAACACCAGTGGGTTCAGAGAAACAGTTTAATGTTTCAGGGTGTGTCTTCTGTAATTTCCTTGTTTCTCCTATCTTTTATAGGCTCATTCTTCCCATCAAAATGCATGACTAACATAATGGTGGTCAGCATGGACTCAGTGGGCTGAAGGGCCTGCTGCCATGCTATATCTCTAAACTAAATGAAAACTTATTAAAATCACAACCAAGTTTCCTTTTAGATACAGGATCTCCTGTACAATCCAGGATTGTTGCTAACCCTACTTTCCATGGGCATCTCATTTGAACTCATAGAGCTTGCACTGACTGCCAGGGCTAAAAACAAATATTCAGAGAGGAGATATAAACCTGTATAGCAAGAACATATGAATTTAAAGATACTAAATGGAAAGCTCAGTGAAAGGCATATTGTTAAAAACCGGCACAGTGGCATAGCTGCTGGCAGCTGGTAGAGCTGCTACCTCACAGCGCCAGAGACCCGGGTTCGATCCTGACTTTGGGTGCTATGGAGTTTGCAAGTTCTCCCTGTGACCGCATGGTTTTCTCTGGTTGCTCCGGTTTTCTCCCACACTCCAAAGATGTACTGGTTTTTAGGTTAATTGGTTTTGGTAAAATTGTAAATTATCCCTAGTATGTAGGATGATGTAGTGTACGGGGTGATCGTGGACCCGATGGGCCGAAGGGCCTGTTTCTGCGTGTATCTCTAAAGTCTTAAGCAAAGTCTAAGGACAACATTTAGCTTAAAGATTAGAAATGATTTTTGCTATCCCCCCCCGACTTTCCTTCCTCTGGCTTCACAATCTGCAACTCTTCAAACCTGTCCCACACCTTCTGTTCTTAACCCTGGCCTTTGTTGCAACCATTTGCCTTTCAAAATTCCCCGCCCCCTATCCTGTGTTGACCTATTACCTGCCAGGCTTTGTCCTGCCACTCCCCTTTTCCATCTTTCTTCTATCCCACCACCCCCCCTTCTCCCCACCCACCAATCTGTCAGAAGGAGGTTTTCGACCCGAAACGTCACTGATCTACATTCTCCAGAGAGAATGTGCCTGTCTTCTCTCTGGAGAATGTGGATAGGGGACGTTTTAGGTCGAGAACTTTTTTCGGACTCAGAGAGGCTGCCTGCCCCATTGAGTTACTGTAGCACTTTGTGTCCTTTTGAGGATTTTACTAACAGCCATTGGCCATGTTGAATTTGGTATCATAGGGACCACTGGCGTTGTCTTTGCCCAATAACTCCTTGTCATCCTGTTCCCTCATTGTGCAAGTGCAAAGTGCAACTTGGATTCCAAAGCTGAATGGGCTACTGTAAATAAACCCACAAATGACATACTTCCTGATCTCCCTCTGTTTATTTTTCAATACATCACCGCTCCCTTACACTTAGCCTTTATATAAACTCGAAAGAAGGGAGTATGGGAGGTAGAGACACATGAACAAGGGATGCTGTGACACTAACTCAACAGACGGCCATTCGAGTCTACGTGAAGACATTCCCATTTTTCCAATGATCTCATTTCAGCTCTGTTTTTAGTTGACACAAGGATTTCATACTGTAGACCACATAGTCTCCACGTGTGTTTAAAAAGTCTGGAAAGGAACGTCTTTGTCTGGTCTGCTTTGAGTTAAAATGAGAATTGATTTTTTCAACCACACAATCATTTACAGCTGCTCTAGTTTAGGTTCTTTACCCAGAACATGGAAGTTGTACAGAACAGTGTCGAAAGTTGGGTTTGGAAATGAAAACAATGGGAGCATCAAATGAAGCAGAGCAACTGTGGGAAATATCCGAGACTGTTGCAAAGAGCTATAGTAACTCACACATCTCTCGTGTCATTTCTTGTGAACCAGCATCTCCAGTTCCTTGTGTTCCAGATTCAGGGACAGTTTCTTCCCAGCTGTTATCAGGCAACTGAATCGTCCTATCACCAATTAGAGAGCGGTCCTGACCTACCAAATACCTCATTGGAGACCATTGATCCATCTTTAATCAGACTTTATTGGACTTTATCTTGCAATTAATGTTATTCTTTTTATCCTGTATCTGTACATAGAAACATAGAAAATAGGTGCAGGAGTAGGCCATTCGGCCCTTCGAGCCTGCACCGCCATTCAATATGATCATGGCTGATCATCCAACTCAGTATCCTGTACACTGTGGACGGCTTGATTGTATTTATGTATAAGATAGACACAAAAAGCTTGAATAACTCGGCAGGACGGGCAGCATCTCTAGAGAGAAGGAATGGGTGACAATTTGGGTCGAGACTCTTCTAACGTATTGCCTTTTTACTAACTGGATAGCAAGCAACATAAAAGCCTTTCACTGTTCCTCGGTGCACGTAACATAATAATAAAGTAAACTAAACTACAAATATCCAAGATGTTGGTCAAGGTTTTCAAGTCCACAACTAATTGCATCCTCTATATTATTTCACCTCTGGGACCTAGATATGTAATCAGCTCAAATACTGTCACAAAAGAATGTGCCCTGTGGTGCGCTTGGTGAGATGGCTGCTTCTGAAGTGTAGGTTGTGGATTCAAGACTGAAGTGTAGGCCGGGCAGACACATCGATGATGTGCAGGGAAGTGATGATACTGGAGTCAGATACTGTTGCACCCAATCTGACTTAAACATATCCCATTCTAAATTGCCCTGTGTCGGCCCCATGGGGCAACTCCCTGCCCTTATTGAGGTGTACAAGATCACGAGGGGTGTGGGTTGAGTAAACGTTCACAGTCTTTTTCCCCAAGGTAGAAGATTCTACAGTTAAAGGGCATGGGCGTAAGATGAGTGAAGAGACATTTAAGATGGACGTCAGGAACAACTTTTTCATTCTGCGAGTAGTGCGTATCTGAAATAAGGACGGCACACACAACCCAACACACACGCACCCCAACACACACATACACACACAGATACACACACACACAAACTACACACACTCAATCGCGCACACACACACTACACACACACTCAATCACACACACACACACACACACACACACACACACACACACACACACACACACACACACACACACACACACACACACACACACACACACACACACACACACACACACACACACACACACACACACACAATCATGATTGTGCAGGCTGTCAGTTTTTGCCGTTAGATGAAGCACAGGATAGAGAACCCTTACTGTAAATTAACATGCTGGACTTCACAAGAGTTGTATTATCTCATTAGATATCTCATTTAGATAGGAACATGGATAGGTTAGGTTTAGAGGGATATGAATAAACACAGGCAGGTGGGACAAGTGTAGATGGGACATGTTGGTCGGTGTGGGCAGGTTGGGCTGATGGGCCTGTTTCCATGCTGGATGACTCTATAACACATGACATTGGGTTACTTTGTTTTCATTTATCTTCATATCAAGTGTTAGCTTTGGAATTCAACGTAAGCATGTTTTAATCGATCTTTGCAGGCCCGGGAGGATGTCATTCTGCTGCTGAAGTCAGATAATATTAAGCCGGAGTCCCTTGAAGCTTATTATGGCCTGGCCGTTCCTGAGAAGATTTTGCGGACTTTATCCAGAGATGCCAGTCACTTCCAGGAGAAGTCTCCGGGGGAGGATGTATATGAGAAGCCCATGGCAGAGGTATGGATTCATCCCTACATCATATACCCACCTTACATGAAGTTAATGTCTTGAAGCTTGCCTCGTAAACCCTTGGTGCTGGGTGTGGCTGGCGGTGGGAGCTGGCAGGGACAATGGGTCAGATTGCAATGTTTTCCCGGGTGTTATATTGGCAGTGAAAATGCACTCTTAGCATCCCAGTGAACGGCAAGAGACAGACATCTCAAGAGTTTCCACCCTCACTCCAAAGACGTACAGGTTTGTAGGTTAATTGGCTTTGGTAAAGATTGCAAATTGTCTGTGGTGTGTAGGATGTGCTGGGTGATCGCAGGTTGGCATGGACCCAGTGGGCCGAAGAGCCTGTTTCCGCGCTATATCTCTAAACTCTAAATTATTTAAATTGCTCACTTGTTTCAGCTTTACGGGCCCATTAATGCAACAGGGTGGCAGAGACCAGCAGAGGCAGCAGCTGGGAGTGGTGCTGGGACGAGGATGCCCAGAGCCCGCTGCAGCCCACACCCATGAATGGTTGCAAGTACGTTTGTTGGGGGTTGGGGAGCGTTTGTCACAGTCCACAGTGAGGACAAAGACACAGTGTTGGCCCCTTACGCAGCACAGTTTCATTGGAACTGAGATTAGTAAAGCTTAGCAAAAAAAAATGCTGAAGTAACTGAGCAAGCAGGCAGCATCTGTAGAGGCAATGGACAGATGATGTGCTGAATTACAATTGGCCCCTAGAGCAGCACAGTTACAACGCTCCCCAACCCCCAACAAACATAGTTGTAACCAATGCATGTGCTGAACATGATGCCAAGACCAACTCTTAACTGTAGAAACAAGTACCTGCAGATGCTGGATGCATATAATCTGCCTGCACATGACCCATATCCCTCCATTCCCCTCATATCCATGTGCCTATCCAAAAGCCTCTTAAACGCCACTATCATATCTGCTTCCCCCGCCACCCCTGGCAGCGCGTTCCAGGTATTCAGTACCGTGTGTGTAATAAAATTGCCCCGTGCATCTCTTTTAAACTGAATGAATTGTTAGGCCAGTGTATGGAACACCAGGATTAAATTGGGAAAATGGGCGGCACGGTGGCACAGCGGTAAAGTTGCTGCCTTACAGCGCTTGCAGCACCGGAGACCCAGGTTCGATCCTGACTGGGTGCTGTCTGTATGGAATTTGTACGTTCTCCCCGTGATTGCGTGGGTTTTCTCAGAGATCTTTGGTTTCTTCCCACACTCCAAAGACATACAGGTTTGTAGGTTGTTTAACTGCAGATGCTGGAAAACTGAAGAAGGGTTTCGGCCCGAAATGTTGCCTATTTCCTTCGCTCCATAGATGCTGCTGCACCCGCTGAGTTTCTCCAGCGCTTTTGTCTAACAGGTTCGTAGGTTAATTGGCGTGGTATGTGTAAATTGTCCCCAGTGTGTGTAGGGTAGTGTGTAGTGTTAATGTGCAGGGATCGCTGGTCGGTGCGGACTCGGTGGGCCGAAGGGCCTGTTTCCACTCTGTATCTCTAAAACTAAAACTAAAAATGGATGGGCGACGTTTTTGGTTGGGACCCTTCTTCACATTGATTACAGTAGGGGAGATAAAGCTGCAAAAGAGTAGAGGGGATAGACACAAAATGCTGGAGTAACTCAGTGTGACAGGCAGTATCTCTGGAGAGAAGGAATGGGTGACGTTTTGGGTCAAGACACCTCTTCAGAAGTGGGGCTTTGTCCAAAATGTCTTCTGTCTAGTTCCCTCTCCTGATGCTGCCTGACCCGCTGAGTTGTTCCAGCACTTGGTGTCTATCTTTGGTAAAAACCAGCATCTGCAGTTCCTTGTTTCTACCATGATTAAATCACGGATTTCAAATTAATTGTGAATGCACACACAACTCACACCGGTGAAGTGTTTGATTCCACAAATAGAAGCAGTTCTGCAGTGGTGGGAAATGGCGCTGTAGTCATTTGATTGGCAGTGACAGCCATTGAATGATATCACACCACCACGTTTCAGTTGCGATCAGCAGGGGTTGGCAAAGATGCATCATTTCAGAGCACAACAAGTGGCACCAGGAGCAGGCAGATTAAACCCCATCTGCTGATGGGCTCAACAGGCTGTGCTGTAGAGAGAGGTTGGACAGGCTAGGACTCTACTACCTGTACTTGGAGAGCAGGAGGCTGAGGGGTGATCGTACAGAGATGGACAAAATTACGAGGAGTGTAGATAAGGTGAATGCACCAAGTCTACGACATGTAATCAGTGTGGCACCCACTGTTCTGGTGTTGGATTGGGAAGAAGGTAAGCTGTCAGCCAGACGTGGGTGATCTCTGCCCATGTTACGAGGATGTTGCCATGTTTTAAGGATGTTGTCAGGGCTTGAAGACCTGAGCTATAGGGAAAGGTCGGCCAGGAGAGGACTTTATTCTTGGAGCACAGGAGGCTTAGACAATAGACAATAGACAATAGTGCAGGAGTAGGCCATTCGGCCCTTCGAGCCAGCACCCCCATTCAATGTGATCATGGCTGATCATCCCCAATCAGTATCCCGTTCCTGCCTTCTCCCCATATCCCCTGACTCCGCTATCTTTAAGAGCCCTATCCAGCTCTCTCTTGAAAGTATCCAGAGAACCGGTCTCCACCGCCCTCTGAGGCAGAGAATTCCACAGACTCACCACTCTCTGTGAGAAAAAGTGTTTCCTCGTCTCCGTTCTAAATGGCTTACCCCTTAGGGGTGATCGAGGCGTGTAAAACCATGAGGGGAGTAGATGAGATGAATGCAGTCTTTTACCCAGGGTTAGGGAATCAAGAACCGGTGGACATAGCTTTAATGTGAGAGTGGAAAGATTTAAAAGGAACCTGAGGGGCAATTTCTTCACACAGAGGGTGGCAGGTATATGGAACAAGCAGCCAGAGGAGGTAATTGAGGCAGGTACTATAACAATATTTCAAAGACATTTGGACATGTACATAGATAGGAAAGGTTTAGAGGGATATGGGCCAAATGCAGGCAGCCGGTTCTAGCGTAGATGGGGCATCTTGGTCAGCATGAGCATGACAGGCTGAAGGGCCTGTTTCCGTGCTGTATGATTTCATGACTTTATGGTTCTATGCTGTGGTTTGCCCAGTGTACAAAAGGGATGTGAGTGAGTTGAGGGGCACAGTTGGTGAGATCTCAATAATGCATGGTGGGCATCAGTAGTGTGGAATGCAGCTGCAGATTGCGTTGTGTCAGTGGTGTCAGGAAGTTGGAATCGCTGTTGTAAACTAGGTTCATACAAACAGATGAGCACATCAACCAAAGCTAGGCTAACACTCATATAGACATAGTCATAGAATCATAGAGAACGGAAACAGCCCCTTCAGCCCAACTTGCCCAAGCTGACCAAGATACCCCATCTACAATAGTCCCAACTGCCTGTATTTGGCTCATAGAAACATAGAAACATAGAAATTAGGTGTAGGAGTAGGCCATTCGGCCCTTCGAACATGCACCGCCATTCAATATGATCATGGCTGATCATCCGACTCAGTATCCAGTACCTGCCTTCTCTCAATACCGTCTGATCCCCTTAGCCACAATAGCCACATCATATAACTCCCTTAAAATATAGCCAATGAACTGGCCTCAACTACCCTCTGTGAAAGTGGCGAGAGTTTTAGAGATTCACCACTCTCTGTGTGAAAAAGGTTCCTCTCATCTCGGTTTTAGAGGATTTCCCCCTTATCCTTAAGCTGTGACCCCTTGTCCTGGACTTCCCAACATCGGGAACAATCTTCTTGCACCTAGCCTGTCCAACCCCTTAAGTATTTTGTAAGTTTCTATAAGATCCCCTCTCAATCTCCTAAATTCTAAAGAGTATAAACCAAGTCTATCCAGTCTTTCTTCATAGAGACAGTCCTGACATCCCAGGAATCAGTCTGGTGAACCTTCTCTGCACTCCCTCTATGGCAATAATGTCCTTCCTCAGATTTGGAGACCAAAACTGTACGCAATACTCCAGGTGTGGTCTCACCAAGACCCTGTACAACTGCAGTAGAACCTCCCTGCTCCTATACTATCCCTCTATAATCCTTTCCTGTCTATGTAACACTCCAAATGTCTTTTAAATCGTCGAATGCAATGTTACCTAAGTGTGTGAGGGTAATATTGGGACATAATAATATTAGATTAACAGAGATCCTTATTGACAGAGAGTACTACACTGGTATGCTCTAGTTACCCAGTATAACTGGTCATTTATTATATTATAGTTATTGTATATTTATTTCAAAACACATAGTGCTGGAGGAATTCAGCAAGCCAGACACCATCTGTGAAAGAAATGGACAGGCGACGTTTTAATTGTATATTTGTTGTGTCATTGCGATAATGTGCCTACAAAGCTGCAGCAAGTAAGAATTTCATTGTTCTGGTCCTGGTGCCTATGACAATTAAACTCTATTGACTTGACTCATTGTTAATTAATTGAACAGATATTTTGTGGTTCATGAAAGGATTGATATGGTGGTTGAGAAATATCGTGTGAAGATATCTTCACCAACGTTGACCATACATGTAAGATATTGAGATGTTTGTAACATAAATAGGTTACAAAGAAAATTACTGGCCAGGCTAGGACGTTATTCCCTGTAGCACAGGAGGCTGAGGCATGATATTGTAGAGATGTATAGAATCATGAGGGTAATAGATAGTATGAATGCACAATCTTTTTCCCAGTATCGGCGAACCGCAAAGAAGAGGACATATGTTTAAGGTGAGAGGAGCAGGGTTTTAATCGAAAAAGAACACACTAAGTGCTGAAGTGATTTAACGGTTCAGGCTGTATATCTGGAGAATATGCATAGGCCACGTTTTGGTCCGAAGACCCAAAATGTCACCTATCAATGTTCTCCCGAGATGCTGCTTGGCCTGTCAAGATACCCAGCACTTTGTGTCCTGCAAAGATGCAGCACCTCACACTTATCAGCATTAAACTCCCATCTGCCATCTTTCTGCCCACTCTTCCAACTGGCATAAATCTCTCTGTAGACTTTGAAAATCTACTTCATTATCCACAACCCCACCTATCTTAATATTATCTGCATACTTACTAATCCAATTTACCACACCATCATCCAGATCATTGATGTACATGACAAACAACAGTGGACCCAACACAGATCCCTGTGGCACCCCACTAGTCACTGGCCTCCAACCTGACAAACAACCATCCACCATTACTCTCTGGCATCTCCCATTCAGCCACTGTTGAATCCATCTTGCTACTCCACCATTAATACCCAACAATTGAACCTTCTTAACCAACCTTCCGTGAGGAACCTTGTCAAAGGCCTTACTGAAGTCCATATATACAACATCCACTGCTTTACCCTCATCAATTTCCCAAGTAACCTCTTCAAAAAATTCAAGAAGATTAGTCAAACATGACCTTCCAGGCACAAATCCATGTTGACTGTTCCTAATCAGACCCTGTTTATCCAGATGCTTATATATATTATCTCTAAGTATCCTTTCCATTAATTTGTTCACCACTGACGTCAAACTAACTGGTCTATAATTGCTAGGTTTACTCTTAGACCCCTTTTTAAACAATGGAACAACATGTGCAGTACGCCAATCCTCCGGGACTATTCCCGTTTCTAATGACATTTGAAATATTTCTGTCATAGTCCGTGCTATTTCTACACTAACTTCCCTCAATGTCCTAGGGAATATCCTGTCCGGACCTGGAGACTTATCCACTTTTATATTTCTCAAAAGTGTCAGTACTTCCTCTTCTTTGATAGTTGATAGTTTGATATTTAATAGGAACCTGAGGGGCAACTCTTTCACTCAGAACGTGTTGGATGTATGGATATATGGAACAAGCTGCCTGGTGGAAACAGGTACTATAACAGCATTTATAAGTTCATACGTTCATAACATATAGGAGCAGAATTAGGCCATTTGGCCCATCAAGTCTACTCTGCCATTCAATCATGGCTGATCTATCTTTCCTTCTCAGCCCCATTCTCCTACCTTTTTCCCATAACATCTGACACTCATACTAATGAAGAATCTGTCAATCTCCGCCATAAAAATATCATTGACTTGGCTTCAAAGCCGTGGCAATGAATTCCACAGATTCACCACCCCTGACTAAAAAAAGTCCACCTCATCTCCTTTCTAAAGGTACATTCTTTTATTCTAAGGCTATAGCCTCTGGTTCTAGACTCTCCCATGAGTGGAAACATCCTCTCTGCATCCACTCTATCCAGGCCTTTCACCATTAGGTACGTTTCAATGAGGTCCCCCTCACCTAAACGCCGGCAGGTACAAGCTCAGTGTCGTCAAACGCTCCTCACATGTTAACCCAATTGTTTGCAATTTCTTGCGGTCTTGGATGGAGCTGTTCCCAAACCAAAGTTGCTTTTCCTTTCCCCCGCCACAGTTGGAGATGTTGGTGGCGAAGCACAGGGAAACGTACCGGCGAATGCTGGAGCAGCTGCTCCTGGCTGAGAAGTGCCACCGGCGAACCGTGTACGAGCTGGAGAATGAGAAGCACAAGCACACCGACTACATGAACAAGAGTGACGATTTCACTAACCTCCTGGAGCAGGATCGAGAGAGGTAAGAGCATGGACAGACATGTCGCTTCACTGCGTTTGCTGACCGCAAATACAGTGGCGGCACAGTGGTGCAGCGGCAGAGCTGCTGCCTTACTGGTACAATAACAACATTTAAAGACATTTGTACAGGTGTGTGGATATAAAGGGCCTGTCCCATTTCGGCGATTGTTTTGGAGACTACCGGCGACTGTCACAGTCATATTAGGTTGCTGAAAAAGCGTCGACTGGGACCCCCCCCACGACAATGTCTATGACAAGCTACAACAACCTATCACCTAGTCGACGCCAAGCTACGGCAAGCTACCGACAACCGGCGACCCAATCATCGCGACTTAGGACGTCCACCTACGACCACACCTACGACAATCTACGACCACACAGGCGACAACCTACGACAACCGAAGTCATCTGACGTCCACCCGCAACAAGCTATGACAAGCGACGACCCTGTCAGCGACAACTGAAGGCAACTGAAGACAATTCTGTCGCTGGTTGACGTAGGTAGTCGCCAATGGAGTTCACCGGTCAACACCCCGCGACAACCAACGTCGCCTGGCGACAACCTCCATCATCCTGGCGACAACCCACGACAGCACCTACGACAGGAGAAGACAAGCTACATGAAGCCCACAGTCGCCGAAAAGTTTCAAATATTTCAAAATCCAGCGGCGACCAGAAAAACATTATGATTCTTTAGGCGACTTGAGGAGCCAACTCACGACCAGACAGGCATCACCCCGCAACCATGTGGCGGCAGCCTGGTCGCCTGTAGTTGCTGAAAATATCACCTAAATGGGACAAGGAGTTTAGTTCATAAGTACATAAATGATAGGAGAATTAGGCCATTCAGCACCAGTCTACTCCACCATTCATTCATGGCTGATAGAAACATAGAAACATAGAAATTAGGTGCAGGAGTAGGCCATTCGGCCCTTCGAGCCTGCACCGCCATTCAATATGATCATGGCTGATCATCTAACTCAGTATCCCGTACATGCCTTCTCTCATAAATTATCCCCTTAGCCCCACAACCCCTGACAACCCCTCTGTGGCTTAATCACCACTCTCTGCGTGAAAAAAGTCTATCAAAGGATTTCTTCTTAAGCCCCCTTGTCCTGGAAACATCGGGAACAATCTCATGTCCAACCCCTTAAGAATTCTATTCCTCTCAACCACATTCTCCTGCCTTCTCCCCACAACCCGTACTTAATCAAGAATCTATCAAACTCTGCCTTAAAAATATCCATTGATTTGGCCTCCATAGCCTTCTGGATAGGAAAGGTCCAGAGGATGTTGGTCAAACGCAGGCAAAGGGAGCTCAAATAGGGTGGCACGGTGGTGCAATGGTAGAGTTGCTGCCTTACAGCGCGAGAGACCCGGGTTCGATCCTGAGTACGGGTGCAGTCTGTACAGAGTTTGCACATTCGCCCTGTGACTGCGTGGGTTTTCTCCGGGTGCTCCGGTTTCCTCCCACATTCCAAAGACATGTGAGTTTGTAGGTTTATTTACTTCTGTAAATTGTTCCTAGTGAGTAGGAAAGAACATGTATAGGTGATCGCTGATCGGTGGGCCAAAGGGCCTGTTTCCACACTGCATCTCTAAAACTGAAACTAAATATAAAACACAATTCATTCGACTGATCTCAGTAATTAATAGTTGAAACTAAATAACATAACAAACTATTAATGATGTGAATGGATAGATTGCCAGAGAAACATCATAGGTTTATCACGGAACAAATTATTTAGTATGTGTGTAGGAAGGAGCTGCAGATGCTGGTTTAAACCAAAGATAGACACAAAATGCTGAACGTCACCCGAAACGTCACCCATTCTTTCTCTCCAGAGATGCTGCCTGTCCCGCTGAGTTACTCCAGCATTTTGTATCTATTAAAGGATTTAATACTATACCCTATGATGGTTCAACTGAAATAGTTTAGTTTAGAAAGACGTCATGGAAACAAGTCCTTCTGCCAGGCTGAGCATCCATCACCTGTTCACACTAGTTCAATGTAATCCCACTTTCTCATCCACTCCCTACACATTCAGGGCAATTTTACAGAGGGCCAATTAACCTACAAACCCGCAGTTCTTTGGAATGTGGGAGGAAACCGGAGCACCCAGGTTTGTAGGTTAATTGGCCTCTGTAAATTACCGAGAGTGACGGGAGTGGATCTGAAAGTGCGATAATATAGAACAAGTGTGAATGGGTGATCAAAGAGTTAACTCGATAGGCCGAAGGGCCTGTTTCCACACTGTATCTTTAAGTACTAAATGCATATTCTGTTAGTTCTATAGGCTGTATTGCATAAAACATAAATTCCTTCTGATGTGTGCAATTCCTTTGTGGTTTCTTTATGAACTTACTCATAAAGCTTCAACGTTACACTTTATGGGCCAATAAAAATGCTCTCACTCATTTATCCTGGTCACATTTTCTATGCAATAGCCAATAAAAAATAGCTAATAAAAAAAATAAACAAAAGATCAGAGGATGTTCACTATGGAAATATATATGACATGCATTTCATACCATTAAAAGCCCTATTTGTGCACAGTGTCCTTTCTGGTGGTTTTAGTGTGATTGCGTTAGGTTCTATTAGATGCTGTGGTTTAGTTTAGTTTAGAGATACAGTGTGGAAACAATCCTTTTGGCCCACCAAGTCCACGCCGACCAGGGATCCCTACACATTAACACTATCCTACACACTAGGGACAATTTGCAATTTTTACTGAAGCTAATTAACCTACGAACCTGTATGTCTTTGGAGTGTGGGAGGAAACCGGAGCACCCAGAGAATACCCATGCAGTCACGGGGAGAATTCCTTACAGACGGCACCCATTGTCAGGGTCGAACCCGTGTTTCTGCCACTGTGTGGCAGCAGCAGATCTATTGCTGCGTCACCGTGCCGCCCCTGAAGTTTGAATCCAAAACGATGTCTACTTGTGTTGAAAGTCCAGGACCACAGGCAGATGCTCTTTCCCCTCAGGAATGTACAAGCAATGCATGATTGCAAATTCCTTCTTGCTGTTGTCATTGTAGCTGCTCTCCTGATGGGGTAATGTTAGGACCCAATCCCTGTGACAGGAAATACTCCCCTGTAAGCAATAAAAGAAAGCTTCCCCTGCCCTTTCACGTCACACCTTTCTCAGTCATTAATCATCTCAAGCCTTTTTTTAAAACAAAGGGTTTATTCTGTAGTGTTTCCTGATGTACCAGGTATCATTTTTTTCTCTATCTATTTTTTAAATTCATACTGAGAGAAACTTGGCACGTTGTGGCAAAATAAAAGTCATGGGCCAAAATTTGTTTATAAAATAATGGCGCTCTTTGTGATTTATGCAGTAGTTTAGCAGCTACAAGTGACGAGTGGATAGGATATTAAATGTGAACACATCAAATTTTGAAAAGTACGGCACAAGAACAGGCCCTTTGTTCCACAATGTCGGTGCCGAACATTGATGCCAGATCCATGTTATCTATCTACCTGCACATAACCCATATCCCTCCATTCCCTGCATATCCATGTGCCTATCCAAAAGCCTCTTAAATGCCAATGTTGTATCTGCCTCAACCACAAACCCTGGCAGCACATTCTAGGCACTCACTATCATCCGTGTAATAATATTGCGCCGTGCATCTCTTTTAGACTTTACCCCTCTCACCTTAAAGCTATGCCATAGAATGTCTAAGAGTTATACAGATTTCGCATCCTTTGGGATAATTTTGAAAATCTTAGATAGTTACATTGAACAGCATATCCGCTCCTCTTAGATATAGGTGTTTCCGTAAATAAAGGCACCAACCTGTGACATGGATGGCCAAATTTGGAAGTTATTAAATCATAATGAAATACCACAGCATTAAACATGGGCCTAACTACGATCCCTTTGAGTTAATTTGTGATCAAAATCAACCAAAATTTGATCAAAATTTGATACTTTAAAAATTTGAAAGAAAGATTTTTTTTACTGATTTCTAAGCTCCCTTACAAAATGTCAGCACGTCAAAGTCAAAGTCAAAAGTCAAAGTCAAAGCTAATTTTATTCGTCACATACACCCGAAGGTGCAGTGAAATTAATTTGCCAGCAGCGATACAATTAAAAAGAACACACAATACACAATAAGATTTAACACAAACATCCACCACTTTGTAGGTTAACTTGTCTCTGTAAAATTGCCCCTAATGTGTAGGGAGTGGGTGAGGACAGTGGGATAACAGAACTTGTGTGAATGGGTAGACAAAAATGCTGGAGAAACTCAGCATGGTGAAGCAGCATCTATGGAGCGAAGGAAATAGGCGATGTTTCGGGTCGAGACCCTTCTTCAGACTGATGTGAGGGTGGGGTCGGATTTGGAATGGGAGGGGGAATTGAAGTGTTGAGCCACCGGGAGATCAGGTTGGTTATTGCGAACTGAGTGGAGGTGTTGTGCGAAGCGATCGCCAAGCCTGTGCTTGGTCTCACCGAGGTTGATCATACGCTGAATAATCCAACCACATTTTTGTTTGGAAGTGGAAAGAAATAATAGAAATTGCATTCATTGCAACGTGTAAAAAGAGTTGAGATACTGTATTATAATTTTGCTGCATGTCATTGTGGTATATATCATGTCTTGATTGGTGAATATGTTTAGTTTGTGACTTTAATTTGAAGCAGAAATAATATGTGAATGCTTCATTGAGCATAATTCCGACTGGTAACTACGCACTTCATCCAAGCACATTATCGCACGCGTCATGCAAGCCGTCTTAAATGATCACCTAAACTGCCATATGGCAGCCTACAAAACTGCCAAGGTTGACCGGCTGACAACAGAGAAAAAAAGTTAAGTGAGAGCCCTGCAAGGTGTATAATATTTTTGACACTGTAATAGGCCTTTCTTACATATGCTGTCACAACGCACTGTAGTCTCTAAACAACCCTTCAGTAATTTTCCTTGCCCTCCATTTCAGAATAATAGTGTTTTAAGCCGATAACTCGACACTAGCACTGGCAATAAATAAATAAATAAAAAGCGCGGCTTTCCAGCCCCTTATCTCATTGGCCACGCTCGGCTGCAAATCGGTATGAATCTGGTGGACCATCTTCCTCTAGTTGTGGGGGTGGGGGATTTGGAGGGGCTTCACAAGTGGAACAGCCTAGGGTCTCTCTTCATCTAAATCCGGCACTACCCGTAGATCATGCCAGGGTCATTATAATCGCGTTGTTTGAAAAAAAAATTTTAATCGCGACAAGTGCAAAAAAAACAATTATAGCATTGACGGCGTTCGACAATGGGTGGGACTATAGAATGAGACATCGATAAAATAGGTGAGCTAGATTTTTATTTCATGATTTTAAGTTCTATTCACTATTACGTATTTCAATGGAAAGCTTAAACACAAAATATTCACAATAAAAAAGAAACAATTATTATAAAAACGGTTACTCTGCTTTTAATTCACACATTTCACACGTGACCAAATGGACACTGCTAAACACGTGTGCCGCAAAAACCTGGGGCATCAGAAAACAATCCAATTGGGTGATAAAACATAAAAATCATAAGCATAATCAGAATTTGTCATATAGTTATTTACAGTAATTGCAAAATGACTGTACTCTTTCTGGTATAAATTAGCCGAAGGATTTGTAAGATCGTGCTTGAAAACACCGGGACATATCTGATATTTTTCATTGTAAAAACAAATGTATTTATTTTTGCTGCATCTCATTATTTTAGCTGTACACCGTGATCTACACTACTTAAAATACAGGATATGAAACAGTGGGAATATTACATAAAAAACAAGAAAATAACTTCTAAGTTTGGAGACTTTCAGTTTCACTACTGAGTGCTGTATTTACAGAAACACCCATATTCACATCTGCATCTCTTTGAAATTAGAAACGAGGAACTGCAGATGCTGGTTTACAACAAAAAAATACAAAGTGCTTGAGTCACAGGCAGAATCTCTGGAGAAAATGAATAGGTGAGGTTTGGGGTTGAGACCCTTCTTCAGTCTGATTGCACTTGGGAGGGAGAAGAAAACTGGAAGAGGGGTAGGATAAAGCTTGGCAAGTGATAGGTGGATACAGGTGAGGGGAGGGAGGTTGATAGGACGATTGTTGGACAAAGGCCATGGATGTGGAGAGGATGTTTCCACAAGTGGGAGAGTCTAAGACCAGAGGGCACAGCCTCAGAATAAAAAGACGTATCTTTAGAATGTAGATGAGGAATTTCTTTAGTCAGAAGGTGGCGAATCTATGGAATTCATTGCCACAGACGGCTATGGAGACAAAGTCATTGGGTATTTTTAAGGTGGAGATTGACAGGTTCAGGGAGTCGGGGAGTATGGGAAGAATGCAGGAGAATGGGATTGAGGTCCATGGGGACGAGGTTCTCTCCACATCCACTCTATCCTGGCCTTTCAATTTCAATTAATTGAATGTTTTGAGACAGGAGAAGATGGTGATGAGGTTTGATATAAAGTCAGAGTATTCCTCTAATTTACTCAAGACTCATAAAAGATAATCTGATTACAACCAGCAGGGGATTCCAGACATTGTATATAAACATATTGTGATTTGACAAAGGTAACTCGATGCTCTCTGATCCAAGAAATTGGTGCATTTTAGCACTCATTAAAATAATTAGATCCTTAGAGACCATGTTCTCAGAGAAAGAGGTTCAGATTGCAAACTGTACAATCCAAATTCAATTGTTTTTTTTTCTCAAAAACTAATCACGCTGTTCTGGTTGTGTGCTGCTGTGCCAAACATTACATCAGGTTGTGCGTTGTGTGTGCATATATGTATTTATAAGTTCCCACATGATCATGGGACATTTCTGCCTGTTGCAGCTTTAATTAAAGAGGTCTGAAGGATGTGGGGAGAATGGGCTGCGGAACAGTGTGTGATGGAGAAAGGTCACAAACGCTGAACAAAATGGAACCGAAGGGCCCATTACAGCACCAGGAAAATTATAATTCAAAAAAAACTTTTATTTGCTTGAGAGCAGAAACAGCATGCATCATCGGGTTATGGTTTTTTGTTAATATATATTTTCATCCCCGGAATGTGGCCGTTGTGAATAAAAGACACATTTATTATTGATCCCTAATCGCCCTACGAAGGTGAAGGAGGACAGCTGGAATCACTCGAATGTGTATAAAGTGTAGATGCAGGAACACCATTTAATGTAAAGGTATACCAGTGAAGTCCGATTAAAGATGGTTCAAAGAAGTAGATGGAAGGTCAGGACCACACTCTAGCTGATGAGAGGAGCGTTCAGATACCTGATAACAGCTGGGATGAAACTGTCCCTGAATCAGGAGGTATGCATTTTCATACATATGACATATAGACACATACGATTAATTTATTTATAAATATTGTTTATGACACTTTATAAATATTCTTGTTTTGTTTTTTTGTACGCTTTCATACTTGCTTTTTATTTTTTATTCTGTTCGAAATAAAGAATTAAATAAATAAATAAATAAATAAATAGATAAATAGATAAATAAATAGGCATTTGTGCCTCTTGCCTAATGGGGGAGGGGAGAAGAGTGAGACTGGTTCTTGATTATGTTAACAACTTTGCTGAAGCAGCATGAAGTGTAGATGGAGTCAATGGAAGGACGGTTAGTTTGTGTGATGGTCTGGTCTGCGGGTCTCACAATTCTCTGCTATTTCTTGCGGTCTTGGTTGGAGCTGTGATGCATCCCGATAAAAATGCTTTCTCCAGTGCATCTGTCGAAGTTGGTGAGGTTGTTGGGGACATGCCAAACTTCCTAAGCCTTCTGAGGAAGTAGAGGGGTTGGTATGCTTGCTGGGCTATGCTTCCATGTGGCTGGTCCAGGACAAATTGCGGGTGATATTTATTTCTAAGAACTGAATGCTTCAACCTGCAAAGAATAGTCGCTGCACCGTTCAGAGTCCACTCCGCTCAGTTTACACCGTCACTATGACCCGGCAGTATTCAGAATGTAATCATTGCTTCACAGATGCTGTTGGGTCCATACACGGTCAAAATTGTATCAATGAACAGTGTGTGTCAGTTAATTCACAAAATAATCTTACCCGGAAACTGTCTCCAGAGAATTTAATTACACTACAAGAATGATAATGATCTGTGAAAGGTATTCAGTGTTCCGCAGAGTGCAAGGATCGGAAATGGCAGGCACTCATCTCCACTCTGTCTGGCAGGTATTGGAATGTGTTGAAAAAGTCCTTTCATCCCTGACTTTTAAATCAAACACAGCCCATACTCAGGGATGAAGGCTCACTGCCTTCCCTCCTGCACTGCAAGAGTTTAATGATTGAACCTTCTAAAAACTCACAGCACTAGTGACCCGGGCTCGATCCTGACCTGCTGTCTGTGTGTGAAATTTGCACCTTCTCCCTGTGACCATATGGGTTTTCTCCAGGTGCTCCAGTTTCCGCCCTCTTCCCAAATACGTGCGGGTTTGAAGGTAAAATGTCCTCTGTTAATTGAATGGCTGAGAAACTGTAATTAGCTGTAAACATAGAACTATTGTGAATGGGTAATCGATAGTCGGTGTGGACTTGGTGGGGCGAAGGGCCTGTTTCCATATTGTATTTCTAAACTAAGCTAAATTGTGAGCATTTTCCGAGTGGAAAACTCAATGTTCAGTGGTTCAATGGTACTTTATTGTCATGTGTAACTAAGTACAATGAAATTCCTGTTTTGCACACAGTTCAGTGACAATCCTACTATGCACTAGGCACAGTCATACTATGTACAAGAGTGTAATGATTTAGATGAGAACATACAGGGCAAGATTAGCAAGTTTGCTGATGTTACAAAAGTTAGTGGTTTAGCAGATAGTGAAGATGGTTGTGAACGATTGCATTAGGATCTGGATCGATTGGCCTGGTGGGTGGAGGAATTGTTGATGGAATTTAATACAGAAAAGTGTGAGGTGTTGCATTTTGAGACGTCGAACAAGGGCAGGACCTACACAGAAAATGGTACGTCTCTAGGTAGTGTTGTAGAGCAGAGGGATCTAGGAGTACAGGTGCATGATTCCTAGAAGGTTGAGTCGCAGGTAGATAAGGTAGTCAAAAAAGCTTTTGGCACTATGGCCTTCATCAGTCAGAGTATTGAGTACAGAAGTTGGGAGGTCATGTTGTAGTTGTATAAGACATTGGTGAGACCGCATTTAGAATACTGTGTTCAGTTCTGGACAACATGTTATAGGAAAGATATTGTCAAGCTTGAAAGGGTTCAGAAAAGATTTAAGAGGATGTTACTAGGGCTAGAGGGTGTGAGCTATAGGGAGAGGTTGAGTAGGCTAGGTCTCTATTCCATGGAGCACAGGAGGATAGGGGGTGATCTTATAGAGGTGTATAAGATCATGAGAGGAATAGATCGGGTAGATGCACAGTTTTCTTCTCAGAGTCGAGGACCAGAGGACCTCAAAGGTGAAGGGGAAAAGATTTAATAGGAATCTGAAGGGTAACTTTTTCTTCTATGACATTCTTGCCATAGAGGGAGTGCAGAGAAGGTTCACCAGACTGATTCCTGGGATGTCAGGACATTCATATGAAGAAAGACTGGATAGACTCGGCTTGTGCTCGCTAGAATTTAGAAGATTGAGGGGGGATCTTATAGAAACTTACTAAATTCTTAAGGGGTTGGACAGGCTAGATGCAGGAAGATTGTTCCCAATGTTGTGGAAGTCCAGAACAAGGGGTCACAGTTTAAGGATAGAAGGGAAATCTTTCAGGACTGAGATGAGAAAAACATTTTTTACACAGAGAGTGGTGAATCTCTGGAATTCTCTGCCACAGAATGTAGTTAAGGCCAGTTCATTGGCTATATTTAAGAGGGAGTTAGATGTGGCCCTTGTGGCTAAAGGGATCAGGGGGTATGGAGAGAAGGCCGGTACAGGATACTGAGTTGGATGACCAGCATGATCATATTGAATGGCAGTGCAGGCTCGAAGGGCCGAATGGCCTACTCCTGCACATAATTTCTATGTTTCTATGTTTCACACAAAGGGTGGTGGGTGTATGGAACAAGCTGCCAGGGGAGGCAGTTGAGGCTGGGACTATCCCAATGTTCAAGAAACAGTTAGACAGGTACATGGATAGGACAGATTTGGAGGGATATGGACCAAGCGCAGGCAAGTGGGACTAGTGTAGCTGGGACATTGTTGGCTGGTTTGGGTGAGTTGGGCCAAAGGGCCTGTTTCCACACTGTATCACTCTATGAACACACTGAGTCAGTACATAAGAGTCGCCAAGATTTAGGTGCCATCTTGTACCCTTCGAGTCTGAAATAATAGTCTTAATTTGGCCATAAGGCCCGTTGTCCTGGCGACGGCACTGGGTTGGAGTTCAGGGGTCGGCTTGGCCAATCGATTTAGTCAATGTCCTCCATCGCAGCTCCGCAACTCTTTACCACTGCAGGCCACGTCCATTTTGTGTGCTTGGCCACTTGGAGTGGTGCCTGATCTAATGGAGCCCCAAGCTGCCGCCCATTCAACCCACTCCCACACCTCCCTCCTCGACATCGGCCCACGAACACGGCCCCCCCTCGCCTCCCATGGCCATTGCTCAGCCTCCGTGCCCTGGGGCGCCTCCTGCAGTCGACCCGGAGCGCCACCTAGGGTGTGGGAGGTGAGCCCCCAGTCTCTCACCAGTATCGATCTTTTCTTCCACCCACCACTGCCGCCATCTTGGACTCTCCAGAATCTGACCTTTTCTTCAGGAAGACAAGTGCGGGAAATAGCCCGTGAACTAATTCTGTTCTGAAGGTGGAAGGTTGTGAAATCTGTACAGATGGAGGTATAGAATTCCCAACATTCCATAAGCTTTGTCTCCAGGGAAGCTTTACCCATGTTTTCAGAACAATTTTATGGTTTGGGTCTTTAGTTTGCAAATGGCTTTTGAGTTCCAAAGGGATTACAACATTTAAAATTATTTTTGATGCCAGATAAGTACTCATTAATCTGGTTCATTTTCATATTAATTCTGCATTAAAATTGGTAGTTGGGTGACAAATCATCGACATTGTAAATTGTG
This sequence comes from Leucoraja erinaceus, assembly GCF_028641065.1. NCBI lineage: Eukaryota > Metazoa > Chordata > Chondrichthyes > Rajiformes > Rajidae > Leucoraja > Leucoraja erinaceus. Next base: position 36,457,242 of record NC_073384.1, on the reverse strand, counting down.
GATTGTTGTCCAAGTACTGAAACCCAGCTGCGTGACAATGTTCTGTAGCCACGTTCAAAGGTGATCTGGCACGAAACAGCTCCACACCTGTAAAAGATCACAGACATAAAGGAAATTCCATATGTCACTCTCTCTCTACACAAGGAAGCATTATGTAACGTTATAGCCTAGACCGTGATTAAATGGAAGGTGTATTTCATTAAATTTATTGCAGATCAAATAATGAGGAAAATACAAAACATTTTCATTGAATCATAGAACCTTACAACGCAGAAGCAGACTCTTCGGCCCTTCATTGAATTGCCTGTTCTTATGCTGTGCTGTTTTATGTTTTATTTTCTATCCATGCCAACCTTATTTTGCCTATCCACACGAATCCCATTTGCCTAAATTATGTTTGTTTCCTTCACTGCTTTGCGAATATAAGTACCTGTCGAAATGCCTCTTAAATGTATTGATTGTTTAGAGATCAAAACAAGCCCTTTGTCCCGCCGAGTCCATGACAACCACCTCCTACACACCAGGGAGCCAATTCATCTATAAACCTGCATGTCTTTATAGTGTAGGAAGAACACGACACCCGGAGAAAACCCAAGCAGGTTACAGAGAGAACATGCGAACTCCACACAGACAGCACCCGAGGTCAGGTTTGAATTCAGGTCTCTGGCGCTGTGAGGCAGAGGCTGTATCCACCACATCCTCTGGCTGCTCATTCCAGATATCAACCACTCTCTGCGTAGAGAACTTACTCAATCAGGTCACTTTAAATCCCTACCTCCTGCCTTAGACCAATGCCCTCTTGTTTTATTATATCCCTGCAATGGGCAAATGATTTTGACTATCTACGCTATAATCTTGTATACCTCTAGGTCACTCCTCAACCTCCTTTGCTCCTGGGAAAACAAGCCAGCTTATCCAATCTCTCCCCATTATTAAAGGCCTCTGACCCAGGAAATATCCTGATGTATCTCCTCAGTATTTCCTGTGGAGCCACCACATTCTTCCTGTAGTGTGGTGACCAGAAATATACACAATACTCCAAGTGAAGCCTATCCCGTATTTAAAGTTGCAACATAACGTCCCAACTCCATGCCCCGACCTATGAAGGCAAGTGGCTCAAGCAGCATCTCTGGAGAACATGGATTGATGACGTTTTGGGTCGGGACCTTTAGAGAGGAGATAAGGAGGTATTTCTTTAGTCAGAGGTTGGTGAATATGTGGAATTTATTGCCACAGAAGGCTGAGGCCAAGTCAATTGATAATTTTATGGCAGAGATTGACAGATTCTTGATTAGTAAGGGTGTCATGGGTTATAGCGAGAAGGCAGGAGAATGGGGTTGAGAGGGAAAGATAGATCAGCCATGATTAAATGGTGTGGACTTGATGGGCTGAATAACATAATTCTGTTCCTATAACTTATGAACTTATGACTCTTCAGACCTTCCAAAGAAGATGGGTCCCAACCCAAAACATCACCTATCATTCTCCAGAGATGCTGCTTGACCTGCTGAATTACTTCAGCACATTGTGTCTTGTTTTTGTGAACCAGCAGATGCAGTTCTTTGTGTTTCAACAACAAATGGCTGAAGTCGGCTCACAGAAAGAAGTGGAGAATTGAATTTGTAGCGGGAGAGGATGTGGATTGTGCAGGTAGACAGGTGATAGTCTTGGCATCATGTTCAGCACAGGCACTGTGGGCCAAAGGGCCTGTTCCTACGCTGTACTGTTCTATGGTCTATGATTTAATAGATCCTTCTCTGCTTTATCTGGGGATCAGGGTGTGTAGCACAGTTAACAAAGCAAAGTCAAACCCAACGTGAGTACTGCCTGCACTGTTGAACCCTGACTACAGTAACATCAGTAACAATTGATCATTAAGTAGCTGGCAAAAGTTACATTTCCCAACAAATACTTCCTGAATATTTTTTTCTTAATCTTTGTGAGCGACTGGGGATAAAATGTACCCTGTGACAATGAGGGAGTGGTAATTTACACTCATGTCAGATCAAATATACCTCGGTGAAGATATGAATCACGCCGACACTGAATCTGACATCATTACCTCATTTCTCAGGTGTTTAAAAATGAAACGATTGTCTCCTTCCCAGAGCCAGCTTTTGATTTATTAGTGTATGAGGTAATGCTCTGTAAATATATAACATTGATGTCAGTTTGTTCAGCGCCTTGTTTCTATGATTGAGCTGCACCTTTTACAATATGCAACTAAACCCTTTACCTCATACAAATCCGCACTTAGAAAAATTAAAGAGACTTTTCTAAAACAAAACTAAAAGACCCATCTCCTCAGATGGTAATGTCCAGTTTCCTATTGAAATAATTTCCGCAATTTTTACACAACACTAGGTGCACTTTTACACAACACTAGGTACACTTGTGTGGAAAGGAACTGCAGATGGTGGTCTGGATCGACTCCATGTCTCTGGCACAGTGAGGCAGCATATCTACGGCTGCACCACTGTGCAGTTCTGAATTTGCTAGCTATCACTTTGCTTTCTAAGGTGCATCTGCAGAAATTTGTAGGAGTAATTGGAGACAGGCCAAATTTCCTCATTCTCCTCTAAACGACTCATCGACTGATGGAGCATTAAAATGGATGATGGAAACAAGGTGGACAAATGTAAGTAGAGCAACTGATTGGGAGATGATAGCCTAGTGTTCGTCTGTCAGGTCATGGTCAAGGGGTAGGTTTGAAGAGGTGTCCAAGAACTAGAAGACTGGCCTCTGAAGAAGGGGCCCGTCCAAAAACGTCCCGCGGAGTTACTCCAGCACTTTGTGTCTTTTTTTTTAAATTAAAAGAGAAGGAGCAAGAAAGAGAAAAAGTGAGATGTGGAAAGTTAGGACCCCTAGACTAACAAAGTAGTGGAGCCAAAGATTGGATAAAAGAATGAAAGAAGAGAGGAATAGAAAAAAAAGGACAAAAAGAAAAAGAGAAAGAAAAGTGGTGGTATACCTGCCTCTCGTCCCTCCCCACCCACCTCACCCTTTGTGCCTTTTTTTTGACATATGTGATTTCTCCTTCACAGTACCATGAAGTACCATGAGCTTCTTATTCAAAGTCACACCACAGATTTCAGGACAAACTGAATGAGTTAAGGAGAAACTCAACAGTCCTATCACATTACAGTCAAACATGAACAGTCTGCTTCCCTTTTCAGCTGGAAACATTTGGACAAACATCCCTTTCTTTTATTAATGTACTGTAATTTCTGGCTTCAACTGAACCATATTTCAGAAATGGAGTCCATAAGTAGCTTCCATCATGATGTCAGTTCAGCATACATGTGACATTAATATCACCAAACATCTGTCGTGGACCAACCACACTGATGCAACAGCCAGGAAGTAAAACCAATGTCTCTACTTCATGAGTCTGAGGAAATTCAGCATGTCTCCAATCCTCTTCTTATCGAGCCCACATCAAGATTATAAACTGTTCAGCCAGAGCTGAACACACTTCTCGGCATCAGCATACAATAGTGTTGGTCTTGCACTTGTGCGTGGTAGTGGAAAGATTGGTGGAAACAGGGCCGCGACGTGAAAGCTCTTTCCTTGACCCCATGTCTCCAATGACTCTTTCAAACTTCTACAGGTGCACCATAGAAAAGCACACTGTGGTTTCACAGCTGGGTTTGGGTACAGCTGGGTTTGGGACCAGCTCATCCCAAGACCACGAGAAATTGCAGAGTTGTGGATGTAGCCTAGTCCACTCGGAGAATAAGAAAAAATATCCAGGAAGTATTTGTTGGGAAATTCAGCCAACATAATCAAGGACTTGTCCCACCCTGGTCATTCCTTCTTCTCCTTGCTCCCATCAGCCAGAAGATACAGAAGCTTGAAAGCGCACACCACCAGACTCAGTAACAGCTTCTTCCCCTCCACTATCAGGCTTCTGAATGGCCCTTCCATAAGCTAGGATACTGTCCGATTCACAGCTACCGCATTCAAGACAGTGGTCTCTGTCTGTCCTGGGCATCCTCCACTGTCAGTGAGGCTACACTCAAATTGGAGGAACAGAATCTCACATTTCGCTTGTGCAGCTTACAAACACAGCGGTATAAACTGATTTTTCTAATTTCCTGCATTGCCTTCCCCCTTTCCCCACCCAAGTTGTCCAACTAGTTCCACTGTTCGCATCCTTGTATCCCTGTCGTTACCTATTTCTTTTCTTCAGATATGCTGCCTGATCCAAAATGTGGGTCTGTCTTCTTGTCTCAGGAAAAGATGCACTGCAATGCAGGAACAGCATGTTGAAGGAAGTATCTTATTTTGGATAAGATATTATAGCAAATCCCATCTGGCTGTTGTAATTAGAGGTGGGAGGTGGTGTGGAACTGTTGAAGGAGACTGTTCCAAGTATCCTTGTTGACCTTCCCCTCTCCACCGGCACTGTATAAACAAGTTAATCGGCCACTTGCTCAAGTAGCTGTTGGATTACATTGAAAGGTTTGCTTGCCCACAAAACACAGTAGTTATAATTGAAAAGCCCTGTTCAATCCTGACCTTGGGTGCTGTCCATGTGGAGTTTGCATGTTATCCCTATGACTGCATCGGTTTCCTCCGGGTGCTCCGGTTTCCTCCCCGACACCCCATAAACGTGTGGGGTTGTAGGTAAATTAGCCTCTGTAAATTGTCCCTAGTGTGTCCTCAACGTGAGTACTAGTGTGCCCCATGTCTTACACTGAACATTGCACCCATTATCCTGTATCTGTACACTGTGTAATCGTACTGTATTTAACTGTGCTTGATTTTAATCATGTATAGTCTTTTCGCTGACTGGACAGCATGCACCAAAAAAGCTTTTCACTGTATCACAGTACATGTGACAATAATAAACTAAACTAAGCTAAACTAAGGAGTGGATCAGAAAGTGGGGTAACACAAAACTAGTGAGAAGGGTCCCGACTCAACCTATCTATGTTCTCCAAAAATGCTGCCTAACCCGCTGAGTTACTCCAGCACTTTGTCTTTTTATGTAAACCGGCATTTGCAGATCTTTATTTCTAGAATTAGTGTGAACAAGTGATCAGTGGCTGGTGCCGACTCGGTGGGCCGAAGGGCCTGTTTCCATGTGGTATCGCTAAAACTAAATAATTAATTCATTAAAACTAAGCAATCGTTTTTTGAAAAAGCAAGTGCTAAAAATCTGAGATAAAATCAGGGAATGCTGGAAATACTCATCAGGTCGGGCGACGCCAGCGGAGAGAGGAACAGAGTTCACGTTTCCGATCGAGAACTTTGTTTTATCATTCACTCGTGCAATTTGAGCCTTTATTGCCTCTTCCTATCTGCTCGTGAGGTTTGTGGCAGGTCATTCATAGAGTCATACAGCGTGGAAACAAGCCCTTCGGCCCAACTTGCCCACACCGACCAAAACGTCCCATCTACACTAGTCCCACCTGCCTGCGTTTGGCCCATATCCCTCTAAACGTGTCCTATCAATGTACCTGTCTAAATGTTTCTTAAACATTGCAATAGTACCTGCCTCAACGACCTCTTCTGGAAGCTCTCCATACACCTATCACCCTTTATGTGACTAATTTCAGGAAATGTAGACCATACCCAGTAAAAACAGCAGAACCCCACCTGGAATAATTGGCCACTCAGTCTGGTTCTCTTGTAGTTTTATTGTCACTGTAAATAATTTACAATGGTCTGTAAATTATTTCTAATCTAAACACATAACTGCCACCTTACCATACCTTTTGCGCTCTTAAAAGGCTTATATTATGCTATTACTCTCATTGATTATAAACTACTTGTTTTTTTCCCCAAACCTAAACTTTATTCAGAATAAAATATATATATAAATACAAAACAAAAACTGTGCAAAACTGGTTCATACATTCTTAGTGTCTATACATTTAATAGTGTCATACTCAGTAGTGTTCGCACAATGGAGTTGCTGCCTTACAGCGCCAGAGACCCAGGTTCGATCCTGACTACGGGTGCTGTCTGTACAGAGTTTGTACATTCTCTCCATGACTGCGTGAGTTTTCTCCCGGTGCTCCAGTTTGCTTCTACATTCCAAAGATGTGCAGGTTTGCTTCTGTAAATGTTCCCTAGTGTGTAGGATACAAAAGTGGGATAACATGGAACTAGTATACAGGTGATCGTTGGTTGGCACAGACTCGGTGGGCTGAAAGGCCTGATTCCCCACTGTATCTCCAAACTAAATTAAAACTAATTACAACTAATTAACTAAATTGAAACTAATTACAAACTAGCTAAAACAAAACACCCTTGCTACTCATGTTGTCCCCGAGGGTATTATCCCTTCCCTTGTTTGAGGGGTGTTCCCACCGGACTCTGCCCCTCAATGTCCAGCAGCGGAAGTACCCGAGACTGTGGGCCTCCTCCCTTGCAGGTTTACAGTGGCATGGGATCCATGGTTTTAGTTTTGTGCTTTGAAATCTGAGTGAAACAACTATGACATAAGCTGTCCTTCGAAACATAGCATGGTGAGGTCAAGCAAACATTGGGATGAAAGCAGCAGCAGTGCCAAAGATTACACAACAGGTTCAATAAAGAGAAAAGTGGTGCTTGTTAACAATAATTAAACTACATCAAGCAGCTGAAACAGCTACTTTTGTCTGCACCAAGGCTTGTTTTGCTTTGTTTTAAGTATGCTTTCTTACACACACAGAACTGTACAGGAACGGATTATAGAAAGATAATGCTCACATTGAAAGGTCCACTCTCCCTCTCCCCCTCCTCCTCCTCCTCCCTCTCTCCCCTCCCCCTTCTCTCTCCCCCCTCCTCCTTCCCTCTCCTCCTCTCCTCTCCCCCCTCCCTCCCCCCTCTCTCCTCCCCCCCCTCCCTCCTCTCTTCCTTCCCTCTCTCCCCCACTCCCTCTCTCTCCCATCTCCCCTCTCCCTCCTATCTCCCCTCTCCCTCGAAAGCCTGTCTGCTTCTACAAGGGCAGCCTAGTCTGGGAGTTAAACTTGGTTCCAGCTGGATTCCTCTCTTAATTCAAGCTGCTTGCCCTCAGTTGAAAGCTCCGCCTTCTCACTGACCAAAGTTAATCTGCACAATGCTGCCCCATTTAAGGAAAGGATGACATCATTAGTTTTTGGTTCAGGACTTCTTCATGCTGTAAAATTCACCTTTCATTGTCTAATGACAGAGCTGGAATGTAATGGTTGATTCCCAGTGGGGTAGAAACCACTGCTTGCTTGTTCTGCAAACACAGTTGAAAGCAGCAGAGTTCTCTGACGTTCAATTAACTGTATCCTACCTCAAAAGGTAAGAAAGAGTTTTTTTCTCTCTCTCTACAATCAGCTGAGAGTTGTTCACAGATGAACCAATCTCACCCTCGATCTTATTTTAGAAAGTTGAGATGTTACAGATTGAAATGCTGTCTAAATAGAGCTTGTTGTTTGAGCTGAATGTGCTTGTGTTGTGCTTTGCTTAGAGAGATTAAATAAATGTCCTCAGCTGAGCTGCCGGTGTGTTCTGTGACTCTGGATATTCGCTTCCCTTCCTTCAGCTCTGTGTTCATACAAGCAAAGTGATTGTGACAACACATTTGTTTAATCTAAGTCTCCTTTGCTCTCTTATTTATTCCCTCCTTTTTGACACTGTGTTCTAATGTTTGCTGTTATTTTTTAGTTCTCTTCCGTTTGTTGTCTTGTTTGTATTGCCACCAAACCCATCCCCACAATTGTTGGCAGTTTATCCTTTGGGGTGGGGGTGGTGGTAGTCAGGAGCCGAGGTGGTGGGTACTGGTAATGTTGATAATCAAAGTGCTCCAAAGCTGGGACACTAACTGGAAACGTAAGGTTATGTGAACATGAATAGATGGAGCATTTATCTTGCACAATTCTTCTCTAGCATGTGGTTACGTGTTAATATATGATTGTGTGGGATTGCTTTCCCGGAGTGTGTGATGTAATTTCTAAATATTAGTATGAAGCATTAAAATATGGATTTGCTTGGCTTATCCGCAGAGATGAAATCAACTGCTCTCCTATTTAGATAGACACAAAGTGCTGGAGTAACTCAGCGGGTCAGGCAGCATCCCGACCCAAAACGTCACCCATCCTTTTCCTCCAGAGATGCAGCCTGACCCACTGAGTTACTCCAGCACTTTGTGTCTAAATTTGGTATATACCAGCATCTGCAGTTCTTTGTTTCTGCACTCCTCTCTTTAGTTTGGGGTGCTGACTGGACTAATTGTGGATAAATGTGAGATTATCCACTTTGGTGGCAAGAACAGGAAGGTAGATTTTGATCTGAATGGTGTCAAGTTGGGAAAAGGGGAAGTACAACGAGATCTGGGTGTCCTTGTACATCAGTCAATGAAAGTAAGCATGCAGGTACAGCAGGCAGTGAAGAAAGCTAATGGCCTTCATAACAAGAGGGAGTTGAGTATAGGAGCAAAGAGGTCCTTCTGCAGTTGTATAGGGCCCTGGTGAGACCATACCTGGAGTATTGTGTGCAGTTTTGGTCTCCAAATTTGAGGAAGGACATTCTTGCTATTGAGGTAGTGCAGCGTAGGTTCATGAGGTTAATTCCTGGGATGGTGGGACTGTCATATGTTGAAAGAATGGAGCGACTGGGCTTGTATACATTGGAATTTAGAAGGATGAGAAGAGATCTTATTGAAACATATAAGATTATTAAGGGATAGTGGCAGGAAACATGTTTACGATGTTGGGGGAGTCCAGAGCCAGGAGCCACAGTTTAAGATGAAGGGGTAGGCCATTTAGAACGGAGATGAGGAAAACCATTTTCACCTAGAGAGTTGTGAATCTGTGGAATTCGGCATAACATTGTGGGCCGAAGGGCCTGTTCCTGTGCTGTACTGTTCAAAGTTCTAATGTATCCATTAGGATGGGTGTTCAGGAAGGACTTTGTTTTAGTGGGACAATTCTACTTGCAGTTTAATCATCCAAGATACTCTTTCGGTTTAGGCTTTAGAGATATACGGTGCGGAAACATGCCCTTTAGCCTGCCGTCTGTGCTGACTATCGATCACCCTGTACATTAACAATATCCTACATGAGGACAATTTACATAATTTACAGGTCAATTAACACAAACCTAGCACTAGCACTATCCTAAACAATCGGGACAATTTACAATTTTACCAAAGCCGATTAACCAACAAACATCTTGGGAGTGGGAGGAAACCGGAGCAGTAAGGTCATGGAAAGTGCACAAACCCCGTACAGACAGCACCCATAGTCAGGATTTGTAATATGGGTGCAATGCTGATTGCCCCATTATAAGAAGGATGTGGAGGCTTTGGAAGGGGTGCAGAAGTGGTTTACCAGAATGCTGCTTGAATTAGAGGAGATTAATTATAAGGAGAGGTTGGACAGACTGTATTGTTTTCTCTATAATGCTGGAAGCTGAGGGGAAATTTGATAGAAGTATATCAAATTATGAGTGGTCTAGATAGGCCAGATGGTCAGGGGACTAGAGGCTATAGGCGTAAGATGAGAGGGCCAAAGTTAAAGGCGATGTGCGGGACACGTTTTTAAATTAATGAATGGTAAAAGCCTGGGACGTGCTGTCAGGGTAGGGGATTGGTGGTGGAGGCAGATATGATAGCGACATTTAAGAGGCTTTTAAAAAAGCACGTGGATATGCAGGGACTAGAGGGATATGGATCATGTACCGGCAAGGAGGGTAGTTCAAGTTAGCATCATGTTTAGCATGGATATTGTAGACTAAAGGGCCTGTTTCTCTAGTGTTCTGGTCTATGTTATAGAACCTAGAAATGGTTTAGTTCAAACTGTTTCCTTTCATCCATTCTTTCACCCCCTCTTTTTATCTGTATAGTCAGCTCTGCTGCATTAAATGGTTTTTATTAATAATAATAATAAGCTTTATTTCGGACACAAGGTCGAGACAAGGGACGACATTACATAAAAATACATTGCATATAAAAACATCATAAAATACATATAAAATCTTAGTATATCACATAAACGTATATCACATAATATGATAATATTATGGATCTTATAGAAACTTACAAAATGCTTAAGGGGGTGGACAGGCTAGATGCAGGAAGATTGTTCCCGATGTTGGGGAAGTCCAGGACAAGGGGTCACAGCTTAAGGATAAAGGGGAAATACTTTAAAACCGAGATGAGAAGAATTTTTTTTCACGCAGAGAGTGGTGAATCTCTGGAACTCTCTGCCACAGAGGGTAGTTGAGGCCAGTTCATTGGCTATATTTAAGAGGGAGTTAGATGTGGCCCTTGTGGCTAAGGGGATCAGGGGGTATGGAGAGAAGGCAGGTACGGGATACTGAGTTGGATGATCAGCCATGATCATATAGAATGGCGGTGCAGGCTCGAAGGGCCGAATGGCCTACCCCTGCACCTAATTTCTATGTTTCTATAATATTATATATTAAAAAAACACAATACATGAATTAAAATCCAGAATAAAGAAGAAAGTTAGTTATGCAATGCACGAAGGTGCCTCATTTGGTCATCCAGTCTCACCCTGCCAGAAACATTCCCTTACTCCATCAATTCATCTCTCCCATCTTGTACTTAAACTAACAGTGAGAGGTTGACTTTGTTCTTCTGCTGCTTTCTCAATCCTTTGTTGTAGAGCTACCTTCAATCCAAAAGTAAACGTGTCCCAGTAAGGACATTCTCATAGAAACTAACAAACTGCAGATGCTGGCTTACCCCAGCACTTTGTGAGTTGTTTTGTAATTCAGCGGGTCAAGCCATCTTTGGAGAACATGGATAGGTCACGTTTTGGGTTGGGACCATTTTTCAGATTGATTCTGCTGCTGTGTTTCATATTGTTGATTTCTGTCTTGATTAAGTTTTTTTGTCCAATCTATATTTGCATGAAATTAACATTGTGGAACAGTAGGGAGTTGCTATTTTTTTTTATGGGGCTGTCCCACTGTACGAGCCAATTCAGAGTTCTTCCTAGTTTCCTGATACGAACTCGGAGAATTACTGTAATAGCCGCTCGTAGGTACTCGGGGCTCTCGTGGACATTTTTCAACATGTTGAAAAACATGTTGAAAAACATGTTGAAAAATCTTCACGAGTCTTCATGAGATTCCCGAGTACCTGCCGTTAGTGTTACGAGCCGCTAAGAGACGTCCCGAGCTCCGACATACCCGCAACGTACATTCTACGTGCTTACCATGAGTTTGTTTTTTTTTAACTCGGGACAGCTCTTGAATTACCTCGTACAATGGGACAGGCCCTTTACTTTCCAGGCCATGAAACCCAGCTGAGCTGGCTCCAGCGCCTTATTCAACGGGAGACTTTCTGTCTTTCTGACTTTCTTGCCATCGTATTAAAACCCTTTCTAGTTGTTTGTTTAGATAACAGGTCTACCCTCCTACATTTTGATGATCAACTTGACTGGGTGAATTTGGGATGTTGGATTGCCATTGATGCTGGTACTTGCAATCTGTACATCAATGCTCAGTTCTAACCTGTCTTTTCCTGGATTCTACAGGGGCATCTGGAGGGGTGGGAAGGGGGGAACGTGATGATCTTGCTTTCCTTCCTCACGGTTACTGAGCCCTGTTCCCAACTCCTCTTTGCTGCCCAGTCCAAATTGGTACAGAGTGGAGGTTTGAACTTTCTGCACATATGAACTCTGTTCTATATTAATCATTGTTGGTACTAACTGAGGAATCATTCTGTTTATTGCTATCTTTTTGAAGGAGCTTGATTGCATTTCAAGTTAATACACAACTCGTTCCTGATAATTTAGTTAGTTTGATTAGTTTCATACTACCTAGAAAGCTGGAGTGAATGATGAGAACATGGAACATGCTCTTCAGCCTACAATGGTCTGTGCTCAATGTGATGTTAAACTAATCTCCTCCGTCTCGGGTCTGCTTCCACCACCAGCCCTGGCAGTGTGTTTCAGGCACCGTGTAAAAAGGACTTGCTCCACACATCTCTGTCTGTGTGCGGAGTTTGCACGTTCTCCCTGTGACCGCGTGGGTTTTCTCTGGGTGCTCTGGTTTTCTCCCACATCCCAAAGATGTGCGGGTTTGTAGGTTGATTGTCCTCTGTATATTTCCCTTCAGTATATAGGGAGTAGATGAGAAAGTGGGATAACATAGAACTAGTGTGAACAGGTGATGGATGGTCTGTGCAGACTCAGTGGGGCGAAGGGCCTGTTTCCATGTTGTATCTTTAAAAATAGGAACGTAGTGGACCAAGGCAGAGCACCCACGCCAAAATGTAGTCTGCAATCTCTGGAACCAATTATGTTATTGTGAGATAGTGAAGCAATACGGAAGGGAAAGGAAATGTGCCCTACACCACCCTCCCTCCCACTTCTACAAAGGCCTGAAGATGTTTAGTATTATGATTAAGCACTGGTCCCACTTATTGAGCAGAATTAAACACGTTGGACTTACTAGCTCCTGATTATCATTAACGTTTGTGATGCAGATGGGGATGTGTACTCTACCCGACTTCCTGAAGTCTATGACCAGTTCCTTTGCTTTGCTGACATTGAGGGAGAGGTTGATGGTTTGACACCATCCTGCTAAGCTCTCAATCTCCTTCCGTTAACGCCCGAAACGTTGCCTATTTCCTTCGCTCCATAGATGCTGCTGCACCCGCTGAGTTTCTCCAGCTTTTTTGTGTAACCTCCTTCCGTCATTGTTGTTCCAGATCAGGCTCACCACAGTGGTGTCATCTGCAAACTTGTAAATGGAGTTAGAGCTGAATTTGGCTGCACAGTCGTGAGTGTACAACGGGCTGAGAAAGCACCAGTGTCGAGAATTGTGGTGTAGGAAGGAACTGCAGATGCTGGTTTATACCAAATCAGTCTTGGAGAGCACCAATATCGAGAACCATGGTGGAGAATGTTTAGTTGCCTCTCCTTACTGATTAGCGTCTATAGGTCATGGACTATTGGAATTTGTGGATTTTGAATTGATCCTTTGGAATTATTTACACCAGGGTGATCATGTATTGCCTTGGTCCAACATCTCATCTGGGGGAAAAAGGCACCTCTAACTTCTGCTGCACTCCCTCAGTAGTGCAGTGAAGTGCCGTTGTAGATTCTGCCTTCATCTTCCATAATATTTGTATGATTGTCTCAGCAACTTTCTAAAACAAAAACGATTTTTCTAATCCGTGGCTGCTCCTCACTATTCCCTTGAAACTTGAATGTTCTACATTTCTTTGTACAACACAATCCATATTTTCCTGAATAAATATAAATATTGGAAAATAATGCTGATGTTGTTAAAATGAGTAATTCTAAAAGGGTACTCATAAATCTGTTTAGCACTGAAGGGAAGCAAATTACAAATTACATCAGCTCATCATGAGATACAAGTATGACAGTTAATATACTTTCAGCACAAAGACAGTAGTGTTTCCCTAAAAAGAGACTATACCTTTGCTAATGGCAATTTGATTCTCTCGCCTCATAATCTGGATGCTCTTTAAAACTTGCTCACTGCTTCAACAGAGGTAGAATTTAATGACAAGGAAATTAAATTTCTCTGCATATCTGACTCCCTTTGGTCTCTGTTTCATCTCCAACTTTTATCCACCCATCTGTCAATCAACCACCCCTTCTCGCCTTAATCCACCTATCACTTTCCAGGGTTTATACCACCTCAACTTCTTTCCCAGTTTTTTCCCTGCCTACTCCAATCAGTCTGAAGGGTCCCAACCCAAAACATCGCCTGTCCGTTCCTTCCACAGATGCTACCTGACCCGCTGAGTTACTCCAGCACTTTGTGTTTTGCTCAATTTGCATTTAACCTATATACAATTGTGTTTAGACCATTTTTGCCATACAGAATTCCGATCTTTCTGTTTTAGACAATAGACAATAGGTGCAGGAGTAGGCCATTCGGCCCTTCGAGCCGACCGCCATTCAATGTGATCATGGCTGATCATCCCCAAACAGTACCCTGTTCCTCCCTTCTCCCCATATCGCCCAGGAGCGGAAAGACTAAAAAAAGTAGTAAACACTGCCCAGTCCATCATTGGCTCTGACCTCCCTACCATCGAGGGGATCTATCGCAGTCGCTGCCTCAAAAAGGCTGGCAGCATCATCAAGGACCCACACCATCCTGGCCACACATTCATCTCCCCGCTACCTTCAGGTAGAAGGTACAGGAGCCTGAAGACTGCAATGTCCAGGTTCAGGAATAGCTACTTCCCCACAGCCATCAGCCTATTAAACTCAACTCAAACAAAACTCTGAACATTAATAGATCATTATCTGTTTATTTGCACTTTATCTGTTTATTTATTCATGTGTGTATACATTTATATAATGGTATATGGACACACTGATCTGTTCTGTATTCAAGCCTACTATATTCTGTTGTGCTGAAGAAAAATCAAGAATTCATTGTCCTATCTGGGACACATGACAATTAACTCTTGAATATCCCCTGACTCCGCTATCTTTAAGAGACCGATCTAGCTCTCTCTTGAAAGTATCCAGAGAACCAGCTACCACCGCCCTCTGAGGCAGAGAATTCCACAGACTCCCAACTCTCTGTGAGGAAAAAGTGTTTCCTCATCTCTGTTCTAAATGGCTACCCCTTATTCTTAAACGGTGGCCCCTGGTTCTGGACTCCACCAACATTGGGAACATGTTTCCTGCCTCTAGCGTGTCCAAGTCCTTAATAATCTTACATGTCTCAATATAACCACCTCTCATCCTTCTAAATTCCAGAGTATACAAGCCTAGCAGCTCCACTCTCTGAGCATATGATAGTCCCGCCATCCCGGGAATTAACCTTGTGAACACTCCCTCAATAGCAAGAATGTCCTTCCTCAAATTTGTGGACCAAAACTGCACACAATACTCCAGGTGAGGTCTCACTAGGGCCCTGTACAACTACAGAAGGAGCTCTTTGCTCCTATACTCGACTCCTCTTTATGAAGGCCTTTCGCTTTCTTCACTGCCTGCTGTACCTGCATGCTTACTTTAATTGACTTATGAACAAGGACCCTTGGGGTGGAAGATTGCAACCTTCACGTGGTCCGCCCTGTTTCGACGAATGCAATCAACCTGGCGTGCACAATCAAATAAGATCAAATGGAACAAGTTGTCCTACAACTTTAGGCTGTGCACGCTATATGCAAGAAGATGAACAAGGACCCCCAGATCCCGTTGTACTCCCCCTTTTCCCAACTTGACACCATTTAGATAATAATCTGCCTTCCTGTTTTTGCAACCAAAGTGGATAACCTCACATTTATCCAAATTAATTCATGCATCTGCCCACTCACCCAACCTGTCCAAGTCACCCTGCATTCTCATAGCATCCTCCTCACAGTTCACACTGCCACCCAGCTTTGTGTCATCTGCAAATTTGCTAATGTTACTTTGAATCCCTTCATCTAAATCATTGATGCATATTGTAAATAGTTGTGGTCCCAGCACTGAGTCTTGCGTTACCCCACTAGTCTCTGCCTGCCATTCTGAAAGGGACCCGTTTATCTCTAATCTTTGTTTCAGTCTGCCAACCACTTCTCTATCCATGTCAGCACTCTACCCCCAATACCTTGTGCCCTAATTATGCCCACTAATCTCCGATGTGGGACCATATCAAATGCTCAGGGCTCTTGCTTAACTTTTTTTCCCTGTTGCCAGCCGGGCAACCTTGGCAGCTTTTTAGGTTGCCAAATGACAGTTTAGGTGGTCATTTAAGATGGCTTGCATGACACGTGCGATAATGTGCTCGGACAAAGTGCGTAGTTACCAGTCGGAATTATACTCAATTAAGCATTCGCATATTATTTCTGCTTCAAATAAAGTCACAAACTAAACACTCACCAATCAAGACATGATATATCCCACAATGACATGCAGCAAAATTATAAGACAATATCTCAACTCTTTTTACACATTGCAATTAATGCAATTTCTATTAGTTCTTTCCACTTCTAAACAAAAATGTGGTTGGATTATGATCGCGTATGATCAACCTGTGTCAATAAATCGTGGGCCATGGTAACATATATGCGTACGTATAGTTGTGAATGTTGCTCATTAAATAACTACAGTGCTGATACATATAACGTGTCAATGGTAGCAGTGACAATTGAACACTATGGTTTTAATGTTTCACGTGTTCACAATTTAATTAAAACAACTAATAACATTGGGAATTAAAACACATTTGATTGCATTCCATTATCAAACATACTCAATATTCGCTCAGCGGGTGAGGTAGCATCTATGGAGCGAAGGAAATGGGCAACGTTTCAGGTCAAGACCCTTCTCCAGACTGTTCCCCCCCATTCTTCTTGAATGGGAGGATCAGTACAGGATGGATGAGGGGAAGGTGCAGGGTAAATGGAGGGTGGGTCAGTACGGGATGAATGCATGGATTTGTACAGGATGGATGTGGGAATCAGTACAGGATGGATGGAGGAGGTGCAGGATGGATGGGAAAGGGGTAAGTACAGGGTGAATTGGGGAACCAGTGTATGATGGATGGAGGGGGGGTATGGCGGCAGGAGAATTAATGCGAGGTGGATAGGGTGATCAGCGCAGGATGAATAGATTGGGGGAGGGGGGGGGGGGAGATGGGGAAGGGAGCACAGGGGATGTCAGTGAGGACTGAATAGAGGCGGGAATGGGTATCAGTGCGGGATGTAGAGGAGGGGGTCCCAGGATAAAGGGGGGGGGGGGGGGGGGAGGGGGGGGTGGAGGGGGCGTACAAGAGAGAAAGAGAGAAGGGGGGGGCGAGGTGGGGAGGAAGGAAGGTCAGCGCTCCTCGGACAACATCACCCGTTGCCTTGGCCGTTGGGAATTCCTCGCCACCGCCTCCCTCCTCCGCCAGCCAACGGGGCCGTGCGGTGCAGCTCAAAGATCCTATAGTTATAGTATCTTTGGTGCAGTTGCTTCAGAAGTGTCGGAGCGAATGACGGGTCCTGCACAGCAGCCGCAGCAGCCGCGCCAGCGGCTCCATCACCACCTCCTCCCTGATAGCGGCCGCTGCTTGCAAACCCGCTAACGGGATAACCGCTTTCAAAACAAACCCTCCCGCATGCCGAGGCCTCCCCCTCCCTCCCCCTCCCGGCCTCGGCGTGCGGGAGGGTTTTTTTTTAAGCGCCAGGTAGTGGATTTGCAGGCAGCGGCCCTTGTCAGGGCGGGCGAGGTGCGGGGGGAGGAGGAGATGGAGCCGCTTCCGCGGCCGCTGCTGCCGCTGTGCGGGACCAGTCATTCGCTGCGACCCTTCATCACCCCGCACCTAGTATCTTTCTCACGCAATACAGCCGTCACCGCCGACACAAAACGCCGCATTCCTTTTCTCCATAGATGCTGCCTGACCCGCGGAGTTACTCCAGTTTTTGTGTCTAGCTTCGGTACAAACCAGTATCTGGTTGCCAAGCCGGGCAAAATGACTCGGTGTTTA
The DNA here is from genome assembly GCF_028641065.1 of Leucoraja erinaceus. Lineage (NCBI taxonomy): Eukaryota > Metazoa > Chordata > Chondrichthyes > Rajiformes > Rajidae > Leucoraja > Leucoraja erinaceus. Next base: position 36,439,866 of record NC_073384.1, on the reverse strand, counting down.
GTTGCCCGGCGGTGCTTTGAGTGGTCAATGGCACCCGGGCAACCGTTAATTTCGAGCCCTGATGTTTTCTGGAAGTCCAGGTACACTACATCCACTAGCTCCCCCTTGTCCATTTTCCTAGTTACATCCTCAAAAAATTCCAGAAGATTAGTCAAGCATGATTTCCTCTTCGTAAATCCATGCTCACTCAGACCGATCCTGTTACTGCTATCCAAATGTGCCACTATTTCATCTGTTATGATTGACTCCAGCATCTTCCCCACCACCGATGCCAGGCTAACTGGTCTATAATTCTCTCCCGCCTTTCTTAAAAAGTGGGATAACATTAGCTACCCTCCAATCCACAGGAACTGATCCTGAATATATAGAACATTGGAAAATTATCACCAATGTGTCCACGATTTCTAAAGCCATTTCCTTAAGAACCCTGGGATGCGGACCATCAGGCCGTGGGGATTTATCAGCCTTCAGTCCCATCAGTCTACCCAACACCATTTCCTGCCTAATGTGGATTTCCTTCAGTTCCTCCATCACCCTAGATCCTCTGGGCACTAGTACAATAGGAAGATTATTTGTGTCATCCTTAGTGAAGACAGATCCAAAGTACCTGTTCAACTCGTCTGCCATTTCCTTGTTCCCCATAATAAATTCACCCTTTTCAGTTTTCAAAGGTCCAACTTTGGTCTTAACTATTTTTTTTACCTCTTCACATACCTAAAGAAGCTTTTACTATCCTCCTTTATATTCTTGGCTAGCGTACCTTCGTACCTCATCTTTTCTCCCCATATTGCCTTTTAGCTATCATCTGTTGCTCTTTAAACATTGCCTAATCCTCCTGCTTCCCGCTCATCTTTGCTACATTGTATTTTTTTTTTAAATTCTGTCCCTGACTTCCCTTGTCATTCCCTTCCTTTGATTTCCCTTATTCCAAACATGTGAGGAAATTGAAGAAGAAACTGCAAAATATTAAGAATGATGATGTTGGAATGACTACAGAACATGGACTAATTTCTCCTCAAAAACTGGTGAGGCCAAGTGTAGGTGTGAAGGAAGCTGCCTCTGGGGGGAAACACGGCAATGTTCATTGTTTAGAAACCAGTGGCAAATCGTAATGTGGTTGCCAATCAATCCGATCGGGAATTTTAGCGAGACCCAGAGTGATTGGAAGTGTGAAACCTTTTACCACTACACTATTCTGGTAACTATCATCTGGTGGATTTAATATGAGGTATGAAAAATAAACATGAGAGGGAATTAGTTACAGGAAAGTAATGGGGACCAGAACTGTTAGAAATGCTCAGCTGGGAGCCGGCATGGACAATAGCTGAATTACCACTTCCTTCTGGGATGATTTCAGTAGAAAGCTGGAAAAGAGAAGTTGGGTTGGGACAAAGCCTGGCAAGTGATAGCCCCCCCCCCCCCCACCCCCGAAAACGCGAGCGGGTTGGACTAACAGAGATTGGGCATCTTGGTTAACACGGATAAATTGGGACAGACGGCCTGTTTCCTTGCTGTATGATTCTACTCCAATTGATCTGAAGAAGGGTCCTGACCTGAAATGTCACCTATTCATTTCTATACCTTTTCATACCCCTAGTTTCCCTCTCCCCAACTCTCAGTCTGAAGAAGGGTCTCGATCTGAAACATCACCTATTCCTACCCAGAGATGCTGCCTGTCTCGCTGAGTTACTCCAGCAATTTGTGTCTATCTTCTATACTCAATATTTTGACTGATGAAAGCCAATGTGCTGAAAACCTTCTTGACCACCCTATCTACCTGTGACGCCACTTTCATGGAATATGTACCTGCACTCCTATATCCCTCTGCTCAACATTTTCCCAGAGTTCTGCTATTCAAAGTATGTAGGGAGTAGATGTGAAAATGGGACAACATGGAACTCGAGTAAATAGATAGGTAGATAGACACAAAATGCTGGAGTAACTCAGCGGGACAGACAGCATCTCTGGGTAGAAAGAAGGAATGGGTGATGTTTTGGGTCTCGACCTGAAATGTCACCCATTCCTTTTATCCAGAGATGCTGCCTATCCCACTGAGTTACTCCAGCATTTTGTGTCTATCAACGGTGTAAACCAGCATTTGCAGTTCCTTCCTACACGTAGTGTAAAAGGGTAAGATTCGTCCCAAGGCATGTTTCCACGTATCTTTCAATCAATCAAAGTAAAAACTCCCTCCTTGTATTTTCTACCATCTCCAACCAATGAAAACATAATTGCATTTGTCGTGTGTAAATTTTATCTTGCATCAGTCCCCTTTTGTCCATGAGTTCATTTTGTCCTGTTTACTGGCTCAAGCAGCCCCAGTGAGGTAAACTCAACGACCTGTGGCTGCTGGGCTTGTTCTTGCTGCCTTTACTGAATTGTAAATGCATATAACCAGTATTTATCTGCTACGCAGTTGAAAGATCCAGATTTTGTGAAGAAATTATGTAGGTTACATTTTTACTAGGCGGTATCTTTCTAAAAAAAATTGGCTTAATATTTTTTCATACAATAAACATGCCTGTATCAAAGAGATGAAAATAATTCTTCAATTTTTCTCTTGGATTCTTTACTGCTATTTAAATTACTGCAACATTCAAACAATTCATATAGACTGAAAGGTTAAAACAGCATTTTCTTGGCAAATATTTGATGTTGATACCCTGAGCCTTTTTGTGTGTGCATGTCTGTGCGATGGCTGAGCTACAAAATAGATCGATGTCTGATCGTAGAGCAGATGGCATTTTCGAATATCTCCAATACAAGTTTTACCAAAGTGCAGACTTGTATTAGAGATATTCACAGTCATTAATCTGTTGTCTCCAAGATACTAGGCCTGAGATTCAATGATCTGGCAGAGATCAGATGAGATTTTGTTGGCAAAGTATTTGCATGATCTGTCAGCCTGCTATGAGCTGCCCACACATCATGATGCCTTTAACACTTCATAAAGAATCCAAAAGCCAAAAGTCGGAGTAATTCTTTTATTAACCCGGTTTTTCACTTTGGCTCTTACAAATATTCTCTTTAAAACCATATTCAGGAGACCTTTGGGAGTGAGTGTAAACTCATTTAAATGAAAACCTGTGTGTTTAAAAAGAGGAAAAAGTTTGACAGTTAATTTACACGTTTAATGTTAGTCTTGAATTTATTCTGTATGAACTACAATCTTCCAAGTGCATTGGGGTTGGTTAAAATTATTCAAACTTTTGAAAGTTGATTCATTTTGTGTGCTGGGGCGAATGTTTCAGTATGTTTGCGTTGGTTAGGTGTAAATATCCTGCTTCCCCTGTTAGTGAAATCCTTACCTTGGCCACACCACTTTAAGGAACTGAGTAGTTGAGACCAGATGCAGTTTCTCCTGCCTTGTACCCTGGCCCTGGGCAATGGCATACTTTACTCGTAATGCACAAAGGTATTTGAGAAGGGCCTGCACACCAATATTATGCATGGCCCAGAAACTGGAAGCGAAGGGTGAAAGAACAGTAAATTAATTCTCCAATCTGAAGAAGGGTCCCGACCTGAAATGTCGCCTATCCATGTCCTCCAGATATGCTACCTGACCCGCTGTGTTCTACGCAAGATTCCAGCATCTGCAGTTCTTAGTGTCTACATTCTTCAACTTCAATCTCCCTGCTGGGCAATGTATTTGCACTTTGCTGTAAGAGTTAACCCTGTAAGATGATAATTTCCACTATGTTTGCAGTAAGAATCCAGCAAGTTAAGTTTATATAATAACCATATAACCATATAACAATTACAGCACGGAAACAGGCCATCTCGACCCTTCTAGTCCGTGCCGAACACATAATTTAGGGTAGAAAAAAATCCAATAAATACCGAGGCAAAGTTGACTATTTTGATTTTTTAATCTATTTTAACCTAAAATGTTAGCTTTAACAACCAAATGAGTGAGATGTTAGTAACCTCCCCCCCCCCCCCCAGTGTAAGTACGTTGCAGCCATGGCAGTAATGGGTGGCATGAATTCTGTTGAGTTATTTGAAGAGGCAGCAGGGATGCATTAGAAAAGGGCTTTGATCTTTGGAAGTCTGTTTGCAGATTTTAAGACACTGTAACACTGTTATAGAGCTATACAGTCCAGGAACAAACCTTTCTGGATTAGCAAAAAACAAATGTTGGAGGACCTCCAGCTGAAGAATGGACCAAAATGCCATTATCCATTCTCTCCATAGTTGCTGCCTGACCCATTGAGTTCCTCCAACACTGTCTTTTGCTCAAGATCCCAGCATCTTCTGTCTTGCTTCTATCAGTAGTTGGTATAAAAATCATGAGGGGAATAGATAGGGTGAATGGATTTTTATTTTCTCCCCCGGGAAGGGGAAAACAAAAACTAGGGGATGTAGGTTTAGGGTGAGAGGGAAAAGAGAATCTGAGGGGCAACTTTTTCATATGTATGGAACAAGCAAACTGTCAGGAGATGTAGCTGAGGCAGGTCAAATTAAAAGGTTTAAAATACATTTGGATAGGTACCTGGATAAGGAAGGTTTAGAGGGACAAATGCTAGCAAACGGGACAAGGGTTTATGGGATATCTTGGTTGGCATGGACAAGTTGGGCTGAGAAGCCTGTTTCTACCCTGTATTACTCTTACTCTATGTTCACCAGCCACTGAGTGTAGGAATTTATCTTCCATTCAGTCCTGCATGTTTAATACTAAAGCGTGTTCAATTTGTACTTTCAACACCACAATGCTGTAGCAGGACTGTGACTTGGAGCAAACATCCAGATGACCTTGCTGCAATGTTAATCCTCTGGTCGCAATAGTCATCCTAAACTGCAAGAAGCCACAATCAATGTATTTTGATCCCTTTCTCATGAGACCTCTTATTCTGCCCCCAGGTTGAAGAAACTGCTGGAACAAGAAAAGTGCTACCAAGCTCGAAAGGAGAAGGAGAACAACAGACGGTTAGGCCGGGTGCGAGAGGAGCTGGTGAAGCTGAAGTCATTTGCACTCATGCTGGTGGATGAGAGGCAGATTCACATTGAGCAGCTCGGCCAACAAGCCCACAAAGTGCAGGAGCTCGGACAGAAGCTCCGGGAAGAGGAAGAGAAGGTGCAAAGCAGCGAGGAGAAGGCCAGGGAGGAGGCACAGAAGGTCTTTCGACTGGAGGCGGAACTCGAACACACATCTGCCAAGTCCGTGCAGGACCTCGACGAGATGACGACAAAACTATCCGATCAGGAGTGTCAGAACCGCCAGTTGCGCCAGAAGCTACCTGCTCTAGTCCACCGGGTTGAGGAGTTGGAGGAAGCCAATAGGGGTCTCCAAAAGGCTGAGGAAGAATTGCAGGAGCTGCGGGATAAAATCAGGCGGGGGGAGTGTGGCAACTCAAGCCTCATGACCGAGGTGGAGAGCCTACGCAAGCGGCTGCTGGAGATGGAGGGGAAAGACGAGGAGATCACCAAGGCGGAGGACCAGGGCAGGGAGCTGAAGAAGAAACTGCAGCATGAAGAGGTCCATAGCAGCAGCTTGAAGCTGGAGGTGGAGAAATTGCAGAAGAGGATGGTGGAGCTGGAGAAGCTGGAAGGTGCTTTTAACAAGAGCAAATCCGAATGCTCCCAATTGCACGTCAGCCTGGATAAAGAGAAGGCTCTAAGCAAGGATCTCTTCAATGAATTGGAAACGGTGAAAGCTCATGTGAAAGACCTGGAATCTTCAGAGACAAGGCTGGGAAAGAGCGAATTCAGCTTGAAAGACGATCTGACAAAGCTGAAATCCTTCACGGTGATGCTGGTGGACCAGAGGAGAGGAGTGGCCGAGAAGCTGAGTCAGGAAGAACAGAAAGTCAACGACCTCAACCATAAGCTCAAAGAGGAACAAAGCAAAACCACGGAGGTGACTGAGAAGCTGATTGAAGAGAGCAAGAAGCTTCTGAAATTGAAGTCGGAGATGGAAGAGAGGGTGTCCACCTTGCTGGGCGAGAGGCAGGAACTGGTGATGAAGCTCAAGGGTGAAGAGCAGAGATCCATCAAGCTGGATGTACAGATGGGCCTGTTGAAGAAGAGGCTTGAGCGAGTGGAGGAGGTTGAGAACGAGTGTCCTGAGGAAGCCCAGCTGGACGGTCCCAAAATGAAGGAGCTGGCGCTGGAAGTGGAGCGTTTGAGGTCCCGGCTTCAGCAGCTGGAGGTAGTGGAGGGCGACCTGCTGAAGACCGAGGACGAATATGACCAGCTGGAGCAGAGGTTCAGGAGCGAGCGGGACAAGGCCAACCTGCTGAGCCAGCAGCTAGATGAGACGAGGGAGCAGGTGGAGCAAGGCGAGGCCGAGTCCCGCAACCGGCTGCGCTTGGAGGAAGGCCGCAGCCGGGAACTGGTGGCTGAGGTACGGGCCCTGAATGAAAAGATCCAGGAGCTCATGGAGAAAGAGGACCAGTTGTCCCAGCTGCAGGCTGACTACGTCAGACTGAGGAAGAGGTTCCAGCAGGAGGAAGGCCGCAACCAAGACCTTTGCTTGGAAGTAGCCGGCATGGCCCGGGAACTGGAGCTGTCCAAGCGTTGCAGCCGGGCGCTGAGGCCCAGCATGGATGGCCGGCGGATGGTGGAGGTGCCGCTGACCTCCACGGCCGTGCAGACGGATGGAGGGATGGCGGCAGAGCAGGATAATGCGGCCGTCTTCATTCGTCAGTCGGTGCAGGAGGAGAACCACCTGATGAGCCACCTCCGGCAGGAGGGTGTCCTGAAGCGGCCCCCGGCTGTGCTGGAGCGTTACCCACCGGCTGCCGGTGAACTGGGAGGCCCGCGGCGCTCCTGGATCCCGTGGGCCAAGAGGAGGGAGGGAGGCCCGGTCTCTGACTCACCGCTGGTGGTCTCTGGTAAACAAGGGCAGCCGCTCCGCATCCGTGTCACCCCCGACCAGGCTGGCGGAGGCACGGCCACGCTGGAGATCAGCAGCCCGGCGGCTGACGAGTTTGTGCCCACCCTGGGGCCTCAGCAACCCCGCATTACCATCATCCCCACCTCCAAGGCCTCACCCGAACCCGTCACCCTCACCACCTTCTCTGGGCTTGGCACTCCGCCCGCCCGGCCCAAGCCTTGGCCTCAGGGCCCACCAGACGCTTGCTCGTCCCCCATCCAGATAGTCACGGTGAGTGCGGTGAGTGGCTCTGAGGCGCAGGAGCTGGCGGCCCGGGCCGTGTTCAGGGTGAGCCCGGACAAGCTGCAGGGAGTCGGGGCCGGAGCCGGGTCAGGCACGGCCGGCCGGCGCTACAGCCCCAACATCATCACCACCACCGAGGACAACAAGATCCACATCCACCTGGGTTCTCTGTACAAGCGACCCGCCGAGCCCCTAATCACCGTGCGCCCACTGCCCGGCCCGGCCGACGGCATGGCCACCGTGCTCCGCTCACCCCGCACCTGCGCTTCACCCAGCAAGATGACCAGCAGCATCGTGATCACCCCCGCCAGCACCTCGCCCACCAGGACCACACCAGCAGCGGTGAGTGGCAGCATCGCCTCTGCAACCTCAGGTCAACGGGGGGGGGGTGGGGATAGAGGGATGTAAAGCGAAATTCCCACCCGCTACAAGTCCCATAGTCCACTAAATTCTGACTCTCTCTCCACCAATTCCACCTGACCTATTGAATTTCTTATTTATCATACATTTTTTTTTATTTCATTGCAATTTACTTTTTTTCCGCAGTAGACTGCATTGCAGCAGCGGAGGCATTTTACACTTCTAAGTGTGAATTGTTCTTCCTACTGAACATGTAGACCACGTTCTCTTATACTGTTGTGTGCTCCAGCACTCGTCGTTTTTGTTCCTGAGTTTCTTGGGAAGAGCATAACATGGTGATCATAGATCATAGCATAGCAGCAGAATTACGCCATTTGGCCCATCGTGTGCTCCGTTCTTCGCTCATGGGATGGGGCAGAATAGTGAGAGAAATAGGTGCACACCTGGATGAGGTTTCAGGAAATAGGGGGTAATGGGGAGCTTGTTACCTAAAAATGGAGAATTCAATATTCATACCGTTGGGTTATGATACTCGAGGAATATGAGGTGCTGTTCTCCAGTTTGCGTGTTCCCTCACTCTGACAATGGAGAAGGCTCAGGACATAGATAGTTATGGGAATGGTTAGCAATCAGGAGATCCAGGCGTCCTGGTGTATCGAGCGCACGTGTTCAGCGAAACAATTGCCTAATCTATGCTTGGTCTCGCTGATGTAAAGGAAGCCACAGATAAGACACAAAATGCTGGAGTAACTCAGCGGGTCAGGCAGCATCTCTGGAGTAAAAAGGTAGGTGACGTTTTGGGTCGGAACCCTTCTTCAGACTGAAAGTAGAAGGAAGCCACATCGGGTTCACCGGATACAGTAGATGAGGTTAGAGAAGTTGCACTACGTGAACCTTAATCTCGCATGGAAGGGCAGCTGGGACAGGAGGTGTAAGGACAGGGGTTGCATCTCCTGCGGTTGCAGTGGAAAGTATCTGGAGAGGGAGCAGTTTGGGTGGGAAGAGATGAGTAACCAAAGGAGTTGCGGAAGGAGTGGTCCCCAGATAAGGGGGTAGGATGGGAAAGATGGGTGGTGGGGTGGGGAAGGGGGGAAATGTCAGGGAATAGTGTGTTAGATATGGTAGCTGCCGTAACATTTCACAGGCCAACCATCATCACTGCCACACCTTGTCCATACCTGGTCCGGCCACGCTCAGGTTACTTTTCACATTGCATATATCTGATCTTAAAACCGAGGTGCTGATAAAATTGCATTATCCTAATAAGCTAATATTGTTCTTCAACTAATCTAAATCTAAAATCTAATCTAATGCCCCAATCCTCTGATGTGGCGTCTAAGTAAGTAAGTAAGTTTATTGGCCAAGTATTCACATACAAGGAATTTGCCTTGGTGCTCCGCCCACAAGTAACAACATGACATACAGTGACAGTTACAAATGACTCAGAAAACAGTAAACATTAATAATAAAACATTAATGATAAAACACCATTGATCAAGCATGTGAACCAACAGAATACCAGATCAAAGGGAGGCTACAGATTTTTGGCTGTTGAGTAAAGCAACTACTCATGGATAAAAACTGTTTTTATGTCTGGCTGTGGCAGCTGTGACAATCCGGAGTCGCCTTCCAGAGGGAAGTGATTCAAAGAGTTTGTGGCCAGGGTGAGAGGGGTCAAAGATGATCTTGCCCGCTCGCTTCCTGGCCCTTGCAGTGTACAGTTCATCAATGGAGGGAAGGTTGCAGCCAATAACCTTCTCTGCTGATCGGACGATTCGCTGCAGCCTCTGGATGTCATGCTTGGTGGCTGAGCCAAACCAGACCATGATGGAAAAGGTGAGAACAGACTCTACGATGGCGGTGTAGAATTGGACCATCATTGCTTGTGGCAGATTGTGCTTCCTCAGCTGTCGTAGGAAGTACATCCTCTGTTGTGCCCCACTTAAGATCCTTGGAGATGATGGTTCCCAGGAACTTAAAAGACTCCACAGATGTGAATGTGGTGTTGTTGATGGTGAGGGGGAGCTCTCCTAAAGTCTACAATCAATTCCACTGTCTTAAGAGCATTGAGTTCTAGGTTGTTGCGACGTCACCAGGATGCCAGCTGTGACACTTCCTGTCTGTAGGCAGATTCCTTCCCATCCTGGATCAGCCCAATCGGGGTTGTGTCGTCCGCAAACTTGAGAAGCTTGACAGAGGTGTCTGTGGAGGTGCAGTCATTGGTGTAGAGAGAGTAGAGGAGAGGAGACAGTACGCAGCCTTGCGGTGCTCCTATGCTGAGCGTTTGCGGGTCCGAGATGTGCTTTCCCAGCCTCACATGCTGCTTCTTGTCTGTCAGGAAGCTGGTGATCCACCGACAGAAGGGTTCAGACACAGTCAACTCGGAAAGTTTGGAGTGTAGTAGCTCTGGCACAATGGTGTTGAATGCAGAGCTAAAATCAACAAACAAAATCCTCGCATAGGTCCCCTGGCGGTCTAGGTGCTGTAGGATGAAGTGCAGGCCCAGGTTGACTGCATCATCCACAGATCCATTGGCCCCGGTCTATCTAGGCCCCGGAATCAAACTTCCTGCCTCTCTAGTCATTGAAATTCCTATCAAAGCCTTTTCCATCTGGAACAACTAATTTACCATTATTATCTAGCACTCTTCCCATGCCAATATATTATTTGTTTTATTTCATAATTACATTTTTTTAATTTAACATCTGCATGCTGACATGAGAGTGGGCCCAGGTTATCACTGGCCTGTTTTTTTTTTGTTTTAAATCCCCCCCCCTCCTTATTGCGAAGGGGATATGGAACTCCAGCTTGGAGATCCATATTCATTTCAGACCACCATCTCTCACATGAGCAGAAACACTTCTTAATGCAACTCCTGAAAGCCTCATTTAACAAGGTATCTCGAGATCCTTGCTGAAGTAAATATTTAATTGCTCCATGTTTGTACATATCACAATGAAACACACCTGACTCTCTCTTGATTATTTATGGTAGAGAATATTAAAAACAAGCTGTATACCAATTTTTTCCTGATCTTGCCTTCAGTGAGTTCAGAGACCAACCCTCTAACTTTAGGTTAGATTTATTATTGTTGCATTTATTATTTATTCACATTTATTTTCATGTATTGAGGTACAGTGAAAAGCTTTGTTTTGCATGTTATTCACTCGTCAGATAATACTATACATAAATACAATCAAGCCAAATATGAGTACAATAGCTAGAGCCAAGGGAATGAAATATAGCTCTCGGCATTGAAGTGTCTAGAAACAGTGCTAGATTTACAGGTAGGAAAGAGATTTTAAAGATCATGGTGATTGTATCGGATGATAGTAGATCCTCCTCTGGCACAGCATGCAAAACATCGCCAAGCTCCAGCACCATCTTACACACCTTAACTATCCAGTCACCATTCATGCATCCTTCCTATACCCCGAAAATACTTTCAAAATTGTCCAGAGCAATAAAATTCAGTTCTTCACTGTTGATCAACTATTTCTTGATGGTATTGAAAATAAAAATCATAGTCCTTGATGTCATATAAAACACATGCCATTTTATTCCCATTAATCATAAGACCAGTCTTAAAATAACATTACTGAAAGAGCTTGAGTTTTGGCTTGACAGGAATCCAATTGAACTCCACGAGCCTTCCTTTCTTAAGAAAATAACATAACAAAGTGCTCATTCTATCTATCTCTCTCACTTTCTCTCTCTATATATATATATAGGTATATGTGTATATGTATATATGTGTATATATATATATATATATGAGTGTATATAAATGTGTGTGTGTGTGTATGTGTATATATATCATTGTTATATGTATATATTGTTTGTGCCTATAAGTAGCTATAAATATATATTTGTACCGATATTTGCACAAAAATGTCACACAATAGCGCAACAAATTTAGGCCAACCTTACTCAGCATGGTCCTGGGATGTGTAGTATCAATTTTCGTTCAGAATTTACAAGTTATTGATGATCAAGTAAAACTTAACAAAAATTACAACAGCACCCCCATTTGCCGTCTTTACTTGACTGCAGTCACAAAGAGCACCCAACGGGTCCTCAGCTGCGCCTGCGCAGGGTTGGGGCCTTTCCCCATTTTCAGATCGCCATCTTTTTTCTTCGCGTCTACTTGCCTGGCCTCACAATGGGTACCCAATGGCCTCAGGTGGTAAGCTTCTATTTTACAAATGCCTCCATGGGTCCTTTCTGCCCCCTGGGGTTGGAGCTGGTCAGGGGGCAGGGAAAGGCCACGCCGGTGACCCAGGACCAGGGCGCTGGGGCTGGGCTGGGGGCAGCGACGCTGCTGCTCCAGGCCTGTGCAGCGGGGTCCGGGGGTGAGTAGAGGCCACGCTGGGGTCTTGGGGCTGGGTCTGGGGGTGGCGGCACTGCTGCTCCGGGCCCTCGGAGAGGGAGAGGAGCGGGACCCGGGCAAAGACTAGGTCGTAGCCTCAGCCTCTCCCTCCCCCTCCCCCGGCTCCATGCCGCTCGCCCCCCCACCTCAAGTACAACTTCATCGCCGGCGTGGTGGAGAAAACGGGGCCGGCAGTTTTCCTGGGGAGGTCCTGGGGAGGTGAGTGGGGGGATTGAGGGAGAGGAGGGGGTAGGGAAGGAGAGGGAGGGGAAAGTGGGGGAGGAAGGGGGGGGGTGGAGTGAGGGAGGAAGGGGGGGGGGGGGAGGGAGAGGAGGGGGGGGGGGGAGGGGGGTGGGGAGGGGTGGGATAGGGATAGTGGGAGAGGATGCGGGGGGTAGGGAGGGGAGATGGAGTAGGTTGTTGAGGCAGGGACAATAATAACATTTAAAAGACATTTTGACAGGCACATGGATAGGAAAGGCTTAGAGGCATCTTGGATGGTGCGGAAAAGCTGGGCCATTTTGTGTAAGATTAATGTATGAGCATTGTGTGCTGGGCATGTGAGCCTTCCCAGCAGAATTGACCAGGTGTAATTTGTGCCTCGTTCTATGATGTTGACCTGGACATGGACCCACATTGTTTTGCACATCCTGCCAGTGATTGTGGAGGATTTTGAAGGTGGGTGGCATTTACCCGGTACCTTGTGGTGCCTGCAGTGGGTGGCCCACATTTCAGAAGCATTCAGAAGGGTGAGGATCATTGCTGCTCAATAGACTGAGTTTTGTGCTACTTTGAGGTCCTCCTTTTTCAGTACTCTTTGCCTCTGCTGGCTAACAGTAGTGATGGCACACTCGAAGTGGGTTCCATCATCAATGTCTGCCTTCAATAAGATGTGAAACATGCAATTTTAAAATATTACTAAAATTCTCATCTTGTTTGTGTGTGTGTGTGTGTGTGTGTTCTGGAAACTCTGCCAAAACGGTACACAATAGTGTTACAACTTTTGTCCCACCTTACCATTGTCCTGCGGTGTGCATTAGCCAAGTTTTGAACAGATTGATGGTATATTTTACGTTATTAATATTTTAAGCTTTATAAAATCACTTTTCCACTTGCCTTGCACGTCAATCGTGATTTTCATTTACATTGATTTTATTCTTAAATCTCAAATTTATTCTTCAATCAAATTCTTCCATTTTCATCAGCAGCTAACATTGTATTTAGGTTATTTTTAAGAAAAAACGTGATTTTTATTGAGAATTTTAAAAAAAAATCTTTGTGGGGGGTGGGATAAGGGGGAGGTGAGGAGTGGGGGGGAGCAGGTGGATAGAGGGAGAGGAGGGGGTAGGGAGGGGATAGGGGTTAGGGAGGGAGGGAGTAACCGGGTAGGGGGAAAGGGAGGGAGAGATGAGGGAGGCGGAGAGGGGAAAGAAGTGGGAGGGTGAAGAGGAGGGGGAGGGAGTGCTGGGGAATGGAGGAGGATAAGGGTAGGAAGAGGGATGGTGAGGTAATGGAGGGGGGGATAGGAGGGGGGGAGGGGGGGAGGGGCAGAAGCAGAGGACGGTTGGTGGAGGGTGGGGAGAGGGAGGATCATGGAGGGGGAGAATATGGGACTGAAGAGGGCGAGTGAGATGCGTTCACATCGATCTTGTATTTTACAGGTTATTGCCATTGTAAACTTTAAAAACATCGCAGTTGCGCTCCCACTTGCCGGCCGTTCCTGTGCAGTTTGGGGAGAGCTGCTGTGACTCGCGTCACAACGGGGATCTCTGGCGTCACAATGGGATCCCGTCAGCCGTGCCTGCGCAGTTGGGGGCTATGGGTCAGTGGTGGAATATTGCCTTGGGGGACGGCCCCAACGGGTCCACACCTGATCTAGTTGTTCCCTAAAGGGCTGTCCCACTTACGCAATTTTTTTCGGGGACTGCCGGCACCCGTCATAGTCGTAGCAGGTCACTGAAAATTTTCAACGTGTTGAAAATCCAACGGCGACCAGAAAAAGGTACGACTCTTTGGGCTACTCATGACCACACAGGGGTTACCCCACGACCATGTGGCGACAACCTAGATACCTGGATTAGCCAAATAAATTGTGTAAGTGGGACAGGCCCTTAACACTGTGGACTATCATTGTCACAGGCCAGTGCTGTGGAGGATCTTTGTGTTGCTTTTAACGCATTAGACCTTTCGATGAACCTCTTCTCATCCATATCATTCATTGGTGAGTTCGAAGTACAAGATAGTGCAAGTGCTGGCAGGAAAAGGATGAATCACAAGAAGTGCAAGTGCTGGCAGGAAAAGGATGAATCACATTATGTAGCAGCCAAGGGTTAGCTTGAGTGCTGAGCAGGGAAATCCCAATCCCTTTTGAAATAGTTATTTCTGCTTAGAAAATATTTTCACTGGGATTCTGTGCAATATACTATGTGCATGGAGCAATATTTCCTATAAACAGCAAACTGGAATACTTTCTGTGCCTTTCTATGGGGGAAAATGTATGCCTCGCGCATCTATAAATTTTGACCTGGATTTGCTCTGCTACCTTTTTCAATGTTCTTAGTTCTACTTGGGTATGGCTTGATTGTATTCGTGTAAAGTATTTGATTTAATTGTATAGCATGCAAACAAAAGCTCTTTACTGTATCTTGGTACTCATGACAATAATATACTTTAAACTTTAGCGATACAGCGTGGAATCAAGCCCTTCAGTCCACCCTTACCAACGATCACCCCACACACTAGCACTATCCCACAAACTAGGCACTATTTACACTTTACAGAAGCCAATTAAACTACAAACCTGTACGTCTTTGGAGTGTGGGAGCAAACCAGAGCGCCCAGAGAAAAACTATGCGATCACAGGGAGAACGTACAAACTGCGTACAGGTAGCACCCGTAGTCGGGATCTAACAGGGGTCTCTGGCGCTGTAAGGCAGTAACTTTACTGCTGCACCACTCTGCCACCCTGTAATGGCGATGATAGCCCAATACCAATGACAACACACCAGAACTAAGTTGCTGCTGTCTTTGCATGAACATCTACATGACAAAATCATTGAAATTCCTTGTACTCGATGCATAGGAACAGCAGTTTAAAGGCAAATCATTTACTGTCGTAAAAGGGCTCAGCACATTTTTGCAATATCTAATTTATCTTCCTTTAAAAAGTCATCAGCAACAGTGGTAAAAATATTGGTTTGATAATTCTCAAATGAAAGCAGACAGACGGAATGGTTTTGTGCTGTGAGGGTACACTATTCTGCACCCTGTATCTTTCTCTTTGCTCTACCTATTGCATTTGAAGGACACAAAGTGCTTGAGTAACCCAGTAGGTCAGGTAGCATTTCTGGAGAAAATGGAGTGGTGATGTTTAGGGTTGAGTCCCTCTTGACTATGAGTTACTCTGCTGCCTGACCTGTTGTGTCTCTCTCACACTTTGTGCTCTACAATCAGTCTGCAGAAGGGTCTTGACCTTAAACGTTACCTATCCATGTTCTCCTGAGATGGTGCCTAACCTGCTGAGTTATTCCAGCATTTTGTGTCCATTTGTGTATTAACCAGCATCTGCGTTCCTTGTTTCTGCAGTATTGCCTCATTCATATTGCCATAGAAGGATGCAATACCCTATCTATTCAGTTCATGATCTTGTACACCTCTATAAAATCACCCCTCATCCTCCTGTGCTCTGAGGAATAAAGTTCTACCTAGCCTGCCCTGCCTCTCCCTATAGTTAGCCTCTCAAGTCATATATTTTAGGTTTTAGAGGTATATCCTTTCTGGATGTTTTATACCTAATGGGTAACTGGTCCTGGAAAATTTGGTTTGAAGACTCTTATTTAAAACGATGAGAGCTAATTAAAGGAGATACAGGAACTGCAGATGCTGGTTTACAAAGTGCTGAAGTTTTCTCCCTCCACCCCTCGCAGAAGGGTGGCGCAGTGGTAGAGATGCTGTCTTACAGCGCCAGAGACCCAGGTTCGATCCTGACTACGGATGGGCTGTCTGTAGGGAGTTTATACGTTCTCCTCGTGACCTGCGTAAAGTTTCGCTGGGATCTCCGGTTTACTCCCACACTGCAAATACGTACAGGTAATTGTAGGTAATTAGCTTGGTAAAATTGTAAATTGTCCCTAGTGTATGTAAGATAATAGTGTGCGGGGATCACTGGTCGAAATAGACTCAGTCGCCTGAAGGGCCTGTTTCCACGCTGTATCTCTAAACTAAACTGAACAAGGGTTGCGAGCCGAAACATCACCTATCTGTGGTCTCCAGAGATGCTGCCTGACCCGCTGAGTTACTCCAGCAGTTTGTGACTTTTTAATGCTAATTAAAATTTTGCTTTGTAAAATAATTGATATGGACAGCATGTTTATATAATTGCTTTTTCTTCCTTTCCATACAGACAGCACAGGAGGGGTCAGCACCTCGACCTGCACCTACTCGCATCCCCATGTCAAAAGGTATGAAAGCAGGAAAACCGGTAGTGCCAGCCATGGCAGCAGGAGGTGTGGCAAAGTATGAATCTCGTGCTGAAAGCCAGTCAATGAGAATTGAACTGAAGAAGTCTCCAGTCAGCAGTTCTGCCCCTCAAGCTGTGGGGAAGGGCTGAGCACGGAGGCCTTAGGGGTAGGTGGAGGCGTTACTGCTCCCATGGAGATCACCCCTTGTTGGTAAACTTCGCCTTCCCTTGCACAAACTAACTTGCAAGTCTGCTCCGAGCTTGTCGAATAACATACTAACTTTGTGTTCAGTGATCATTAAAACTACTATTACCATAACACTGACATTGCATTGGCCCAGTGGTGAAAGTGAGAAAGTTATGCTTTTTTACACAGAGGGTGGTGAGTGATTGGAATGCGCTGCTGGGGATGTTGGTTGGAGCAGCTATGATAGTGGTATTTAAGAGACTTTTGCATAGGCATCTGGCGAGAAAAGTAAAACTGGGAAAGCGGCTCAACGTGGCTGACGAGGGAAGTCAAGGATTGTGTTAAATCCAAGGAAGAGGCCAGATTGGCCAGAAGAAGCAGCAAACTAGAGGACTGGGAGAAATTTAGAACTCAACAGAGGATGACAAAGGGGTTAATTAAGAGGGGGGGGGGGGAAAGAGTGTGAAAGAAAGCTTGCAAGGAACATAAAAACTGACTAAAAGTTTCTTAAGGTATATAAAAAGGAAAAGATTAGTGAAGACAAATTTAGGTCCCTTACAGTAAGAGACAGGTGAATTTATAATGGGGAAACAAGGAAATGGCAGAACAATTAAACGAGTACTTTGGTTCTGTCTTCACTAAGGAAGACAAAAATCTCCTGGAAATACTAGGACTGATTATGAAGTGGGAGGAACTGAAGGGAATTTACATTAGTCAGAAAATGATGTTAGGTAAACTATTTGGACTGGGTCAGATAAATCCCCAGGACCTGATGGTCTGCATCCCAGAGTACTCGAGGAGGAGGCTCTAGAAATCATGGATGCATTGGTGATCATTTTCCAATGTTCTCTTGACTCTGGATCGGTTCCTGTGGACTGGAGGGTAGCTAATGTAACCCCACTTTGTAAGAAAGGAGGGAGAGAGAAAACGGGGAATTTATGGACCAGTTAGCCATATATTGGTCGTGGGGAAGGTGCTGGAGTCGATTATTAAAGATGTTATAGCAGTCGCATTTGGAAAGCAGTGATGGGATTGGTCAAAGTCAGCATGGATTTATGATGAGGAAATCATGCTTGACTGATCGTTTGGAATTTTTTGAGGATGTAACAAGTAGAATAGATAAGGGAGAGCCAGTGGATGTGATGTATCTGAACTTTCAAAAAGCCTTTGACAAGGACCCACACAAGAGATTAGTGTGCAAAATTAGAGCACATGGTATTGGGGGTAGGGTATTGACATGGATAGAGAACTGGTTGGCAGATAGAAAGCAAAGAGTAGGAATTAACTGGTCCTTTTCAGAATGGCAGGCAGTGACTAGTGGGGCGCCGCAAGGCTCAGTGCTGGAATCCCAGATGTTTACAATATATTTTAACGATTTAGACAAGTTAAATATGACATCTCTAAGTTTGCGAATGACACAAAGCTGGATGGCAGTGTGAGCTACGAGGAGGATGCTATGAGGCTGCAAGGTGGCTTGGATAGGTTAGGTGAGTGGGCAGAAGCATGGCAGATGCAGAAGAATGTGGATAAATGTGAGGTTATCCACTTTGGTGGCAAGAACAGAAAGGCAGATTATTATCTGAATCGTGTCAGTTTAGTAGAAAGGGGAGGTGCAACGAGACCTGGATGTGCTTGTACATCAGTCACTGAAAGTAAACATGTAGGTCCAGCAGGCAGTGAAAAAAGCTTATGGCATATTGGCCTTCATTGCAAGAGGATTTGAGTTTAGGAGCAAGGAGTGCCCTGGTGCGACCACACCTGGAGTATTGTGTGCAATTTTGGTCTCCTGATTCGAGGAAGGACATTATTGCTATTGAGGGAGTCCAGCGTAAGTTTACCAGGTTAATTCCCGGGATGGCGGGACTGACACATAATGAAAGAATGGGTCGACTGGGCTTGTATTCGCTGGAATTTAGTAGGATGAGAGGGAAACTTATAGAAAAATATAAAATTATTCGAGGAATGGACATTCTTCGAGGTTTTGGCAGGGTAGATCCAGGAAATTTGTTCCCAATGTTGGGAGAGTCCAGAACCAGGGGGTCACAGCTTAAAAATAAGGGTAGGCCACTTAGGACTGAGATGAGGAAAAACGTTTTCACCCAGAGAGTTGTGAATCTGTGGAATTCTTTGCCACAAAAGGCAGTGGAGCCGAATTCACTGGATGTTTTCAAGAAACAGTTATATTTAGCTCTTGGGGCTAAGGGAATCGAGGGATGTGGGGGGGAAAGCCAGGACGGGGTACTGATGTTGGATGATCAGCCATGATCATATTGAATGGCGGTGCCGTCTCGAAGGACTGAATGGCCCACTCCTGCACCTATTTTCTATGTTTCTATGATATGCAAGGATATGGATTATGTGCAGGGAGATAAGAATTGGTCTTGGCATCATGTGTGGTGTAGATATTGTGGGCCAATGTGCCAGTTCTTGAGCTATACTGTTCTATGTAATACTTAAATCTAATTCTAAATTCAACCATAATCATTCTCACTGCTCTTTCAACATTGTCCTACATGTAAAAGGTTATTTAGAATTGCATTTGCAGAAGAGGATGGAAAGGGATGGGATATAATAAAAAGTATATATTAACTAAATTGGCTAAAGTGGTAATTTGAAGCACGCTATTGTGCTTTGTCTGTGTTGTGTTAATAGCAGGCCTGTTGGACATGACTTGTGGGCCAGGCTATTGTAGTAGTGTATTAGGTGCTGCTGGATGTTGGACTGACCATGTCTGAGCAGTAAAAGTCAAACTCTGGGAACTTGCTATAATATAAAGTTCTGTTTGAAGTGAAATTTTCAGTAATCTCGGTCACATCGCAAGTTAATGGAAAATGAAGGGGAATTCATCAAAATGTTACTGTTATAGAGCACATTGTCTTTCTGTCAGCTTGTGGTTTTGCTCCTATGCTTTTCTTTACATGAGAAATTTGGTTTTACATCTAATGTTTTAATCATGTTTCCATTATTGAAATTCTATCAACAGATTTAACTATGATGCCTGTGACCTGTCAAGTTGAGCATGACGTCTCTTTGGACATCATAACTCATTTTAGTGTTTGCATTAGAATTGGTTTTGATGAAATGAAATTTCTTTATAAGTTGTGCTTTATTCAAGTGAGCTGTTTTGTCACACTTTGAAAGCCGCTTTGAAAGAATGTTTTGGGTTGGGATTGAACCAGAACAACAACCTTGCTCTCAATGTTAGTAAAACCGAGGAGTTGATTGATCTCTTTATAAGAGGAAAGCCGAGGATCCACAGACCTGCCTTCATCGATGGGTCTGTGGTGGATAGAGTCAACAATTGGGTAGATGCTGTTGCACCCGCTGAGTTTCTCCAGCATTTTTGTGTACCTTTGATTTTCCAGCATCTGCAGTTTCTTCTTAAACACTTCTCTAAACCTATCCGGGAGTACAGTAGAGGGCATAATGATCAGTTGCATCACGGCCTGGTTCAGCAACCTGTACCCAGGAATTAAAAAGATTACAAAAAGTGGTGGACACTGCCCATCCATTGTGGTTACTGACATCCCCACCATCAAAGGGATCTATAGAAGGCGCTGCCTCAAAATGGCAGCTGGCAGCATCAAAGACCCACACCATCCTGGCGACGCTCCCATTTCATTCTTGCCAATGGGAAGAAGATATAAGAGTTTGAAAACTAACTGCCAGGTTCAGGAGCAGTTTCTTCCCATCTAACCATCAGACTCTTGAATAGTACAAACTCCAATTGAACTACAAACTATCTTGGTTGCACTAGGGACTTCAGGCATCTTTTTGCACTAATAATGCTTTGAATTTATTAAACTTTTAAAAATTGTTTTACATTATCTATGAGTACTGTTTACAGACCTGTTATGCTACTGCAAGTAAGAATTTCAATCTGTTTTATTTTTCGGTACATGTAACTCTTGACTTGACTCTTCAGAGTGATTGTAGTAGTGGGGAGAAAGCTGGAAGAGAGGTGGGGGCAAGACTAAGCCTGGCAAATGGTAGCTGGACACAGGTTAGGATTTTTTGATTGGCAGATGGTTGGACAAAGGCCAGAGATGAAAAGACAAAGTGTGAGGTAGAATAGACTAAAGGGCCTGTCCCACTTGGCGATTTTTGTTGGCGACCTCCGGCATCATTGACCGACTTATTAGGTCACTGAAAAATTTGCCGCGTGATGCACAGTGTTTTACCAAGTGTTGCACCAATATTGTTTTTTTCGCCGCTAGATTTTGAAATGTTCAAAATCTTTTGGTGACACTGATATGACGCCGGCAGTCACAGAAAAAATCGCCAAGTGGGACAAGCCGTTAATAGTTGCTCTCCATCTCAGAATGGAGGCAATGGTGCCTTATACACTGGCATCGGCTCAGATCCTTTCTGAAATCTATCTTTCTTTTAAATTACTTGGTCTACAACACAGGCTTGCTGTAAAATACTTCCAATTGTTTTTATGTTGAACACGAAATTGATCGAATAAATAGAATTTGTCGGAAATATCAGAACATTTGATTTGCCACACTGACATGTTGAACAGTTCAACAATTTGGGTGTACATTTTGAATCTCCAGCATCAATGCCAAACATTACTTTTCCTTTGGAACTTAAGTTTGAACCTGGCTTTAATTGGTTGATGTAACAAATGTACCACCTAGTGGCAGTTGGGCAATCATTCATCTTTAAGCAAGACCAGGAAATCATATTTTCCTGTTCTTTAGGGACATTCTGATGAGAAATTAATATCAAGGATTAAAAATGTACGGCTCTGTAGTCACAAGGAACTGCAGATGCTGGAATCTTGAGTAAAGCACAAAGTGCTGGAGTAACTCTGTGGGTCAGGCTGCCTGATCCACTGAGTTACTCCAGCACTTTGTGTCCTTTTGGATATTAACCAGCATCTGCAGTTCTTTGTTTCAATGCTATTTGGATGGCTCTGCCACAGGTACGAAGCTCCTTTTGTGCTCTAGGATTTCCTGATTAGGAAAGTCTATTTCAAAGTATTTTAATGTTAAAAAGTAAACCATCACATTGTTGCACTTTAGAACATTTTACATAAAAGTTTGCTTATGGCAAATCCCCTAATAATTGCTTATTTAGACATAAATAATTCACGGCAAATTTGAATTATTGTGCTTAAGAAGGAACTGCAGATGCCAGAGTGAGGCCCACCATGGCCAGAGTGAGGCCCACCATAAATTGGAGGAGCAGCACCTCATATTTCGCTTGGGCAGTTTGCACCCCAGCGGTATGAACATTGACTTCAGGTAGTCCCTACTTTCTCCTCGACTTCTCAGCTCTTCCTCAGCCCACTGGCTCCACCTCTTCCTTTCTTCTTCGGAACCCTCCACCCTCACATTAGTCTGAAGAAGGGTTTCGACCCGAAATGTTGCCTATTTCCTTCGCTCCATAGATGCTGCCTCACCCGCTGAGTTTCACCAGCATTTTTGTCCATCGTGAATTATTGTGCCCTGTGTTCTCAAATATTGACTCTTGGCTTGGGTATGTTACTACCTGGTGGCTGCTGCCACGGTGGTAGAGTTGCTGTCTTACAGTGGCAGAGACCCAGGTTTGATCCTGACTACCCATGACCTAAGTGTGTTTTCTCCAGGGTGCTCCAGTTTCCTCCCACATTCCAAAGACTTACAGCCTTTTGGCTAATTGTCTTGGTTAAATTGTCCCTAGTATGTGCAGGGTAGTGTTAGTGTGCAGGGATCATTGGTCGGTGGCTGAAGGGCCTGTTTCAGTGCTGTTTCTCTAACCCTTTGCCAAATGGTCATTCTTGTAGAACAAAGATATTTGTTCTACCTTTGATCATATAATTAGAAACAGATTGCACAAAGGTAGTGCAGTTAGCCCCTTCTGGCAGTGTCACCATTCATTGGGTTAGTGGCCAATTTGCGACCAAATTTAATTGACCATCGTATACTGCATTTTTTCCGGCACAAATCTATGAATCACTGATTAAAAATTAACAGTTAACCAAGCATCAATTGTTGTTTGCAGAAGAGTATACCAAATCTCCACAATCTTCTGCGCATAGAATTGTTTAGTTTGTTCTACAATGTGGAAACAGGTCCTTCGGCACACCAAGTCCATGCTGACCACGATCACCTGTACACTGGTTCTATCCTACATAAGTAATAGGAGCAGAATTAGGCTATTTGGACCATTACGTCTACTCTGCCATTCAATCATGGCTGATCTATCTTTCCCATCACAACCCCATCCCCTGCCTTCTCTCCATAACCCCTGACACTCTAGGGACAATTTACAGAGATCAAAATACTTACAGACATGCACGTCTTTTGAATATGGGAGAAAATCTAAATGGTGGCCAATTGGGAAAGGGGGAGATGCAGCGAGACCTGGGTGTCATGGTACACCAGTCACTGAAGGTAGGCATGCAGGTGCAGCAGGCAGTAAAGAAAGCGAATGGTATGTTAGCTTTCATTGCAAAAGGATTTGAGTATAGGAGCAGGGAGGTTCTACTGCAGTTGTACAGGGTCTTGGTGAGACCACACCTGGAGTATTGCGTACAGTTTTGGTCTCCAAATCTGAGGAAGGACATTATTGCCATAGAGGGAGTGCAGAGACTGTTCACCAGACTGATTCCTGGGATGTCAAGACTGTCTTATGAAGAAAGACTGGATAGACTTGGTTTATACTCTCTAGAATTTAGGAGATTGAGAGGGGATCTTATAGAAACTTACAAAATTCTTAAGGGGTTGGACAGGCTGCAGGAAGATTGTTCCCGATGTTAGGGAAGTCCAGGACAAGGGGTCACAGCTTAAGGATAAGGGGGAAATCCTTTAAAACCGAGATGAGAAGAACTTTTTTCACAGAGTGGTGAATCTCTGGAACTCTCTGCCACAGAGGGTCGTTGAGGCCAGTTCATTGGCTATATTTAAGAGGGAGTTAGATGTGGCCCTTGTGGCTAAGGGGATCAGGGGGTATGGAGAGAAAGGCAGGTACGGGATACTGAGTTGGATGATCAGCCATGATCATATTGAATGGCGGTGCAGGCTCGAAGGGCCGAATGGCCTACTCCTGCACCCAATTTCTATGTTTCTATGTTTCTAAAACTGGAACACTCCAAACAAACCAACGTGGTCGCAGGGTGAACATACAAACAGTACATAGTCAGGATCTAACCCAGATGTCTGGTGCTGTAAGGCAGCAACTCTACCGCTGTGCCGCTGTTCTCTAATTTTACAAAGATTTTAATAATTCAAAAGCCAAATGTTAAAAGTGTGCAAAATATTCAGTGATAATACAACATATTCCTTTTCAAATACTTGGAATTAAAAATAAATGTTGCAAAAGAATCTGTTCTTTAAGCGGGTGGCATGGTGGCGCAGTGGTAGAGTTGCTGCCTTGCAGCGCTTACAGGGACCCGGGTTTGATGCAGGCCACGGGTGTCTGTACTCGCCTAAATGGGTTTTCTCCGAGAACTTCGAGAACACTCCAGACGTACAGGTTTGTAGGTTAATTGGCTTGTTATAAATGTCCCTAGTTTAGGATAGTGTTAATGTGCGGGGATTGCTGGTCAATGTGGAAGGGCCTGTTTCCTCGCTCTAAACTAAAATAAATACAAACCGGATATAACTTTATAAAATCAATGTTCATATATTTATCAGTATCTTATTTGGAATGGATAGATTTTGATATGAGTATTGTTTACTTGTCAGTGAAGTGTGTTTCTGGTTTAGAATCTCGAGGCCTGCTGTACATTTTCAGTTATTGGCATTTACTTTTATGTGGTATGCCTGTGAAACAAAAATGTATTATGTTTTTCAGTTTGGGGCAATATTTACCTTTGCAATAGTTCTGTGTGATATAAAAAGGATACGCTGCATTTTTCCAGTTGCCACTTTTATGTTATTTTCAGACCTATTCCTCTTGTCCTTTTGCAGAGAGCATCGTCATTCATCAGGTGCGGATAACATCAACATGATGGACGTTCTAACTGGTGGAAGCCTCGCGCTGCTGCCTGGGATTTTTATTGCACTGTGTTACTACTGCTGGCTGAGTGAAACACCGCCCTGGGCTGCAGCCTCCAAGGTCTAGTTTTGTATGCTACTGATAACATTGGGAGTCACTGTAATCAAAACCTGTATTTTTTTTTTTTGAAGAAAATGTATTTTAGTTGATATTTAAACAAATAATCCATCATTACTCCCATGCTAGTAAGAAGAGCAATTGATGCACTGTGCCAGAATCTAGCTCTAGAAGTGATCCACCAAAGTGAAAGTGTATTTAAAAAATCTTTTAAATATTTGTCCATGGAAAATGATACCATGGCTTGAAATCAACATTGCACAATGTTCTCCTTTCACTGTGACAGGTTAGTATTGCTTTTAAACACAAAGATCTGTTATTCTAATATTATTTTACAATGGCCACGTAATGTGGTTTTTCACTTTCGACCAACCTTTATCTTCCAGGGCATCTTTTGCCAATTGATATGAATAACTTTGGTTCTGTAATGGCACCACAGCACCTTTTGTTTACTAAAACATTTGTCCACCTGCCCTGTAAATTCTGAAAGCCCTTTTGAATTTTTAATATGATGACAATCTATTGATTTTCATGAGCTTTATTTTTGTTTGAAGTGCACTTCCTAGTTGCAGTGATGTTTCTGGACTTGGAAGAGTGGTCAGATTGACTGGTTAACACTGTGCTGCCTGGTTTACTACTTGTAAAGTTATAATGTAAAATAATCTACAAGATGTGATTTTTATTTTGTAATTGGCTCCATCATGGCTAAAATATATCTTTCAATTACCAACCCATGGATGTGCCTTATCCTAAGGGATGGTTTTTAAATATGTTACCATCCTATCACTGTGGTTAAAAATCTGCAGTTAACTCTGTCTGACTCCAAGTGCAATTAATTTTAAACAATTAAAGTCTGTATATTTAATTGAGCACTTTCGCCTTTTTTCATGATTGTAGTTGGGTTTTGAATATAGAGCATTAATGGTTTTAATACATGCTTTCTTTCTCTCTTTTGTATTGTATCACGTGTCACTGCCAGGAAGATTTATACAAGTTTTATCAGCAGAAATGCAGGCCTTAATATGAAAGTATAATAGAACTAACTGTTTACACAATATCTGTTTGAGAAATAGGAGGGTAAAATAAATTCCAGTAAATTGATTAATTGGTTGGGTGGAAAATCCATAATTGTTGCCTTGCTGCTATGGTTCAGTTAAAATTAACGATTGGTTTAATTGGCTATTGACTAACTCTAGGCTACAGCCAGCCGGTGGTGCTTCTGTCTCACTGCCAGTGGTGCAGCTGGTAGAGCAGCTGGTTTACAGCACAAAAAAGGTTCCATCCTAACCTCAAGTGCTGTCTGTGTGAAGTTTGCACATTCTCTCTGTGACCACATGGGTTTCCTCCAGGTGCTCTGGTTTCCTTCTGCATCCCAAAGACTTTCGGGTTTGTAGGTTGTGTAGGAAAGAACTGCAGATGCTGGTTTAAATCCAAGGTAGACACAAAATGCTGGAGTAACTCAGTGGGACAGGCAGCATCTCTGGAGAGAAGGAATGGGGAAATGTTTCAATGGGGACATTCTGCTGCCTGTTCTGCTGAGTTACTCCAGCATTTTGTGTCCACCTTTGGGTTTGTAGGTTAATTGGCCTCTGTAAATTGCCCTTAATGCTGGAGTGGTGAATCTCTGGAACTCTCTGCCACAGAGGGTAGTTGAGGCCAGTTCATTGGCTATATTTAAGAGGGAGTTAGATGTGGCCCTTGTGGCTAAGGGGATCAGGGGGTATGGAGAGAAGGCAGGTACGGGATACTGAGTTGGATGATCAGCCATGATCATATTGAATGGCGGTGCAGGCTCGAAGGGCCGAATGGCCTACTCCTGCACCTAATTTCTATGTTTCTATGTTAATATGTAGGGAGTGGATGAGAGACTGGGCTAAGATAGTTAAAAAGGATAATTTATGGTCAGCATGGACTCGGTGACCGAAGGGCCTGGTTCTGTGCGGTATCTTTCAATCAAACAAAAGAGTCAACTTAACACCTACCTAATCATAAACATTGCATTGTAAAAATTGTGCAAAGTTTAAAAAAGCCAGATATTTTAACAATGGGGTATTGTTTAATCGTTAAGGCTTTCAATAACCTAGAGTAGGACCCTCTCACGGGTTTAATTTAGAGATGCAGCATGGAAACGGGCTCTTTGGACCAATGAGTCCACGTGAACTATTAATCACTCGCTCACACTAGTTCTGTTAACCCTCTTCCTCACCCACTCACTACACACTAGGGGAAATTTACAGAGGTAAATTAATCAACAAACCCACACATTTTTGGGATATGAAAGAAACCTACGCGATCACAGGGAGAACATGTAAATGACACAAATACGGCACCCGAGCTCAGGGTTAAAACTGGCTGTGAGGCAGCAGTTGCTAAACACAGAATGCTGCTGGGCCTTCATTTACCATTTTCCTAACCTTACCTACTGTGCGTATGGGATGTTGCTGAGAACTGTATGATTTTAAGCATTTTCTCTTGAGTAGTGGTAAGAAAGCTTTTGTAAAAATCTGTGGTGAGTTACTTCAGGCTTTAATGGAACAATTTTTATCAGGTCCCGGCTTTCACAATACTAATGGCAAAACAAGCAGTTGCCCCCCTTCTCATGGTGAGGGAAAACAACAACAACGGAAATGTGAACAGAACAAATGATAAGTTAGCGCACCATTTTCAAGGACATTCAATCTTAAATATTTTAGACTTTAGAGCTGCAGCCTGGAAGCAGGCCTTTTGGTTCACCGAGTCTGTGTCAACGAGCAATCACGCCGCACACTCGCACTATCCTACACACCAAGGACAATTTACATTTTCATCGAAGCCAATTAGTCTACAAACGTGCACGTCATTGGAGTGTGGAAGGAAACGGAATACTGGAGTAACCCACCCAGTCACAGGTAGAACTTACAAACTCCATACAGCCAGCACCCGTAGTCGGGATCGAACCTGGGTCTCTGGCACTGTAAAGCAGCAACTCTGCCGCTGTGCCACTTTGCTGCATGGTGCCGCCACTTCCTATTTTAACTGCCCACTTGCGCAGCTTTGCTTCCATTGTGTTTAAAATTGATATTCCTTATCTTTTTGCTAAAATGAGTAATTGACTGATGGAATAGGATCTGCAGAATGATGTAGACACAAGGAAATACAGTTTTACTAGTATAGTATAAAGATGATCCCTTTCTCTCGTGCACCTTCTCTCATTACTTCAGGCTTTTGTCTTCTTCCTATTTCTGGCCTTTGTCCATCCATCTGCCAATCAATTTGCCATCCATTTTCTTTCCCTTTCACCAATCAGTCTGAAGAAGGGTCTCCACCTAAAACATGTCCCCTGGAAATCATGGACGCATTGGTGATCATTGGAGCCAGGATTTTGCCATGTGCCTTTTCATGCCTTTTTTGATGATTTCACCAAGATAATGCCTTTTTCACGATCGAGTGCCTAAATCAGCCTTTTTTTGCCGTTTTGCTAAAATGTCGTGCTGTTTTCTCTAGTTGTATTGTGATTACAATGGTGTTTTCTATGTTAACACATTAATATTAATGTTATTATTAATGTGTTGACATGGTATAAATTACAATAAAATTTCCACAACCGGGGGCGCCACCGTCGGTCGTTCCATCGTTTGTGCAGCTGCCCGCTGGTTCAGTCTTCTCCAAAATCTATTTATTGCTTCCAATTTTGCAAACTTCCCACAAACTTCCCTTGAGAAATGTGGCGAAACATTAGTGAATAACTTGCAGGTTTTCAACAATGTAACTGACGATATTTGTAAAGTTCCTGGCGATGTAGGTAAAGACATACAAGGAAAATGTGTGAGAATGATTTTAGCTAACAAAGATCTTGAAGAAATACAAAACATAGCTAAAGTTCTCAAAGGTACAGGTACTTGTAATGCACAAGATATCGACATGAATATAGAGTCTGAAGCTTGTTTCAGGTATACACCAGTGACCTCAGCTGAGGTAGAAAGACGTTTTTCACAACTGAGGCATATTCTGTCTGGCCGACGGCATAGTTTAACACCAGATAATTTGAAAAAAATGCTATTAATTATGTGCAACCAGGCAACTTTGATCATTTAATGTAGTATACCTTTATATTGTAATTTCTAACCATATTTTGGTGGTGGAAATACATGCCTTTTTTGTCATTAAATGTCGTTTTCGTACCTTTTTGTAATTTTATTATGCCCTTTTGCCTGCCAATTTCAGAGTTGTTTAGTGCCTAAACATCCTGGCTCTAGTGATCATTTTCCAATGTTCTATAGATTCAGGATCAGTTCCTGCGGATTGGAGGGTAGCTAATGTTATCCCACTTTTTAAGAAAGGCAGGAGAAAGAAAACATGGAATCATAGACCAGTTTGCCTGACATCGGGGTGGGGAAGATACTGGAGTCAATTATAAAAGATGAATAACGGCACATTTGAATAGCAGTAACAGGATCGGTCCGAGTCAGCATGGATTTACGAAGGGGAAATCATGCTTGACTAATCTTCTGGAATTTTTTGAGGATGTAACTAGAAAAATGGACAAGGGAGAGCTAGTGGATGTAGTGTACCTGGATTTTCAGAAAACATTTGATAAGGTCCCACATAGGAGATTAGTGGGCAAAATTACAGCACATCTTTATTACAAAATTACAGCACAACACCTATTGGGTGTAGGGTACTGATATGGATAGAAAATTGGTTGGCAGACAGTAGGGATTAACTGGTCCCTTTCAGAATGGCAGGCAGTGACTAGTGGGGTATTGCAAGGCTTGGTGCTGGGACTGCAGCTATTTACAATATACCAATGATTTAGATGAAAGGATTCAAAGTAACATTAGCAAATTTGCAGATGACACAAAACTGGATGGCAGTGTGAACTGTGAGGAGGATGCTATGATGATGCAGGGTGACTTGGACAGGTTGGGTGAGTGGGCAGATACATGGTAGATACAGTTTAATGTGGATAAATGTGAGGTTATCCACTTTGGTGGCAAAAACAGGAAGGCAGATTATTACCTGAATGGTGTCCAGTTGGGGAAAAGGCGAAGTACAAAGAGATCTGGGGGTCCTTGTTCATCATTCACTGAAAGTAAGCATGCAGGTACAGCAGGTAGTTAATAAAGCTAATGGCATGTGGCCTTCATAACAAGAGGAGTTGAGTATAAGAGCAAAGAGGTCCTTCTGCAGTTGTACAGGGCCATAGTGAGACCACACCTGGAGTATTGTGTGCATTATGCATCACTAAATTTGAGGAAGGACATTCTTGCTATTGAGGGAGCGCAGCGTAGGTTCACAAGATTAATTTCCGGGATGGCAGGACTGTTGAAAGAATAGAGCGGCTGAGCTTGTATACACTGGAATTTAGAAGGATGAGAGGATATCTTATTGAAACATATAAAATTGTTAAGGAATTGGACACGCTAGAGGCAGGAAACATATCCCTGATGTTGGGGGAGTCTAGAACCAGGGGCCAGTTTAAGGATAAGGGGAAGGCCATTTAGAATGGAGATGAGGAAAAACTTTTTCACCCAAAGAGATATGAATCTGGAATTCTCTGCCTCGGAAGGCAGTGAAGGCCAAATCTCTGGATGCTTTCAAGAGAGAGTTAGATAGTGCTCTTAAAGACAGCGGAGCCAGGGGATATTGTGAGATGGCAGGAACGGGGTACTGAATGTGGATGATCAGTCATATTCACAGTGAATGGAGGTGCTGGCTCAAAGGGCCAAATGGCCTACTCCTGCACCTATTGTCTATTGTCTGCCTGCCTGCTGTTATTCCAACAGTATAATTGAAACCCAAGCACAACCACCATTTGTGACCAGTATATAGCTCACTCGTTTCTATTTAACAGTCCACTCATGCAGTTTGAAAAGTCTCTTTTGCCAGGTGAATGAGATTCTGTTGTTTTCCTATGAGGTTTTCCTGTTCCCCCAAAGAACAAGAATAGTGAAAGGGAAAGAAAAAAAAAAGTAAAATAAATTGGCGAAAGAAAGTGGAGAATGCAGAGATATGAGTGTATAGATGATAGAAACCTATGGGCAGCACAGTGGCGCAGCTTGTAGAGCTGCTGCCTCACAGTGCAGAGACCTGGGTTTGATCCTGACCTCGGGTGCTGTCTGTGCGGAATTCGCACATTCTCCTTGTAACCACATGGAATTCCTCTGGGTGTTCTGGTTTGCTCCCACATCCCAAATATGCACCAGGTTGTAGGTTAATTGCGCCAAGCGTGTTGCGAGTGGATGAGAAAGTGGGATCACGCAGAACTAGTGTGAATGAGTGATGGTCGGTATGGACTCGGTGGGCCGAAGGGTTTGTTTCCATTCCCTAAACTAAATTAAACTAAACTGCAATGGAAGTTTCTTGAACAGGATTAGTAGTACTTCTTTAAGTGGCTGAAGGATCTTGAGGAAAATAGATTGAGAAATGTAGAATTACAGTGGATAATTCTGACCAAACTTAGCCCAATTGAGCACTGAACATGTTGACAGGATGTATGTGTAGACAGTCCTTCTGGGTCCATTTCATCAGTTTCTCCTCAGAACAACTCTGGACTCGGATTCACTTTATATATTTGTGCAGACTGGCAGGTAGGCAAGTGACTGACTAATTTGAACAGTCTAGGTCCATCAGACAGGTTTATACACCTAAAAGAGAGATCCAAGCAAGTTAAGAGCAAGTAATTGCCTTAGTAGTAGAGATAATATAATTGTAGGTAGGAGGTAATCCAAGCAGGGTGACAAGTTTTAATTGGGGGCATGGGGGGGAATAAAACAGACAAGTGTAGTATTTTTATATTGTTGTCAATCAGCAATTCCAAAGGAATTAATCTGGAGGCTGGTGAGTTAGGGAGTGCATAGTGGATGATGATGTTACTGCAGGAGTGCATGCGGGGGTGAGAGGCGGTTCAGAAAGAGTTTTTGTTTCAGGCAGGGAGGGGAGTTCAGTTGTCACAAAGAACATATTCAGCATTAGCCCATTATCCACACTAAATACTGAAAGCTTTTAGTAGTAGAGTAAAACACAAACTGAGGGAGGAAGACAGCAGATCTGGCAACATTCATGGAGAGAATGGTTAGACAACATTTTGGTTCGAGACCCTTCTTCAGACTATGGGCTACGAGTCATTTAATGGGCTATTTGTCATCACGGGAATGAAAGAAGCTGCTTGTTTAACTCCCCAATTAAATATAAACCATTTAAGTAATAATGGTATGCTGAAATAATTAGGATCAGTTGAGTCTTATTGATCTTTTTTGACAATAAATGCATCTATTCAATTTGATGCTCGTAAACCATTGCCAGGCATATTAAAAATAATTAACCAACATTGACCAATGTCCCATGGAATGAAGCCACTGCAGGATTAAATGTTTTTCATATAAACAACCAAAATCCCAGCGATATCTCTGTACCTAATATAGTTCATTTTGAAATCTTCAAAACCTCTATTGGTTTGCGAAGGAATATATACCTTTTCATATATCATGAGAATTGGTCCTTTTTGGATCTTCTCATTTGAAGATAGACTACTTGAAGACAAAGTGAAACTGAGGTGCTCCATAGTTTGCATTGAATAAACCGGTCTCTGTAACACGGTTCCCCTGGTTCTTGGGTTGATTCACTGCTCTGATAATGTCATCAATTTGCAGTAAAGTTCAAGTAAAGGGCCTGTCCCACTTGGCGATTTTTTTTTTTTTGGTGACTGCTGGCTTTATATCAGTGTCGGCAAAAGATTTTAAACATTTCAAAATCCAGCCCGACAAAAAAAATGTTGCGACACTTGAAAAAACACCGCGCATCATATGTCATCACGCCATTGCGCCATACGTCATCACGCCTCATCACCCTACGTATTTTTCGGTGACCTGATATGTCTATCAATGATGCCGGCAGTCGCCAAAAAAATCGCCAAGTGCGACAGGCCATATAGGTGCCTGTACTCCCAGAAGTTTGGGATAGATCGCACAGATTAAATTTCACTTTTAAGCTGTGAAAAGTTCAAATCCTGAGAACTTCAAAGCTGCCTTGGTGTTAGCTTTTACAAAATTATATTGCCCTTTCAGCATCAAAATTCTAGTGCCTGGATGGTTTGCTAATGGTGCTTCACATTGTCAAATTCCATTAGTAGGACAAATAAAAGTTGGATAGAATTTCACTCTGTAATGTGTTAAGTTTAGATTTATTATTGTCACATGCACTGAGGTGCAATGAAAAGCTTTGTTTTTGCAGACTATCCAAACAGATCAGATATCATGCATAAATACACCTAATAATGCTTGGAACTTAATTTTATTAGCAGCATTTTAGTCTGCATACTTGCATACAAAAGATGGAGGATTTTCCTATGGGGTATTTTCCTTTGGGGTTTTTTTTACAATGAGGAATTATACTTTAACTCTGAAAACTGTTTCAGATCTGTTCAGAAGTCACAATTGGCATTATATAGGAGCATTACAGGAAAGATTGAAAAATATAGGTGGACAGAACTTTGAGAGAGAGAAAATATGTTTGAGAAGGGGGTATCTAACCTAGGTGACTCTTGTTCTTGCTAATGAAATTATAGAGGGAGGGAGGGAGGCTAATAAGTTGGATGGCATTTGTGTGCTGTTCCAATAGTTCAAACTTTGAATGTTAGCTCGGGTCAAAGTGATGCACCAGCTTACAAGTTTGAAAGTTCCAGAAGTAAGCAATGGAAAATGTTGATAACTGTGACAAAGATCCTAATACCCATTGCAACTGAAGTAAAGATACTATTCCCGGAAGACGGGAAGAAAGAGAGGAGGGTTCATTTTAACGAATATAGACAGAATAACAGTCATAAGAAAGAGGCATTGCCTATTTCCTTCGCTCCATAGATGCTGCTGCACCCACTGAGTTTCTCCAGCATTTTTGTATAGCGATGTAATACTTTGTTACTGTTTTTTAAAACGGAATTTTAAATGCTTTTGTTTATTCCTATTTCAATCTGATTTTAATATTTTGGAGTATAAAACTGAAAGAATCTTTTGGGAAACTAGCTTAAACATATTGCAAAACACTGCCTAATATCAGGTGGTAAATTGGCAGATGGAATTTTATCTGGTTAAGTGTGAAGTGATGCACTTTGGGAGGACTAATAAGGATAGGAAATGTACAAGGAATGGTAGGAGTTATTAAGGAATAGAAGGACTTTGGCATTCAATCCACAATTCCCCAAGGACCATAAGATACAGGAGCAGAATTAGGCCTTTTGGCCCATTGAGTCTGCTCTGCCATTTAATTATGGCTAATCTATTTTCCCCTGTCAATGAAGAGACAGCAAAGGTATATAGAGTGATGATGAAGGCTTATAGGATGTCTTTATTAGCCAGGGCATGATATGTAAGAGCAGAGAGATTCTGTTACGGCCTGTATTAAACATTGATCAGGCCACATCTGGAGTACTGTACCGTACGGTTCTGATCCTCGCATTATTGGAAGGATGTGATTACACTGGAAAGCTTGCAGAGGAGATTTGCCAAGATGTTGCCAGAGATGGAGATGGTGGTAGGATTGAAAAGACTGGGTTTATTTTCCTTGATGTGGAGGAGGCTGGGCGAAAGAAGATCTGATTTGAGGTGTCTTAATTTATTCATGGCATGTACAGGACAGATGGTTGGAAACATTTCCTCATAACAAAAATGCCAACAACTAGAGGCCTAGGTTTGGGGCAAGAGAGCATCTGATTTGGAGAGCATCTGAGGAAGAACTTTTCATCCAAATTATTGGAATCTGGAACAAATTGCCTGATGGGTGGTGGAAATAGGTACTCTTAATATTTAAAAAGTACCTGGATGAGCAATTGAACTATCAAGGCTTTGCACAAAGTGCTGGTCAATAGAAAAAGCATAAATAGATTATTGATGGTTGGTCTGGAGATGGTTGGCTGAAGGACCTGCTTCTGAGCTGTATCACTTTTATTAGCAAATACAATTTCTTATTCGTTAAAGGATGTGTGTGGCAGAGACATTGTTGTATATTCTTTGCATGAGGGAAATTGTGGGCATAATATTGCCCAACGATCTATTTCCACTCCTGGGAAGCCAATGACGGGTGGCCTTTGTGAATTGATGGTGGTCATGTGATGGTGTTTCATAGGAAGTTCTGTGAACTTTCTGTGTATTTCAGACAAAGTGGAAGAAACCAAGCATGGAGTGTAGGAGTTCTCACAGCCATGAGAGGTCAAGTTTGGGACAAAACCTTGGTCTTGTTAAGATGCCATAAAAATATTGAGATGTGGGTTAGTCAGAATAGTTGTTTTTTTTTGTCTGGCATGTATAAAATGGGCCAGTTACTAGCTCGGATCTGTTTGTCGATGGCCACTTCCAATATTCTTAATTAAATTTGTTCACAAACCTTAAAGTTTCAAGCTGCAAAATGTGTCCAAGATGAGAATTGTTGGCCGAGCATCATTGCCGAAGGATCAAAAGTTATTGAATAACTAATTAATCTCTAAACTAGTGCATGGTTATTGATAACAAGGGCTTTTTCTCTTAACTTGCTTTGTTTCCACTTGATGGGGTAATAGTGTTGCTACAGTCAACAAATAACTTCTGACCTTGGGTGCTGTCTGCGTGAAGTTTGCACGTTCTCCCTGCGACTGCGTGGGTTTCCTCTGGGTGCCCAAGTTTCATCCTACATCCCAAAGGCGTGTGAGTTTGTAGGCTAATTGTCCTCTGCTTATTGTCCTCTAGTGTGTAGAGAGTGGATGCAAAAGTGGAATAACATGGAACTAGTGTGAATGGGTGATGTTCGGTATGGACTTGGGTGACCGAAGGGCCTATTTCCATGCTGTACCTATAAACTAAACTAAATGTCTAAGTTGGAACAGTATAGAAGATTCACTTCACCCATCCCGAAACACTGCCTCTTTAAACCCTCTCCAAAGGTTCAGAAAATAGGCTTCTGTACTGGCTTTTACAGTATTTCATTTCTGCTGAGAAAAGAAACAAAATACATTGTAGTATTTTGAAACCCATGAAAAGAATGATGATGTAAACTTGTACTGATGTGTATAAATTTCATGTATTTACCATGTTGAATAAAACATTTCATTTGAATCTGAAAATATTGTAAGTAGATTTTATTAAAGCCATATGTATTTGACTATCTTTATCCTGTATAATATGAAAAAATGTTTTTGAAGTGATCTAATAGATAATACTACATCAAGGATACATTGTGATACAAACTTCCATTACAAACTGCCCTTGTAAATACACTTGTGAAATGGTTTAAGGACAGAATGCTTACAATATATATTCTCTAAGATGCTGCCTGGCCCGGTGTGTTCCTCCAGCAGCTCTCCTTTTTTTTTTGTACCAGATTCCAGCATTTGCACTCTTCTGTGATTCCATTGCATGGCTCCCTGACCCCTCCAGAGACCTTGGTGAAAGGCGCAGCATGGGTGAGGGTGATTGAGTAGAGAGTTGGTGCACTGTCCCAGTCTTGCTTGATCCCAGCTATTCTGGGATTTGCTCTGTCTGCATTTTCCACTGGCATCATTGCTACATTGTTGGACACAGGAAATAATCAATCAATGAAGCAATGAAGCAATGCTTTTCATCGAATAAGCCACGTTGGCACATTTTCCATTTAGGAAAATTATTCCATTTCATCGAATAAGCCACGTTGGCACATCACATTTTCCACATCCCTGTGGGGCGACAGATGGCACAATGGGCTAAGTGTTCCCGCTTGGAGTGCATACTGTCGTTGTGTCCTTGGGGCAAGACACTTCACCCACCTTTGCCTGTGTGTAATGTAATGTAATTGTGTGCAGCACTTTGGGGTCAATGCAAGTTGACTGAAAATGTGCTATATAAATAAGATTATTATTATTATTATTATTATTATTATGAGTGATAATGACCACAAATCATCTCTAGACTTTTCAGCAAATGATGTATCCTATCAGGTTATTGCATTCACATACCTGTCAACCTTTGAGCAGTCAAACTTGTATCGAGAACTTTCAAATCCATAAACTGCTTCTAATCCCTACACATAAGAGCAGAAAAAAATGTGATTTAAAAAAAAATTTAAATCAGCTATATTTACTAGCATTGTCTGAGTTGGCTTACATGGCAAATGCACACATCCCTGTAAATTTTGCAGATCTATTATACAGTAAATAACAGTATTCTTACAGTTCAATGCTATTAAATAACCTCACTCGGATGATGCAGATTTAATGTGGGGGGGGGGGGGGGGAGGAGGGGGGAGAGGCAGAGAAACGGAAACGATTACCTTATGAGCTAGGATTAGTTTAATGGAAGCACGTCTATGTTGATAATGGTGGGATTTTGTGTTAGCGGCTCATTGGGACAAAAATAAGAATTTAAGGCCACATCTTGCAGTTAAATATTAGCCCCCTCCCCTTCCCCCACCCCCTCTCAGCTGCTCCAGTTTCCTCCCACATCACACTAGTTAATTGGCTGCCTTAAATTACATTGCGTGTAAGTGGATGGGAAGTGAATCAGAGGGGAGCTAATGGGATCTGAAGGAGAATAGGCCACAGGAAAAATTGGACTGCTGAGAGCCAGCATGAACTCCCCCCAATTCAACCCCCCATGCCTGATGCTTTTTCCTCAGCCTCTCTGTACTAATCCCCCATCCCCCCAAAGTTCTGGAGTAACTCAGCAGGTTAAACTGCATCTCTGGAGAACTCAGTCTCCAATACATTCAAGGTCTGAGACTCCATGGTCGAATGAGATTCACTAACCCCTGGGTGTAAAAATGTCTTGCT
Source organism: Leucoraja erinaceus (assembly GCF_028641065.1). Taxonomy (NCBI): domain Eukaryota; kingdom Metazoa; phylum Chordata; class Chondrichthyes; order Rajiformes; family Rajidae; genus Leucoraja; species Leucoraja erinaceus. Next base: position 36,402,580 of record NC_073384.1, on the reverse strand, counting down.
CTGTCCGAAGCGAGCAAACCATTATTCTGAGAATGCGGGTCTAGCCGGAGGCTGCACCAACTCTGCATCCACCTGACTAACTCCAGTACTAATTTAGTACATTTTAAAATTATTATGGGGTTCTATGGTATGAAAATGCTTCAATACCTAGGAGACAAATACAGTAATAAATATGTGGATAGGAAAGGTTTAAAGGGTTGTGGGCCAAATGGGACTAGCATCGATGAGGCATCTTGGTCGCATGAATAAGTTAGACCAAAGGGCCTGTTTCCATACTTTGATTCCTTAAATACAGTGACAAATAAAAATGCGTTCAAGGTGAAATAAGATTAGCATTTAAGGACAAAATGAATTCAAGACTTTGATGATCCAGTTTTACGATGGTGACAAGATTGAAGCCAAGACACGTAGGTCTCCACCTAGATATGCACTTTTTATCTCATTCTACGAAGTCTGCACAGTTCTCTTGACCGGAGAATTCCAAAGGTACACTACTTTTAAGAAGGGTCATGACCCAAAACCGCATCTGTCCTTTCCCTCCACAGATGTTGCCTGCCCCTCTGTGTTCTTTCAACACTTTTGTCAATTGCTCAAGATTCTAGAATCCATAGTTTCTTGTGTCACCATTTTCTTGTACGTTTCAGCTTTGATTATTTTAATTTAGATTTATTATTATTGTCACATGTACTGAGGAACAGTGTAAAGCATTGGTTTGCATGCTATTCAAATAAATCAGATACTACTATAGATAAATACATGTACAGAAGGTAGAACAAAGGGGAGGATACAAAGTGCAGAATACGTAAAACCCGATGAGCACAAAAAGGAATAAATTTAAAGTTTTGCTTATCTAGTTTTATGATGGTGACAAGAGTGAAGCAAAGACACGTGGGGCAACCATCACAAGTGATAGAGAGTCAAGAGTCTAGTGAGTTTTATTGTCATGTCCTGAAAGGGAACAATGAAATTCTTACTTGCAGCAGCATAAGGGATGTAAACATAGTACTCTGTAAGCACCATGATAAACAACAAAAGAGTTCAGTATATAAAAAAATAAACAATAATGGTGCAAAGACAAAAACAATGCCCCCCAAGTCTATGTAGTTTGGCACTTAGTGGAGGGTGCAGTGTTTAATAACCTGATGGTTGTTGGAAAGAAGCTACTCCTGAACCTGGATTTTATAGTTTTCAGTCTCCTACAATATAAATCAATGATTTAGATGAAGGGATTACAAGTAACATTAGCAAATTTGCAGATGACACAAAGCTGGGTGGCAGTATGAACTGTGAGGAGGATGCTGCGAGAATGCAGGGTGACTTGGACAGGTTGGGTGGGCAGATGCATAGCAGATGCAGTTTAATGTGAATAAATGTGAGGTTATCCACTTTGGTAACAAAAACAGGAAGGCAGATTATTATATAACTGGTGTCAAGTTGGGAAAAGGGGTAGTACAACAGGATCTGGGGGTCCTTGTCCATCAGTCAATGAAAGTAAGCATGCAGGCAGTGAAGAAAGTGAATGGTATGTTAGCCTTCAAAGCAAGAGGAGTATAGGAGCAAAGAGGTCCTTCTGCAGTTGTACAGGGCCCTAGAGAGACCATACCTGGAATATTGTGTGCAGTTTTGGTCTCTGAGTTTGAGGAAGGACATTCTTGCTATTGAGGGAGTGCAGTGTAGGCTCACAAGGTTAATTCCCGGGATGGCGGGACTGTCATATGCTGAGAAAATAGAGCAGCTGGGCTTGTATATTCTGGAATTTAGAAGGATGAGAGGGGATCTTATTGAAACATATGAAGGGTTTAGACATGCTAGAGGCAGGAAACATGTTCCCGATGTTGTTTAAGAATAAGGTGCAAGCCAGTTAGAACGGAGATGAGGAAACAATTTTTCACACAGAGAGTTGTGAGTCTGTGGAATTCTCTGCCTCAAAGGGCGGTGGAGGCCGGTTCTCTGGGTACTTTCAAGAGAGCTATAAAGGGCTCTTAAAGATAGTGGCGTCAGGGGATATGGGGAGAAGCAGGAACAGAATACTGATTGTGGATGATCAGCCATGATCACATTGAATGGCAGTGCTGGCTCGAAGGGCCGAATGGCCTACTCCTGCACCTTTCTCCCAATAGCAGGAGTGAAATGAGAGCATAGTCAGACTGGTGTGGGTCTCGGATGCTGGTGGCCTTTTTGATGCAGCAACTCATGTAGATTCCTCCAATGGTGTGGGGTCAGCACCTTTGATGGACTGGGTAGTATTCATCACATTTTGCACTCTTCGCCGTTTCTGGTCATTTGAGTTGCTGAAACAGGCTGTGATGCAACCAGTCAATATGCTCTCAACTGCACATCTGTAGATGTCCACAAAGATATTTGTCGAAAGTAGAGGTGTTGATCTGCAATTTCAACTGTCATTCAACTGTCTATGTAGACTCTGGTGAGGCATTTCACATGGTCCGTCTTGGAAGACTGATCCAACGATGGTACCACAAACAGTTAGTTTAGTTTAGTTCAGGGGTCGGCAACCTTGTTCTGCATAGGGGCCAGGACGCATGTCTGTGAGCGGATGGCGGGTCACATCTATCACGTGTACATATGGATCCCGCCCCGGATAGCAGGCGACAAATCATGTGTCACATAGATCCCGCCCCTTTGAGGACGCCACCCGGAGAACTGGTCAAAGATCAACGAGCAAGATACTCCACTATGCAGTATATGCAGTATCAACAATGCCAACCATTTGCACGCATTTGTAACGGAAGGTGCTGGGTACAAAGGCAAGAAGGATGTGTTGAACTTTGTTAAAACATTGGTTTCATTAAGGCTGGGATATTGGGCACTGGACTATACAGTCGCAGACTACAGCACGTCGCAGAGCGCAGACAAGATTTACTAGAACAATGTAGAAAGGAACTGCAGATGCTGGTTTAAACCGAAGGTATACGCAAATTGCTGTAGTAACTCAGCGGGCCAGGCAGCATCTCTGGAGAGAAGGAATGGGTGACATTTCGGAATGAGCCCCTTCTTCGGTCTGAAGAAGGGTCTCGACCCGAAACATCACCCATTCCTTCTCTCCGGGGATGCTGCCTGCCCCACTGAATTACTCCAGCATTTTGTGTCTATTTCTTAGAAGAACCCTGCGACCTGGAACTTTGGTTACAATGCTGGAGAATGTCTTTAAGGAGGTGCGAAGGCTGAGAGGAGATTTGGTTCAAAATCATTGCGGGCAGAAGGATTAAGGTGGAACGGGTTGCACCAGAGTTTGGACTGTTTGATCTAATGTTTTGATTTCATTGCACAGTATTTTTCTTTTCACTGTCTTGTACAATTTATTTATAATTTATGTTTTGGTAAGCATCTGAACTGAAACAGGTTACGGGAGATACATGAACAATGGCAGTAAATCGACTGCTCTTACAGAATGCATATGACCAGCAGACACTCCACTTCTCCCATCCCACCATCTGTCCAAACCAGTTATATAATTCCATACAACGCCTCCACGGGGTTTATATTCCACAGAGATACAAAGAGTACTTGTGAATAGACACAAATTGCTGGAGTAACTCAGCGGGACTGGCAGCGACTCTGGAGAGAAGTAATGGGTGACGTTTCTGTCGGCGTTTGGCAGTGCTCGGCTCTCGGCGGCTCCTCCATTGCGGCCACCAGCGCAGGCCTCCTTGCGTCACCGCACGTGGGCGCCGTGGCCTCGGGCCCGGGAGGTACAGGAGACGAAGGAAGTCTGCGGGCTGGATGATCACGGGAAAAAAAATACGCCTGCGGGCCGGATGATTTCGGGTTACGGGCCGCATTCGGCCCGGGGGCCGTTGGTTGCCGACCCCTGGTTTAGTTTATTGTCACGTGTACAGTGAAAAGCTTTTATTGCTTGCTAAACAATCAGCGAAAACACAATACACAATTATAATTGGGCCATTCACAGTGTACAGATACATGATAAAGGGAATAACGTGAGGAGCCTTGAGGGGCCGGGCGCGGGATACTTTGTAATTTTGTCGGTGCCCTTTAGGGGGTGACTATTGCATTACCTTGGGTATGCAAGGTAATGTAATAGTCACTGTGACGTCACATGTGACAATAAAGCATTCATTCATAAAGCCAGTAAAGTCCAATCAAAGATAGACCGAGGGTCTCCAATGAAGTAGATAGTAGCTCAGAATTGCTCTCTCGTTATGGCAGTGTAGCAAGCCAAGCGAGTAGAGCAATATGGTTTTCATTGTCAAAACAACACATGAACTACACGAGCACTTAGTCGAGAGAAAACATTTTTAGCTCTTGTCGTTGTGAAGAGCACTAGCTACTGAACGCACGGAAAAGCCCGTGAACGAACCCTGTCACGTGACAGACCTGACCTATGACGAGGGTTCTACACTTACAGTTTAACCACTAGGTGCCACTACAGTAGGATGGTTCCGTTGCCTGATTGTAGCCTGGTCCGTCTTAACGCATGGGCACGCTGGGCAGTTGCCAGGGGCCCCACGAGCATAGAGGCCCCATGCTAATCTATGTATTGTAGAACATGAAAACAGAGAAGAAAATCGCAAGTGCATGAAGGCATATTTGATTCGGCATAAAAAAACTGGAAGTGTAAGGGCCCCAGTGCACTGCTTTGCCTGGGGGCCTATAATGCTGGTAAGACGGCCCTGATTGTAGCGATTCTTGTGTACTGTCTCAGTGTAATCTACTATTCTTACACACATGCTTAGGTATGATTGTGCTTATGTAGGGTACGATTTTACTGAATTGTATGCAAAAAAATAATAATTTCACTGTACATAAATATGTGTTACAAAAAGTACTGCTGAGTTTGAGTGTTTAAGAAGGAACTGCAGATGCTGGAAAATCGAAGGTGGACAAAAATGCTGGTGAAACTCAACGGGTGAGGGAGTTGAAGTGCTGAGCCACCGGGAGAACAGGTAGGTTAATGCGAACCGAGCGGAGGTGTTGGGCAAAGCGATCACCAAGCCTACGCTTGGTCTCACTGATATAGAGCAGCTGACTGCAGTGGATGCAGTAGATGAGGTTGGAGGAGATGCAGGTGAACCTCTGCCGCAGCTGGAAAGACTGTTTGGGTCCTTGAATGGAGTCAAAGGGGGAGGTAAAGCGACAAGTGTAGCATTTCCTGCCGTTGCAAGGGAAGGTGCTCGGAGAGGGGGTGGTTTGGGTGGGAAGGGACGAATTGACCAGAGTGTTACGGAGGGAGAGGTCTCTGCGGAAAGCAGACAGGGGAGGAGATGGGAAGATGTGGCCAGTGGTGGGATCCGTTGGCGGTGACGAAAATGACGGAGAATTAGTTGTTGTATGTGACGGCTGGTGGGGTGGAAGGTGAGGACTAGGGGGACTCTGCCCTTGTTACGAGTGGGGGGGATGGGGAGTGAGAGCGGAGTTACGAGGTATAGAAGAGACCCTGGTGAGAGCCTCATCTAAAGTAGAAGAGGGTTCCTTGAAGAATGAGTTTGAGTATGGTTCTCACCATTATAGCTCAATACTCACTTCAGTGTTAGATGTCGGTGTTTATTTGACCTGCTGAGTTACTGCAGCACTTTGTGTCCCTCTATCTGTGATTCCTGCCTGTAGCTTCCAAAGATCCGCTCTATGATCTTTAGTAGCATCTGCCTCGTCCCAACCTCGCCACCGTCGTCATGGTGACGATAGGGAACTCGCCACGGCGTGGATGTTGTGGCGGCGTGACGCAATTGGCAACGTCAGCGCGTCCCTGTGCGTGGGCTTGTGGGCTTCGCTTGTCGTCGCAGTCCCGGTAGCTGAGGGACGGAAAATGGCGACCAGTTACTCTCCGAAAGACGACGATGTGCACCAGCACCGGAGCCGGAAACCGGACAACACGGCGTTCAAACAGCAGCGCCTTCCCGCCTGGCAGCCCATCCTGACGGCCGGCACGGTGCTGCCCGCCTTCTTCATCATCGGCCTGGTCTTCATCCCCATCGGCATCGGCCTCTTCGTCACCTCCAACAACATCAAGGAGTTGGAGGTGAGGCCGCGGCCACGGTGGGCCTGGGACTGTGGGAGGAGGTGATTGGGCCTGGGAGCCGATACAGGGGGGCCCGTGGTCGGTGCCCGAGGCTTGGGGTGGGAAACGAAGGGCTTCAATTAGCTGTCATCCCAGGGCAACTCGCCACTCCCTGGGGTTGCCCAAGGGTAACTTGCCCTCGCTAGGCTTACTGGTCGGGGATGTCCAGAGAAGATGCAATGGATTGTTTAGGGTGTTTTGCTGCACCGTGCTTTTATCCAGTTCATGTCTGAATATGTTCAGGGAGATGCGCGCGATCCATTCGTGGTAAACTGCCGCATCCACGTCCTCCCACTCCTCATCCCCGTAAACGGCCCCAGGCGAAAAGGCGGCGACGCTTTGACAGACCAGAGCTGTCTTCATGCAAAGGCGGAACTGTCGTAGAGTTTCAAGAAGTCCCTTTGTTGTATGATCTAATAGTCCTGATGCAACAACCCAGCATCAAATCATTGAAATTTATTGTCTAATTAGTCCCATATTTTAACAGCGAATCATTTTAATCTATTGGGTTTTGTTTATGTAGAGTTTAAACTAAGTAGATTTTACAAAATATTGAAAGATTGTATGTAAATATTTGCACCCTGTATTAGGGAAGCTGCAAATTTCCGTTTATTTCAAGATGTTTGTATATCATTTAAGAAGACATTTCCCTTTTCTTGAATTTATTGACGTATAATTGGGCATCAGAAACGCTCATTCGCTCTCTCTGATCTGCAGTATTATGGACCCAGTTTGGAAGGTGTTTCAAATAGAACATGCATTGTGATAAATATAAGAACTCTGATACCTCTCACATGAAATATTAACATAGAGGTATCAATAACTTGTGGCATTGCTGATCTCTGCTATAACCCTGTATAGGCAAAGATTCCAGTCATATTAGTGTCATGATTGGGCGAAAACAATCCTGGCTCTGCCATGTATACCAGCAACTAGGACGCCTGTTTGCTTGGAATCATAGCAGCCATGAGTACAAAACAAACAGAGTGCAGAAAAAAATGTTACAGCTACAGAGAAAGTGCAGATTTAAAAAATGTGTAACGGTCGCAATGAGGTAGATTGAAATATGAGAGGTCAGTTCAAGAGATACCAATAGAAAAGAAACAGTTGTTGAATCTGGTGATACATGCTTTCAAGGTTTTGTATTTTCTGCCTGGTGGGAAAAGGGAATAACTGGTCTTTGATTGTGTTTGCTGCTTTCCCAAAGCAGTGTGAGATCAATGATGGGGAGGCTGGTTTGAGTGATAGACAAGGCTGCGTTCACAACCGTTTCTAGTGGTCTTGGGCGGAGCAGTTGCCGTATCTGTAGAAGTTTCTAATAATCATTAGATGTATGCCATATTTCCTTAGCCTTCTGAGGTGTTTGGTGCACTTTCTTGGGTGTATGGTGACATTTACAGTTGGTGATATTTATACCAAGGAGCTTGAAGCAGTTGACCACCTCCACTTCAGCACCACTGACACAGACTGGGGCATGTACTCCATTCTGCTTCCCGAAGTCGATGGCCAACTGCTTTCTATTGCTGATGTTGAAGGTTGTTGACTTGACATCAGGCTACTTAACTCTCTTTCCTTCCTGTACTCCGTTCAGTCATTGTTGTGACCCAGCTGACCACAGTGGTCCAATTGCTCTGGAGGATGTTTGTCACCTGTCCTTACTAATTGCGGTCTAAGGGTCAGGAAGTCAACATTTCAGTTGCAGTACTCTGTGCTGAGTGTTATGTCCAGTATTTGAAATGTTTTGGATCATTACACATCTTCATGGTAAGAGCTGCTTTCCAATAATTGTGTAAAATACCAAAGCTGTTTTTTAAAAATAATTTTCTCATCTTGTTTGTGTTGCACTATAGATTTTTCAGTATTGATTTATTTTCAAATATGTTAGGGACTAGTAAAGATTTCCATCTTGATTTATTTTTAAAATCAAATCGTGTGGTTCGGGCTTGGAATAATTCAGAAATGCAAATGAAAAGATTTTGTTTTTTGATTGTACTAAACAGAAGGCAAATACCTAAGTCAAAGACTTGACTTTCAGTCTTGACTTGACTAGAAAATAATCATCAAATTTATTTTCATGCAACAGGAAAGGGTAACTAAGAGGTCAGACAAGTAAATATTGGTAGGATGCAGAACAAATCCTTATATAGACACAAAATGCTGCAGTTACTCAGCGAGTCAGGCAGCATCTCTGAATAAAATAGAAGGGATCCTTCAGAAGAAATCCTTACCTGGATTGGTAAATTTCTCATCATACTAATAGAAAAATAAACGATAAACTAAACATGACATTAAACTCAACTCAAAGAACCATGACAAAAATAAATCCTGCAAATTATTATTTTCTCAAACAAGAGTGTCAATACACAAGGGTTTGTTTTTAAAAGTCACTAAACCATGAATGCCCATATGTTAAGTTGTAATTAAATGTAATTGCCACTTTAAAAAGAGATGCAGTGACCACAAGCCTAAAACTACTAATATGCTGCATGGCAGATGCTACATAAACCATCCAAACCTACCACTAAAAATAAAGGGACTGGATACGATTTGGAAGAACAAGGATACTTGTGTACAGTTGGTGGGGATTTAAAAAAATACATAATTAAAGGATTTTGGTGATTTTCAAAGCAGAGAATCAGTGTCCTAGACTTGTTGCCTTAATAAGAAGTTAATTAATGTTACTGTTACTGTAAAAACATCAGAGTTTAATTACTAGGGTGTGCAGATAAGCTAGGAATACTTTAATGACGAAATGCAACCGAATTTAAATACTACTTTAAAACAACTGAATGGTGTGTTTATTTTCAGGATCCAAGTCCATTCTATGATCGATTAACGTTAATAATTTTCTGATTTATTTAATCTCCCATGTAACTATTCTGTATATTTGCTTTTAGATGCACGCCTGGCACTTTGCATTCTGTACCATGCTCCAGGAACCTAACTTGTTTAACTTGTGCTGCATACCTATTGAATTTGTAGAAAAAGAATCTGAAGAAAATATCAGATTACTAGCCATTTGGCCGAGTTTAATGGAGTTGCTATTCATTTTTAATTGAATTTGCTGAAAATTTAGGGATTTCAAAGTTTGGATGCAAATGAATTTGCCATGAAAGAGAAACTATCAAAAACAGTCACATTTTATTTTGGATTTTTCACAACTGCTGATATGTTATTTGCAAATAAATCCCCTTTGTCAAATTCCCTTTGAAGCCTCCAAAATTTCATTTAGTGGCAACGTTTTTATTGGTAACAACAATTGGCTTGGCACACATTTTGGAAACATGGTGCTGTTGGAGGATAAACCACAATGATATTAATACCAGAAAAACAGATGGATTAACTGGTGTGCTGAAACTAGTTAACGGCTGCCAAAGCAACACAAACAACCAGTCAATAGGTGGACATAATAAGGGAAGCTCATTTGTCTGGGAAGTTGTACTTCCTCTTTAAGCTGTTCAATTTCAGAGAATAACATTTTGAATACAAGACTAAAGATATGCCATTTATTGTCACTATACATGTACAGTGAAACTGAAAGCTGCTCGTACTCAGTGCATACATACAATTTTACACAAAAAACAAGAAACAGAAAAACAAAACAGAAGGGAGATGGGTGGATAGGTGCACAGAAAACAAATTAGCTAAGAATGGGGATCAAACCCAGAACCTTGCTGCTGAAGGTTGCAGTTGTTACTACCATTTTCAATATCATGTTTCCATTGGAAATGTAATAAGGGAAGCTCATTTGGCTGGGAAGTTGTACTTCCTCTTTAAGCTGTTCAATTTCAGAGAATAACATTTTGAATACAAGACTAAAGCTTCCTAATGGAATTAAACCAATATAATACTGCATCAAGTTAAACAGCAAATAGGGGGGTTGCTTGTAAGGTCAAAGGGAGTGACGCACGGAGTAGCTCAAGCCTTTTGGAGTACAAGGCAGCACCAAAGTGTAAGCGGCCGAAGGAGAGGATCCCTCCGGACAGCCCCCACTCTACCCCCAGGGTCAGCGCAGTCCGTCCCACAACCGCCCTCCGTCCCTTCTCCCCTTGTGCGGCCGCACTGTCACTGATGGGCCTGCTGCACTGGCAGCCATAATAAGTGCTTACCTGACGTTCACTGCTTGTACTCCAGAAGGTATTGCTTGGCAACAGTAAGGGCAACAGTAAGGGTCACAGGTTGTGGCCTCCACTGCTGTGCAACCTCCCTATACAGTACAAGTAGATAACAGGACAAGTAGCCTTCATGGAAAAAGAAACAAAGTTAAAATTTCAGGTCAAAGAGATAAGTCTCAGAGAGTTTGTGACTTGAAATGGTATTTCAGTTTTTCTTTTCACAGATACTGCTGTTCGTAGCATTTTCTTTTTTATTTTGGATTTCAATCGCCTGGAGGTGTTTTTCTATTTTCATAACACTATATAATTTTCCGTATTATTCTATTAGATTACAGCTCTGTTAATAATTTGCTGAATGTTGTAACTTTAGGTCTGGTAATACATGTAAGTTTTTGTTCATTTAAAATGTGAATGTAATTATTCTGCCTTTGTGTGGTAATTTGCTTGACCGAAATACGATGTATAGCGTGACAATGATGGACGTTCAATAAGGCAATAAACATCAAGTTTCAAACGTCTCATTCAGTGAATCACTTGTTTTACCTGGTCAGTTTTGTAATCCTGATTTGGAGAGCACGTTTAATACAATTCATTTTGGAAATGTCCTCAATCTCTAAGTGGTATTTCAGACATTGTGTGTGGCCCTTCTTTACATTAACAAGCTTTCTTTAAATTTCATCAGATTGATTATACTGGCACCGAGACAGATTCCCCTTGTCATAAATGTGCAATGAATGGTACATGGAACATTACGTGTGAATGTGAAGTCCCATTCCAGCTGGAGCAACCATATGAGGTATGAATTTATTAATTGTGCATGGATGCTCACTTTTGAGAACATAGCTTACGCAGCAAAAATGTATTGTCTGCTATGATTAACTTATGGAGAGTCAATCGCTGCTGCATCTCACGACTGCTCCATGATGTGTGACCTCTGCATGAAGGTTTAGAACCAAGGCAGCATTACATGTGAGTTGTGTTGTTGTGCTATTTGGAGTGCCTCGCACTGACTAACCCTCGTATAAACTTCAACTTCCATTTGCCGGTAACAATTCCCACTCTTATTTCTCTGTAGCCTTACAATCTATTATCTCATGCATGTTCATCAATTCGTCTGCGATTATTTTTTTGCAATTAGCCTACACCAGTATTGTACAGTAGAGAATTGACCTGCCAGAGTCATACGGCACGGAAAAAGGCCCTTTGGCCCAACTTGTCCATGCTGACCAAGATGTTCCATCTAAACTAGTCCAATTTGCCCACTTTTGGTTCATATCCCTCTAAACCATATCCCTCTAAATGTCTTTAGGATATGGAGAGATAACCAGAGCACAGTCACTGGAATAACATGCAAACTGCCTACAGAAAGCACCCAAGGTCAGGATCAAAGTCAGGTCTCTACATCTGGGAGAGAGCAGTGCTAACTGCTGTGCCATAATGCCGCCATTTTAAGTAGCCTTCCAACTTTATTTGCAAGTGGCTCACATGGAGAGAATGAGCTTTTAATTGAGATATCCAAAGGACTGTAGCCTCCAACCGTGTCCAGCTACATCTAGCAAGATTTGGTGTCTTTGTGGCTGGAGAATGTTTGTAAATTAGGAGGATTATTTAGAAAGTAAATAAGGTCGTCCTTGTGCCTTTGTGACATCAATAATGCTAGATTTAGAAGGCAGATGGAAGAAGTCAGCACTTCCCTCGTCAGCATTGATTGTGGCCTGAGCACAAAGCTAACATAAGTGCAAAGTTGATTTTCGTATTAATTGAAATGGAGACATGAGTCATTAATGATGTAGAATACATGTACACTATTTAAATTAAATCTGAAGCGCAGATTAGACATAGCTAATATTACAGCATGTCTTTGTTAAATATTTTATTTTTGAAAAAATAAAGTATAGCAATTTTTTCATTTATTATATTTTGCAGGGAAATGTTTTCATGTATTATGGATTATCAAATTTCTACCAGAATCACAGGCGATACGTCAAATCAAGAGATGACAGTCAGCTTAATGGAGATAAAAGCTCCCTAACTGTACGTAATGTGGAATAGTCATTGTAAGATATTCAGATGTGTATATTTCATTCTCTACCAATCATTTACATGAGGCTGTAGCAACTTTGTCAGCACACAGGCAGGAAATGGAATGAACCTATTTTGCGGCATTGTCTTTTTAATTAAGATATTTTTTAACCTTTGCCAACAAATATTATTTTACCCAATGGATTTGTGATGTGACTTTGGAGTGAATACATTATACTTCGTTCATTTCGGTCTCTGTGCAAAACTGTTAACAACTGAAATTTCTGTCTTGTCATTCGCAGTCCACCAATTATTTTATGAAGTAGATTGAAATTATTAGGATTTTTATGGGGGTTTTTGGTCAATTGTCACTTAAATATAATGGCACTAATATAATAGCCACATTTTAGATTTTAGTTTTTTACCTGTTCACTCATTTTTTTTAAAAGAGATAACCATTTAAGATTAGGAATGGGATGTTTTCTCGGAGCCAACAAAATGCACAATGGATTCCACTGCTTAATGGATGTCTGTACTCCCAACCTTCCTTCCACTCTTAGAAACATAGAAAATAGGTGCAGGAGTAGGCCCTTCGAGCCTGCACCGCCATTCAATATGATCATGGCTGATCATCCAACTCAATATCCCGTACCTGCCTCTCTCCATACCCCCTGATCGCCTTAGCCACAAGGGCCACATCTAACTCCCTCTTGAATATAGCCAATTAACTGGTCTAAACTACCATCTGTGGCAGAGAATTTCAGAGATTCACCACTCTCTGTGAAAAATGTTTTTCTCATCTCGGTCCTAAAAGGCTTCCCGCTTATCCTTAAACTGTGACCCCATGTTCTGGACTCCCCAACCTCAGGAACAATCTTCCTGCATCTAGCCTGTCCAACCCCTTAAGAATTTTGTAAGTTTGTGGATTCCAATGGAATCCCACCACTTATAAGTTTCTATAAGACATCAATCATCTAAATTCTAGCGAGTACGAGCTGAGTCTACCCAGTCTTTCTTCATATGAAAGTCCTGCCATCCCAGGAATCAGTCTGGTGAACCTTCTCTGTACTCCCTCTATGGCAAGAATGTCTTTCCTCAGATTAGGAGACCAAAACAGCTAACACTGCCCGCCAGCTTCGTGTCATCCGCAAACTTGGAGATGTTGCATTCAATTCCCTCGTCCAAATCATTAATATATATTGTAAATAGCTGGGGTCCCAGCACCGAGCCTTGCGGTACCCCACTAGTCACTGCTCAACCCATTCCATGAGACAAAAAAAACTCTTAGCTGATCTCGTTTCAAAATTTTTATCCTTTCCCTCACCAGCCAAGGATCTATCAAAATGGTGTAAATGTTGAACTTCTCCTTTTCATTGCCTCAAGGAAATTATTTTCATAATTAAAGGATATTTAAACACAATAATGGAACTAATAGTTTACAACAGTTATTTGCAATGGTGGTTGTTGACTGTTAGCATGGAGACATCTCTAGGCTGGGTGAGATGTGCAGGAAAACAATGGTCAGCAGCTTCTATTAAAATCGACAAAGTGACGAAACTGTCTACAGATTTCAGGCAGTCTGTCAACATGTGCAGGTGTTGCCACCCCCATCAATGGCTGCACTCGCTGTGCCATCCAGGGAGCAACTCTTCTCTTCCAGCTTTCACCCCACCCTCACCATCACAATCAGTGTGACGAAGACTCATGTCCAATCGATGTTCTCCAGTGATGCTGCCTGATCTCCCATCTTCTACTTTAGATGAGGCTCTCACCAGGGTCTCTTCTATACCTCGTAACTCTGCTCTCACTCTCCATCCCCCCACTCGTAACAAGGCAGAGTCCCACTGGCCCTCACCTTTTACCCTACCAGCCTTCACATACAACAAATAATCCTCCGACATTTTCGCCGCCTCCAACGGAATCCGACCACTGGCCACATCTTCCCATCTCCTCCTCTTTCGGCTTTCCGCAGATACCCCTCCCTCCGTAACTCCCTGGTCAATTTGTCCCTTCCCACCCAAACCACCCCCTCTCATAGAAACATAGAAAATAGCTGCAGGAGGAGGCCATTCAGCCCTTCGAGCCAGCACCGCCATTCATTGTGATCATGGCTGATCGTCCCCTATCAATAACCCGTGCCTGCCTTCTCCCCATGTCCCTTGACTCCACTAGCCCCTAGAGCTCTATCTAACTCTCTCTTAATTCCATCCGGTGACTTAGCCTCCTGGCACTTTCCCTTGCAACTGCAGGAAATGCTACACTTGTTGCTTTACCTTCCCCCTTGACTCCATCCAAGGACCCAAACAGTCTTTCCAGGTGTGGCAGAGGATCACTTGCACCTCCTCCAACCTCCTCTATTGCATCCACTGCACTAGATGTCAGCTGCTCTACATCGGTGAGACCAAGCATAGGCTTGGCGATCGCTGCACCCAACACCTGTGCTCGGTTCGCAATAACCAACCTGATCTCCCGGTGGCTCAGCACTTCAACTCCCCCTCCGATTCTGAATCCGACCTTTCTGTCCTGGGCCTCCTCCATGACCAGAGTGAGGCCCACCGTAAATTGGAGGAGCAGCACCTCGTATTTCACTTGGGTGGTTTACACCCCAGCAGTGTGAACATTGACTTCTCCAATTTCAGGTAGTCCGTGCTTTCTCCTTCTTTCCTCTCCCCTTCCCAGCTCTCCCACTGCCCATTGTCTCCGCCTCTTCCTTTCTTCTTCCCCTCCCCCCACCCCCACATCAGTCTGAAGACGGGTCTCGACCCGAAACGTCACTTATTTCCTTCGCTCCATAGATGTTGCCTCTCCCGGTGAGTTTCTCCAGCATTTTTGTCTACTGAGTTACTCCTGTACTTTGTGTCTTTTTTTGTAACCAGGATCTATAGTTTCTTATTTCTCCAAAATAAATTTATTCTGGGTTATCAATTTATAGTTTAATTTGTGCTGAGATCTACAGTTCTATAAACTTAAATTGCACTTTCTCCTCGCCACAGAATCCCAGTAAGGAATGTGAACCATACCGCACATCTGACGGACTACCTATTGCCCCCTGTGGAGCTATTGCAAACAGTCTTTTTAATGGTACGTACAATCAGAGTACAGTAAAGCGTTGCTATAATATAGAAAAAGGAAGTTCCCCAGATTGTATCTAATAGGGTTAGTATTAATGAAATTGGTAATGTACTTCATTTTATTGCGTTATCTATCTATCTATAAACGTTATTTTTATTTTATATATATTTTAGGTTAGTCTGCAGTCTTACCTTGTCAATAAATATTATTCACATAACGTGTGAGTTTTTTAAAATGAAATCAATGTTGCAGACTGCCTTAGTTCTTCTGAAATGTTTCAATATGCAGTGTATTTCAGCAGTTTGTTTTGTGTTCCTGTGCACTCCAGGCCTCCCCTCTGGCAGATACCTAACCTCTAATTTCTTCTATTTTCAATACATATTGTTTCAAAAGATAATGGATATGAATATTCAGATAGACACAAAAAGCTGGAGTAACTCTGCTGGACAGGCAGCATCTCTTGAGAGAAGGAATGGGTGATGTTTCGGGTCGAGACTCTTCTTCAGACTGGTTAGGGATAAGGGAAACGAGATATAGACGGTGATGTGCAGAGGTAAAGAACAATTAATGAAAGATATGCAAAAAAGTTAAGATGGTAAACAGGCTATTGTAAGCTATTTGTAGGGTGAAAATGATAAGCTAGTGCGACTTGGATGGGGGAGGGATGGAGGGAGAGGAAATGCCGGGGTTACCTCAAGTGAGAGAAATCAATATTCATACCACTGGGCTGCAAGTTACCCAAGCGAAATATGAGATGCTGTTCCTCCAATTTGCGTTTAGCCTCACTCTGACAATGGAGGAGACGAAGGACAGAAAAGTCTGTGTAGGAATGGGAAGGAGAGTTAAGTGAGGATAGATGCCATTTGGGAGTTGCATGTTGCAACATGCAAAGATGCAAGACCACCTGGACTAAAATGTGATTTGGTTCGTGGTAGAAATGGACTAAGCACATTGCAGTGGGATGTCGGGCCCTTGTGGTAGAATATAGCCCTTGGACAGAATATGGAGGAAATAGCAAAGTAGATATCTTGTGGAACAAGATGAATTAGAACTGGCACACTTGGGTAAGCCTGGAAGGTTGAAGCAATTATATGGAGAGTTCTGAAAATGGTTTGCAAAAGAGAATCCAGCAATGAATGAACAACTGTATAGAGTACGAATAACAGGCACAGAGAAACTACCATGGTAGTTAGAAATTATGAGAAAGCTATCTGATGTAATCATTACTGAATGTGATTAGTCTGCATATCAGAGTGCAAAATTCCACACTAAACAGATTTAAACATTGGTCTAATTTGATTACTGCCATACTGAAAATGCTCCTCCTTCCTAGTATGTTGATGGATTGTTTAATTTATTTTTATTGATTCGTGAGGCAAAAAATGTTTGAAAAGCAACTTCGCAATAAGTCCAATCTTTACATTAATCCAATTGACCAACCTCCAGGGAGAGTTACATTGAAATGCCGCTAATCCTTAGCCAATTTATTCTTAATGCCTGGGGCAAAATCATAATGTTCCCAGCCACTGCCAATCCCTGAACCTCTGAATGACCCTGGTTGGCTGGTGTATTATAGAAAATAAGTGCAGGAGTAGGCCATTTGACCCTTCGAGCCAGCACCGCCATTCAATATGATCATGGCTGATCATCCAAAATTAGTACCCAGTTTCTGCTTTTTCCCCATATCCCTTGATTCCGTTAGCCCTAAGAGCTATATCTAACTCTCTCTTGAATTCATCCAGTGAATTGGCCTCGAATGTGGACAATAGACAATAGGTGCAGGAGTAGGCCATTTGGCCCTTCGAGCCAGCACCTCCACTCAATGTGATCATGGCTGATCATCCCCAATCAGTACCCTGTTCCTGCCTTCTCCCCATATCCCCTGACTCCGCTATTTTTAAGAGCCCTATCTAGCTCTCTCTTGAAAGCATCCATGAAAAGCTTTTGTGACAGAAAATTCCACAGATTCACAACTTTCTGGGTGGAAAAGTTTTTCCTCATCTCAGTCCTAAATGACCTACCTCTTATTCTTAAATTGTGACTCCTCGTTCTGGTCTCCCCCAACATCGGGAACATTTTTCTTGCATCTAGTCTGTTCAATCTCATCAGAATTTTAAAATATTTCTATAAGATATCCTCTCATCCTTCAAAATTCCAGTGAATATAAGCCTAGTCAATCCATTCTTTCATCATCAAAAATGCTGGAGAAACTCAGAGGGTGCAGCAGCAGCATCTATGGAGCGAAGGAAATAGGCAACGATTCGGGCCGAAACCCTTCTTCAGACTGATGGGTGGTGGGGGGGGGGGGGGAGAAAAAGGAAAAAGGAGGAGCCCGAGGGCTGAGGGAGAGATAGGAAGGGGAGGAGACAGCAAGGGCTAACAAAATTGGGAGAATTCAATGTTCATGCCACCAGGATGCAGACTCCCCTGGTGTCTATGAGGTGCGCTCATATTCAGCAGGACCTTTCATCATATGTCTGTCCCGCCATTCCGGGAATTAACCTAGTGAACCTTTGCTGCACTCCCTCAATAGCAAAAATGTAATTCCTCAAACTAGGAGACAAGGACATCCAGATTTAGTTGCACCTCCCCTTTTCATATAATCTGCCTTCTTGTTCTTGCCACCGAATTGGATAACCTCACATTTATCCACATTATACTGTATCTGCCATGCATCTGCCCACTCACCCAGCCAATCCAAGTCACTCTGCAGCCTCATAGCATCCTCCTCGCAGCTCACACTGCCACCCAGCTTTGTGTTATCCGCAAACTTGATGTTACATTTAATTTGTTCATCTAAATTGTTAATAGAAATTGAAAATAACTGGGGTCCCAGCACTGAGCCTTGCAGCACCCCACTGGTCACTGCCTGCCATTCTGAAAAGAACCCGTTAATTCCTACTCTTTGCTTCCTCTCTGCCAAACTGTTCTCTATCCATGTGAATACCCTATTCCCAATAATTTTGCACACTAATCTCTCATGAGATAAATTAGATATTGAGTGGCAAGTTATTTTACCCAGTTTCGATTCATGTTTTCCAAATTTCTTATCAATTAAATCCCAAAGCTAGGTATTTGCATTTGGTCTCCTCGCTAGATTGCATGGTTTAACTTGTTGCTAAAATTCTTTGATGCTTTTATGCTTGTCTTGATACTCTAAGCCAAAATAATAGCATTGGTAATCATGTGCTAGTTTTTCCTATATAATTCTCAGATCTTTGATTTTTCATTCTTAGATACTTTAAAGCTATACTACATGGACAATGGCACTAAAACAGAGATTATTTTGATCAAAAAAGGCATTGCGTGGTGGACAGACAAGAATGTTAAGTTCAGGAACCCAACTGGAGATTACAATTTATCTTATATCTTTACAGGTAATCAAACTTCAATGAATAATTTAAATGTGTTTATTATCCCTTGAACTCCTTCTACACTACCTTTCTCTCATGATCCTTGAATCCCATCCCTTTCCCTTATGTCTTCACTTCCTAAACACTTCCCTGATTCACAAACCTTGCATGTCAGAGAAAATGCCTCGTAGGTGAAGGATGTGGTCATGCTGCATTCTGAGACATATATTCACATCCTTGGACTGACGAGAGCACAGCAAAAGAGGGACAAGCTATGACTGTCAACCTCTGCCGTTACATCTAAATGTAATGTAATCTGTAATGCAGAGATCACCAGTAATTTAAAAATTACTCATGGAATTGAATGTTACAATGGGAAATCATGTTCAGTTGCCTTCAGAAAATATGAATGCTAAAATCCAACAATATGAGAAAAGTATGTCAGGCAGTATCAGTGGAAGAAGAAAAAGCTATTTAAGGTAACCACCTTGAGACAAATTATGTTTTTTAAGTGTGGTTAATATGTGAAACTAAACTTTCTATTCAAAAAAGACACGAAAATCTTTTTTCAAAAAAAGATACGAAAATAAATATAACAAAACCTATGCAATTTTTCAAAATGGAATAATTTAGATATTAGAAGGATTTCTTCAATGACGGGTATCATCTGCTATATAATTCAATATTTTCCTCATAAATGTGAAAATATTTTTCTATTTTGTTAGTATAAATCATATTTAGCATGGCACAATAGTGTAGCTGGTAGTGCAACTACCTCACAGCCCCAAACACCCGGGATCGATCCTGACTTCGGGTGGTGTCTGTGGAATTTGTACATTCTCCCTGTGACCACCTGGGTTTCCTCCAGGTGCTCAGGTTTCCTTCTACATCCCAAAAACCTGCAGGTTTGTTGGGTAATTGGCTTCTTAGGTGCCCCGACTGTGGAAGGAATGGATGCGGAAGTGAGATGATGTTGAACTCTGGTCAAATCTGTGGAGCCACAGCAAATGGGCTAGGTACTTAATGGAGAAAGAGAGGAGGACGGGGAAGCCTGTGGTAGTCACTAGAAGTGTCTTGGGAGCAGTCAGTATTATGATCGCAGATGTGCTGAATGCCCTGACGCATATGAAGTTAGACAAATCTCCCAGGACTGATCAGATATATCCGAGGACACTGTGGGAAACTATAGAGGAAATTGCAGGAGCTCTCGCTGAGATTTATGAGTTGTCGTTAAATCCAGGTGATGTGCTTGAAGACTGGAAGGAGATAAATGTTGTGCCTTTATTCAAGAAGGGCTTCGGGGAAATGGCTGGAAACTACATGCCAGTGACGTTAATATCTGTGGTCGCTAGGTTACTAGACTCCCCTTCTCAGCCTACTGTTTCTACCTCTTCCTTTCTTTCCCCCCTCTCGACCCGAAACGTCATCCATTCCTTCGCCCCATAGTTTTCTGATGCCTAATGTCTTTGCAGCGCAAGATGTTTAGCAGTGTCCCTTTGGTCACATGTGAATTGTGGGAATTAAAAGCAGAGTAACCGTTTTTATATTTATTGTTTCTTTTACATTGTTTATATTTTGTGTTTAAGGTTTCCATTGAAATAATTAATAATGAATAGAACTTAAAATCATGAAATAAAAATCTAGTTTGTTCATCTATTTTATCGATGTCTGACTATATTCCCTCCTGTTCTTTGACGTTGTAAATGCTATAACCTGAAACTACCTGAAATTGGCGGTCAATGTTCATACCTCTGGGCTGATTTCAGATAGTCCTTGCTTTCTCCCCTCTTTTCCCTCCCCTTCCCAGCTCTCTCACAACCTACTGTCACCGCTTCTTCCTTTCTTCTTCCCGCCCCCCCCCCATCCCCTCATCAGTCTGAAGAAGGGTCTTGACCCGAAACGTCACCCATTCCTTCGCTCCATCAAGTCAAGTCAAGTCAAGTTATTTGTCACATACACATACGAGATGTGCAGTGAAATGAAAGTGGCAATGCTCGCGGAACAACAAAACAACCAAACAAATTATAAACACAATCATAACACACATATTATTTTGCATAATAAATAATAGAAGGAAAAACGTTCTGTACAGTTAGTCCCTGGTGAGAAAGGCGTTTACAGTCCGAATTGCCTCTGGGAAGAAACTCCTTCTCAACCTCTCCGTTCTCACTGCATGGCAACGGAGGCGTTTGCCTGACCGTAGCGGCTGGAACAGTCCGTTGCAGGGGTGGAAGAGGTCTCTCATGATTTTGTTTGCTCTGGAGTTGCACCTCCTGTTGTATAGTTCCTGCAGGGGGGTGAGTGAAGTTCCCATAGTGCATTCGGCCGAACGCACTACTCTCTGCAGAGCCTTCTTGTCCTTGGCAGAGCAATTCCCGAACCAGATGGTAATGTTCCCGGACAAGATGCTTTCCACCGCCGCTGCGTGGAAGCACTGGAGGATCCTCGGAGACACTCTGAATTTCCTCAATTGCCTGAGGTGGTAAAGGCGCTGCCTTGCCTTACTCACCAGTGCTGAGGCGTGTGATGACCATGTCATATCCTCAGAGACGTGGACTCCCAGATATTTAAAACAGTTCACCCTATCCACAGGATCCCCATTTATACTCAATGGAGTGTACGTCCTCGGATGATGTGCCCTCCTAAAGTCCATGATCAGCTCCTTCGTTTTTTTGATGTTCAAGAGGAGGCTGTTCTCCTGGCACCAGAGTGCTAGATCAGCCACCTCCTCCCGGTAGGCCCTCTCATCATTGTCTGAGATCAGGCCCACCACCACAGTGTCATCAGCAAACTTAATTATTGAATTGGAGCTGAACCTAGCCACACAGTCATGTGTGTACAGGGAGTACAATAGGGGGCTGAGGACGCAACCCTGGGGCGATCCTGTGCTCAGGGTGAGGGACTTCGATGTATTCCCTCCCATCTTGACTACCTGGGGCCTGGCGGTGAGAAAGTCCAGGACCCAGGCACACAGGGAGGTGTTGAGCCCCAATTCCAGTAGCTTCCCGGCCAGTCTGGTGGGGACTATCGTGTTGAAGGCTGAACTGTAGTCTATGAACAGCATCCTCACGTAGCCCCCCTTCTGGCTGTCCAGATGGGACAGAGCGGTGTGCAAGACCTGGGAGACCGCATCATCCGTGGACCTGTTCGGACGGTATGCAAACTGCAACGGGTCCATGTTCCGAGGGAGGAAGGCGCAGATGTCATAGATGCTGCCTCACCCACTGAGTTTCTCCCAGATTTTTGTCTATCTTCACGAGTAGATATGATGGTCAAAAAGGTTTTTGGCATGCTGGTCTTCATCAGTCAGAGCATTAAGTATAGAAGTTGGGAGGTCATGTTGCAGTTGTATAAGACATTAGTGTGGCGGCATTTAGAATATTGTGTTACGTTTTGGATACTATGTGGTGGGAAAGATGTTGTCGAGCTGGAAAGGGTACAGAGAAGATTTACGAAGATGTTGCCAGGATTTGAGGGCCTGAGCTATAAGGAGCGGTTGAGCTGGATAGGATTATTCCTTGGAGTGTAGGAGGATGAGGGGTAATCTTATAGAGGTGTATAAAATCATGAGAGCTATAGATCGGGTAGACAGAGTCTCTTTCCCAGAGTAGGGGAATCGAGAACCAGAGGACATAGGTTTAAGTTGAGGGGGGGAAGATTTAACAGGAATCTGAGGCGTGACTTTTTCACACAAAGGGTGGTAGATATATGGAACGAGCAGCCACAGGAGGTAGTTGATACAGGTACTATCACAACCTTTAAGAAACATTTAGACAGGTACATGGATAGGACAGTTTTAGCAGGATATGGGCCAAATGCAGGCAGGTGGGACCAGTGTAGGTGGAACATGTTGGCCGGTGTGGGGTAGTTGGGCCGAAGGGCCTGTTTCCACCAAAGAAATGTGAAATCAAAGGCGTTAACGTCTGTTCTATATCTCTAAAATACGACCGGGACACTTTATTGAACATCTCCTACTACAAAATAGACACTAAAGCGACCAGGTCCTCAAGCTGTAGCACTACCTAAGGTGGCAGCGCTCTACAATGGAGCATCACATTCCAACAATAGCGGTGCCAATCCTTCCGGACAAACTAAATTGCTTTGAGGTGCTTAACACCATGTCTGGGAGGAAGTCCACCATCACCTCCGAAGAGCAGATAATAATCCTGGATTCAGCCAACGTGTGGGGAGCCCTAGCCAGGGTCGACCTACTGAAAGCCACAGGACCAGACAACATACCTGGTCGTGTGCTCAAGGAATATGCTAACCTACTGGCAGATGTCCTCACAGACATTTTCAACATCTCCCTGAGCCAGGCCACTGTCCCCACCTGCTTCAAAGCCGCCACTATCGTCCTGGTGCCAAAAAAATCAACTGTCTCCTGCCTCAATGACTATCGTCCTGTAGCAATGACCCCAATCGTGATGAAATACTTCGGACGGTTAATCATGGGGCACATCAAGAATAGCCTCCCCACCTCACTGGACCCCCACCACTTTGCATATCCCCCTAACAGCTCCATCTTCTTCACCGTCCACGCATTCCTCCCACATACACAAAAAAAAGACCTATGCTAGAATGGTATTTATTGACCAGCTTAGCATTCAACATGGTCAGCCCTCAGAAACTGGTGGGAAAGCTCTCCCTACTTGGCCTCAATACCCCCCTGTGCAACTGGATCCTGGACTTCTTAACACATTGACCACAGTCAGTCCGTGTTGGCAACACCTCAAACACCATCATCCTGAATACCGGAGCCCTCCAAGGCTGTGTGCTTAGTCCACTAATATTCACACTACTTACCCACGACTGTGCCTCTAAACACACCAACCAAATAATCAAATTCGCAGATGACACTACAGTGGTGCGCCTCATCAGAGACAACATTGAGGAGAGGAAGTGGCGCAGCTTGTGTGAAGACTATAATCTGTCTCTGGACGTCACCAAGACCAAAGAGATGATTGTAGACTTCAGGAGAACGCAGGCTGCCCACTCCCCTCCCCCCCCCCCCCCCCCCCCGCACATCAATGGCTCCATCGTGGAGAGGGTGAGCAACATCAAATTCCGAGGGATGCACCTCGCTGATGACCTCTCCTGGTTTCTCAATACTACACACCTGGCCGGGAGGGCTCAGCAGAGGCTGTACTTCCTCAGGAGGCTGAAAGGAGCGAGGCTTCCCCCACCCATCCTCTCTATGTTCTACAGAGGTACGATAGAGAGCGTCATGAACAACTGCATCACCATCTGGTACGGGAACTACACCGCATCAGGCAGGAAGACCTTGCAGCGATTAGTCAGGACAGTGGAGAACATCATCGGGGGGCTTTCCCATCCATTCTAGACATTTTCAACAAATAATGCCTCCGAAAAGCCTCCAATGTTATAAAGGACTCCTCCCACTCCTCCCATGGACTCTATGCCCCTTTGCCGTCTGGCATTAGGTACCGGAGCATCAAGGCTAGCACCACCAGGACGTGCAACAGCTTCTTCCCCCTGGCTGTTCGAATGATGAACTCCCTGCTGTCCCCCAACGCACACACACACACACACCACCTACAACACACACACGCGCTGCTCAGGCACTGTACATCAATATCAACCACTGTGCACCTTGCATAGCCCTGTGAGGTGAAGATTGAGCGGGGATCTTATAGAAACTTACAAAATTCTTAAGGGGTTGGACAGGCTAGATGCAGGAAGATTGTTCCCGATGTTGGGGAAGTCCAGAACAAGGGGTCACAGTTTAAGGATAAAGGGGAAATCTTTTAGGACTGAGATGAGAAAAAAAAATTATACTGAGAGTGGTGAATCTCTGGAATACTCTGCCACAGAATGTAGTTGAGGCCAGTTCATTGGCTATATTTAAGATGGAGTTAGATGTGGCCCTTGTGGCTCAAGGGATCAGGGGGTATGGAGAGAAAGCAGGTACAGGATACTGAGTTGGCTGATCAGCCATGATCATATTGAATGGCGGTGCAGACTCGAAGGGCCGAATGGCCTACTCCTGCACCTATTTTTCTATGTTTCTATGTGAGGAACGACATTTTGATCAAATGTATGTTCGACTGACAAGTACATCATTATTATTATTATTATTATTATTATGACTATAACTGGTAGGCCGAATGGCCTGTTTCTTTGCTGTATATTTCAATCAATTCAATCAAATGACCATGCTCAATATAGTATAACTGAATGTCAAATAAAACCTCTAAACTTGTTCTGGAATTACAGGTACTACAAAACCAGTGAACTGGCCTAAACCAGTGTATGAACTGGATCCAGATGAAAAAGACAACAATGGATTCATTAATGAGGATTTCATCGTGTGGATGCGCACAGCAGCTCTTCCCACTTTCCGCAAGCTATATAGACTTATTGAGAAAAAGGATTCACTTGCTCCAACGCTGCAACATGGAAATTATACTCTGCACGTTACCTACAGTATCCTTCATTTTGTGTATAAATAAAACTTTAAAAACATTTAATTTCTTCCCTTCCCCTAGTCCATCCCCTAGTCCATCAAGGATAGGCATATGGATGAAAGGGAATGGAGCATTCTTACGGACTAAGGGGAAAAAAATTTGTTCGGCATGGACTTGTAGGGCCGAGATGGCCTGTTTTCCGTGCTGTAATTGTTTATGATGGTTATATATGGACATAACAGTAATTTGTAGTTTATCCCAAAAGCAAAATTGTTGTTTGGTGTTTAGTGTTATTATATAGTGGTCTGATATGTCTTTCATTTCACTTATAGCATCAAATTGGTAAGATAAAGGAACAGGAAAGTTGTACCAAAGTTGTATTAGCCAAATTTTACAATGCCAACAATTGAAACTGAAACTCATTAAGTCACTAGGATGAATTCCTGGTCAAATTTGGCATTGTGGCTGTCTCACCAAACAATGGTAGGCCCATGCAGAATTGCACTAGACACATCCATTAAGATTAATGGTGATTTAAGATAACCTCATATTGAGGACAAGTATCAAGGCCGACAAATTGAGGGTGGCATAGTGGCGCAGCTGTAGAGTTGCTGCTTTACAGCGCCGAAGACCCGGGTTTGATCCTGACTATGGGTGCTGTCTGTACAGATTTTGTACGTTCTCCCTGTGACCGTATGGGTTTTTTTGGGGTGTTCCGGTTTCCTCCCACATTACAAAGATGTACAAGTTTGTAGGTTAATTGGCTTTTGTAAAATTGTAAATTGTCCCTAACGTGTCAGACAGGGCTAGTGTATGGGATGATCGCTGGTCAGTGCGGACTCGGTGGGCTGAAGGGCATGGTTCCATGCTGTATCTCTAAAGCCTAAATTTAAAATCATTCGCATGATCATATGGTGTTTTTTCCAGAAGTAATTTTCGTACCACACATTAAGGTGTAAATAAAATTTCCTTTCCCAGAGCTTTGAATCTTTAAGATATTTGCAAAATTTTTGGTGCAAGATCATTATTGTGGTAGGTTGTGTTCCATCTGGAAGATAACTTATGAAGCATTAAATGGCCTTTGAAATATTTATTGAACAGCTTCAATGCAGCAAATCGTTCAGGAGTCTGTGACAAAGGAGCTGCATCTTTATTTAATTTTCTGCTCATCGTTGCTGATTGCTTTATCACAATGTTTACCAATGATCAGTTTTCTGAGTGAAGGTAAGATTAATTTCTGTTTGACACCCAATTCCAATAGCAGAAGGGAAAGGCTGAAAGCAAAGTTTCATTTATAAAGCGCAGAGATGTGAGTATATTATAGAGATCTGAGCAGTTGCCTAAAGATCAACAGCATAGAAGTTTGATACAGAATAATGGAAATCAAGTTTTTTTTAATTTGATTTTTGTCTAAGGGAATTTCATTGTGCAAATATAAAATGAATGTATTCGTTCAGATTGGCAACTTTAAGAATACTCATTATAAATTAGATGAATAATTAATGTTCATGGGATGAAAATGTTGGTTAACCTCTTCGAAGTCTTCCTATACTATGTTCAGATTATCCGGTTGATAGCTTTCATGGCCGAAAAAGAATGATCTTGAGCACCATTTCGTGGATGGGAGGAAAGAATCCATTCCTGGGGATGGCGTACATCACTGTTGGTTCCATCTGCTTTGTTCTGGGAGTCGTATTGCTGTTCATCCACCACAAATATGGAAACCGCAACAGCAGCACTGATATTACTAATTAGTGGCTTTTGCATGTCCAGCAAGTCAAGAGTTTCTAAGGTTGATGAAGCCTCAGAAAACTAAGATGATTTGACTCTTGTCTTCAGTGCATTGTCAGTATCTGAACTCTTCCTGAATGTGTTCAGAATCTTTGATTTGCAAGTGAAACCTTGTAGTGCAGAATTGCTTCACCACTTTTCTTACAACTTAAGTTAATAACTATAGCTTGAAATCTGTGTATATGGATGTTAATAGTTTTGATGGTATAAATTACTTTTTATGTTTCTTCCGAAGACAGGTAAAATTAAGTCAGACCAAAAATTAAATATGAGAATACTGTGGATTGTTAGCCAATGAGATGGGCAGGTCATTTTGTTGTGCATTGGAAGATTATTTGTCACTCCTTGTTGCCTCTTTGCTCTCCAGCATTAATGCACTGTAGCTCACTCACGTTCATACTTAGTAAGACACATCCATGCTCAAATGTATAAATAATTGCCAACATGCCCTGTTAGTGTCTGTGCAGAACTTTTCTCCTTGTAAAAAATTTTTGCAATCATTTTGCTTGCATTCCTTATTATTATCCTTACTATATCCTCATTACATTCAAGAGTAAGCCACTAATGCAATATTGAAGTTTAAGAGGTCTGATAGGGGATGGATTCAATCGTCCAATGCAAAAATGTTACTGAATTAGTTTGCTATGGCATGAAGCGGATTCAAATTGTTCTGGTTTTCAGGAGAGGGAAAAGCATTCTGTGCTGAAGCGGAAGTTAGAATTTTGGGGACCAAAGTTTTCCTTAACTGTTGTAACCTGCAGTCTGTTATTACCCTTTGGTATTAAAGAGCATTTTGGGAAATAAATTCATGTCTTCTTAGAAGAATATCCGTGGTCAAATATTGGAGAGTGAATATAAACTGATTTGGTAGCCACTTGGATGTTTTCCCAGTTGTAATGTGTTATTTTTCAATTCAAATGACATTTACTAGTCTGATGTGCTTGCATTGCTTGTGCTGGAAATTAATTTTGTGCAGATAAGGGAAGAGGAGATTATATGTCTTTGTAGTTAGCAAATGAGTGTGCTTTCCAATTCCTCAATTTTCTTTTGGACAATATTAAGTGTGGAACTTTTTGTGGAGGTGATTGAACAAATATGAGGTACTCAAGGAAGTACGTGCCACCCCACAAGATAAATCAGTCAAGCAAAATTGATTCAGAGTATTGCCTCAGCTGCTGTTGGAAAAAAATGCATGTAAAATGAATGTAATTAAAGATTATTTATCACACTTCTGAAAATGACTGCATTTTGTTTTAAAATAATACTGGTGTGAGAATTTCCATTGATTTATTTCAGGTCTTTCTCAAACTCAGTTTTTATTAAAAACGCTGCTATTGTCCATGTACTCCTTGAAATTAATTAGCTTGGAGTACGGCACAGTGACTCAGCGATAGAGTTGCCTTCCAGCGTCAGAGATCTGGGTTCGATCCTGATTCCGGGTGCTTCAGTTTCCTCCCATACTCCAAAGACATACTGGTTTGGAGGTTAATTGGCTTGGTATAATTGTAAATTGTCCCTAGTGTGTGTAGGATAGTGTAAATGTGCAGGCATCGATGGTCGGCATGGACTTGGTGGGCCGAAGGGCCTGTATCTGCACTGTATTTCTGAACTAAACTACTCCATAGAATGCATGTGATCTGCCATCAGGGGGTTGGAAACTCTATGCAGTACTCATTTTAAGCAAACAAAATATTTATTTGTTAAACTAAAATGCAATTATAATCCATGTGTCAGAGGTTATGACGAGGAGGCAGGAGAATGGCGTTAGGAGGGAGAGATGGATCAGCAATGATTGATTAGCGGAGCAGACTTAATGGGCCGAATGGCCTAATTCTGCTCCTATCACTTATGTTTGCATTTTATGTTTGCTTTGCAATACCCAGTCATGGGTATTAAACGATCATGGCAGCAGGGTTGTAGCACAATCCTTAATGCCTCAATAATTCTTGCAAAGATATTAATGCTTTTTTTAAAGCAGTGCAGTCATGGCAATGAATGGACATTCTGTATCGTGATTTTAAGTACGATTCCCATTCTGGTTCTGATGATACATCTTGGACCAGAAACAGTAACTTTAATTCTCTTTTCATAGATACTGTATGACTTGCTCTGTGTGTTCACCATTTTCTGGTTTTATTTATTTCCAGCATTGACGGTGAATCTGATATTTCTACTCCCATTTAAAAATGCGGTATATTAGCTTTACTGAGTTGTACGGACCACTGCCAGACTCAATACCCGGCTTAAACATTTGTTGATCTCACGCAGCGAAGATCCATGTTCTAAATTTGTCTTTGCATATTTTTGTTAAAGAGGAAAGTTTTAGCATGTTTAATCGAGTTGCATCTGTATAAATCAGATATGCACATATATACACATGTACAGGGAGACAATTCAATTCAATGATACCTTGTTGTCACATGTGCCCAGGTACAGTGAAATTCTTTGTTTTTGCGTACAAGTACGCAACGAATCGCCACATATCTGGCACTGACAAAGTCACAAATTACTCATTATAATCCCGATGGTCCCTCTTTGTTCTCGCCCCCCCCCCCCCCCCCCCCACTGTCAGGAGTACAGCTTAATGTGGTTGAAAACAGCTTTAATTCATGACAATGTTGACGACAGTCATCCGACCTACACTTTCAATATATGACCATAGCAAAATTCTATAGATTCTACAACCGTACACAGATTGGAAGGTTGTAACAAAGGACACAAAGTGCTGGAGTAACTCAGTGGGTCAGAGAGCATCTCTGAAGAACATGGATAGGCGATGTTTCACCCATCAGGTCGGGACCCTTCTTCAGACTGATTGTGTGAGGGGAGAGGGGGAGAAGGTTGGGAGAGATGAGGGGCAAGATAAAGTATGGCAGGTAATAGGTGAACTCAGGCAAAGGGGGGGTGAGTTGATAAGCAGATGGTTGGACAAATGCCAGAGATTAAAACAAGGTATGGGACAAAAGGATTGAAGAGTTGCAAATTTTAGTGCAATGTTTAGTGAAAATGTTCATTATGTCTCCCCACCAAGAAAAACATCAATCTGCCTAAAAAAGAATGATTGATACCACTTTTAGGTAGTTTTCATGTGGACATGCGCACTTTATAAGAATTGCACAAAAGACATCACTAAGTTTGGTACACCAGCTGTTCTTTTTGTTGAGCACCAATAACAGAGCATTTTTCCTGGTAGCAGAAACGTAACACAATCGTGGCCGTGAAGGAGAGAGTTGTAAGTTCCCTCAGTTATATTAGTTCTGGTGATAAAAACTGAGATGGATGTTTTGTATGCCAAAGGGGACAGGACAATAGCTTGTGCCATCATGGGAAGATCTGGCAATGGTGGACATGATATTGAATCCCTAAAGTATGCAGCAGTGCTAGAGAAATGTTTGACCTCGTCGAGCATGTTAAGGTAAGCTCTAGGTCTACTGAAATGCTTGCCTTTTTAGTCACTGAGTGACATCCTGCATGGAAACAGCTCACTGAGTCCATGCTGACCATCAACAATCTATTTACACAAATTCTACATTAATCCCCTTGTTCTTTGTTTCATGCAGCTGCTCTAAATGTTGCAGGCTAACTCTAAAACAACCAATCACAACATCAGGCCACTTGCAGATGATAGCTGTCAATAAAGCGTGTTTCATAATGATTAATTGTTAGAGTTGGAGATACGAGGAACTGCAGATACTGAAATCTTGATGGAATAACTTGATGGGTCAGGCAGCATCTGTGGAAGAAATAGATGTGTAACTGTTTGTGTCGGAACCCTTCAGACCTGTGTAACTTCTAATAGTGAGTAAGCGCTTCAAAGTTGTAGGCTTATTACATCATGATTGCTTCACCTATGGTTGGGTTCTATCAAATTTAGCACCTAGTAATTCTAACTTAAAGTCTGTGTTTTTCTAATTCAAGACCAATCCAAATGTCTGGTAAACGACTGTTATGGGCAGCTAGCTATCGCAACAGAACTGCATTTTTTAAATACAAAACAAAATTTACTCGATCACTAGGGAATCAATAGTCTGCTGATCAATAGGGAATAAAATTAAAATTTGCTTTTTCAGCATTTATTATGCAGTATGGCGGGTCGAATAAGCAAGCCACGCCTGGTGAATCAAAGAGATCTTTATTGATGAAGTAAAGAGAACACGCAAATGGGGGAAGGCTGACCCAGGGCTCTATACTTATACAAGGGCACACCCCTAAACCCCGTGACAACTCCTTCCCGCCATTCACAGTCATGTGACCCTGCCCCCGACCGCTGAGGGTTTGCATAATGAGTGGCCTAAACACCGGGTGGCGCCGCAGCAGATCCGGAGGCACCTAGACGAACGAGGCGTTGCCTCCATTCACTCCCTGAGGAAATCTGCGCCCTGAAACAGCTGGGAAAGTCAGCCACCGTAAAGGCCCAGGTAAAATGGCATGGACCAAAAATGAGCGGGATCGTGCAAATTCCATACGTCTGTATGGAGCTGCCGTTGACTGCAGTCAGTGAAGGCCCCCACTTGCCAGTCGGGTGTCCACCCCCGATTTTAAAACTAACCTCAGCCACCAGCTTTTTTAAGATCCAGTTTATACAACACTACTGTCCTTCCTATTAAAAGTCAGTTAGCCAGTCTACAGTTCGCAATGTTGCATCCATCTCGGGATCACACTGTCCCTAGTCAAAAATTGGACTATCAGATAACCACCGATTGCCCGCCCTGATTTGTCCTGGTCTTTTCTTGCTTCCAGTCACCCGTCTTATTCTGAAGAGTCCCAACCCAAATCTCATGCAGGGGAGCAGAGAGGATCATTGGCGTCTCCCTATCCTCGGTACAAGAACTGTTCCAGAGCCGCTGTCTGAAAAAAGCTCAGAGAATTGCTAAGGACAAACTGCACCCCCTCCACATACACCTGGATCTCCTGCCATCAGGCAAGAGATATCGAAGCATCAAAGCCCGGACTACAAGACTGCTAAACAGCTTCCTACCACAGGCTGTGAGGCTGCTAAACAGTCACTCTGTACTCACAGTCACTTGATTCTGCGGCTGGCACGGACACTTTAATAACTGGCACTGACCACTCAAATCAGCTGCCCCGGACATTTTTTATGATTGGTTTATTGTATTTTAACATTGTGTTTTTACCTGCTTTTAACTATTTATACTGTTCCATCAGGGACTGGATTGTTTTTAGTGTTATTATGTGTGAAATGTTTTAAATTTCATGTGCGATGCTCCGCTATTCACTGGGAAACATCTTTTCATTTTGCACTGTACAACTGTTGCTTGCAAGATGACAATAAAGGTTGATTGATTGATTGATTGAAGGAAAACTACCACCGAATGCCAACTTATAGGTTTAATTTACTGATTGATTGAAACATGGAAACAGGCCCTTTGGTCCATAAAATGCCCGCTGACCATTGATCACTCATTAACACAATTTGTCATTTCACTTTTTCATCCACTTCCTACACATTAGGGGCAATTTTACAGAGGCCAATTGACCTACAAACCCACATGTCTTTGGGATGTGCGAATGTATAAACTCCACAAAGGCAATGCCTTTGGTCAGGATTGAACATGGGTCTATGGCGCTATGAAGCAGCGGCTCTACCAGGTGCACCACTACGCTGCCCTTACTGACTTGAAAATGGCGGCACTAAATAAAAGCTGCGTTTCTCACATCTTCCAATCGAAATGTAACCAATTTGAAAAAAATGTCTAAATCCAGCTTACAAAATAAAAAGAGACAAAATGTGCTGGAGTAACTTAGCGTGTCCGGCAACATCTGGAGAAAAAAGATAGGTGGCGTTTTGGGATCGTTCTTAAGACTGATTGTGTTGTGGTGGGATGGAAGAATCCTAGAAGAGCCTGGTGAGTGTAGTGGATACAGGTGAGGGGAGAGGTGGATAAGGAGATGATTGGACAAATGTCAGAGATGAAAAGACTAGAGGTGTGAGATAAGGATAGAAGCGGTATGAACTGAAGCCAAATGGGGGGGGGGGAGAGAAATTAGTGCAAACCCAGGTGAGGGAGAGGGTTAAGTTGTTTGTATGTTAGTTACCTAAAATTGGAGACCTCAATGTTCATACTACTGGGTTATAAGCTACCCAAGCGAAATATGAGGTGCTGTTCCACCAGTATAGAAAATAAAACCTGGTGACAGCAGTACCCAGCTATTATCAGGCAACAGAATCATCCTATCACTAATTAAACCTGACCTCACATCCACCTCATCAGACTAGCTTTAATCGGACTTTCCTGAACTTTATCTTGCACTAAACATTATTTCCTTTATCCTGTATCGGTACGATGTGGATTGTAATCATGTACAGTCCTTCGGCTGCCTGGATAAGATTCAGATTCAGATTCAGATTCAATCAGATTCAGATTCAGATTCAATTCATAACACGCACCAAGAAAGCTTGTCATTGTACACCGGTACACGTGACAATAATCAACTAAACGACCCCAGCGCGCGTGCCCCCCCGGCCGCGCCGGCGAGTGTCGGGAGCGCGCTCGTCGGCCGCTCGCGTCCTAGTTCCCGCCGCCGCTCGCGCTCCTGCTGCGGGCCGACGGTTCGCGCTAGCGTTCGGCTCGCGGCCTCGCTTTCGTCACAGTGGCTTTAAAGTTTAACGGCTGTGGACGTGAGTTTTTTTTAAAACGTCAACGGCCGCCAGTGATGTGAATGGACGTCCTGTCTGGTCGTGACTTGCTCTGGTTTGCTGGGGGGGGGGAAGCAGACGGTTGCGAAAGCGCTGGCGGGCGGGGAGCGCTAGGTGAGGGAGGTGAAGATGTCGGCGGAGGAGGACACGGAGCTGCGGGACCTGTTGGTGCAGACACTGGAGAGCAGCGGCGTGTTGAACAAGATCAAGGTCAGTTCCCTCACGCTCCCGCTCGGCCGCTTCCCATCGGTGGTGGAGCCGCTGCTCGCCGGGACGCTGGTTGGAAGCAGCTCGGGTGTCGGCGAAGTTTGTGGCCGCAATGGATCAAGGATGGTGAAACCCAGTGACAGGCGAGGGGTGGGGGTTGTGAGCAAAAATCTTTTAGCAGAGCTCTGCTATAAGATCTTTGCTTGTGAGAGGGGTGGGTGAGAG
This sequence comes from Leucoraja erinaceus, assembly GCF_028641065.1. Classification (NCBI taxonomy): domain Eukaryota; kingdom Metazoa; phylum Chordata; class Chondrichthyes; order Rajiformes; family Rajidae; genus Leucoraja; species Leucoraja erinaceus. Next base: position 36,368,678 of record NC_073384.1, on the reverse strand, counting down.
AGGAGGGGGGGGGGGGGGGGGGTCTGAGGTTTGGGCGGTGAGGGGGGAAACCCGGTATGTGAGGGGAAGGGGGTGTGAGAGGAGTGGGGAGTTGGGGTGGGGTGAGAAGGGGGAAGAGGATGGTGAAAGAAAGAATGGGTGCTTGAGGGAGATGGAGATGTGGAACTCTGCCACAGAAGGTAGTTGAGGCCAGTTCATTGGCTATATTTAAGAGGGAGTTAGATGTGACCCTTGTGGCTAAAGGGATCAGGGGGTATAGAGAGAAGGCAGGGATGGGATACTGAGTTGGATGATCAGCCATGATCATATTGAATGGCGGTGCAGGCTCGAAGGGCCGAATGGCCTACTCCTGCACCTATTTTCTATGTTTCTATGTTGGATGGGTGCGAGAGGGTGAGGGTGGGGCACGCACAAACGAGGGGAGAGGATGGGGGCATATGCAAAGGGTGGGGGAGAGCGAAGGATTGCAAAGTAAAGGAGGGGGTAATGGGGGTAGTGGTGGCAAATGAACATATTAGAGAGGTGTAGGGGGAGCTGTGATCAGAGGGGAGCAGTAAGAGTGTGGGCGGCTGGACAGTCGAGGAAGAATGGGGATGGTCAAGGAGCGGCTGGGGCAGAGGGCTGGGTAATTAGTGCAGGGGACGAGGAACCAAAGGGAGAGCCAGCGAAGTTGTGTGTAGGAGTAGATTATGAGGGAATTGGACAGGCAGAGTTCTTGTAATGTCATCTTAATGTTCGCACAATCGGTGGGGAAAGGATTGCAGAATAAAGAAAATTGTACAAAAGTAAAATTTCAGATGCTACAAATATTCTCAGTATTAATTATAATGGCACTGGCACCTAGAGTAGCTTCATGATAGAGTAATTGGACAAAGTCATTTGGTGTCAAAGATTCAGCACTCCTCAGATTCAGATTCAGATTCAATTTTAATTGTCATTGTCAGTGTACAGTACAGAGACAACGAAATGCATTTAGCATCTCCCTTGAAGAGCGACATAGCAAACGATTTGAATAAAAAATAAATAATAAGTGTCCGGGGGGGGGGGGGGGGGGGGGGGGGGGGGGGAAGGGGGGGGGGGGATTGGCAGTCACCGAGTTACGTTGTTTAGTAGAGTGACAGCCGCCGGAAAGAAGCTGTTCCTCGACCTGCTGGTTCGGCAACGGAGAGACCTGTAGCGCCTCCCGGATGGTAGGAGGGTAAACAGTCCATGGTTGGGGTGAGAGCAGTCCTTGGCGATGCTGAGCGCCCTCCGCAGACAGCGCTTGCTTTGGACAGACTCAATGGAGGGGAATGTGGAACCGGTGATGCGTTGGGCAATTTTCACCACCCTCTGCAGTGCCTTCCGGTCGGAGACAGAGCAGTTGCCATACCATACTGTGATGCAGTTGGTAAGGATGCTCTCGATGGTGCAGCGGTAGAAGTTCACCAGGATCTGAGGAGACAGATGGACCTTCTTCAGTCTCCTCAGGAAGAAGAGACGCTGATGAGCCTTCTTGATCAGAGTAGAGGTATTGTGGGTCCAAGAGAGGTCATCGGAGATGTTGACTCCCAGGAACCTGAAGCTAGAAACACGTTCCACCTCCGTCCCGTTAATGTGGATGGGGGTGTGCGTGCCGCCTCTGGACTTCCTGAAGTCTACAATGAGCTTCTTGCAGTTAAGGGCCAGGTTGTTGTCAGCGCACCATGCTGCTAAGTGCTGGACCTCCTCCCTGTAGGCCAGCTCATCGTTGTTGCTGATGAGGCCAATCACCGTTGTATCATCTGCATACTTGATGATGGTGTTAGTACCATGTACAGGTGTGCAGTCATAGGTGAAGAGGGAGTAGAGGAGGGGGCTCAGCACACAGCCCTGAGGAACGCCGGTGTTTAGGGTGAGGCTTGTCTAACCTCACAGACTGGCGTCCTCCAAAGGTTTTCCCATTTGAAGTCTGATACAGCGTGATCAAACAGAATAACTGATTTGCTGAGAATAAGAAAGCCGTTCTTGCACTGAAATAGCCTGAAATGTTTTCCAGAATAAGGCAGATAGCGAGGTGGGATTTGTAGCTCCAAAAACGTATAATCCTGATATTTGTACTTAATTAAGCTCATTATTGTGCCAGTTGTTCACGTCTGCCTATTAAGCATAGGTTTATTATGTTTGTTTGAGAATGGGTGCCATGGTTACACTTTTCAGCTGCATACCTCCTTTATTGTTTTGCTGTGATAATCGGCTCCTGAAAGACTTTGGCCTCAATCTCAGAGTGTTCTCAGAGGCAAATCATTGCTAGGAATTTCCTACCACTCAGCTATTTAAATCTATTTGGATATCAAGGTTCAAGGGTTATAGACAAAAGGTGCAGGAGTAGGCCATTCGACCCTTCGAGCCAGCACCGCCAGGTTCAAGGTCTTTTATTGTCACGTATACCAATTAAGGTACATGATATTCAATTTACCATGCAGCCATACTAAAAAAAGCAACGAGTCACACAACTACACAGGGGTCTCACTTAACTTTTTTTCCCAGTTGCCAGCCGGGCAACCTAGGCAGCTTTTTAGGTTGCCAAATGACAGTTTAGGTGGTCATTTAAGACGGCTTGCATGACATATGTGATAATGTGCTCGGACGAAGTGCATAGTTACCAGTCAGAATTATGTTCAATGAAACATTCACATATTATTTCTGCTTCAAATAAAGTCACAAACTAAACATATTCACCAATCAAGACATGATATATACCACAATGACATGCAGCAAAATTCCAATACAGTATCTCATCTCCTTTTACATGTTCCAAAGAATGCAATTTCTATTATTTCTTTCCACTTCCAAACAAAATTCTGGTTGGATTATTCAGTGTTTGATCAACCTCAGTTGAGACCAAGTGCAGGCTTGGCGATTGCTTCGCACAACACCTACACTCAGTTTGCAATAACCAACCAGATCTCCTGGTGGCTCAGCACTTCAACTCCCCCTCCCATTCCGAATCCGACCTTTCTGTCCTGGGCCTCCTCCATGGCCAGAGTGAGGCCCACCACAAATTGCAGGAACAGCACCTCATATTTGGCTTGGGTAGTTTACACCCCAGCGGTATGAACATTGGGTTCTCCAATTTCAGGTAGTCCTTGCTTTCTCCCTCCTTCCCCTCCCATTCCCAGCTCTCCCACAGCCTACTGTCTCTGCCTCTTCCTTTCTTTTACCCGATATCCCCCCCCCCCCCCCCCCCCCCCCCCCCAAACATCAGTCTGAAGAAGGGTCCCGACCCAAATAGGCTGTGGGCCGAGCATCAAAAATGTGTCTAGAAATGGGATTTCGTGACCCAAGTCACCAAACTACATGAAATCTTCACATATTGTGTAAAAAAAAATTATATAAATCACCCCTGAAACTCGATATGAAGAAGACGTGCACATTTTTTTTATTAAATTAGCGAAAAACCTGAAAATTTTCCGTTTTTTCTCTAATTTAATAAAAATGTGCACGTCTTCTTCATATCGAGTTTCAGGGGTGATTTATATGAAATATTTTACACAATATGTGAAAATTTCATGTAGTTTGGTGACTTGGGTCATGAAACTGCAGAATAAAGCTCCTTGGCCCACAGCCTAGAAACGTCGCCTATTCCTTCGCTCCATAGATGCTGCCTTACCCGCTGATTTTCTCCAGCTTTGGCTACCAACGGATCCCACCACTGGCCACATCTTCCCATCTCCTCCCCTATCGGCTTTCCGCAGAGACAGCTCCTTCCGTAACTCACTGGTCATTTTGTCCCTTCCTTCCCAAACCACCCCCTCTTCTGGCACTTTCCCTTGCAACCGCAGGAAATGCTACACTTGTCGCTTTACCTCCCCTCTTGACTCCATTCAAGGACCCAAGCTGTCTTTCCAGATGCGGCAGAGGTTCACATGCACCTCCTCCAACTTAATCTATTGCATCCGCTGCTCTAGGTGTCAGCTGCTCTACATCAGTGAGACCAAGCATAGGCTTGGCAATCGCTTTGCCCAATACCTCCGCTTGGTTCGGAATAACCAACCTGATTTCCCAGTGGCTCAGCACTTCAACTCCCCCTCCCATTCCAAATCCAACTTCTCTGTCCTGGGCCTCCTCCATGGCCAGAGTGAGGCCCACCATAAATTCGAGGAGCAGCACCTCATATTTTGCTTGGACAGTTTACATTCCAGCGGCATGAGAATTGCCCTCCAATTTCAGGTAGTCCCTGCTTTCTCCTCCCAGGTCTCCCTCAGCCCACTATCTCCGCCTCTTCCTTTCTTCTTCCCACGCCCTGCACCCTCACATCAGTTTGAAGAATAGTCTTGACCCAAAACGTCACCTATTTCCTTCGCTCCTTAGATGCTGTCTCACCCGCTAAGTTTCTCCAGCATTTTTGTCTTCCCATTCACACAAGTTCTGTTATCCCACTTTCTTCACCCACTCCCTACACATTAGGGGCAATTGTACAGCGACAAGTTAACCTACAAAGCCAATGCATCTTTGGGATGTGGGGGGAAACCTACATGCTTGCAGGGAGAATGTGCAAATTCAACACAGACAGTACCCGAGGACAGGATCGAACACACATCCCTGGCGTGTGAGGCAACAAGTCCACCAGCTGTGCCACTATATTTTATTTTACAACACACAAAAAATTATACGTTGATAACTTTGGTTACTAAAAAGAAAGAAACTATCCATTTTCAGTCTTGAATCTCTAAGTGATGCTACTGTAGGTTTTAATTCAGTTCAAGACTATGGGGCAGTAGACTAGCCATAAAGTTGCTGCCTAAAATTGCCAGAGACCCGGAAGTGATGCTCAGGTCTTGCTGCACCTCCCCCTTGCCTAACCTAACCCCGTTGAGATAATAATCTGCCCCCTTGTTTTTGCCGCCAAAGTGGATAACCTCACATTTATCTATATTATACTGCATCAGCCCACTCATTCAACCTGTCCTGGTCACCCTGCAACCTTTTAACATCCTCTTCACAGTTCACACTGCCACCCAGCTTTGTGTAATCCGGAAACCTGATAGTGTTGCTCCTAATTCCCTCTGCCAAATCATTAATAAATATGGTAAACAGTTGCGGCCCCAGCACTGAGCCCTGCGGCACTCCACTCGCCACTGCCTGCCATTCTGAAAAGGACCCGTTCACTCCTACTCTTTGCTTCCTGTTTGCCAACCAATTTTCTATCCATGTCAACACCCTACCCCCAATACCATGTGCCTAATTTTAGTCACCAGTGTCCCATGCTGGACCTTATCAAAGGCTTTCTGAAAGTCTAGATACATTACATCCACTGGCACCCCTTCATCCATTTTACTTGTCTGCCTGTCTGTCTCATCTTCGCCTGTGCCACAGTCTCCTGCTTCAACCCCAGAGGCGTTGGTCCACTCCTTCACGGTGCTGAAATCACCAACTCTGTCCCCGGGATAGAGGAATGGAGATGGTCTCTATCGGACACGTGCCAGTCGTGTTAGCAGGCCGGTTGTAAAGTATCCGGACTATGTGTGACTTTACATATGTCTGTCATCGGTTGTGATTTTTGCTTTGCTTAGTTATGGGTATAGTGCTATTGATTCTTTAAGAGGGGGGGAAGTAGATCAGTGGCTCATGTTATGAGTTATGCTTTTGTAGTTACGCCCACTAGCTTATTAGCATCGCAAGCTACTGCACTCCTCAGTATGAAGTTAACTCTCAAGTGAGAGCTTGTAGTCGTCTATTCTAAATAAACAATGTATAACCTGCCAGGGTGTGAGGTCTTTATTATTACAAGGACTCAAAACAAACTCCTTATCAAAGGCTTTCGGAAAGTCTAGATACGCTACATCCACTGGCACCCCTTCATCCATTTTACTTGTCACATCCTCAAAAAATAGAGCCTGAATCTATTGAACATTGGAAAATGATCACTGATGCGTCCACTATTTCTAGAGCCACTTCCCTGATTTATAGAGCCACCTCTTGCATTTATCTTGCATTTATTTGCAGTTTCTGGTTTCCTGTTGGTTTATAGGTAATCAAGTTGTGTGTATCTTGCTTTTAATGGTGATAATTTGAAGCAGTAGTGATGGAGGGGAAACTGACTTCAAATTGATTTGAGGGAATTAAAATCTGAACTCTTTTAATTGGAATGCTTGTCAAAAGCATCTGACCATTTTGATAAGTTTTCTGATTACAATGGGAGCTGGCATCTGCACCTTTTTTTTTTTTTTGCTTTTTGGTGCCATGACAATCCTTGTTCTTCTCCTTTCTGTAGGGTTTGGGCAACATCCTTGGATGTTTGTAAGTTATTTTAGAGTCATGTTGTATTCATCAGTAATCCATGTGTTTTCTGACAGACATTAGGTCTCCATTGAGCAATGCAGTGATTTTAAGTTTGTTACCTCTCACTTACTGATTTCTTTTGAAAGTCATGTGTTATCTGCAGCTTTGTCACCTTCTAGGTAGATCTATGCTCCTCCAATTCTGGACTTCCAGTCATCATCAAATGTTGTTACTCCATCAATGTGACCATGCCAGCAGCTAATCAGGTTTTAACTTCTGAAATTCCCTCCCAGCACTTCTATTTTGCCTTCCTTTTAATTTGCTCATTAATAATCTCTTTGACAAAGCCTTTAGTCATCAATCTATTTGATATGTAATACTTATGGTGAAGCTCTTTCGGGTTTTTGGATACTTTTACCACATTACAGAAGCTGTATATATTGTCATGTGTCCATCAATATTTAGGGGTGTCATATTCACTGATGCTGATTTTAAAAACTGCATTTATAAAATAAAAACTTTTCAAAACTGAATGGGTAGGAAGGCCAGATGTTGAAGTGGTGTTAAAAGCCAGTATTTTCTGCTGATATTTTTACTGGTGTCTCTGGGACAATGAATGGAATTTACTTGCAGTTCATTTCAGAATACATAACAGGAGCATTTCCACACATGGTGTACTGTCCTATGCTACTTTGATAAATGCATTTAATATAACACCACTTCAAGCAATTGTTTTTTTCTAATTGTGTAGGAAAGAACTACAGATGCTGGTTTAAATCGAAGACAGACACAGAATGCTGGAGTAACTCAGATGGACAGGCAGCATCTAATTGTGTTTTGCATAAATAAATTGTTTTTTTGTCGTCTTTATTCTTTTCACTGCCTTGCAGAACTTGTGTCATTTAATTTTTGGATGTTGTCTGAGACCATGTGCCTATGATGCCACTGGAAGTAAGATTTCATTGTATCCATTTCTCTCTGTACATCAAAGATGCTCCTCTAGTATCTTTGTTGTACATGCATATGTCAAACTCAAATTGCCTTGTCTTTAGAGGGGGTAGTCTCTTTATTTTGGTTAATAAAAGGCTATGAAGTTGTGCTGCTTCTCTCAATGTCATTAATTATGTATAAGCAGCACTTTTATATATTGTTTCAGCAGCAGAAAAGGGGAATGAAATCAAACTATTTTCTGTTTCAGGCTGAATTACGGGCAGCTGTATTCCTAGCACTTGAAGAACAGGAGAGAATTGAAGTAAGTATTGATCAAAGCTTTGATCTGTTTGAACTAATAGTATTTACTGAAAATAATCGCATTGGATGTAGAATATAAAAGTGAGTAATTTGGGTCAACAGATGCATGCTGATGTTTATGTTTCATGTGACAACAGACACACAAGTATATATGCACACACAAACACACATCACAAACTATTGCACATGAGGCCCAAAAGAAAGTGCTGGGTGGGTAATCAAAAACTGGGAAAATTCCAACAGTAACTGGAATTACGCTGTGATTCAGCCCTGGAAATAAATAAATTAAAACACATTATTTATTGTGCAGTTCTTGATGGTATCATTGTATTAATCACCCTCAGAGCTGCGATTTTTCTTGTGGAAGAAAGTAGTGCATGTCTTTATACATAATAGTTCTCTGCAGTAGTTAGGCATTCTATCCAGTTAATCTGCAGTAGGGGGAGCAGTTTAAACTGAAGTGCAAGTAGGATGTCTCGGATGTAGGTCGGGAAGGGAACTGGACAAGGAGTATAGGATGGAATTACGGTATGTAGAGATGAGTTCTGTAAGGTAGGAGTAGGTGGAAGAGATGGGTCTACCAGGACAGTTCTGTTTGTGGTTAAATTGAAGGGTTTATGATCAGTGTGAAGACGGGTCCCGACCAGAAATGCTGCCTATCCATGTTCTCCAGGGATGCAGCCTGACCCCCTAAGTTACACCAGCACTTTTTTTTAATCCAGTTAATCCGTTGCGCTGGTTGAAGGCAGATGTGCTTTAAAAAAATTCAAAGTGTGTTGCACCAATGAAATGTACATTGGTGTGCTTATTTACTCAATGTTATAGACCTGAAAGCAATAGCAGTAACCTAATGCTAGCCACTTGCCAAGTTAAAAGATTTGCCAAATTGTCAAGATTAATTTGAATGATGGACTGAAAGCTTTTAAAAGTCACCATCGAACTTTGTTCTATGTTTCTTAACATCACCTCTCCACACAAATAAACCGTACGCAATTTATACTTGCATTTTTTTAAATATTGCTTTGCAATATATTTGTGCAATATATGCTGTCTCTGCTGTGATAGGATTTTGCATAGTTTTGAACTTTGGAAATAAAATTTGTGAAAAGAAAATAAAGTTGACGAGACAACTTGGAAAGGAAACCTAGAACCAAAAAAATTGGAAAGCAAAGTGAAAAAAAAATGGTGTGTAAAAACATACACAACTGGCCAAAAATATTAGGAGGAACTGTGATGAGTTATAAACTAGATGCAAGCGATCAATATTCATTTATTTTACAGAACAAAACACCATTGGTTAATGAGAGCTTGAAAATGTTTTTGAATACAGAGGATGGTAAGTGTTGCTTTTATTTTTCAATGTAAAAAAAAAACAAAGCCACAACTTGAAGCAAACTAATATAAATATGTTGAAATTGAAATTCAGCCTTCTTTCACAGGGCGCTTGGTGGCTGGTCTTGTTACTGAGTTTCTCCAGTTTTTCAACCTTGATTTTACTTTGGCAGTATTCCAGCCAGGAAACAAACACGGCAAGTTAATATCAATATTTTTAAATTCTGTTTTACAATATATCTTTATAGATATCCAGGCGGGAAAACCAGTACTTTATTTATTTCACCCTTTAACATTCCCTCACAAGCATATGGTCTATGCCAGCTCTCAGAGCAATCTTATTGATCACATTCTTCCTCTTATTACTGAGCAACCTAAGTTCTCAAACATGCCCATGTTCCTTTTTGATTCTCTTACCACTCACCTATGCTTGGGGCAATTTAGTGTGGCCAATTAACCTATCAGAGTAGCTTTGGAATGTGAGCGTGCGTTTTAAGTTTATTTTTGTCACATGTACCAAGGCACAGTGAAAAACTTTTGTTTGCATGCTTGTAAGGTCATGTGATAGCTGAATTAGGCCATTTGGCCCATCAAGTCTACTCGCCATTCAATGTTGATCTATCTATTCCTCCTAACCCCATTCTTCTGCCTTCTCCCTGTAACCATGCTATCCAAACAGATCACATATACCATCTATAGATACGATTTGATATACCATACATAGATACAATCAGTTCAAACTACAGTACAAGCACAACTAAGCCACAACAGGGAGAACGTGCATATTCCACACAGACCAGGTGTGATGGAACTGTGACACAGCAGCACCATCTCGTAGTACTCTGCCACAGACCCTTTATCGTTTATACTTTCATATAGCTTTATCATCTTGGGACTTTACTGCAATATTGCTCTCCCTACCTTCGGCTTCCATAGATAATTACATTTCTACTTATCTATTTTTCTGAAACTTTTACCCCTCTGACTTGTGTTAGCCACCTGTCATCAAATTACTTTTATATCCTGATTATGGTTTTAAATGTCTTCATGGCCATGTCCCATCCTATTGTTGCAATCAGTACATCTATGTTGTCCACCCATGTAACATCTTCCAAGCACTTTTGTTTCTTTGAGAAAGCACATATCGCACACTCTTTACTCCTACTGCTTTATTCATAAATAACAAGATTCCATTTCTTGTTTCATTAAACCGCTTGAGCACAAATCTGTTGATAAAAATCTATATTTCATCTGACATCAGACTCTTTGAGTGCTAAATCTGAATCATCTCAATACCTATGTGAAAGGAGCCTTATGAGTGCATGTTTGTAATCTGTTTACAGTCACACCTTGAGTTTAGTATATTTGTTGAAGCAAAATTATGTAAAGAAAATACAGGTGCACAACCTTTTATCCGGAGTTCCGGAAACCGAAAAACTCCGAAAACCGGCCATTTTTTTCCAGATGTCGTCTGCGCACCAAAGCTCGCATTTGGCGCCAAACTTGACCCGAAACGACCCACGGTCAACCCAGGTCTGTACTACTGTAGCGGTTGCCTCCTCCCCGGAGACCGGGAGACGCTTAAACATCTGTAAATCATTGCTTAAATGTTAGTCAGTTAGTTTGGAGGGCTTTTATGTGAAGGGGGGGTGAAGGGGTAAACTTTAATTCTTAGTCCCCTACCTGGTCGGAGAGGCGGGGAGCGGTCAATGCCTTACTGGGTCGCCGTGCAGTAAGCTCCGCAGCGCTGTGGCCGGTGGGGCTGCGGGCGGCGCCGGTTGTAGCTCCGACCCTGGCAACTCTACCCCTGGCTGCGAGGCGCTCCAAATCCAGCGCGGTCCGCGGCCGCTCCAGACCAAAGATCTTATAGCAGAGCTCTTTGCTCCAGACTTTTCAAGCCGCCCGCGCTACCTACCTAATCTACGCTAAAAATCTTCCATTCGGAAATCCGAAAATGTCTGAAATCCGACAAGTGTCTGGTCCCAAGGCTTTCGGATAAAAGGTTGTGCACCTGTACTTACCGCCATAGCAGGTAGAAACCTAACACTAGGTGCCATCTTATACGGTTGGGTTACTATTAACATAAACAGAAGTACTCCTTGATTTTATACAACTACAAATTGCCATTATAAGCTCCATAAAACTATTAGCATGTTTACTTTATAACAGAATGATTAGCAATGTGATGCAGTTATTAGGCAGGAGTAAGACAGGCATATGTAGCTGAGAAATTTTCGCAGAACTTGCACATTTGCAATCCCTGTTCAGATCATTATAATTCTTGAGAAATAAACTTAACATCTTCATTTATTTTTTGGGATTTATACACAGTTCAGTGGACTTGATGGACGAGATAATTTGGCAAGGGAGCTAGGACTCCGTGAGGGAGACTGCTTGAAGGGAGCACCTATATTGTTGGAGGTGATGCGAAGAAATCGACAAAAAGAGAAAGATCACATTTTTTCCGAAGTATGTTACTTGTAAAAAGTTGATATCTTTGAATATTATATTGTTTAAGTAATTATCTTCTGTCATTTGTGCTCATTTTCAAAATGTGATATTAGCTATATGAAGTTATATTATTTATAAAGTATATAAACACCAGAAGCTTTGATTCTGCAATGCTTTCATCTGTACTTCCGGTGGCGCTGGTGCCAGCAGCTTCCACCTACAGCCCTGGTATCTTTTTGTTTTTTTGCTTATTTAGTTATGTAAAAGTGTTTTTTTTTTGTGGTTTGTTTTTGTGTCTTTATGTGCGGGAAGAGGGCACGGTGCGGGGGATACCGTCCTTCAGCCGCTTCCTGGTGAGGACGCGACTATTATTCGAGTCGCGTCCTCGCCCCTCCCCCCCACAGCGGCCTACCTACCTGGATTGGCGCGGCCTTTCCTGCCGGGATCGACCGGAGCTCCAGCAGCGGCGGGACAGCGCTGAAACATCGCGGGGCTGGCGATGCCTTACCGGGGGTCACCGTCTGGAGCCCGGAGTGCTGGACCTGCTGCATCAACATCCTGGAGCTGCGGTTTGCGGAGCTCCCAACGCGGGCGGCGCTGATGGACAGCGCGGGGTCCTGCGACTCTGCCCAGCTCGGCCTGTGGACTCAGGAGCTGCAGACTCCGGCAGCGGGAGGCGGCTGATCAGGAGGTCCGGGCCGCTGAGGAGGAGGATGCTCACCGTCGGGGTTTGGCCAGCCCGGCGTGAGGGCCTGAACATCGGGCCACCCGGGGCGGCAACTGCGGGTGCTCGGAAGGCCCTGAACACGGAGGGGAGGCTGGCTGGACTATGGTGCCTTCCTCACCTTGGTGCCATTTATGTTATGTTGTGTCGTGGACTTTCTGTGTTTGTGATTTTTTTTAAATTCAATTTCAATTTTATTTTTAATATGTTTTATCATTTATTTATTATTTATTTATTTATAATTTATTTATTTTTTGTGATTTTTTCTTTTATGATACTGCTTGTAAGGGAAATTCATTTTGTTGTCTCAAATTGAGACAATGACAATAAATTTGAATACAATACAAGAATACAATTGTGAAGCATCACGAGATTTCATAATTGCTTTGATACTTGTTATGGAAATTAGGTTGATAGATTTCTGGGGTGTTTATATTACTGGTTTGAAAGCTAAGGTAAAATTGTATTTTTAATTATTTCTAATATATTAAAAGTAACACGGCTCGCTCTGATATCTTGTGTAGTTAAGTGAGAATCAGCTGAGGTATGAATGGATTATAAACTCTTTAACTTCATTATCAAATTATCGTTTAATTGCAGTTTTCAGAATTGATCTATGACCAATACTTTCAATTGACTTTGGCTGGATTGGGGGGGTGAATCACTATTATCAATTTGTTTATACTTGGTCAGTCAATGCCTTCAAACGAATGCTAAAGCAGAGCAAACTCTGGCACAGTGGTGTGGAGATTGCATGTTCTCCCTGTGACCACGTATGTACCCTGTGGGAGTTCCGTTTTCCTCCCACATTCCAAAGAAGGGTGGATATACTTTGCAATGGAGCCACAAGAATGAATTAGTAATTCTGGTTCAACTAAATTAATTTACAAATAAATGCAATTGAAATATGAACAATGAATGTGTTTGCTATTTAAAATAATGAAATCAGTAATCTGAATGCATATTTCTGTCAGTAAGATTGTTCATAATCTTAATATCACACAATAATAATTTGTCTTGTTGCAGGGAGACCAAGTTACCTGTATTCCAAAGGTACTAAATCATTTCTTTCTGATTTCATTTAGTAATTTTATGATGGCATTAATGATTTCTAGTACAAATTGATTTCCACTGCAATCTAGTTTGCTTTTTATTTCACAATTATGATTGATTTTACAAGTGTTGTTTTTTCAGTGACCCAGCATTAATTTCTGTGGCACACCGTTGGTTACCAGCCTCCAATCTGAAAAACAACCCTGCACACCTACTCTCTGGCTCCTAGAACCAAGCCTGTTTTCTATGTAGGGAGGAACTGCAGATGCTGGTTTAAATCAAAGATAGACACAAAAAGCTGAAGTAACTCATCGGGTCAGGCATCTCCGGAGAAAAAGAATGGGTGACGTTTTGGGTCAAGACCCTTCTTCAGGCTGAGAGTCGGGGGGGGAAAGGAAACCAGAGATATAGACTGTGATATAGGGGGATATGGAACAAATGAATGACAGATATACAAAAAAGTAACAAAATAACAATGATCAAGGAAAGGTATAGCCCACAATGGTTCATTGATGACTGTAGACCAGGTAATAACAAGTTATACATTGAAAATCAACATCAACATTGAAACTAGTATGACAGCTAGGGTGGGGAGGGATGGAGAGAGAAGGGATGCAAGGTTTACTTGATGTTAGAGAAATCATTATTCATACCATTGGGTTGTAAGATGCCCTCGTGAAATTTGAGGTGCTGTTCCTCCAATTTGTGTTTGGCCTCACTCTGATAATAGAGACACCCAGGACAATGGTCAGAATGGGAAAAAGAGTTAAAGTGTTTGGCAACTTGGAGATCACGTTGGCCACTTAGTCTCACTGATATATATGTATCCACACCTGGAACAACGGATATAGTAGATGAGGTTGGAGGAGGTGCAAATGAACCTTTACCTAATCTGAAAGGGGGTCATGGACCCCGGACAGAGTTGAGGGAGGAGGCATAGAGACGGGTGTTGCATCTCCTGGATGCGACGGCTGATGAGGTAAAATATGAGGACCAGGGGACTCAGTTCCTGTTGCGACTGGGGGGAGGGGGAGACACGTGTGAGGGCTTCATCTATGATAGAAGAGGGGAACCCCCATTCCCTAAAAAATGAGTACATCTTGGATGTCCTGGTATGGAACCTCTCATCTTGGGAGCAAATGCGGCATAGATGGAGGAATTCTGAGTAGGGGATAGTCTTTGCAGGAGGCAGGGTGGGAAGAAGTGTAGTCTAGATAGTTGTGCGAGTCAGTAGGATTATAATAGACCTCTATCGATAGACTATCTCCTGTGATGGAGACGGTAAATATAGTAGATCTTGTAAATCTAGCAGGAATAGTAGATTACACTGAGGCAGTACACAAGTTGCCAGGTTGCCAGCGCCACCTGCATTTGTGAAGTTTCTAAGTTGTTAAAAATGAAGGGTCTTAACTTGGTCTTAAAGGCACGTTGTCCTGGTAGCAGCAATGGGTTGAATTTGCAGGGTCTACCTTATCCAAGTTTCACATCCCATACACTAAGGGCAATTTACAGAAGCCAATTAACATCCAAACGTGCATGTCCTAACCCTAATGTCAATGGAGTAGACCCCCTTGCTTGGTTAAAGAGGGCAATTGGCAATAATGGACACCATTCCCTCCCCCCACCCCCCACCACACACAATGCTCCATTATAACAAGGGTTCACTGTATATGATATGAAGTATCAATGTAGAGTCAAAGAGGATAATTGATAAAGGTCACAAATATCCAACCATCTTTTATGAATTCCTACTTGGTAATTGTATTATTCCTCTCTTTAGGCTTATTGCTAATGTGTTTATTTTAATTCCAGGAATTACCAGCAAAGCACATAGCAGAAGCCAAGAAAATGTTTGAATTTTATGATAAAGTAAGTTTAAACTATTCACCAATTGATAAGGCTGAATGATATTAATAATATAAGAAATATATTCAATGGATTCCTGGACTAAGATTACACTCATATTTAGTCTCAAAGCAGGCTTTTCCCCAGTACAGTAAGACAAGCCCAGATTTACCCAGGTTGCTGCATATTGAAATAATTACCGATGACTTTGAAATGCGTCTACCATTTGAGAGAGGAATCCTAGATTAATCCCACTAAGAGGTATTGAGACAATGTCTGGTGCCTTTGAGGTATGCAGTGACTGTTGATTTTGATATCCAAGTACCTTGTACCAATGTCCAATGCTTTTGATATTAAATTCCTTGTACCAATGTCCGATGCCTTTGAAATGTAAGTGCCTTGTACCACATGACAAGATGCCTTTGATGCAACTGATGATTGACGAGACAAACTCAGACACATCCTGTAGTAATGTGTATTCTCTGTACCTCTGACCATAATGTCTTTAGATTGTGCTTAGATGACAAAAGAACAAGATATAATACCATGTAATTCTGTGTCCAGGGAAGTGGCGAGAGGACAGCCAAAGGGTTTGTGTTGCTCCCTTGGCTGGGGTTCTCCTTGCCACTTCCATCGGCCGATAATTAGTATAGTTTTGAACTGGTCTACCAAACCGCTTTGTGAGTTGTCTGTGTATTAAGAAGTGAACATGTTTGTTTAACCTTTTTCACAATGGCCCTGCAATGTATATGAAAATAAATGTAAAATTAAACTTGATACATGTTTTGATGTGCCTAAATAATAATCAGATTTGCGGCTTAAGCCAAACACATTAGGTTATAAAAGGATTTTTTTTTTTAGTGATTAGGGTAAGGATATCCTAAGGATACTTAAGGATTTCCTAAGCATATCTATATCCTTAAATATCATAAGGATACTTAAGGATATAGATATACTTAAGGATATTAAGGATATATACAAGTTTATACTTGAGGATTTGGTGACACAAATTTTAAAGAATGGATAATTGTGCACTATGAAATAGTAGCCCTTTTAAGTGAAAATCAAAAAGGGGTTGATTTTGTAATTGTAATTGATTTTATTAGTCAAGTATGAAAACAAAACAAGTATGTAAATCGCACGAGGATTTTGATTTGCCATACAGGCAGACCAAAAAAGCAACAAAATACGCAACCACATAAAAATTTAACATAAACATCCATCATTGCGGCTCCTCCACATTCCTCACTGTGATGGAAGGCAATAAAGTCTTATCTTCTTTACTCCATTTTCTCCCGCGGTCGGGGGAGTCGAACCATCTGCAGTTGGGGCGATTGAAGCTCCTGCAGCCAGCGACTGAAGCTCCCATGTCGGGGCGATCAAAGCTCCCGTGATTGGGGTGGTCGAAGCTCCTGCGGCTTGGAGCTCCCAAAGCCAGCCCCTAACCGAGCTCCACGATGTTAAAGTCGCGCGTGGTTGGAGCTCCCAAGGTCGATCCCTGGAAAATCCACAGTGCAGACGGAGATATGATAAGGAAAAAGTCACATCTCCATCGAGGAAAGAGATTATTTTAAATTCCTCCACCCCCCCACATAATATAAAACTAAAGATACACTAAAACATTTAACTGTAGACTAAAAATCAAGAAAGAGAGAAAGGGACGAGACAGACTGTTGGTGAGGCAGCCATTGTACGGCGCCACCCGGTGGAAGTGCAGATACTAGAAACCTACAATATGAACAGTAAATGCTGGAAATATTCACCTCAAGAACATCTTTGGGCAGAAAGACTTCTGTGTTCATTTTTTGTGTCACTGTTCTGAATTGGTGTCCAATTCTTCATAATTTGGTTCTCTGACACTTATTCTTATGGTTTGAATTTCTTCCATATGCCAATGACTAGAGCCAGACGATAGCATTTGCGTTGCCTATCTCCTTTGCTCCATAGATGCTGCTGCACCCCCTGAGTTTCTCCAGCATTTTTGTGTACCTTCGATTTTCCAGCATCTGCAGTTCCTTCTTAAGCATTTGATCTTACAGTCTGTGCATCATTTGCCCAATACAGTACTCACACAGCATATTTTTGATTATTACCCTCAATAAATGTTTACACAAAAAAAAATTGTTAACAGGTATCAATAGCTACAAGCTTTTCATGGCTTTTCCGAATGAAAGTCTTGTAGTAAAGTACGTTTTGATATTTTTGTTTAATTGGCAGTAGATTTTTAGTTGCCATAAGAAATCATGTGTCCATTCTATCCATTTCACTGGATAACTAGAGATTTCGTATTGGTATCAGCTATTTTAATGCTGCTCAGGGGCAGATATCTTTGAATTGCATAGTTGTTCCTTTGTTGTTCTTTTTTTTTAAAGCCCTTGTATGATTTTTATGCCAATGTTTTCATTAAAAAATATCTTCATGATCTAACTTGATTTTAGGACAAGAATGGTGAACTAAATAAAGAAGAAGTGAAGGAACTATTTGTAGATCTCTTCCCTCATTTCCCCAAGTAAGCAAGCTTCAACTATAAAAAAAGTTTATACTTTTAAATTACTTTCACTGGAAACCTTTTTAAACATCTAATCATTACAAATTGTTTCACTGATAGGAATATGCTGGACAGATATGTAAATGATGAATTTAGAGCAGTGGATAAAGATTTTAGTAATGGTAAGTGTGTTTTGTAGTAGAGTTTTACAAATATAGAGGCAATTAAAGAATGTTTATGTCTAATCACCTGAGGGGTAGTGGTAGAATTTATTATTAATTATTTTAATTCTAATAAAAATAAACATATTTTAACAAAAAAGGATCTTTATGTCATGGTAGTCATCAGAACTTGATTGTGTCTGGTGGGTCATGCTGGTTGGCGCAGGCAAGTTGGGCGGAAGGGCCTGTTTCCACGCTGCATGACTAACTCTGACTCTATTTTCATAAGAAACAGTAGCAGAGGCAAGCCATGTCATCCCTCAAGCCAGCTGAGCCACTCAGGATCGTAGCTCAAAATCAGCAGTGTACCTCTTTTCCATGATTTTATTCATTGAAAGGATGATGATTTCACAGGCTGAACCAGAATTTTTGTGCCCTATCCGTAATTGCCCTTGCAATGGTGGTAGTGGTGAGTTGCTGCCTTGAATCTTGACGTGTGGGTACATCCTCCATGCTTTTAGGGAAGGAGTTAAGGATTCTGACCCAGTGACAATAAAGGAATGGTGATATATTTCCAGGTCAAATACTATGTGGATTGGAGCAACTTCAAACTGGTGGTGTTCCCATGCTTTTGCTGCTCTTGCCCTTCTAGCTGAGGTAGACATCATGAGTTTCATAAGTTTGAAGAGCAGAATTAGGCCATTCGGCCCATCAAGTCTACACAGCCATTCCGTCCTGGCTGATCTATCTTTCCATCTCGGACCCATTCTCCTGCCGTCACCCCAAAACCTCTAACTCCCTTACTAATCATGAATCGCCTTAAAAAAATCCATTGGCTTGGCCTCTACAACCGTCTGTGGCAATGAAAGATGCTGTCTGAGAAATGTTGTTGCTGCAGTGCATCCTGCAGATGGTACAAACTGTTGCGACTGTGTTTTGGTGAAGTGAGCAAATGATTATGTATGGGTGCCTATGAAAGGACAGCTCTGTTCTGTACGATTTAAGTGTTTGAATCAACAGAATATCTATAGCCCATATTGGTACTAATTTCAAAGGTTCAGTTTGTGGCAAACATTCCAGCTCAATCCAGTCCCAAATGACTGATCTCCACCTTGAGGCTCTAGAGGGTAAATTGTTCTGCGCTTGAAATCATTAGTCTATCTAATAGTATCCATCTGATCAATTGGGCGGCACGGTGGCGCAACAGTAGAGTTGTTCGTTTGCAGCGCCAGAGACCCGGGTCCGATCCCGAGTACGGATGCTGTCTGCACAGAGTTTGTACGTTCTCCCTATGACCACGTGGGTTTTCTCCGAGATCTTCGGTTTCCTCCCACATTTCAAAGATGTACAGGTATGTAGGTAAATTGGCTTGGTATAAGTGTAAATTGTCCAAGGTGTGTGTAGGATAGTGTTAATGTGTGTGGATCGCTGGTCAGTGCAGTCTAGATGGGCCTAAGGGCCTATTTCTGTGCTTTATATCTAAAATAAACTGATCAGGTGTAGAAGCATACAGGATACATGGTGTAATCATTAACATGGTTTCAACTATTACCCATCAAGAGTTGAGCTCTTCATTGTCTTGGTGCACATCTCTGCATACCAGCAAGAAGCAGTTGAAACTAATTTGCAATGTTTGAAGCATTGTTTGCAATTCTTTGTGATGTTTTGCAGTTACAACTAGCAGTGGGATCATTTCACTCTTCAGTGCAGTTTTGCTGTAAGACATACCTGATCATTGGATCTTGATTTATTTTTTAATGTGGATTTGGAGTATTGGTTTTTGTATTGTATTGTATTAAGTTGGTTGAAAAAGTATAGATGTTTTCATCCTTGCGGGGGTGCAGGGAATGAATGGTAGCAAGTTGGAGGAACTGGGCAAATGAAGTGAGTGCAAGGAGTCTGACTTCTGGGATATAGATACAGTGCTGCAGGTTTGATAGCTGAAGGGGGCCAAGTTCAGTGAAAAATAATCACATCTCCATCAAACGCATTATTTACCCTCAAACTGACTGTGCACTGAATCCCTGTTAATCATAACTCCTAACACTTGCAAATCCTTCAAACTCATTTCATAACGTTAAATTGAACTACTACAAGCCTCACACATAGTGAAATGATCGATATACTGGCAGTCAGAACACCCGTGTGAAATGACAAGGAACGTGGGGTGATTGATGGGGAGTCCAGTTCATATGGTGAATAACATACCATTGCGAATGGTATGTTAGCTTTCATAGCAAAAGGATTTGAGTATAGGAGCAGGGAGGTTCTACTGCAGTTGTACAGGGTCTTGGTGAGACCACACCTGGAGTATTGCGTACAGTTTTGGTCTCCAAATCTGAGGAAGGACATTATTGCCATAGAGGGAGTGCAGAGAAGGTTCACCAGACTGATTCCTGGGATGTCAGGACTGTCTTATGAAGAAAGACTGGATAGACTTGGTTTATACTCTCTAGAATTTAGGAGATTGAGAGGGGATCTTATAGAAACTTACAAAATTCTTAAGTGGTTGGACAGGCTAGATGCAGGAAGATTGCTCCCGATGTTGGGGAAGTCCAGGACAAGGCGTCACAGCTTAAGGATAAGGGGGTAATCCTTTAAAACCGAGATGAGAAGAAGTTTTTTCACACAGAGAGTGGTGAATCTCTGGAACTCTCTGCCACAGAGGGTAGTCGAGGCCAGTTCATTGGCTATATTTAAGAGGGAGTTAGATGTGGCCCTTGCGGCTAAGGGGGTCAGAGGGTATGGAGAGAAGGCAGATACGGGATACTGAGTTGGATGATCAGCCATGATCATATTGAATGGCGGTGCAGGCTCGAAGGGCCGAATGACCTACTCCTGCACCTAATTTCTATGTTTCTATATCTTGATCGGAGAGCTTGGAGCCGAGTTTTACTCGAGTAGAAATGATTGTCAGCTCAGTATGGCCCCAAATGTCATTCAGAAGTGACATTTGTGTCATTGGCTCGTTGTACCATTTGAAGAAAAAAGACTCTTAAATTCCGAAGCGTCCTGAGCTGAAATATCACCTATCTACGTTCTCCAGAGATGCTGCAGACCCGTTGAGTTACTCCAGCATTTTGTGTCTTTTTTGTTGTTGTAAACCAAAGTCTGCAATTCCTTGTTCCTATATTCCTCTGCTTACTTTGAATGGAGTTTTGTAGCTCTGCTGGAACAATGAGCATTTCTTACATCCTGAATACAACCATATGCTACAAATTGTAAGATGTTAAAAGTTTTCAACATCAACATAAGAGAGAGGCAGAGACATAGAATCTCTATTCAACATGAGTTGTCCTTAGCAGGAAATACTGTCCCTGGTTTGTCTGAATGCATACATGTAGAAGTGAATATCCTCAAGTATAATGCCTGTATCAGAAAACTTTCCAACAGAGCTTGTAATGAATAAGAACTCCTCTTCAAAGCCCTTCCATTCTCCATCGGGTTGGCATCCGTGCTCTGTTAGCACTCTCCTCCTCATCCTAAACAGAGGGTGGTGGGTATCTGAAACAAGCTGTCAGAAGAGGTAGTTGAGGCAAGAAATATAACAACATTTAGAAGATATTTGGACAGGTAAGTGGATAAGACGGGGTTAGAGGGATATGGGCCAAACACAGGCAGATGGGACGTGTAAATGGGACATGGGTTGACATGGGCAAGTTGAGGTGCAGGGCCTGTTTCCCTGCTTTGAATCTAAAGGCCTGTACCTGGATACACTGAAATCACCTAGTCTGAATGCAACAGGCTGAGTATGGTAAGCTGCAGAGAACTGTCATGACTTGGAAATCCCAAGTTGTGTTAAGGCGTCATCATATCTTCACAGCAGAAAAAAGGGACGGGAGATGGGGTGTGAGAGTTGCGGGGGGGGGGGGGGGGGGGGGGGGAAAGAAATGTGACACATGAAATATCTTTGCAGCAATTAAGTTATAAGTAAGGTAGATTTTAGCAAGGTAACTGAGAGTTGAACGTAAGAGTGAAGAATACACAAAGTGGTTATCTTGCTATTATAACGTTATCCCTTCAATAATATGGTACAATATTAAAATACCTTTCAGCAAATCAGTTAACAAAAAATAGCATTTTGTTTATTCGGATAAAGGTTCAAAGTAACTTTTCTTTTTCTTCCTTGTTTAATTAGCAATTGATTATGATGAATTTCTGGGAATGTATAAAAAGCTATTCATCCAATGCAGAAGTGTGGTAAGTACATTTTTGTGATTAAAAATAATAGTGATTCATTTCTAAAACTATTCACGCCACTATCTTCCTCATACAGGTGCACAACCTTTTATCCGACAGCCTTGGGACCAGACACTTTTCGTAATTCGGAATTTGTCGGCCTTCGGAATGGAATTTATTTAGCGTAGATTTTAATGGCTGGCTCAGTGGTAGAGTGCTCGGCTCATATCCGCAAGGTCGCGAGTTTGTGCCTTGATCCCGGCAGTTACTCGGTCGCAAGTTTGATTCTTCAATGTAGTTTTTTCTTGCAGAATAAATGTCTGTATGAAATGCAGTGTGTTGAATGAATTCCTGAATTTGTAAATGTGACCGCAGCATTGAATCACCTCTCGCACTCATGTCACCCTAGCGGGGTTACATGCCCTTAGGCGGCCTAAGGCGACATTTTCACTCTTATATCCGTGTGCAGCAGAGGCGACGTGCGTTTGGCGCCAAACGTGAGCTTTGGTGTGCAGACGACATCCTGGAAAAAATGTCCGGTTTCTTCCAGGTAGGCGATATACCCTCCCGGGCAATATACCCTCCACTTCTCTTTTATGAAGGAGATTTAGTTCCCTTTTCTTCCAGGACCGACCAGAGGTTCTGCTGTCACCTCTGCGGGCCACCATCGGTGAACGCTTACTCAACTTTGTCTTGGGATTCCTACTCTCCCGCGCAATGTACCCTCACCTTCTCTTTTATGAATGGGCATTTAGTTCCCCTTTCGTCGAGGACCGACCAGAGGTTCCGCTGTCACCTCTGTGGGCCGCCCTCGGTGAACGTCCTGTCTCCCTGTCCCTGGGATAGCAGGGGGCGATCAAACAGCACAATACCCCCCTCCCCTCCAACTCCAGAGGAATCCGCTCCCCGATGGGCCGCTACGGCGACAAGTGGCAGTTCGCCCACAGCCCGAGCTGCGCGACCCCAAGAACAAGACGTACCTTGCACACCATCAACTTCTGCCCCTACGGGGAGCGTGTTCCTCTGGAGTTGGAGCGGGGCTGGGCTGGAGTTGCTGATCTGGGATCTCCATGCTTGCAGTGGGCCTGGGGGTCGGTGTCCCGATGAGGGGGCACAGCTCGGGCTGTGGGCGAACTGCCACTTGTCGCCGTAGCGGCCCATCGGGGAGCGGCTTCTGGTGGTCTTGATGTCTCCCGCTAGTTTGCAGTTTTCCTCTGGAGTTGGAACGGGGCTGGGCTGCTGCTGGCTGTGGGTCTCTGGGATCTCCGTGCTTGCAGTGGGCCTGGGGGTCGGTGTCCCGTTGGTCCTGACGTCTCCGGTGACTGGCATTGTATGCTGTCATCGCCGACATGAAGACAGTGCAAAGCCCCCACGCCGGTGCAATGGGCGGGGAGCTGGAGAGGGGAGGGAAGGGGTCACACACATGGCCGGGAAGCAGAGGGGTGTAGGTGGGGTGAAACTGAAGGGAGCGACAATCTGCTGCTCCCTGCCCGCTGAGTTAAAAAGTTCCCACGCAAGACTCACGATACACTGTGTATCGTGAGTCTACCGTGGGAACTTTTTAACTCAGCGGGCAGACAGCAGCATATTGTCAATTATTAACCCTCCCGCGCAATATACCCTCATCTTCTCTTTTATGAATGGGGATTTAGTTCCCCTTTCTTCGAGGACCGAGCGGAGGTTCCGCTGTCACCTCTGCGGGCCGCCCTCTGTGAACGTTTTCAAGGACCTTTCTTCAAGGACTGAAAAAAATGTCCGCTATTCGGAGGTTTTCGTTATTTGGATCTTCGGATAAAAGGTTGTGCACCTGTACTGAGAAATGCAACCGGCCACTCCTTTTAATCATCTGGCTCTGCTGAATTATCATTGGCTACTAGATCTTTTCTCAAAGCTTTTCAGCTGGAGGTGCACTTGGGCTCATTCAAGTTATTCTGATCTTATTGTATCACAGGATACTGAATTATGCCATCAAGATGAATAGTTCTTTATCTGGGGTGAGAGGAGTTTGCCTGTTTGTAGTTTCTAGTTTATAACATCTTGACTATAGAGATTGGGAATGGTTGTAAGTGTTTATGATTGAGTTGACATTTTTTTTAAAGATATTTATATCTCTGGACAGCAACACTGAACAGCTTGGGTCATCTGTCAACAAACTGTTCTGTTTTCTGATTGCTATTGAGGAATGTTTAGAAACCTAGCTGCAGTCATGAATTATGACTAAGACAATGTACATGTGCAGTTCTAATGATACATATAAATTGTGCAGTTTATATGGTAATCAGGACTCGGTGACAGTGTTACAGAATCATAGAATTTTATCGCACATAAAACCCATCTATTTGATTTTTTTAAACAGATTTACAAAAGTGTGTTAAATAAAAGCATTCAGCCTTGGGTTTCTACACAATTTAAATGTCCATATTTATTTTCCCTCCTCACTCCACCCAATACCCATCCACCAGATGAAACTTTATTGTACAGGTGCACAAACTTTTATCCGAAAGCCTTGGGACCAGACACTTGTCGGATTTCGGACATTTTCGGATTTCCGAATGGAAGATTTTTAGCGTAGATTAGGAAGATAGCGCGGGCGGCTTAAAGTCTGGAGCGGCTGCCTCCTCCACGGAGACCGGGGAATCATTGTAAATCATTGCATAAATGTTAGTCAGTTCGTTTGGAGGGATTGTATGTGGTGGTGGGGGGGGGTGGGGGGTAAAGGGGGAAACTTTGATTCTTAGTCCCCTACCTGGTCGGCGACTCCCTACATCGCGGAGCTGGGGGCTCTGTCCAGCCGTGGGCGGCGCCGGTTGGAGCTCCGACCCCGGCAACTCTACCCCTGGCTGCGAGGCGCTCC
The DNA here is from genome assembly GCF_028641065.1 of Leucoraja erinaceus. Classification (NCBI taxonomy): domain Eukaryota; kingdom Metazoa; phylum Chordata; class Chondrichthyes; order Rajiformes; family Rajidae; genus Leucoraja; species Leucoraja erinaceus. The sequence continues at coordinate 36,344,097 of NC_073384.1, read as the reverse complement.
AAATCCAGCGCCGCCCGCGGCCGGACGCCGACAGCCCCAGCTCCGCGAATGTTGGGAGTCGGTGGCCACAGCGCTCCGGAGCTTACCGCGGTGACCCGGTAAGGCATTGCCCACTCCCCGCTGGTATCCCAGCGCTGCGACGCCGCCGACTCCCAACATTCGCGGAGCTGGTGCTGCGGGCGTCCGGCCGCGGGCGGCGGTGGATTTGGAGCGCCTCGCAGCCAGGGGTAGAGTTGCCGGGGTCGGAGCTACAACCGGCGCCGCCCGCGGCCGGACGCCTGCAGCCCCAGCGCTGCGGAGCTTACTGCACGGCGACCCGGTAAGGCATTGACCGCTCCCCGCCTCTTCGACCAGGTAGGGGACTAAGAATTAAAGTTTACCCCTTCCCCCCCCCCTTCACATAAAAACCCTCCAAACTAACTGTCTAACATTTAAGCAATGATTTACAGATGTTTAAGTGTCTCCCCGGTCTCCGGGGAGGAGGCAGCCGCTACAGTAGTACAGACCTGGGTTGACCGTGGGTCGTTTCGGGTAAAGTTTGGCGCCAAACGCGAGCTTTGGTGTGCAGACGACATCCTGGAAAAAATGGCCGGTTTTCGGAGTTTTTCGGTTTCCGGAACTCCGGATAAAAGGTTGTGCACCTGTAGCATCTATTTTGTGAAGACCCCCACAAACATTGCATGTTTTAATATTATTTCTTCCTCTGAACAGAGAAAGGGCTCCCTTTGCTCAATAAGTATTATTCCGCAATCTTTTCCCCTATTTTTTTAAATTTAATTATTTATAGTTTGCCTTTATAAAAGCTATTATTAGTTTTACTTCTACACCAAATGTCATAATCATCAATGTAGTGGCACAATCTTCCATACAAGTGAATTTCTCCCAATATTTTCCCTCCTTCATTTTCAGTAATGGTGTTAAACTTTATTATTTCACCTGCCAATCAACTGACTAGGGGAAATACTGAACTTCTCAAAGTCTTCTGACTTTTCAACAGATCAGTCAAAGTTTCCACTTAAGATGTTTAAGCCTGGTGATATTTCAGTGTGTCACAATAACGGCATTTTATTTTACAACATTAATCGCTCAAATCCTGAGATGCCAATATCCATAAGAGCAAAAACAAATGTTAGAGTTAAGGTGGGTTGATGTCAAATATAAACAGAATAATAAATCATGTTTTTTCTGGTTATTGGAGGCACCTCAGGAGCCTGGAGATGAATATTATACCAAGAGTAATGGATTTCTATCCTACCAGCTCTTTGTTGTCTGATTTATCACCACCTAGCCTCTGTCACTATCTCCACGCTTTCCTCTCCTTTCCTATCACCTGCCAATCAACTTCTTGATACTTTGATCCACCTATCTCTTGCCTCGCCTCACCCCGACTCCTTTTTATACTGGCCATCCCCGCTCTACGTATTAAGTCCAGATGAAAGGTTTTAACTCAAAACATCAACTGTCATTCCACCCCATGGATACTGCCTGACCCGCTGATTCCTCCAAGAGTTTGTTTTTAGTTGTTTCAACACTAATCATTTTTTCCTGGAGTTCTGTATATGGGTTTGGTCCCCTTACTAGAACATGGATGTGTTTATGTTGGAGAGTTTAAAGAAGATTCATTGGACTGATTCTAAGGAAGGCAAGTTCATCATGAGATCGAGAAGTGGGCTAGTATTCTCTAGACTTTAGATTAAATTACTAGGGTTTGAATAAGCCAACATAAAACTCTTTAAAACAAATCCCTGTAAAGTGCACAACTATTTTTTTTCATGGTGCCATAGAACTACTTAACTTGCTATAGGAGGTTATAATGTTTGTGCTGGCTGCTTGTGAAACAGCGAATCAATTCGGAGAGTAGATTATCTGGTGAACAGAGCATAGATTCAAGATGTGTTTAAAGCTTCCTTGAAAATGTGCAGCAGCTCCTGGCAATCGCAGGCCCATGACACTCAAAATAGAAACATAGAAAATAGGTGCAGGAGTAGACCATTCGGCCCTTCAAGCCTGCACCGCCATTCGATATGATCATGGCTGATCATCCAACTCGGTATCCCATCCCTGCCTTCTCTCCATACCCCCTGATCCCTTTAGCCACAAGGGCCACATCTAACTCCCTCTTAAATATAGCCAATGAACTGGCCTCAACTACCTTCTGTGGCAGAGAATTCCACAGATTCACCACTCTCTGTGGAAGAGGGCGAGTAGGCATGGTATTATGGCCACTCATCAGGATCACACATTAGGCCTGTGTAATTAGTGGCAGCAGCACACCACCATGGGTCTCATCGGCCATTGCTTGCCCCATCCGTGGAAGTATCTATGTTTTCCCACATTGCCCTCATCAGCCACCTCAAAACTCAAAGATCCAGAGGGGAAGCAGATCACCTTCGATCCTGAGGGATTACCCAAGAAGAAGCTACAATAATCAAACACTCATTGTTCTCCTCTCTCTCCTGGCTTGTCTTTTGCTGTAGTTTCAGTATTTCAGTATTTTCAAAAGTTATGCTAAGATTCTGATGAAAACAGAAATGATGTGCTTGTGATATACAGTTAGCACAATGCTTTATTTAAAAAAAATAATTTGCAACCAGTGTCATCTGCTTTAATGATAGGTGGCTCAAGATATTTCTGGCAGGGCACAATCTGCATGCAAGGTTCCAGAAGGGAGGCAAACAACTTCGAACCTAGGCAGCAAGGTAAGAATGTGGAGCTTGCTGTGGTTTCCATACAGTGGAGATCATTAAATTAATGTTCGCAGTCATGTGTAAAATATTTTACGCTTTCCCGAGTTGCAGCGGTCCTATACAAGCACTGTTGTACTTTTGTGTGAAAGACTAAAGATGGCACAACTTCAAATTTTCAGGTTAAAGCTCTGCGACCTGACAACACACATTGCCTGAAGAGTTTTGAATCTAGTACACATTAGTGCTAAATAACTTATTCTAACTATTACCTAAAATTAACTAAGATCTGTACTAATGTATAACTGATTAACCTACCTATACACCTTCAGCGAACATAGCAATTCTAGGTGGGCAAGGATAGAGGAAAACATGATTCTAGTTCATTGTGTTATTAAGAATGTAAGTCATTGATTTTGTTATTTTTGATCCTGATAGGAGAGAGGCCTAGAAATTGTAATGTGGCTCTATTGGTACACTACAGGCACCAGATGTTTTACGCAGGGGTTACTCCTAAAAAAAACAGCATGTAATACAAAAATTAATTAATTCAACATATACATTTAAGCAGGTGTAAATTTGAGCGTGTTATTTCAAAACCACAAATTAGATGTGCGTAAAATGCTAGGTGCCTGTATATGGTCGCAATATGGCATGGCCAAAGCTGTTTGGTTACCCTGTTTCTCTAAGTGTCTGGTCATAATATCAGGCCCTATTGAATAGTGTGTGAAAAGAAAACATGGCATCTAACACTGAATCAGATTTGAGAGTCAGATTGGTGGTAATTGAGAGGAAACTATCTAAAATTATAAACGATTAGAGAAGTTTTTATATTCGTAAATCAGGATTAATTCTGAATTCTCTTGTCTGATGGAGTCCTCTTTGCTGTTGGTTTATTAGTATCAATAGTCATCATTATTTACATTTAAAGACTTTTCGCTGACTTTCCAAATTTATTTTCCTGCATTCTTGTGGAGGATGAGGATGAAGAGGTCAGTATTTAATTCCTTGCTTTATTTGCAGTGTGACTACTTTGGAAACGGAATATGTCCTCTAATGTTCATCCTATTTTTAAACTGAAGATACTCTTGGCATGGCTGTTGGTGTGCTTACTAACCAACCCACTGGGCATATGTTGTTGTTTTTTACTTTGTATTTTGGTTTAATGTGCATTGATTGCTGTCTGTGTTCATATCTGGAGTAATAATCTAGCTACATATGTATTCTGAAAATAAAAAATTCTGCAGATGCTGTAAATCTGAAAATGCTGGAAGCACTTGGCAGCATCTGTGGAAAAATAAATGTATGGCTTGTCACTTTGCAGTAGATTCTGTATGACATTTGGTGTATAAATATTAGATTCACAATGTACAATTCATACCCTTTTTAATTAGTTTTTGACCTTTTTTTGATGTGAACACATTCCTTAGAAAGAAATTTCAATGAGGTTCGAATGTACTGCCGAAGCCTTCATCTTTCCGCTAATGAATTGAAGTTACTGGATCCACGCCAGATGTAGCACTAGTTAAATTATTGTTTTTATGTTCATGTTCAGATACCTAGATACAAAGGAACTGGTAAAGTTAAAGAGAGCGGTGAGAAAGCTGGTGAGAAGGTAACTGCATGATGGCACAAGCCTGTATTGGTGCAAGCATTGCCCTTAGCACAGATACGGCACATAGATTCCCAAAATACTTTGAAAATGCCTCTTAATAAGTAGGAAATGAATAAAAATCACACAGCAATCTCTATAAAGATTTTATTTGATTGCTATGACTTTTGGAAATCCCAATAATGCATCATTGAAATCAGGAATTTCAATTTTTGTGTTTTATTTTATGTTATAAATTACTTTAATATTGATCTGATGCAGCATCATATATTTGTGAAAATATTACTCTCTCCTGCTAAGTGTAGTATCATTTTATACTATAAAATTATTGTTATAATCCTCATAAGTCTAAACACTTGTTAGAGGTTGCTTTGCGGTGGAGTTACTGAGTTACTTTTGTTTAGTATCCGTGCCACTTTGATATTGCCTTGGTCTGTGCTAATGGTTAATGCACTACTGTAGACCAATAGCCAGCTATTGATGATTGTACGTAGCATCAATAGTCATCATTATCTACATGTAAAGACTCTTCACTGACTTTCCAAAGTTATTTATTACCCTACAGCCTCGTCCGCACTAATTTTGCAGATATTATCTATGTCTCACCTTTTCCAAAGCTCAATCTTTTGCAGAAAATAATAAATTTATTTGTGCTTCTTGACTCTGACAAGGAAGTCATTTCTAAGCTAGCAAGTCTGTGTGACATATGCTATTGTACATTATATTGGTGCTGAAATGATGCTATAGTTATGTAGGGCAGCAATAGCGAAATGTATAGTGTGCCACTGTACTCCTTCCTCACTTACAATTTTTTTTTTATTGAGATAATACAGCACTGCCTTCAGCCATAATAATACTGGATTAAATTATAGTTGATCTTTATTTTTGAACTGATAAGTGCTCTAAATTTTATATAGCTATTTGAAGGTAAGGAAAAGCTATCATTCATGCAGATATAATTGTATTAATCATATGCTCAATTCAGTAATGATCCTTATTCTATTCGTTAAAGTTTAATCCATAAAAGCTTAAGTTCAGTAGGTTGTATGAAAATTTATTTGTGCACTCACTAACATTCTCTCTGTACTTGTGTATGTTTATTTAATTATCTCTAACAAGGTTAAAATATGTAGTATTTTATTACTGGATATGTGTAGCAATAATCTAACATTTGGAACGTTTACACTATTTTTAATTTACCTGCTAATGCATTACCTTGTTATCCTGGAGTGATAAAGCATAGGACATTTGATAAATTAATGCTATTTACTGATTCAGATGAATTAATTCCATCTGATCATTAATTCACACCATTCCTTTTTGTTTTAATAATACTATACATTTGATCAAATTCATTCAATGCTTGATCGATTTAAAAAAATTATAACACTTGTATTTGCTTTTCCAAAGGTCATTGACACCGGTCATGGAGATACCACTATAGACCTATGTGATATAAAAACTGCAGCTAATCAGTCTTCCAGTGAGCCAAAACAAGATTTGTTGCCTAACACATCCACCAGCCTCCCAGAGAAAGATGGCAATTTTGGTGAAGATGAAGATTCATTCTTTGATGACCCATTCCCTGAACAAATCAAAACCTATGGATGGTAAGATGAGAGATAGCATATCATATCTATATACTTTTAAAACTGTGTGTGTGTGTGTGTGTGACGTATCTCGTCGAAAACCACATGCCGAAAGGGGGGAATTTTTACATATTTCAGTAGAGATGTTCCTTGTGAGTTCAGAAATCCACTCCTCTGTACTTTGGAACATTATTTTACTGACTTTTCAATTAAAATTGTTGACCAATCTGACCTTTCTTTAAAAAATCGGACCGCTGCCCACCTGTGACGTTGCAATAACTGACATTTTTACATCTTCTGATAGAAAATTTCCATATGATTTCAAAAATCCAATTCTCTATAAATTTTGTCTATTATTTCCAGAGAAATTTACAAAATGTTATCATCAAACTGACATTTAAAAATATATATTACGTTTGCCCAGCTGTTGACCTCACAATGCCTTTCCTGGTTGCCATGCTTCCCCCCCCCCCCCCCGTCGCTCTGGATTCATGCAGCTGCCGTCCCACCTCGCTCTCCCGCTCCTCTCGCTGTCTCGCTCTCTCGCTGTCTCGCTCGCTCGCTGTCTCGCTCTCTCGCTCTGAGATAATACCAAGGGGGGTAGTTAGTGTGTGTGTGGGGGTGGTTAGTGTGTGTGATGCCACCCCCCTCCACCCCCCCCCCCCCCCCCCCCTCCCCCCGCAAGCGCGCATTGGAACAGACCCTATGGGTCTGCACGGTCTAAAGTACATTAAATATAGCAACATTTTGAATTTACCTACAATGTCCAAATACACTCTTTGGAACATTATCAGATTAAGTCTTCTGATTAAACTTGGGATTTGGACAACTGAAGACGCAACAGCAAAAGTTGTGAGAGGTTGTGTAGGTGATGATGTATAAACTATAATCAGAGGTGTGGAGGGATAAGAAATGGGGCAGAATGGTTAGAGTGGCTGAAGCAGAATGTAGAGAGGAGATATAATGGATAATAGAAAGCTTTGACCATCAAAAATGAATTTGGATGCTGAGGCATTGCCAAATCGAGTAACAATATAAATCTGCAAGCATCTAGGTGATGGATCAATGGACCTGTAATGTAAGGGTTAAACAGACTGTCAGCTAAAATGGAAGGTACACAAAAAAGCTGGAGAAACTCAGCGGGTGCAGCAGCATCTATGGAGCGAGGGAAATAGGCAACGTTTCGGGCCGAAAACCCTTCAGACTGATCGGGGGCGGGGGTGGGCGGGGACAAGAAAGGACAAAGGAGGAGGAGCCCGAAGGCTGGGGGATGGGAGGAGACAGCAGGGGGACTGAGGAAGGGGAGGAGACAGCAAGGACTAACAAAATTGGGAGAATTCGATGTTCATGCCCCCAGGATGCAGACTCCCCAAACGGAATATGAGGTGCTGTTCCTCCAATTTCCAGTGCTGCTCGCTGTGGCCATGGAGGAGACCCAGGACAGAGAGGTCGGAGACGGAGTGGGAGGGGGAGTTGAAGTGCTGAGCCACCAGGAGGTCAGCTACAAAATCTCATAGCACTGCTGTGGAATCTAACAGACTGTTTTTGAACAGGCTTTCAGAATGACAAAAGGAAATTAGCTTGCATGAAATTTCTCTATTTTCTTGCTCTTTGAATATATTTGCTAGGTATTGCAATATTTATCACAAGGTGGAACAAGAAGATTTAGAAACATAGAAATGGGTGCAGGAGGAGGTCATTCGGCCCTTTGAGCCAGCACCGCCATTCATTGTGATCATGGCTGATCGTCCCTTATCAATAACCCGTGCCTGCCTTCTCCCCATATCCCTAGACTCCACTAGACCCTAGAGCTCTATCTAACTCTCTCTTAAATCCATCCAGTGACTTGGCCCCCACTGTCCTCTGTGGCAGGGAATTCCACAAATTCACAACTCTAGGTGAAAAAGTTTTTTCTCACCTCAGTCTTAAATGACCTCCATTTATTCTAAGAGATTAATTTCTGATTAATCCATTAATTACTGGGGTGATCTATTAAACGGATGAATGACATCTGAAGCAATCAGAAAGGTAGACAGCATTTGTGAAGAAAGTAAGGCGAGGTTGATATTTCAGGGCCAGTTGGAAACGGATCTAATAAATAATTGGAACTGGAAAATATCACAAATACAGACAAAAACAAGGGAGTTGAAGTTGGAATAAGAATGATGATTGTCATGTGAGAGGTTTGAAGATGGTTATAAGATGGTGGTATTTGGTGATGGCACTAGGCAAATAAAATGAGCATGAGAGTTATAATGAGCCCGTGAAGACCCAGTGATGCATGTGACTTGTTACAGTAGAAAAAAGGTGTATGGAGAGGAAGTACATTTTCATGAGGTAGTTTGGTTGCGGAATCCTTTCAACTTTTTTTCTCATGATGTCTGAGTTTCCTCCATCTTCAGGAACTGATAGGTACAAGGAGATGAGAAAGGCAAAACGGGTGTGGGTCATGGGAGCAAGAGTTTTTCCTTCAGTCCTATTGAATAGATCCCAGAGGTTCTCTCTCCTCACGCCATTAACCTTTTCACTCTGCATTTCTGCTCGACATAACTCCACAGTGTTATCTATATATCTGACACCCCAGTCAGCAACCGTTACCTCTGCAAGTTCATGTAACATTGCTTTTGACTGGTGAAAAAGTGGAGGGGGAAATTGCTTCCGAGATCGGAAATCCTAACATGTTTGGGGCGATGTGTAGCTGATCATAACTGCACAGCACCACCTCCAGCTCGTGTTATACTCTGAGACTTCAACTTGGTAGAATCATAAAGTAATACAGCGTGGAACAGGCCCTTCGGCTCAACTTGCCCACACAGACCAACATGTCCCATTTGCACTAGTACCACCTGCTTGCGTATGGCCCATATCCCTCTAAACCTGTCCTATCCAAGTACCTGTCTAAATGTTTCTTAAACATTGCGATAGTACCTGTAGTAAAAGTTCTGATGGGAAATGCTATGTATTCCTGTGAAAAGATTACCTTTTCTTCTTTGGTACTACGTATTTCAGAATTATTCTGGTTTTATTGGATTCTAGACCAAGTGCAGACCCATCACACACGCTAACTACCCCCCTTGGCGCGTCTAGAGTGGGGGGCAGAGAGATAATGGGGAGAGACAGAGAGAAAGGGGTAGAGACAGAGGGAGAGGGGGGAGGGTGGGGGAGAAGGGGGGAGAGATGGGAGGAGAGAGGGGGGGCTGAGACGGGGGGGGGGGGGGGAGGGGATGGGGGTGGGGGGAGGGGAAGGGTGGAGGGGAGGGGATGGGGGTTAGGTGGGGGAGGGCAAGGGGGGGAGAGAGAGTGGAGAGAGATGACCTGGGGGCGGGGCCAGGATGCAGGTGGGAGGGCAAGGTCGGGCGGGGCCAGGAAGCAGTTGGACCAGGTGCAAAGGCATTGTGAGGTCAGCAGCTGCACACATGCACACACACATACATCTAAGGTGTCAATGAAGACAGCAAATTTATTTTTCAAAAACTGTCTTTGAAATTAAAAGTTAATGTTAAGAATTAGTGATGTTTTTTTTTTGTTTTTGTTTATTTTATTAGAAGTTAATACAGTACAAAACAGTACAGTGGAACCTAATTTTAGGTGCCAACTATGTAATACCGTAATCCATTCTATGTACAACCTCTAGTTTTATGTTATGAGAAGGAAGTAAGCAAGACAAGAAAAAGAAAACAATAGAAAGAGGAAAAAGTAGAAAAATAGATGGTAGAGAGTAGAAAAACGTGAAGTGTGTATATAAAAAATAAAAAAGAAAGAGAAAGTGGAAAGTAAAAATAGCAGAGAAGGCCCCTTAAAAGAAAAATTTTCAAATCTGTATTCGGAGATGTATATCTATCCACGTCATGAACTGAAATCAGCAATCTTTACGGTACTGCTGCATCACATGATTCCAAAAAGTCGATGAAAGGAGACCAACTCCTTAAGAATTGGTCATATTTATCTATTAGTCGGAGTCTCATTTCTTCAAGGCGTGCTATGTCCATCATATTCCTAATCCACATTTTAACGGTTGGTATGGTTGTATTTTTCCAAAATTTAAGTATCAATTTCTTTCCAATTATTAACCCATAATTTAAAAAAACATTTTGATCTTTATTTAAATTGGTATCTTCTCCTATTATTCCAAATATAATCCATTCCGTTTTGGGTTCTATTCTTGACTTGAAAAGCTTTGAAAAGCTTAGTGATGCTAAGTGAGAAATAATTAAATTCAATTCAATGATAAACAATGGAATCAACAACCTGGCAGGCTGGGAGGCGGGGCCCGGAGGCAGGTGTGTGGCGCAGGGCCGGGCGGGGCCAGGAGGCAATTGGGCCAGGTGCAAAGGCATTGTGAGGTCAGCAGCTGAGCAACCTTAATATTTAAAAAAAATATCAGTTTGGCTATAAATTTTAGTAAATATCTCGGGAAATAATTGACCAAATCGGTAGAGGATTGGATTTTTGAAATCATAAGGAAAATTTCTACCAGAAGATGTAAGAATTTTTTTTTTTTAATGTCAGATTGGTCAACAATTTTAATTAAAAAAAGTCAGGAAAATAATGTCTCAAATGTACAGAGAAGTGGATTTCTAAATTCACGAGGAAAATCTCTACTGAAATACGTAAACATTTTCCTGTTTTCGGCGTCTGGTTTTTGAGGAGTTGCGTTTCACATGCAAAATCACACACACACACACACACACACACACACACACACACACACACACACACACACACACACACACACACACACACACACACACACACACACACACACACACACACACACACACACAAACACACACACACACACACATAAGACACACTTTTAAAAGTATATAAGATGTTAAAATAAGTGATAAACTCTTAAATTTGAAAGCAGTAGCCTATTTTTATACTGCAAATCTTCAAGCCTTTACAAGGGGGAATTGGAAAATCTATTTCCAACAATTTAGTTCTGATTAGTAGGGTGTTTTTTTTTTTGTAGTTTACAAAGCTTAACTGCTGCTGTAGATATCTTGAAGTAATTGACTCATTATGTGTAAGAATGAACTGCAAATGCTGGTTTAAATCGAAGGTAGACACAAAATGCTGGAGTAACTCAGCTGGCCAGGCAGTATCTCTGGAGAGAAGGAATGGGTGACGTTTTGGGTCGAGTCCCTTCTTCAAACTGACTCATCATGAATGTTTTATTTTCTCCTCCATTTCACTGTCATTTGCTCTGTTAATTAACTACTGTGGTGTCAGTCCTTCCCAGAGAAATAATGTTTCAGGGTTGCATGCGTCAGATAGTAAAAAACATAGCAAACAGCGTAAGTACCATCTGATTCATATTTGTACAATAACTCGATCAAGGTAAAGAATTGTGTAATCTGAAAGTGGAAAGTAAAAAGGAATAACATATCTTTGTACTAACTACTGAAAATCAGGTCACACAACATTTGCAGATAGGATGATATTTGAACTTCATGAATCCTAAGCAAATTGGAATCATTCTTGACTCCTCAATTTTCACTATTTTGCTATAGTTAGTAAAAAAAAAAAAAACACGAATGAAAAGGACTCCTAATTAAACTAAATTGGTAAACTACCTGTGGTCAGCACAGTGGCGCAACTGACAGAGCTGCTGCCTTTCAGTGACGGGGCCGGGTTTGATCCTGACCTTGGGTGATCTGTGTGGAGTTTCCACATTCTCCCTGTGACCGTGTGGATGACCTCGGGGTGCTCCAGTTTCCTCCCACATCCCAAAGACCCAGGTATTTATGTTAATTCACCTTTGTAAATGTGAAGGGAGTAGGAAATTGGGATAACTAGTGTGAAATGGTAATAGATGGTCTGCGTGGATTCAGTGGGCCGAATGGCCTTTGCCCATGGTGTATCTCTAAATTAAAATTTAGGATAGTCAAGTCTAATGCGTGCTATTTGGTTTGTGCATGTGAGATCACAGAAGACCCATATAGTGGAAAAGCAAATTCGCAACCATTAACCTTTTTGTTTGGTTTAAATTATTTCAAGTTTAAAATTCAAAAAATTCGCAAATGTTATTACTTCAAATGACTGTTATAATTTTGGAAGTGATATGATTGTCTATGATATCTTTATAATGTTTTTCCCCTGCTTCCCCATGCCGATAAGGTGCCTCATCAACATTAGTCCCACTTGCTCATGTTTGGCCTATATCTTTCCTATCCATGTATCAGTCCTAATAGCTTTTAAATGTTGTTATAGTACCTGCCTCAACTACCTTCTCTGGCACCTTGTTCCATATACCACCACCATCTGTTTGAAAAAGTTGCCCCTCTGGTTTCTATTAATTCTTTCCCCTCTCTTAAAACTAAGTCCTTTGGTTCCTGATTCTTCTGCCCTGGGTTAAAGACTGTGCATTCACCCAATCTATTCCCCTCACGGTTTTATACACCTCTAAAATTAACCCATCAGCCTCTTGCACTCCAGGAAAAAGTCCCAGCCTACCCAACCTTTCCCTGGAGCTCAGGCCCTCAAGTTCTGGCAATATCTGCGTAAATCCTACAGCAATAATAACTGGATTAGACGCACCTGCAACTGGCCTTGTTGAGGTTGTTGAAGTCTGTTTAGCTCTTGCATTTCATTTCTCACAGCTTGTTGCAGGTGGTCCGTGAGCTCTTTTATCAAGACTTAGATTGCTGGGTAAGTAGTGGTACTGGGCAACCTATCCAGGATTTGTGGTTGAGGGGTCTGGGACGAGTCTGAGAGTAAGAATTTGTGTCATGTGATCAGTCCAATGGAGAATCTTCCACTTTTTGGGTCAGTCGGGATGTTCACGTGAACTTTACTTGGTTGTCTGGGCTGGAACTGCTCTTGTTGTGTCCAAATCCCTTGTGCTTGGGGCCATGCAGCATGATCTATCTCATCTCATTCATATCGTGGTTTTTGAACAGCATGTTGATAAAAATGAATGCTTTCCATGTCTAATTCAGAGACCAGTTAACCAGTGATGTCACACAATGGGGTAAATGCAACAGATTGAAGAATGTTAGTGAGAAAATTGTTATTTTTCAGCATATTTTTAATTTAACAATCGTTATTCCAGAAAATAGCTTTACATTTCAAATAATCCAATTAATTAGTTTTAAATTTGCCAGCTATGCAGTGAGCTTTGAACGTCCCTTTGAATCATTCATCCTGGCCTTGAATTTAACCATTATACCACAATTCCTTTCAATGTACTCTTTCAACTACAAACCTTGAGATTAACCAACTATTTGTTTAGAACTATAATGAGATGTCGACACAAAATGCTGGAGTATCTCAGCGGGTGAGGCAACATCTCTGGAGAGAAGGAATGGGTGATGTTTCGGGTCGACCCGAAACGTCGCCTATTTCTTCTCCCGAGATACTGCCTCACCCGCTGAGTTACTCCAGCATTTTGTGTCTACCTTCGATTTAAACCAGCATCTACAGTTCTTTCTTTACATATAATGAGTTGTAAATGGATTATGCAGTTGGTTCAGATTACATTTTAAGTTAATCATGACCTGGTCTTGATATCTAGTCTGGTCCATTTACAGATTAATTTGTATAGGTGTTGTGTGGAACTTTATTATGAAATAAGACTTTCTAATTTCTGCATTTATTATACATTTTGTGATGGCCTAAGATTCTCCAACACCCAAGTTTTTTAAAGTGTTTTTTAAACATGTAGGCGGACTGATCTGAAAAGTAAATCAGTGAGTGGCCTGACGTCGCTTTCAGATGCCCCTCCTCTCACAGCATGCCTGGGGACGCTGGCAAAAGAACCTACGTTAAAAGAAGCAGATTTAAAAGGTTAGTTAAAAATCCATTATTTGCCCTAGCTGAATAATTTTAAACATACACGCATGCTTTCTTGTGAAAGGTGACTTTACTGAATAAACTGAACGTGTTTTAGTTTATTTTATGTAACATCCTTTGATTCATTTTATTTATCCCAAAAATTTGGATTGTTTGCACTCTCGTTCTGGAGAAGGGGATAGAGTCTGATTACTGCAGGCAAACTTTTTTTTCCCCCATAATGGGCCTGTCCCACTTAGGCGATTTTTTTGGTGACTGCAGGAGCCTATGCGGTCGCCACATGTTCGTGGGTGATTGCCGGGGAGTCGCCTCCATGCTCGTGAGGAGTTCCCGCATTCTGGGAACTAATCGCGGCATCATTATGGCCGCCGTAATTTTTTTAACATGTTGAAAAATTAGCGGCGACTAGAATGAGGCCGCCATGGAGAGTAGCGAGAATTCTCGTGCCATAGGTGGGTCGCCAGGAGCTTCTAGTGGGTTGCCAGGAGGTCAAAGGTTCTCTTAGGTTCTCGTAGGTTGTGGCCGGTGCTGACTGGTGAATTTCATTGGCTCATTGGGGGAAAAAAACGTAAGCCGTAGTTTTCAGAACCAAGGATAACTGGTAATGTTAATGTCCGCCGAGCATTACAGCCATGTATCTGGCTTCTTAAAAGCTGTCTGCGCTCCTTCTCTCCCTCCTTCCCCCCCCCTCCCCCCCCCCCTTTTTAAAGGACTCACTGTAAGCTGTGTGTAGATTGGCTATTGCATGCTAGCCAATTATAGTGCTTGTTAGTAGTAGTTCCGCCTAGTATGTACTTTATAATATCAAGAGCTCGCCTACGCCAGCCAGTAGATGTAGCAGCTCGGAGCTGTAAGTGATTTAATAAACATGTTGTATCTTAACGTGTTCGGGTCACATCATTTAACAGTAAGTCTTACCCACTCTGTTCAAGTTTATTGGGTTTTATCTTTTGATTAGTTTGTGCCTTTATTATCTCCGTTATGACTTATTTGTGTCGCCGCCCAAGCCCTTTGATCTTTGATTCAGACATTGCTGACGAATGGCGTCTTTTCGCATTCATTATGACTACACTCATTATGTTTGCATCGTTCATCGGAATGACCCCCCAGAAGTGTGTGCATCTGTTTTTTCTCAATCTTGCGGGACCTGAGCCAATGAATCGTGCCGACAACTTCACTTTTGCTCCTTCTGTTTTGGATGACAACGGTCGGGTCCGTATACCTGCAGACGCAATTGACGACCCCGTGGTTTTGCTAAGAAAGTTCAGAGACCTGTATAATATGCCTTCAAACCATATTATTGAAAGAACCAAGTTCTATGCTCGTTTACAACAGGTCGATGAGCCTATTGAACAATTTTTATCAGCGAACCTGAAGCACATAGCAGCACGCTGTTGATTTTGTGATTTTCATGATGAGCTCGTACGTGACAAACTGGTAGGTGGAATGCTTGATAGCAAGCTGAGAACTGAGCTTTTTCGAAACACTGAATTATCCCTTGACCAAGCTGAATATGCCTGCCATATTTCCGAGATAAAGTCTCCCCACACTGATCCAGTGCCTTTCAGTCCCCACGAGCAACACAGCGTTAATCTTCCAAACCTCTCCTCTCGCAAACCCCCTTCCGGGTCTGCTGTTCGCTGTCAGAATTGTAACTATTTTCATGCTAAAGGTTGTCAGTTCTGTGTTGCCTACGGAAAAGCTTGCAATTTCTGTAAGAAATTAAACCATTTTGCTTGATGCTGTCGTCCCCGTGTGACTCCTAATGCTTCAAGGACAAGCCTGCACCTGCTTCAACTGGAGTTCACCGATACTGACTCCCATGAGCCTGGGTTGTCAGCCCCCGCTTCGCTCTCAGAAGGTGTAGATAACAGTTCTGCTATCCACTTCCTCCCCTCGTCTACTGAGCTACTTGATCCTGAAGTCACTATGTTCGTGAATAACAGGCCTCTTCTCGCCAAGGTAGACACTGGCGCAAAAGTCAATGTTATCTCATTAAGGGAGTTCAAGAAAATTCGCAATGCTGAACGTATAGATAAGGCCTCCACAACGCTTTGGGCTTACAGGGGAGAGGTCTACGCCCACTCGGTTTAAAGTGCACTGTTGATGAACAGACCCAAACCTTGCAGTTTTACATTGTGAAAGCAAATTCGGTACTTTGGACGCGCTGTCCACAAACTTTACCTCACTGATGAGCCCACTCAGCAACTACTCTCTCAATACAAAGACCTGTTTAATGATGAGCTTGGCAAGTTGCCTAGCAAATATCTCATTACTGTTGATCCTAAAGTCACACCCGTGGTCCGAACACCACATCATGTCCCACGAGCCATGTGGGACAGAATACATGCTGAACTCAAACGCATGGTCTCAATGGGTGTTATTGCTGAAGTAATTGACCCGTCCGACTGGGTTTCCACCATGGTCGTTGCAACTAAAAAAAACAAAGAGGAGATCCGTATCTGCATCAACCCGAGAGATCTTAACACTGCCATCAAGCGTCCACATTACCCAATGCGAACCACAGAAGATGTCGCTGCACAGATTGGCAACGCAGCAGTATTAACCATATAACCATATAACAATTACAGCACGGAAACAGGCCATCTCGGCCCTACAAGTCCGTGCCGAACAACTTTTTTTTCCATTAGTCCCACCTGCCTGCACTCATACCATAACCCTCCATTCCCTTCTCATCCATATGCCTATCCAATTTATTTTTAAATTATACCAATGAACCTGCCTCCACCACTTCCACTGGAAGCTCATTCCACACCGCTACCACTCTGAGTAAAGAAGTTCCCCCTCATATTACCCCTAAACTTCTGTCCCTTAATTCTGAAGTCATGTCCTCTTGTTTGAATCTTCCCTATTCTCAAAGGGAAAAGCTTGTCCACATCAACTCTGTCTATCCCTCTCATCATTTTAAAGACCTCTATCAAGTCCACCCTTATCCTTCTGCACTCCAGAGAATAAAGACCTAACTTATTCAACCTATCTCTGTAACTTAGTTGTTGAAACCCAGGCAACATTCTAGTAAATCTCCTCTGTACTCTCTCTATTTTGTTGACATCCTTCCTATAATTGGGCGACCAAAATTGTACACCATACTCCAGATTTGGTCTCACCAATGCCTTGTACAATTTTAACATTACATCCCAGCTTCTATATTCAATGCTCTGATTTATAAAGGCTAGCATACCAAAAGCTTTCTTTACCACCCTATCTATATGAGATTCCACCTTCAAGGAACTATGCACGGTTATACCCAGATCCCTCTGTTCAACTGTATTCTTCAATTCCCTACCATTTACCATGTACGTCCTATTTTGATTTGTCCTGCCAAGGTGTAGCACCTCACATTTATCAGCATTAAACTCCATCTGCCATCTTTCAGCCCATTCTTCCAAATGGCCTAAATCACTCTGTAGACTTTGGAAATCCTCTTCATTATCCACAACACCCCCTATCTTGGTATCATCTGCATACTTACTAATCCAATTTACCACACCTTCATCCAGATCATTGATGTACATGACAAACAACAAAGGACCCAACACAGATCCCTGAGGCACCCCACTAGTCACCTGCCTCCAACCCGATAAACAGCCATCCACCATTACCCTCTGGCTTCTCCCATTCAGCCACTGTTGAATCCATCTTGCTATTCCTGCATTTATACCCAACAGTTGAACCTTCTTAACCAACCTTCCATGAGGAACCTTGTCAAAGGCCTTACTAAAGTCCATATAGACAACATCCACTGCTTTACCCTCGTCAATTTCCCTAGTAACCTCTTCAAAAAATTCAAGAAGATTAGTCAAACATGACCTTCCAGGCACAAATCCATGTTGACTGTTCCTAATCAGACCCTGTTTATCCAGATGCTTATATATATTATCTCTAAGTATCTTTTCCATTAATTTGCCCACCACTGAAGTCAAACTAACAGGTCTATAATTGCTAGGTTTACTCTTAGAACCCTTTTTAAACAATGGAACAACATGCGCAGTACGCCAATCCTCGGGGACTATTCCCGTTTCTAATGACATTTGAAATATTTCTGTCATAGCCCCGGCTATTTCTACACTAACTTCCCTCAATGTCCTAGGGAATATCCTGTCAGGACCTGGAGACTTATCCACTTTTATATTTTTCAAAAGTGTCAGTACGTCTTTTACTTTGAACCTCATAGTATCCATAGCTACTCTACTAGTTTCCCTTACCTCACATAATTCAATATCCTTCTCCTTGGTGAATATCGAGGAAAAAAAATTGTTCAATATCTCCCCCATTTCTCAGTCCTGGATGCCAAAAGCTCCTTTTGGCAGATTCAACTAAACCCAGACTTGCCCAACCTCACTACATTCAGCACACACTTTGGCCGCTTCAAATTTCTAAGTATGCCTTTCGGCATCAACTCCGCCAGTGAAGTCTTCCAGCGCACTATGGAACAATTGTTTGCAGAGTACCCGTGCGCTATCATTGTAGCAATGTTACAAAATTTTGAGATTTTAAAAATCAAGTCTGCAATTTATCCCATCAGATAAAGCATAAAAATAAGTTTAATTTGACACCTAATTCACTTTAATGTCTCAAGTATTTAAAAAGTTATGGCCATTTTCATACTCTGAAATTAGCATCTTGATTTTCTATGGACATAACAAAAAAGCTGTGATCGTGGACAGTCAAAAGCCCATAGCTTTCTTAAAAATTAAGAGAACTGAATGAAATTTTCAGTTATCATAGATTGAAGCATTCTGAAACAAATATAAAGTAATCTTACTTGGATGACCTGAAATTAAAGCATATAATTAGTTAGTTACCTAATTGTAGCTAATTTCAAACTTCAATTACTAGATCTAAACATCTATCCATTTCTTAATAAATGATTAACATTTTTAAATAGCCGAAGTGTCCAAATAATATTCACAAATAATTCACAGTAAAACATGATTTTAAAATCTCATTTACATTAATTTATAGGCCAAATGGAAGGAATTTAGTGTTTAATTACTGTAAATTAAAGTCCATTTAAATCGGCTTTCTAGTGGGATCCTGTGAACGCGCTGGTTTAGAACGTTCACATTGCGGTAGATTTGTACCCTCAAATGCCCAGAAAAAATACTGCGGGATATAATGGGCCCAAAATTAGCTACTCGCAATATTAAACTTTGTATAAAGGAATCTTAAGAAGCCCTTTTTAACATAAAAATAAACAGCCTACCTTCCATTTTCCCCTGTATGAGATCCGGCCGGTTGCCGGCGGTCGGGGGTTTAGAGGTTAATTTTTAACCTACTATAACAATTTAATAAAGCCCTTAAAACTAATAATAGCTCAAGCGAGGGAATCTTCCAGCGATTTTTCGTTAATAATTAACTAGGCTAAAAAACCTCGATTTGAACAACCTAGGGAAAATCGCGTTTTAAACCCGCCACCCTCTAAACGGCGCCAAAATCGCACACACGGGCTGGGACAGATTTTCAGCGATGCTTCAGGTACGTTTTGCAACATACCTAATCATTGTTGATGATATTCTCGTCTATGGTCGTGACCTGGCTGAACATGACGCCAATCTGAAGAAACTACTCGACCGTGCCAAAGACATTCAGCTTAAACTCAATCCACTAAAGTGCAGGTTTCGAGTTCCTGAGGTCACTTACGTCGGACATGTTTTTCACAGCGACGGTCTCAGACCAGATCCGCTGAAAACTGCGGCTATCAACGAACTGCCGGTTCCTACTGATGTCGTGAGTTTACAACGATTCCTCAGCATGGTTAACTACCTGGGTAAATTTATTCCCAACCTCAGCGACATCGGCCCTCCTGTGAGAACTGACACGCAAGGACGCGGCATGGTCCTGGTACCCGCAGCACCAAAGGACTTTCAACGCTCCCAAACAGCAGCTGGCTAGCGCACCTACACTCTCCTATTTCGATCTGGAGTTACCAGTAATGCTCACCTGCGATGCATCCCAGTACGGGCTAGGCGCAGTGTACCTGCAGGCCACAACTGACAGCAATTCCAAGCCCGTGTGATATGCATCCCGTACACTAACTGACACCGAACAGCGCTACGCCCAGAAAAGGAACTGCTCGCAGTGGTTTTCGCCTGCATTAAATTCAAGGACTTCATATTTGGTAAAACCGTGACCATCGAGACTGACCACCAGCCGCTGGTCACCATTTTGAAAAAACGGATCCACACTGCCCCAGCCCGTCTACAGCGAATGATGATGCAACTGCAGCGCTTTGATTTCAACATCGTCTATAAGAAAGGTAAAGACATGTACATAGCTGACACGCTGTCCAGAGCCCCGCACAGAACCAACGAACAACAACTCTCCCAACAGGATGAATTCTCAGTCATGAAGTTTCTTGTTTATGCCAACAGATCGTTTAAGCAGCCTAGCTGAACACACGGCTGTTGATGAGACTTTACAATTGCTGTATACAGTCATCT
Source organism: Leucoraja erinaceus (assembly GCF_028641065.1). NCBI lineage: Eukaryota > Metazoa > Chordata > Chondrichthyes > Rajiformes > Rajidae > Leucoraja > Leucoraja erinaceus. Next base: position 36,323,951 of record NC_073384.1, on the reverse strand, counting down.
GACGCAGTTGGCCCGACAAACAGTCCAACACCCCGCTCGAAATACGCCCCTACTTCCTGGTTCGTGACGAACTAGTGCTACAGGACGGAATCATAGTCAAGGGCCACAAGGCAGTGGTCCTGCTGCCCTCCGGGTCAAATACTATAACGACAACCTCGGGGGCCACCCCGGCATGGAGGCAACCACCCAAAGGGCGCAAAGCATGTTTTACTGGCCCGGTATGACCAAATACATATGCGAAAGAACCGAAACGTGCACTGTTTGCAAAAGCCTGACGCCTCATCAGCAGAAGCAGCCTTTACTGCTGCAACCAGACCGTCCTCTCCCGTGGTCCTCGTTAGCCACCGACATCTTAGAGTGGCATGGGAAACACTATCCGGTTCTTGTTGGCTCTTACTCGGGCTGGTTCGAAATAGACCTACTGCAAACCATTTCTTCGGAGGCAGTGATTGAGAAGCTGCAATGGCACCTCTCCATGCATGGCTCCCCTGCACGTATTCAGTCTGACAACGGCAGACAGTTCACCAGCCAAGCCTTTAAAAACTTTGCTAAACGATGGGACTTTCAACACGTTACCAGCAGTCCCGAGTTCCCGCAGTTCAACTGACTCGACTAACGCGCCGTTCGGAGTGCAAAACAACTCATGGAACGATCATACCTTGCCAAATCTGACGTATACCTGGACCTACTCAATCTACAGAACATTGCACGGGATCCCGTACTAGGTTCTCCAGCCCAACGACTGATGTCTCGCCAAACCTGTGCTCCCCAGCCTGTCTCCTAGCAGTTGTTGCAGCCACAAGTTCGTTCCCGACCTGTGGTTCAGAAACAGCTACAAATTAAACATGATACGCAAAAGCAGTTCTTCGACAAGTCCAGCAAGCCACTTAAACTCTTGCCGGTGGACAAGTGGTTCGTCTGCAAACCGACAAGGGCCATGCACGACTGGTCGTGCCAAAGAACCACATTCATATCTGGTCGAAGTGGACGGAGTCATCTACAGACGCAACCGTCAACACATCCTTCCGGTGAAGGAACCGCGTCCTGTGACTCCATATCCTGATGCCCCGCGTCTCGTGCTCACTCCCACAATCTGTCCACTCCCCCACCACCAATCGTCGTTCCTACTGCGGTTCCCCACGTCGTTTGGCGCCTGGCTCGCCTTTCTCGTCTCCTTCCATGCCTGTCGGGTCGCCTGTTGTTTCCCCACTCCCCCCCCCCCCCTGGTCTTTTCTCCCGCGAAAGGAGGTGAGGCGGTCTGGTATTGCACGAGGGCCAGACGGGTTTGTAGGCCGTTAGTTATGGCGATTTTGTGTAACTTTGCTGGTATATTCTTACCATTCCACTTGTATTGCTTAGCCGCCGATGTTTCTTTATTTCTACAAGAAGAGATGTAGATTGGCTATTGCATGCTAGCCAATTATAGTGCTTGTTAGTAGTAGCTCCGCCAAGTACGTGCTTTATAATATCAAGAGCTCGCCTACGCCAGCCTGTAGATGTAGCAGATCGGAGCTGTAACGTTCCTCCGATTGAATAAACATGTGTTGTATCTTAACGTGTGTCCGGGTCACATCATTACACTGCTTTTTAGCTTCTTAATTACAGCGCCAACCTTCCTATTTATCGCAGTGTGTGTCTGTATCACATTGGCTTTGCACTGTGTGAATTTCACTCAGACAGCGCTCCCCCCACTTACCCTGTCCCCCGCCTGCATAACGGGCTGGTGACGTAAGCGATGTGTGTGTGTCTGTGTCTGGCGACTGCCGGGTAACTTGACAGTCACTGGCAGTTGCCTGAAAAATCGCCTAAGTGGGACAGACCCAAAACTCACATTTTATTTTCTGATCTCTTTGGAACAGGCGATGAAGAAGAAGAATATGATGATGATTTCATCAGGTAAAGGAATTTTGATCATTGAAGCATAATTAAAATGCATGTTGATTTTTCACGTGATGATGAGTAAATAGTTTGATCAGTACTGAGCTTTTTTGCATCTTAAACATCTATGCTGCTTCTCCATTTTAAGCCCTTGCAGTTAGTCATGGAGTGATGCAGTGTGGAAACAGGCCCTTTGGCCCAACTTGCCTTTAAAAACGATACGATAGAACTGTATTTATCCCAGGAGGGAAATTGATCTGCCAACAGTCATAAAACATAAGATACACGAAACATAAAATTAAAGTGACAAGTGGAAAGGATTGGGGATGTGCAAATATTTTTTTTGGGGTGGGGGGGGGGGAAGTGGGGGGGGAGGGGGGGTCAGTCTACCCCATGACAGAAGGGGGAGGAATTGTACAGTTTGATAGCCATAGTTAAGAAGAATCTCCTGTGGTGTTCTGTACTGCATCTTTCGTCTGAACCAGTCTGTTGCTGAAGGTACTCCTCAGGTTGACTAGTGTCATGGAGGGGGTGAGCTGTATTGTTCAAGATGCTCCATAGCTTGAGGAGCATCCTCCCCTCCAAGACCATCTCCCATGAATCAAACTCCCCCCCCCCCCCCCCCCCCCCCCCCCCCCCCCCCCCCATCAGGAACCAGCCTTCCTGATAAGTTTGTTAATCCTGTTGACATCCGCGGCCTTCGCCCTGCTGCCCCAGCACACGACAGCGAAGAAAATGGCACTTGCTACCACCGATTGGTAGAACATCTACAGCTCTGTCCCTTCTTGATCAGGGCCTCAGCGTTCCTGGACCAGTCCAGTTTACTGTCCAGGTACACTCCAAGGTATTTGTACTCCTTGGTAATCTGCACATCCATACCATTGATGGAGACTGGGGACTCCTCTCCATCTAAAGTTCCTCTATTCCTATTTATTACGCACTGAATATTTATAATAAAAAAATATTATGCGAATGGTATCACATTTTGTAAAAAAAGTTTTGTGATGAGGTTTATGTCATGAATACAAATTTCTTTGTTTCAGTGGCAGTCAACGTTCAGATAAAACCAAGAGCGAATTGAGCATTGGTGAGGAGATTGAAGAGGACATTTCAGTAGAAGGGGAAGATTTTTGTACCGGTGATAAGGTTTGAACACCTTTTGAAGTTTTAATATGTTATAAACCACTGTTTTACAGAAAATGGTAAAAACAGTCAACAGTCGGGCAACTTTAATTGTCAATCCTGTTGAGGGGCCTTTTGTAAGTTCATATGTCATAAGATTAGAATTGTGTCATTCGGACCATCGAGTCTACTCCAGCATTTAATCATGCCTTCTCTTCCCCTCTCAACTCCATTCTCCATAACCATTGACAACCTTACTAATCAAGTATTTGTCAATCTCAGTCTTAAAATTGAAATGTTGATTCTGTTTCTCTTTCCACAAATGCTGCCTGACCTGTTGTGTATTTTCAGCATTTTTTGCTTCAGATATTCAGAATGGAAAAGGGCTTGTTTCCAAGCTGTATCTTTAAACAAAACTAAATATGAATGATCAGTTTGTGTTCTTGGGTGGTGCAAAGAGAAGAAATAACTCTGAAGAAAGGTCTTGACCTGAAACGTCACCCATTCCTTCTCTCCAGAGTTGCTGCCTGTCAGAAGAAATACCAGGCTGGGTGTTGCATCAGTCAAGTTACAGTTGGCGGAGATGTGGGAATGAACAAAAGGAACTATTTCTCAGTAATGCTCAAAAGGCAGAGAAATATTTGTGGTGGAATCTTGTTGAAAGTGGTAGAATGGTCTTTTGAATGTGGAAGATGGTGGTGCGACAAAGAAGGACCTCTTGCGGATACTAGGAAGTGCAGATGCTGGTTTACAAAAAAAGATAAAGTACTGAAGTAACTCAGCATGTCAGCTGCATCTCCCAATAACACGGATAGATGACGTTTTGGGTTGGGACCCTTCTTCAGACAGGTTAAAGAAGGATCCTGACTCGAACGTCACCTATCCATGTTCTCCAGAGATGCTGCCTGATCCGCTGAGTTACTCCAGCACTTGTTTTATCTCTACCCTTGCTCTCTGCAGGAGAGCAGCAAATGAGACCAGATGTACAGGAAATCAATATGATGCTGTCAAAGGTTCCATCAACTGTGGGTATCTGTATTTTGCTTTGCATTGATTTTTCATTTTTATAACTCTTATTTCTTGCTTTCTTGCAGCTTGACGACTTTACACAGGACCACACCATATCACACAGCAGCGATATGGCAGATTATATAGAGGAAGTACCATAGTATTGTGTACTTCATTGTACAGATGAGTGGATTTTGCTGCTTCTGATGTGCTGAAGAGTGATGAAGGAATTGGCCTGTCGGAACCATTTGTTTAACGTGATATTAAATTATAGACCACGTTCACACTAAGAAATTAAGCAATCAAAATGGTACTGACTTGGGCAGTGGAAAGTCGGCAAGTCCAAGACCTTCATTCAGTATTCATTAGAAAAAAATATTTTAGAATTACTAAGTTTGGTCCTTAAGTTGTAAAGGTAAAATCTTTTGATTAAAAATTATTTTTAATATTAATTTGCTGTTTCAAATATTTGTATTGCATAGTGTTGTAAAAAACCTGTAAAAGTCTCTTTTAGAACTGGTTAAGAAGTTTTAAATATTTATTTGAATTATATAAATATATTTGAATTCAATCAATCAATATTATTAGGAAGTCACTGGAAATTTTCAAAATGTGAGGCACAAGCAAACGGCATTTAATTGATGGTGGGGCGAGGAGCTGGTGAGAGGGTAAGGGAAATTCGAGAGGATCAGGTATAGTCTTTGCTGCTAGTCAATGTCCAGTGATCTCTTGGGAAAGTTATCATGAGTGTATTGAATGGAAAATAAATTGACCTGGCTTCACATGAAGAGCCTGCTGTGTACATTGAGCTAACACACACAACACAAAGTTGTGGAGGACATCAGCGGGTCAGGCATTTCCTTAAATACTTTTATTACCACAGAAGTTAGTGCCACCGGTCAATAGTCATTGAGGCATGTCACCTTGCTCTTCTTGGACACTGGTATTATGAAGAATGTCCTTTTAAAGCAGTATGACCTTTTAAACGTTTGATTGTGAGAGGATAAAGATGTCTGCAAAAACCAGCTGTGTGGGTTTCCCGAACGCAGTTAGTGCACTGTCAGAGCCAGGTGTTTTCTGAGGATTGACCCACTTGTAGGACCTTCCAACAATATTCTCAGTGACTGATATTACAGAGTTGTCAGGAGGCTCTGAGGACTTGAAAAGGAAAATTTTTGAGTTGTATGTGAAACAATGGGGACCAAATGTGCTATTGGGTGGGGGAGGGAGGGGGAAGAGACCTTGCCCCCCCCCCCTCAAGATAATGACCCCCACATTATCTTGAGGGGGTCAATATCTTCCCCACTGACCGAAGTGGTTAAAGGAGTCAACCGGTAAATGGAGGCTGCAGCTGATGATTAACTGATGGTATTTCACCTTGAACTTGTGTATCTACCTGTAGGAAATCTATATGGTAGGACTGAACACTTTCTATGGAAGCAAAGTCCCACCTTCACCTCAAAGATTCAGTCTGAGGAAGGGTCTTGACCCGAAACGTCACCTATTCCTTCGCACCACCTTTACTAAAATGCAGATGCTAGAAATCTGAAATAAAAAGGGTTCCTCGTCCTCAAATGTTAACTTCCCTGTTTTCACATGTTTTGTGTTTATGGGCCAAGAATGTTTTGTAATTGTCATTGTACCGAAAACAGAGCCAATGAAATTCTTTGCTGCTGCTTAACTTGGACATAACCAGTGATAATATATAATCGCAATATAATAAATGAATATCTGTAACACTAGGTATCCACAACAGTGCAAAACCAAAGTCAATAGTGTACAAATTAAAGAGTCAAGAGTGTTAACTGTTACGATATCTATTGAGACTCAATAGATAACAAAAAAAGTTTAATAATTAAAAAAAAAAAACCAATATTGGACAAAACAAAGTCCCTAGTGGAACCAAGACAGTTTGGAGTTTAGTTGGCATTTGTAGTGTTCAATAACCTGATGAATGTTAGGAAGAAGTCGTTCCTGAACCTGGATGTCAAGGTTTTCAGACTCCTATAGCTTCTTCCCAATGGTGTGGTCATTAATGATACCGTCTACATTTTTTTAAAACAGCGTTGCCTTTGATGGTGGGGATGCCAATACCCATGATGGAACGAGAAACATGTTAACATGCAAGAGGCAGCCATGAGTTATCCCCCAACCAGTGAATCAGATGAAACCTCTGGCCTTGGCTCCTCCAGATATGAATGGTGATGGACTGATACACAATTTGACTGCGGAGGAACCTCCAAGAACATTCCCAATATTGGCGGACTCAGCGTGTGCTTCCCAAGTAAAGAATTAATCTTAGAAAATGTAATGAGTAGAGTCGTGCACACGTCAAGGTACAACACATGTTTATTAAAGTACTCTTACTAGCAATGTTACAAAATTTTGAGATTTTAAAAATCAAGCCTGTAATTTATCCCATCAGATAAAGCATACAAATACCTTTAATTTGACACCTAATTCACTTTCATATCTTCAGTATTAAAAACGTTATGGCCATTTTCATACTCGTAAATTAGCATCTTGTTCCCTATTGCATTTCCATTGACGTAACACAAATGCTGTGATCCAGGACAGTCAAAAGCCCATAACATTCTTAAAAGTTAAGAGAACTGAATGAAATTTTCAGTTATTATAGATTGAAGCATTCTGAAACAAATATAAAACATCTTACTTGGATGACCTGAAATTAAAGCATATTAGTAGTTAGCTACCTAATTGTAGCTAATTACAAAATTGACTGTTGTGACGGAAATGGTAATAAACACCCAGACTGCCTTGAAAATTCAAAAATGTGATATTCTCAAGATCAGAATTTTAATATTGTATTATATGCTGTGTCCATAACAGTTAGGTAAATAAATTACAATTTCTAGCAATAGACCAAGTCTTTATGGAGAAGATCAGTTACATTGGCATATCATATTCAGTAGCATCATCATACTCCTCAGATTGTAACCAATAAGCAACTCTGTACACCTTGCTTTTCCTCACCTTTTCAATTTTGGAATTGTAAACTACAGGTTTTTGCTCTTCATACCATGCATGACCTGCCTTTCTGCCCACTACTTTCTCATTAAGAATGTCTTGTAAAATAAACGACTTACCGTTTGTTTTGTCCTGATATTGCGATCCGTGACATTGGGGGCGTTAGAGGTCGTTTTTTATTTTAATCCAGCGATGAAATTGTTCCGTGATTTAATAAAAAAACGGGAACCGAAGTCAGATCGATTTTTCTTCATCAACTAGCAGCCCGAGGAAATTCCCTTTCCGACAAGCAATACAAACCTGCATTTTAATCCCGCCCCCCTCAAAGGCTCTGGAGTTGCACACACAGCCAGTGGCAGATCTGCAGCGCCGCTGAAGGTAGGTTTTGTAACATCGCTACTCTTACAGCATTCATCTGCAAGGTGTTACAGTAAATAGCAGCTACTCAGACTGACTTAAGCAAACCTCTGATAATATAAACTGCAGAGTACTAACAAGCACTACAGTTGGTTAGTAAGAAATAACCAATATCCATCTTTCCTTGTGGAAACAAAATAAAGTATGGATACATGGTGGCTGAATAATACAGTAGCCGAAACGCTAATAAAGCATATGGGGAAAGTATAGATGGTTACACAAAATCACCTGCTGACCGGTCCGGCGCGTGTATGGTATAAATCCACGTCTCCTCCTTTCACCGGTGAAGTGACTGGGGAGGGGACCGGGGAAAAGACCGGGGGCAGCACCGGAGACCCACCGAGGGGTTGGTGAAATAGGCGAGCTGGGCGCTGAACACTGGAGAGGCTGCAGGCGACACAGTTTCTGGTTGTTGAGTGGGAGAGTATACAAAATGCGAGACCTCTGGAAGTGGCGGTGCTGCCCAAGCGCCTGCAGTCCGTCTGTCTTTTTTTTGTTTCCTTTTGTCCTGCTGGACGTATGTTTTAGTTTGTTTTTAGTTATGTATGTGTGGGGGGGGGGGTGGGAGAAACTTGTTTTTAGTCTCTACCTTCGGGGGAGATGTGACCTTTTCTTGGTCATATCCCCATCTCCGTCTGCGCTGAGGCCTAATCGCGGTGCTAGCAGCCACCAACTGGGACCGACCTCGAGGCTTCGGAGGCAGAGCCAGGAATTACCATGGTGAAGCTGGCTGACTTCGAGGTTGTGGTGGCGCTGCGGCGGCGGAGGCCCAACTTCGGAGCCTCGGAACAATGTTGGGAGCTCCCAGGTCCCAGGTTGGTGAACAATTCTCGGGAGCTTCCGTAACAACAGCTTCGTCCGCTGGACTGGAGGGTGGCAGCTTTGACCGCCCCGGGCCGCGGAGTTTGAACAGGTCCATTCACGGAGCACGGAATCGGCCGCGGGACTTACCATCTCCCGGCGGGGGGCCCAACATCGAAACCCTTCATAGCCTCAACGCAGAGGGAGAACAAGGAAGGAAAGATAAGGAATTTAAGACTCTTGCCTTCCATCACAGTGAGGTGCCTTGTAGACTCACTGGTGGATGTTGAACTGTGTTCATTGTGTGTTCTGTTATTTTATTTTCTGTTATGACTGAAAGGTATGCAATTTCTTTCAAACTGGAGACAGTTTGAATGACAATAAAGGATGCTTTATACAGAGCCACGGGACGTGGTTCCTTTACAGGAAGGAGATGTTGACAGTTGCGTCTGTAAACGGCCCCGTCCTCGCTTACCAGGTAAGAGCGCGTTTCTTTAGCCGGACTGTAGATGTGACCCAGACAGCCATAGCTCTTGTTGTTCTGGAGGCCACTGGGGAGAGGTTTAAGTGGCTTGCAGGACTTGTCAAAAAATCGTTTTTGTGCATCACGCTTTAATTGTAGTTGTTTCTGAACCATGGAAGGTGACCGGACGTGTGGCTGCAAAAGCTGCTGGGGTACAGGCAGGGCAGAACGGGTTTGATAAGACATCAGTCGTTGGGTCGGAGAACCCAATATGGGATCCCTGGCAATGTTCCTTAAATTGAGCAGGTCCAGGTAGACGCCTGATTTTGCAAGATAAGAACGCTCCATTAGTTCTGCGCTTCGGACGGCCCGTTCGGCGAGTCCGTTGGACTGCGGAAACTCAGGGCTGCTGGTGATATGTCGAAAGTCCCATCGTTGAGCGAAGTTTCTGAAGAGCTGGCTGGTAAACTGACTGCCATTGTTGGATAAAAGGTGTGCAGGGGAACCGTGCACGGAGAAATGGTGTTGCAACTTCTGGTTAACTGCTTCGGATATGATGGCTTGGCGTGACCAAGGATATACTTGACAAAACTGGAGAGAGGTCTGCGCCATCTGCAAAAGCCTGATGCTACACCAGCAGAAGCAACCTTTCCTGACGCGCCCGGTCCTCCTCTCCCGTGATCCACGGTAGCCACGGAGCTATCCGAATGGCATGGGAAACACTATCTGGCTCTCGTTGACTTATTCGGGCTGGTTTGAAATGGATCTGCTCCAAACCATCATATCTCCCACCAGAATGGGCGTGGCCTTCATGGCGTGATTGACAGGAGAGAAAATCTCAACATTATTTAAACACTAATATCTCTTATTTTTCATCTAAGGGAAATATCCTTGGCACCTGATGAGCGGAGGGGGGCTCTGAGTAAGATGGCCAATAATCACAGCCGTACGTGGTAGCGTTTTTTCTAAAATCAATATAAAGTGCAAACAGGAAGTGGTCAAGATTAAACTTTTATTTATATAGAGAAGGCAAGGCAGCTTTAATTAGGCAAGGCAGCGTTAGCACTTTCAAACCAAAGGCTACGCAGCTTTAGCACTTTCAAACCAAAGGCTACGCAGCTTTAGCACTTTCAAACCAAAGGCAACACAGCTTTAGCACGTTCAAACCAAAGACAACCCAGCTTTAGCACTTTCAAATCAAAGGCACCACAGCTTTAGCACTTTCAAACCAATGTCACCCCAGCTTTAGCACTTTCAAACCAATGTCACCACAGCTTTAGCACTTTCAAACTACATTTTCAAACCACATTAAGGGCACTGACAGGTCAGTAAAAACACTCACAGTTTAATTGACATGTGTTCAGTGTTATTCACAGCTCAGACTGCGACCACTCGCTTCCCCCATCTTGCAGAGACTGACCGAGGCATCTCCACATTTCCGGGTTTTATAGTCCCTCCGGAAGGGGTGTGGCCTTCAGGAGAGCGAATTTCAACATTTTTTAAAAACTAATAACTCATCGATGGGAAAAATTCTCTTGTCCTGCACACTGGAGGGGGACTTTGAGTAAGATGGCCAAAAATCGCAGCTGTAAGTGTCAGCGTTTTTTCTAAAATCAACAGAACAACAGGAAGTGGTTAAGATGAGACTTTTAGTAATATAGATAAAAGGACTGGACAAGCTAGATGCAGGAAAAATGTTCCCAATGTTGGGCGAATCCAGAACCAGAGGCCACAGTCTTAGAATAAAGGGGAGGCCATTTAAGACGGAGGTGAGAAAAAACTTTTTCACCTAGAGTTGTGAATTTGTGGAATTCCCTGCCACAGAGGGCAGTGGAGGCCAAATCACTAGATGGATTTAAGAGAGAGTAAAGGGCCTGTCCCACAAGCACGACCAAACCGGAAGCAGGACCGCGCGGAGGTCGAGTGATCCCCGTTGAGGGCCGGTCCCACCAGCATGTGGCGAGCGCGACCAAACCGGAAGCGGGGGCCGCGCGGAGGTCGAGCGAAGTCCGCGTGTGTACGGCGTCAAGACGTGCGTACGGCGTTGAGACGCTGTACACGCCAATGCCGCGCAGAAATTTTGAACACGGTCAATTTTTCGGAGCCCCGCGCGATGTCGGGACCAGCTCCGCACAACTCCATACGGCTCCGGCGATCGAAGTGGGATCTGCCCCGCGAGGCCGTATGGCTCAAGCAACCACTTTAGGTCACGCTTGCCACTTGGAGTCGCATGCTCGTGGGACAGGCCCTTAAGATAGAGTTCTAGGGGCTAGTGGAGTCGAAGGATATGGGGAGAAGTCAGGCACGGGTTATTGATTGGGGATGATCAGTCATGATCACAATGAATGGCGGTGCTGGCTCGAAGGGCCGAATGGCCTCCTCCTGCGCCTATTTTCTATGTTTCTATCTGTTAACCTAACTTTTAAGAAGGACCAAAATTAGGAACAATCAAAACTTAATCAGATGTGTTCTGTGCATTTGCTGAAGAAGGGCAGCACTGTGGTGCAGCGGTAGAGTTGCTGCTTTCCAGTGCCAGAGACCAGGATTAGATTGTGATTACGGGTGCTGTCAGTACAGGGTTTGTATGTTCGCCCTGTGACCGTGGGTTTTCTCTGAGATCTTCGGTTTCCTCCCACATTCCAAAGACATGCAAGTTTGTAGGTTAATTGTAAGAAATTGACCCTAGTGTGTGTAGGATAGTGTCAAACCCCCTTTTCACGGTGCGACTTGACGCAAGAGGTAACCAGAGTTTGACATCGTGGGAACCTCGTGCGGTAACAATACGGCATTCGTGGACCACCGTGGCGCTAACGGCATGTAATCGTGTACCTTGGGTACTCGGGAGAAAATTCAAACATGTTTGAATTTGTCCAAGAGTGTCTTGTGCACTTGTGGTTAAGCATTGCAACATTTTATGAACGAAGTGTCCCGTGCGATATCGGTAGTAACTCTTGCGGTCACCGTGGGAACTCCTGCCAACGGTGAACCCGGAAGTTGGATAGAGTGAATCCAGCCAGTTTGCTATTTACATACAAATCTAATAAAACTAGCTAAGCATTTCATTAATGTCAGTGTGTCTCTTTTTGTCTGAAAGATGGGGGTGTCTTCATTTACTGGCGGTGGGTGTCTGTCACTGAAACAGGCAGGTAAGATTTCGCATCCACCTTGTGTGCGTCTCTCTCTCTCTCTCCCCCTCCCTCTCACACAGGCGTGAATGGATGAACTCCGCGGGCCAGACAGCATTTACGGAGAGAGAGGGAGGGAGGAGAGAGAGAGAGAGAGAGAGCGAGGCAGTCCTGGTCAGTCCTTTGAAGATAGACACCAGTTGCTTGGAGCAACTCAGCGGGACGGGCAGCATCTCTGGAGAGAAGGAACGTAAATGCTGCCTGGCCCGCGGAGTTCCTCCATTCATGCCTGTGTGAGAGTGAGGGAGGGAGAGTGTGAAGAAGGCTCTCGACCCGAAACGCCACCCGTTCCTTCTCTCCAGAGATGCTGCCTGTCCCGCTGAGTTGCTCCAAGCCTCTCCCCCCCCCCCCCCCCCCCCCCCCCCACCAACTCCCACCCCCACACACGCGAATGCTGCAGAAACTCAGCGGGTGCAGCAGCATCTATGGAATGAAGGAAATAGACTGCACCCGCTGAGTTTCTCCAGCATTCGCGTGTGTGGGTGGGAGTTGGGGTGAGGGGGGGAGAGACATAAGGCAGCCTGAAGAATGGGTCGCTGTTCATTTCTCTCCGTAGATGCTGCCTGTCCCGCGGAGTTCATCCATTCATGCCTGTGTGAGAGAGAGAGAGGGAGAGAGAGAGAGAGAGAGAGAGAGAGAGGCAGTCCTGGTCAGTCCTTTGAAGATAGACACCAGTTGCTTGGAGCAACTCAGCGGGACAGGCAGCATCTCTGGAGAGAAGGAACGTAAATGCTGCCTGGCCCGCGGAGTTCCTCCATTCATGCCTGTGTGAGAGAGAGGGAGGGGGAGAGAGAGAGAGAGAGAGAGAGAGGCAGTCCTGGTCAGTCCTTTGAAGATAGACACCAGTTGCTTGGAGCAACTCAGCGGGACAGGCAGCATCTCTGGAGAGAAGGAACGGGTGGCGTTTCGGGCTGAAAGTTTCTTCAGACTGAAAGTTTCACCTCTCAGTAGATCATAAAAGAACACAATAATCACGGTCAATGTGAGATACAGTCTTTATTCATATTTGACAAAATAAAAAGACGACTTCTTGCACATATTGAGAGAAGGTGCATCACACCAAACAACATTTGTCTAAAAAAACAGATTATTCTTCAGCTCATTAAAGAGCTCGGGTGAAAAAAACGAATAGAGTGTGTGACAACAAAGTAACATCATTTGTGCCACGTGATTAACTACACTACAGTCCACGATGTTCATTCGGGAAAGATCGGGAGACGGACAAGTCACTCGCACAAATGACAGAATTGCCGAGTACCGTGGGAACTCTTTACTCTACCCCCGTTATATCGTGTGATATCGTGCTAGACCACGACCACTCCACTCTGGCTACATCTTGCGTCAAGTCGCCCCGTGTAAACTTAGTGTGCGGGGATCACTGGATGACACGGCCTCGGTGTGCCGAAGAGCCTATTTCTGCTCTGTATCTCTAAACTAAACTAATATCAAAAGTTGCAGGTAAATATTTTGTCTACAATCTGGAAAGCATTTGCTCCAGATGAAGGCCAGCATACGTACCAGAGTTTTATTGATTTGAGTTGATTTTTTAATTCTAAAACCAACGCCTCACATGTTTTCTCAGCACAAATCGATGTATCTACATGAAGAATTATTTTGAAGCCTCTGATGTATTCAATACCTGGGTTAAACAAACAGAGAACACAGGAGAATGTATAAAAATGTGTTGGAAAGAACTGCAGATGCTGGTTTACACCAAAGATAGAAACAAAATGCCGGAGTAACTGCCACTCAGAAGAAATGACACCCATTCCTTCTATCCAGAGATGATGCCTGTCCCGCTGAGGTACTCCAGCATTTTGTGTCTATCTACAAAGTATAAAAATATACTGTGAACACAAAACAGAGATTCAGCAGATAAATGAACACTGTAATTCCTTTGTAGGAACAGAGAGAAACAAGGTTTACTACATACTTACATAGTAACTTCATGTTACATACAAAAGTTGTTCAATTTGCCAGAACAAAAGTCCCGTGCTTGAAAATCTTCTCAGCACTCTTCCCAGCTTAATGATATCCTTCCTATAGCAGGTGGACCAAAAGTGAACACAATGCACCTAACAACTTATTTTGAATTTAGTTTAGAGATACAGCACATACCGACCAGCGATCCCCAACACTACCTTACACGCGAGGGACAATTTACAATTACCAAACCAATTAACCTACAAACCCGTACGTGTTTGGAGTGTGGGAGCAAACCGGAGCACTTGGAGAAAATCCACACAGGTCATGGGGGAAAAGGTACAAACTCTGTATAGACAGCACCCGTAGTTGGGAACAAACCCGGGTCTCTGGAGCTGTAAAAGACCTAATTCACGACCTTTTTTACTCATGGACATTTTTCATCATGTTGAAAAAATGCCCCGACCTACTTGATGCCACAAGTATCTACGACTAGCATCATGACCTACCTACGATCTCCTACGACCTCATGACGACCATCTGCGAGTATGAGTCACGGGCAAACTCGGCTGAGGTCGTGAATTAGGCTGTGAAAGTGGGACAGGCCCTTAAGGCATCTGCGCCACCGTGCTGCCCTGACAACAGTTTTCTTTTATTGTTGTGATCATTGATTCCAGCAATGGGTCTGTTCAGAAAGTCCATATATAAAACCTGTTTGTGCTTCTGCCAACTCTCAGGTGGGTTTGGTACCACAAGCCGCCTCTGTTGTGCATGTTTGCATGAATCTCCACTTCAAAAATGAGTGCATGTTTGCATGCATCTCCACTTCCTCTGTTGCCGTTTACTCCGTCCTTGTAGCACCGATTTTCCACTGAACTCTGCCAAAAAAATTGCCTTCTAATACACAGCTCACAAAGACAAATGCTCTCTCAAAGTACCCCAACATGACAGCAGGATGTCAACCTTTCCCTTTGCTGCCCATATCTTGCTGATTTTACAGCAAGAATTTTAACTGAATTAAAATTAAGTGTCACAATGGCTTGGCAGTAGAGTTGCTGTCTTACAGTGCCAAAGACTCAGGTTCGATCCTGACTATGTGTGCTGTCTGTATGGAGTTTGTACATTCTCGCTGTGACTGTGGGGGTTTTCCCCAGGTGCTCCAGTTTTCTCCCACTCTTCAAAGATGTACAGGTTTGTAGGTTAATTGACTTGGTGTAAATGTAAAATTGTCACTAGTGTAGGATAGTGTTAATGTGTGGGGATCGTTGAAACAATGCGGACTCGATGGGCCGAAAGGCCTGATTCCGTGCTGTAAGTTTATTGAATTAATACTTTGTCACGTGACGAGTCCCAGTGAAATTCTTTGTTTGTCGTCACATAAAGGGAGTTGACAAAGTTACAAAGTATCCCGTGCCAGCTCCTCCTTTGTTCCCGGATTCCACAGATTCACTGGCCAAAGAAATTCCTCCTCATCTAGAAAGGCATCTGTGCAGTAGGAAGTAGCCCTTGGCTGCAGCGACAGCCTGATGCATCAACTCCAAGCCTCTAACCTTCAATCGAAAACAACTGCTTATTCCTTGGCAAAAAATAAAGTGCTAAAGGAACTCAGTGGGTCAAGCAGCCAACTGGTGACGGTTCAGGTTGAGACCTTTTCTCAGACTCTGAAGAAGGGTCCTGACCCAGTCGTAGGATGTACATTTATCTCTCCAATGCTG
This sequence comes from Leucoraja erinaceus, assembly GCF_028641065.1. Lineage (NCBI taxonomy): Eukaryota > Metazoa > Chordata > Chondrichthyes > Rajiformes > Rajidae > Leucoraja > Leucoraja erinaceus. Next base: position 36,308,451 of record NC_073384.1, on the reverse strand, counting down.
CCTGACCTGCTGAGTTCTTCCTGCACTTTGCTTTTTGCTCAAGATTCCAGCATGTGCAGTTTTTTGTGTCTTGTTTGAACTTTGAGTCCCTCATTAAACACAGGAGCTGAAATAATATCACATAGCTCACATCACATCAAATGCACGTTATAGGATGGGAACTCCAGTTTAAACTGATGGCGAATAAAAGACACAAGTGCTGGAGTAACTCAGTGGGTCAGGTAGCATCTCTGGAAAACATGGATAAGGTGATGTTTTGGGTCGTGATCCTTCATTAGTGAAGATGTGTGTCACCAGAAGAACTGCAGTGGTTCAAGAATGTCACTTGTGACTTGCCAGCCTCCTCAAGAAGATTTAGGGATGGACATTCAATATTGGCCTTACCAGCACATACATCCCCACCAATATGAGCAAAGAAAATTGATGGCATGCCCGATTTAAAATGGAAAATCTACCGTTCTTACTTGACAGACGGTTATTTAAGTTGAGACTTCAATTAACTTAAAGTTTACAAAGTTTCCTGGTGCACCGACTGTTGTGTAACAATATCTTTTTTAGTATATTTCTATAGGTATAACAGGATCTTAAGTTCAGCAATTTTGGCAACAAGAACATTGGAATAGGTGCTATTTTCTAACTACTGTAAGTACTAAGTTTTGCCTATCCAGAAGATCCCAGACTATTGTGACCTCATTTATATTCACTGTTCAAATAAGTCAAAGAATTAGGAAAATTGTACTGCTTGTGCAGGAAAATATAACTCTGGATTAGTTAAAGAGAATTATACAAAGTTACGGATTTTAATTGGAGGCACCAGAAACTGCAGACACTGGAATCTTGAGCATGTAACGTGTTGGTGGAACTCAGCGGCTCGGGCAACATCTGTGGAGCAAAGGAACAGACAGTGTTCTCATAAGGAGAGGAGTGAAATGTAAAGGAGGATGCTCTTTCCCTTCTTCCCTGCCCCCTTCCATCCATATACCCATTCTCGCTTTACATTTCGCTCCTCTTTTTGTGACATCCTTTGGTCTCCTTTTTATCTCCAGCCTTTGTCATCCAGCCATCTGCCAATCAACCCAACCTGTCTGGCTGTGTCCCACCTCTGTCTCTCTTTTCCAGTCTCTCCTCCTATTATTCCAGTTTGAAGAAGTATCTTGACTTGAAACACACTCTGTCAATTCCCTTCACAGATGTTGCCCGACCAGCCGAGTTCTTCCAGCGCTTTCTATTTTGTTCACAATTTTAATGGCATTTGGTACAGCAAGCCAGGTGGATTGCCGTGTCACACTGCACATTGTTGTAATAAAATACTTAGTGTAACACCTTCCACTGAGGAAGTCATGATGCAGCTCTGTAAAACATTGTTAGGCTGCATTTAGTGATCTGCTCTCCCAGTTACAGGAAGAATTAAGAGAAAGTGCAGAAGAGATTTACCAGATTATTGCTTGGATAAGGATATTAGTTACAAGAAAAGGACGGAGTGATTGTGTTCATGTGTAATCTTTTCTTTGACTGGTTAGCGTGCAAAGAAAAGCTTTTCACTGTGCCTTGGTGCACATGACAATAATAAACTAAACTTGGATTGTTTTCTCTGGAACGCTGGAGGTTGAGGGAAGACCTGATAGCACCATAGAAAATTATGGGGGGCATAGATAAGGTAGACAGTCAGAACCTTTTACCCAGGTTGGACATGTTGAACCGAGGCCACAGCTTTAAGGTGAGATCGGCAAAGTTTTTAACACAGAGGATGGTAGGTGCCTGGAATGTGCTGCTGGCGATGGTGGTGGGGGCCAATACGATAGTGGCATGTAAGAGGCTCTTGGATAAGCACATGGACATGCAGGGACTGAAGGGATATGAATTATGTGCAGGCAGATGAGATTAGTTTATTGTGGCATCATGTTTGGCACAGACATTGTGGGCCAAGGGCCTGTTCCTGTGCAGTACTGTTCTTCTATGATAAGAAAAACATAAATGGCCTTTCAAATAAGCTAGAAACACAAATGATGCACCTAGGAAATTTGATTGCACGCTCTTCACGGTTAATGGACAGAACATTTTGGGGGTCAGGCTCAGGCTCGTGAGCTCAATTTTGTAAAATCATTCTTAGACCAAGAAAAGGAAGCACAGATGTTTCCATGACAGATGTTCTCTGTCAAGTGCTTTACAGGTAATGTTGAAAATATTGTATGTTATTTTCTTGTAGCTGAAAAGCAGAAACTAATCGGCTACACTTTTCTTACTTGGCTCTGTTCCCATATGCTAGTACGAGTAATTTACCTTTTGAAAATATTTTTTTTCGATATTTTAATTGTTCTAATTAAGTGACTACTGATTGTCTGCATAAATATAATTTGGTAGTGATTTTAGTTTATGCCATTACACTTCCAATGAAGTTTGTTAGTGACACATGAAGAATGAGGAAGAAATTTAAATTATTTTCTTAATGAAGCGTGGGTTTCCTCATTTAACTGAATGTAGATTGCCTCTTCATGTCAAGCTCTGGCCTTTATTTCCCTTTCTTCTGCCACTGAGGTGAAGCTGTTGATCTATATTTAACAAGTCATTTCCTTTTTGGAACTTTTGTACTTCTTGAATAGTACACGTGTCAGAGGTTATGGGGTTTGGAGGGAGAGATAGATCAGCCATGATTGAATTGCGGAGTAGACTTGATGGGCTGAATGGCCTAATTCTATTCCTATCACATGGCTAGAGCCAGGAAATTGCCATAAATGCCAAAAGTGCATTTTTATGCCTTTTTTGATGATTTCACCAGGATAATGCCTTTTTCACTGAGTGCCTAAATCAGCCCTTTTTTGCCATTTTGCTAAAAGGTCGTGCTGTTTTCTCTAGTTTTACTGTGATTACAATGACATGTTCTATGTTAACACATTAATATTAATGTTATTATTAACGTGTTAACATAGTATCTCACAAGAAAACTTCCACCACCAGGGCAAATCCGGGGGCGCCACCGTCGGCTGTTTATTCATTCGTGCCGCTTCCCTCTGGTTCCGTTTTCTCCAAGATCTATTTAAGAAAGAACTGCAGATGCTGGAAAAATTATAAGTAGACAAAAAATGTTGGAGAAACAGCGGGTCAGGCAGCATCTATGGAGAGAAGGAATAGGCGGTGTTTCGGGTCGAGACTCTTCTTCAGACTGATGTGGGGGGGAAGGAAAAAGAAAGGAAGAGGCGGAGACAGTAGGACTAGAAGAAGAGCTGGGAAGGGGAGGGGGAAGAGGGAGAAGACAAGGGCTATCTAAAATTAGAGAAGTCAATGTTGATACCACTAGGTTGCAGACTACCCAAGCGAAATACCCAAGCTTGTCTCCTCACTACATTTACTGCTGGCTCCAGTTACAAATCTGAGTTTTTGAGTGATGTCAAGTCAAGTAAAGTCAAGTTTATTTGTCACATACACATACGAGATGTGCAGTGAAATGAAAGTGATCTGTGCAAGGCATTCATTGATGCTGGAATTCCACTGTGGAAATTGGAAAACAAATCTCTCAGAGGTTTTTTAGAGAAACGCACAGAGGAACATATACCAAGCAAGTCATTATGGAAAAATTATGTTGACAGCAACTTCAACATTGTTGTGCAGATAATTAGAGATGAAGTTGCATGCAACAAAATATGGATCCCAATAGGCGAGACAACCGATGCTTTGGGGAGATATGTTGCCAATGTGGTCATCGGTACACTGGAGGCAGGTCAACCATGAAAGGAGCATTTGTTGACATCGGAAGTATTGGAGAAGTCAAACAGCTCAACTATTGCTCAGTTGTTTACATCTTCACTTGTTGTACTTTGGCCAGAAGGTATAAAACACGAGAATGCACTTCTGTTTGTGACTTAAAGTTTTATTTCCCAAAATGTTGCATTTGACATGCTTAGCTCAAGGACTTCATAAAATTGCCAAGCACAGACATAGCTTGTTTCCAAATGTCGATCGCCTAGGCAATGTCAAGAAAATCTTCCTCAAAGTACCATCACATGTGCAGTTGTTCAAGAAAATAGCACACAAGATTCCACTACCTCTTCAGCCCGTTTTGGACTAGGTGGGGTACATGGCTCTCTGCTGTACTCTGCTATGCTGCAAATTTTGAAAAGAGAAAATAAATCGTCAACTGTTTTGAAGAAGAAGAATCTGCTGCAATCAGGATCGTCAGTGAAATCATGCAGAAAAAGTCCCTCCACTGCGATCTTGTGTTTATTGCTTCCAATTTTGCAAACTTTCCACAAGCTATCAGTTCCCTTGAGAAGCGTGGCAAAACATTAGTGAATAACTTGCAGGTTTTCAACAAAATAACTGACGATATTCGTAAAATTCCTGGCGATGTAGGTAAATACATACAAGGAAAATGTGAGAGAGTGATTTTAGCTAACAAAGATCTTAAAGAAATAGAAAACATAGCAAAAGTTCTCAAAGGTAGTTGCTCAAAGGTGTAATGCACAAGATATCGACATGAATATAGAGTCTGTAGCTATTTTTGGGTATGCATCAGTCACCTCAGCTGAGGTAGAATTAAGTTTTTCACAACTGAAACATATTCTGTCTGACAGATGGCATAGAAATGCTAGTAATTATGTGCAACCAGGCAACTTTGGTCATTTAATGTAGTATACCTTTAAGAGCCTGACCCACTTACGCAATTTTTTCGGTGACTGCCGGCACACGTCAAAGGTTGTTGCAGGTCTGTGAAAATTTGCAACATGTTGAAAATTCAGCAGCGACCAGAAAGACACTACGACTCTTTGGGTGACTGAGGAGACTACTCACGACCATACAGGCGACACCCTGGCGAGATGTCTCGGGGTGAAGCCTGTATGGTCGTGAGTAGTCGCCCAAAGAGTCGTACCTTGTTCTGCACGCCGCTGGATTTTCAACATGTTGAATATTTTCGGCGACCTATAAAGACACCTATGACGGGTGCTGGCGTCGCCCAAAAAGCCACATTAGTGGGACAGGCCCTTTATATTATTATTTTTAACCATATTTTGGTGGTGGAAATAAATGCCTTTTTTATAAATAAATGCCATTTTCGTGCCATTTTTGTCATTTTATTCTGCCTTTTTGCCTGCCTATTTCAGAGTTTTTTAGTGCCTAAACATCCTGGCTCTACTTATGACCTTGTGCAGTGCCTCCTCTACAATGGCTTAGAAGTAGAGGGCTGTGAATACTGGGGAGACATATTGATCACCAGGAGTTGCAAGGAATCAAAGATGCTGGAATATTTAGCGAAACACTAAGTGCTGGAGGAATCCAGTAGGTCAGGCAGCATCTGTGGAGGGAATGTGGCAAATAATATTTCGGACCAGAACCCAACAGAAACGTCACCTGTGCATTCCCTCCACAGATGCAATCTGATCCTTTAGCACTTTGTATATCGAACACCAGGATACTTTAAAGTTGCAACGTGTCATTTAGGTGGCAATTACAATAACGCAACGGGAAATCTTCAGTAACCTAGGAAACTCAACACATTTTAACTGAAATTCCCCAATAACATCTTCTGCTCCAATCTTACCATTGATTTTGGCACTTAATTGTCAGTGAGTGGAAAATGATGTTGCCATCAGTTTGATGTGCAGAAACAAGGGACTCCAGATGCTGGTTTATTTTTTTTAAAGTGATCAAGTGATTCAAGCGGGTCCGGCAACATCTCTGTCGAACACGGATAGGTGACATTTTGGATCGTGATCCTTCTAAGACTCTCTGGCCAACATGGATAGGTGATGCTTTGGGTTGGGGTCCTTCGTTAGACTGAAACATAACATAGAAACATAGAAAATAGGTGCAGGAGGAGGCCATTTAGCGCTTCGAGCTAGCAACACCATTCATTGTGATCATGGCTGATCGTCCACAATCAGGGGCGGAAAACCCGGGGGGGGGCCAGATGTCCCCTCCATGTTTTGAGAGGTGGGGGACATCCCCCCCCCAAGTTTTTCTAATCCGGATTTTAAAACCCGGTGATATCTCCGCTTTGCGCGAGACAGTGGGGGTGGGACTGCTGATCGAGGGCGCCGATTGGAGGAGAGAGACTGGAGGAGGAGAGAGCAGGCAATGGGGGCGGGACATGATTCAGCACAATGATTGGAGGAGGGAGGAGTGAGGGGGGGTGGGACTGAGGATAGAGAGCGGTGATTGGGGGAGGGAGACATGGCACAGACCTGCACCAGGATCGATCCCGGCCGGCTCTCCGGCGCTGTCCCGTCACCCCCCCCCCCCCCCCCCGTCCCCCCCCCCCCCGCGCGGGTGGGCCAGAGTGGTCGGTGGCAAAGATCCTCCGGTATAGGATCTTTGGTCGGGAATCAGACGGGCCAGCGCAAAAAAACAGCTCAACTCTGCCTGTCCTGCCAGGTGAGTCTACAGCCTTCCTGGACTTGCGGGAAATATGGTCAGGGTGGAGAAGCAGTGCTGGTATCCCGTCAGTCCAGACAGGGCTGTAGATTAACCCGGTGAGACAGGCAGTTGAGCTGCATTTAGCGCTGGATTGAGCCTCCGAAGCCACGCGCACGTGTGTGTGTGAGTGTGCGCACGCGCGCGTGGGCCGCCAAAAAATTGTGTTCCCCGTCCCCTCCATGTTTTGACAGCGAGTTCCGTTCTTGTCCACAATCAATAACCCGTGCCTGCCTTCTCCCTATATCCCTTGATTCCACTGGCCCCTAGAGCTCTATCTAACTCTCTCTTAAATCCATTCAGTGATTTTGCCTCCACTGCCCTCTGTGGCAGGGAATTCCACAAATTCACAACTCTCTGGGTGAAAAAGTTTTTTTCTCACCTCAGTCTTAAATGGCCTCCCCTTTATTCTAAGACTGTGGCCTCTGGTTCTGGATTCGCCCAACATTGGGAACATTTTTCCTGCATCTAGCTTGTCCAGTCCTTTTATAATTTTATATATTTCTATAAGATAGCCCCTCATCCTTCTAAACTCCAGTGAATACAAGCCTAGTCTTTTCAATCTTTCCTCATATGACAGTCCTGCCATCCCAGGGATCAATCTCGTGAACCTACGCTGCACTGCCTCAATCACAAGGATGTCCTTCCTGAAATTAGGAGACCAAAACTGTACACAATACTCCAGATGTGGTCTTACCAGAGCCCTATGCAACTGCAGAAGAACCGTTTTACTCCTATACTGAAATCTTCTTGTTATGAAGGCCAACATTCCATTAGCTTTCTTCACTGCCTGCTATAACTGCATGCCAACTTTCAATGACTTGTGTACAAGGACACCCAGGTCTCTTTGTACCTCCCCCTTACCTAACCTAACCCCATTGAGATAATAATCTGCCCCCTTGTTTTTGCCGCCAAAGTGGATAACCTCACATTTATCTATATTATACTGCATCTGCCACGCATCTGCCCACACACTCAACCTGTCCAGGTCAGCCTGCAACCTCCTAACATCCAGCTTTGTGTCATCTGCAAACTTGCTAGTGTTGCTCCTAATTCCCTCTTCCAAATCATTAATATATATGGAAAACAGTTGCGGCACTCCACTCGCCACTCCCTGCCATTCTGAAGAAGGGTCCCAATACAAAAAGTCACCTATCCATGTTCTCCAGAGATGCTGCCTGACCAGTTAAGTTACTCCAGCATTTGTGTCTTTTATTCACCATCGTTTTAAACTGGAGTTCCCATCCATCAGTTACATTTGGTGTGATGTGAGCTACGTAATCTTATTTCAGCACTTGTGTTTAAAGGGGGACTCAAAGTTCAAACAAGACACAAAACACTGCACATGCTGGAATCTTGAGCAAAACGCAAAGTGCAAGAAGAACTCAGCATCTATGCAGCACCTGTGGTGGAAACGTAGGTCGTTGCCAGGAGCTGTAGGGAGAGGTTAAGCAGGCTAAGACTATTTACATTGGAAAGCAGGAGGATGAGCGGTGATCTTATAGAGGTGTACAATATCATGAGCGGAATAAATCGGGTGGACACGCAAGAGTTTCTTGCCTAGAATAGGGGAATTGAGAACCAAACAACATAGGTTTAAGGTGAGGGGGGAAAGATTTAATAGGAAACTGAGGGGTAACCTTTTCACACCATGGGTGGTGGGTGTATGGAATGAGCTGCCAGAGGAAGTAGTTGAGGCAGGTACTATAGCAACATCTAAGAAACATTTAGACAGGTACATGGATAGGACTGGTTTAGAGGGATATGGGCCAAACGCAAGCAGGTGGCACATGTTGGGCGATGTGGGCAAGTTCGGGCTGTAGGGCCTGTTTCCCTGCTCTATCCAACATTTGGGTTGTGACCCTTCTTCAGAGTCTGAGAAAGGGTCTCGACATGAACCATCGCCTGTCCGTACTCCCCACACAGGCTGCCTGACCCACTGACATCCTCTAGCACTTTGATTTTAGCCCAAGGAGTTAGGAAAAAGTCCTTTTGTGACAGATCCTCTAATCCAGAGGTAACCAACCGAGAAGTCCTGCTTTTCAGTCTTCTTCCTAACTGGGAGAAGCAGCAATCAAACAGAAGCAGGGAGAAGAGATTATTGAATGAAACCCGTGGGAAAGAAGGTGAGTCAGAGGGAAAAAAAAAACTGTTTTAAACTCAGGAATTTGATTTGTAAATTGGCGAATTAGGCAATTTATCAGCCAATATAAGCAAGGTTGCTCTAGGGGAGTGGCCTTGTGAGTATAGTGCGAGTCTTTGGCTCAAGAGGCTGAGGCAAGGAGACTACGCAAAAAGCTGGAGAGGATGGGATGCGGCGAACACATGATGGGTAAGATGAGTCAGTGTGATGCTTGCAGGATCTGGGAGGCCAGGGACACAGAGTATCTGGCTGCTACAACTGTGGCAAGTGCGTCCAGCTTCAGCTCCTGAAGGACCGTGTTGGGCACTGGAGAAGCAGCTGGATGACCTCAGGGCCATCCTGGAAAACGACAGTTTCCTGGGCAGGACCTACAGTGAGGTTGTCACACCAAGGACACAGGAAGAACAAAGGTGTGTGACTGAGAGAAAGGGTGATAACCGTGGAGTGCAGGAGACCCAGGTGACTGCGCCTAATGAAAACAGGTACACATTCTTGGGAGCTGTGGGGGGAAACGACGCTTCCAGTCCGAGCGGCGAACACGTCGGTGGCTCCAATCCTAGAGATGGGACTCGACCAGCAGAGCCATAGTGGTGGGTGACTCCATTGTCCAAGGAGCGGACAGAAGATTCTGTGGCGGCAGGTGAGACGCGAGGATGGTCTATTGCCTCCGTGGTGCCAGGGTTCAAGATGTCATGAACCAAATTCAGAACATCCTCGAGAGGGAAGGTGAACAGCCAGCAGTAGTCCCAAACAACATCTGGAAGATGAGGAAGGCGGTTCTGCAACGTGAGTTCAGAGAGTTAGGAAGAAGACTGAAAAGCAGGACCTCTAGGTTGGTTACCTCTGGATTAGAGGATCTGAATGTGTGGCTGAGGGGCTGGTGCAGGGAGCAAGGATTTAGATTTATAGACCACTGGGAGCTCTTCTGGAATAGGGGTGACCTGTACAAAAGGGATGGGTTATACATTAATTGGAGGGGGACCAAAGTTCTGGCAGGCAGGTTTGCTACGGCTACATGTGTGGGTTTAAACTAAATGGGGGGGGGGGGGGGGGGGATTGACAAATTGGGAGAATAAAGGTAGTTGAAGGGAAAGTGAGTACAGGAAAAGTTACAAAAGACTCCCGAATTAATGGGAAGGAAAGTTCAAGAAGGGATAAGAGAGTAAGGTCAGGGCCAATTGCGAGCGGTGCGAGAGGTGAATACTGAGGTCAAAGTGTGGTATATGAATGCGCAACCTGACAGAGCTTGAGAGGATCTGCAGAGAAGAATGGGAGAAATTACCCAAATACAGGTGTGCCAAGCTTGTAGCGTCATACCCAAGAAGACTTGAGGCTGTAATCGCTTCAAAGATGCCTCAACAAAGTACTGAGTAAAGGGTCTGAATACTTATGTAAATGTGATATTTCAGTTATTTATTTTTTAATTACTTTGCAAACATTTCTAAATACCTGTTTTTGCTTTTTTATTATGGGGTATTGTGTGTAGATTGATGATTTTTAAAAAAATGAATAAGGCTGTAACGTAACAAAATGTGGAAAATGTGAAGGGGTCTGAATACTTTCTGAATGCACTCTATATGGAGTGAGCTGCCACAGTGTATGTTTCCATACTGTATGACTCTATGACTCTACAATTTAATGTTACCAGAACTGAGGTGGAGACTGGACAAGGATGAGACTTATTTCTTAAACTCATAGATTCATACAGTACAGAAACAGAACCTTTGCCCAACTTATGGAAGGTTGGTTAAGAAGGTTCAACTGTTGGGTATAAATGCAGGAGTAGCAAGATGGATTCAACAGTGGCTGAATGGGAGAAGCCAGAGGGTAATGGTGGATGGTTGTTTGTCGGGTTGGAGGCAGGTGACTAGTGGGGTGCCTCAGGGATCGGTGTTGGGTCCTTTGTTGTTTGTCATGTACATCAATGATCTGGATGAAGGTGTGGTAAATTGGATTAGTAAGTATGCAGATGATACCAAGATAGGGGGTGTTGTGGATAATGAAGAGGATTTCCAAAGTCTACAGAGTGATTTAGGCCAAAAGATGGCGGACTGCGGGGGTGATGCGCCGTTGTGTATGGCTGCTCCTCCTGCAGTCCGTCCTTTCACCCTTTTTTATTTTTATTTTTAGTCCTGTTGGAGGTCTTCTTTTATGTGGTGGGTGGGGGAGGGGAAGGGGGAAACTATTTTAACCCCAGTCCTACCTGGTCGCAGATGCGGTTTTTCTCCGAACCGCATCTTCGTCCTCTCTGTGCGGCCTACAGTCGAACTGGAGCAGCGCTGGAGCGGCGTTTCCTGCCGGGACTGCAGCTTCGACGGCGGTGTAGATGCTGGGACACCTACATGGAGCGGGCGATGCCTTACCGGGTCACCTTGCGGTAAGCTCCGGGGCACTGTGACCGCCGACAGCACCGCGGAGCCTGGGATCCGAGATCGCCAGAGTCGGAGGTTCGGCCGGCGCGGCCTGTGAACTTTGGTCGTTGCAGTCTTCGGGGGGGAAGCGGCCGCTTCAGTCCGAGCCGCTGATGGATGTTCACCGACGCCGATGATCCACCTTCGCGGCAAGAGGGCCTGAAAACACCGGGTTGGCTGAGGAGGCCAGATATAGGCCACGACATCGGGTGGACTATGAGGGGGAGAACTGGTTATTTTTAGTGCCTTCCCTCACTGCTGTGGGGGGACGTTTCATGTTGATTTCTATAGTGTACTGTGTCTGTGTCTTTTTTCTTTTTCTCTTTTTTTTTTTGATTTGTATGGATTTATTGCATTGACCTGTTCAATTAATTTAATCAATCTCTGTAAAGCACTTTGGTTCAAATACTGGTTTTGTTGAAAAGTGCTATATAAATAAACATTATTATTATTATTTGGAAGAATGGGCTGAAAGATGGCAGATGGAGTTTAATGCTGATAAATGTGAGGTGCTACACCTTGGCAGGACAAATCAAAATAGGACGTACATGGTAAATGGTAGGGAATTGAAGAATGCAGTTGAATAGAGGGATCTGGGAATAACCGTGCATAGTTCCTTGAAGATGGAATCTCATATAGATAGGGTGGTAAAGAAAGCTTTTGGTATGCTAGCCTTCATAAATCAGAGCATTGAGTATAGAAGCTGGGATGTAATGTTAAAATTGTACAAGGCATTGGTGAGACCAAATCTGGAGTTTGGTGTACAATTTTGGTCGCCCAATTATAGGAAGGATGTCAACAAAATAGAGAGAGTACAGAGGAGATTTACTAGAATGTTGCCTGGGTTTAAACAACTAAGTTACAGAGAAAGGTTGAATAAGTTTAGGTCTTTATTCTCTGGAGCGCAGAAGGTTAAGGGGGGACTTGATAGAGGTCTTTAAAATGATGAGAGGGATAGACAGAGTTGATGTGGATCAGCTTTTCTCTTTGAGAATAGGGAAGATTCAAACAAGAGGACATGACTTCAGAATTAAGGGACAGAAGTTGAGGGGTAACATGAGGGGGAACTTCTTTACTCAGAGAGTGGTAGCAGTGTGGAATGAGCTTCCAGTAGAAGTGGTGGAGGCAGGTTCGTTGGTATCATTTAAAAATAAATTGTATAGGCATATGGATGAGAAGGGAATGGAGGGTTATGGTATGAGTGCAGGCAGGTGGGACTAAGGGCCGAGATGGCCTGTTTCCGTGCTGTAATTGTTATATGGTTATCCATGCCGACCAAGATGCTGCATCTAAGCTAGCTACTTTTGCCTGTATTTTGGCCCATATCCCTCAAAGCCTTTCCTATTTATGTATCTGTCTAAGTGGTTTTTAAATGTTATAGTACCTGCCTCAACTATTTCTTTAGGCAGCTCTTTCATATACCCACCACCCTCTGAGTGAAAATGTTGCCCCTCGTATTCTCTATCTTTCCGTTCTCACCCTGTTTCATAAATTCTGCTATTTATTCACATCACATCAATGTTTTTTACATAATTTTCTGTTCTAATCTGTTCTTGGGGCCGAGGTGTTGGTTGTCTTTTATGGTGTTTGATGATGTATGTGAGAACATGAATTGATAGCAACTGACGGAAATGTTGAATGTGGTTGTTTGACGGCAGCCTGCTTTGTGCCAGCTCTATTGATGAGGCAACGTGAGGGAGGTGTGGGAGGGGAGTGATCACAGTGACATTTCCAGTCCCTTGTGATGTGGGTGACACGTCTAAGCCAACCTTAACATTAACAGTGGCATCGTAGGCAATGATGTGAGAGGCCGTGAGAACATAACTCCTTCCCTTCCCCATTGAGATCCCTGAGGAGCACCAAAACTGTTTGCACATCCACATCCCACTGTTCAGCAAACTGAACCATCCTATCAACAACGTGAGAGTAGCTAGCATACAACAAAAGCTTTTCGCTGTACCTCGATACACGTGACAATACACTAAACTCAAACTCAAAGACACAACGTGCTGGAGTAACGCAGCACGAAAGGCTGCACCTCTAGAGAACATGGAAAGGAAATGTTTTGGGTCGGGATCTTTCTTCAGACTGTAGTGGGGGGCAGAAAGCTGGGAGAGTGGAGGCAGGACATAGCGCAGCAGGTAAAGGGTGGTCACAGGTGAGGGGTAGGGGGTTGAGAGGCATATGGTTGGACAAAGGCCAGAGATTAAAACAAGAAGATGTGAAACAGAAGGGTTGAGGAGTTACTAATTATGGAGACAGAGGAAGGAATGTAAGGGGGGGGGGGGGGAAATAGGTATGTCCAGGTGGGGTACAAGGGGGGGGGGGAAAGAAGGGGGAAGGGGGAAGGAGGAGAAAAGGCGATGGGGGGGGGGTTGTTAGAGGTTATCTAAAATTGGAGAATGCAATGTTCACCCCATTGGGTTGTGACTGCTCCATTGTTCTGCTATGTGGTTCCTCAACATACTGATTTTCAGAAATAATCTCTTGGATTTTTTAAGTGTCTATTAAATTAAACAAGGAACTGTAGATGCTAGTTTACCAAAAGAAGACACAAAGTGGTGGAGTAACTCAGTGGGTCAGACAACATCTCTGGACAACATGGATAGGTGACATTTCAGGTTGGGACCTTTCTTCAGACTTCTTCAGTACCTCGTCTTTTCCGTTGTCATTGACTTGTTGCACAGGCCTCGGCTGCCGGCTTCTAAGGAGATCAGTCCGTCTCAGATTGTGGGTGCACACGTCAAATTGTTCCTCGGCCAGGTGTTGCTTGATATAACACAAAATGCAAAAAATCCCAGGTTCAGGCCCAGTGATTTTCCACAGATGTACCTTTAGCTGAAGGAATGTTCCACCCCTTTTAAAGGCGAGGTGCAATGAGGCTGCAGGTAGTTCAGCTACCTCAGAACTCCAGTGATGAGGGTTCAATGCAGGCCTGTGGTGCATGGGCGGAAATCCCAAGGGGGACAGGTGGCACGTCCCCGTCCCCCCCCCCCCCCATGTTTTGAGAGATGGGGACAATCCCCCCCCCACCCCCCCATGTTTTGTAATCTGGATTTTAATACTCGGTGGAAAAGAAAAGTTATTAAAAATCTTCGTTTTCTGCAAGTCCGTGGGGGGGGGACTGATGTTCGTGGGAGTGTGGCGATTGGATGAGAGTGACGTCGGTCAGCAGGCAGTGGTGGGGGGGGGGCGGCGGTGGGGGGGGGGGGGGGGGGGGGGGGGACATGATGATTCAGTGCGGTGATTGGAGGAGGGAGATGTCGGTCACAGGCGGAAGTATGAGGGGTGGCACAGGCGATTGGAGGAGGGAGCAAAGATCATAGAGCGGAGCT